>NC_092736.1:5567478-6167478 GCF_047496885.1 Scyliorhinus torazame | reverse complement strand
GTCATTGTGAGGAAGTGAGGTACACTGGTCAGTGTGAGGGAGTGAGATACACTGGTCAGTGTGAGGGAGTGAGATACACTGGTGAGTGTGAGGGAATGAGATACACTGGTCAGTGTGAGGGAGTGAGGTACACTGGTCAGTGTGAGGGAGCGAGGTACACTGGTCAGTGTGAGGGAGTGAGGTACACTGGTCAGTGTGAGGGAGTGAGGTACACTGGTCAGTGTGAGGGAGTGAGGTACACTGGTCAGTGTGAGGGAGTGAGGTACACTGGTCAGTGTGAGGGAGTGAGGTACACTGGTCAGTGTGAGGGAGTGAGATACACTGGTCAGTGTGAGGGAGGTACACTGGTCAGTGTGAGGGAGTGAGGTACACTGGTCATTGTGAGGAAGTGAGGTACACTGGTCAGTGTGAGGGAGTGAGATACACTGGTCAGTGTGAGGGAGTGAGATACACTGGTCAGTGTGAGGGAGTGAGGTACACTGGTCAGTGTGAGGGAGTGAGGTACACTGGTCAGTGTGAGGGAGTGAGGTACACCGGTCAGTGTGAGGGAGTGAGATACACTGGTCAGTGTGGGGGAGGTACACTGGTCAGTGTGAGGGAGTGAGGTACACCGGTCATTGTGAGGGAGTGAGGTACACTGGTCAGTGTGAGGGAGTGAGGTACACTGGTCAGTGTGAGGGAGTGAGATACACTGGTCAGTGTGAGGGAGGTACACTGGTCAGTGTGAGGGAGTGAGGTACACTGGTCATTGTGAGGGTGTAAGGTACACTGGTCAGTGTGAGGGAGTGAGGTACACTGGTCAGTGTGAGGGTGTGAAGTACACTGGTCAGTGTGAGGGAGTGAGATACACTGGTCAGTGTGAGGGAGTGAGATACACTGGTCAGTGTGAGGGAGTGCGATACACTGGTCAGTGTGAGGGAGTGAGGTACACTGGTCAGTGTGAGGGCGTGAGGTACACTGGTCAGTGTGCAGGAGTGAGGTACACTGGTCAGTGTGAGGGAGTGAGGTACACTGGTCAGTGTGCGGGAGTGAGGTACACTGGTAAGTGTGAGGCAGGTACACTGGTCAGTGTGAGGGAGGTACACTGGTCAGTGTGGGGGAGTGAGATGCACTGGTCAGTGTGAGGGAGTGAGGTACACTGGTCAGTGTGAGGGAGTGAGGTACACTGGTCAGTGTGAGGGAGTGAGGTACACTGGTCAGTGTGAGGGAGTGAGGTACACCGGTCAGTGTGAGGGAGTGAGATACACTGGTCAGTGTGGGGGAAGTACACTGGTCAGTGTGAGGGAGTGAGGTACACTGGTCAGTGTGCGGGAGTGAGGTACACTGGTCAGTGTGAGGCAGGTACACTGGTCAGTGTGAGTGAGATACACTGGTCAGTGTGAGGGAGTGAGATACACTGGTCAGTGTGAGGGAGTGAGGTACACTGGTCAGTGTGAGGGAGTGAGGTACACTGGTCAGTGTGAGGGAGTGAGGTACACTGGTCAGTGTGAGGGAGTGAGGTACACTGGTCAGTGTGAGGGAGTAAGGTACACTGGTCAGTGTGAGGGAGTGAGATACACTGGTCAGTGTGAGGGAGGTACACTGGTCAGTGTGAGGGAGTGAGATACACTGGTCAGTGTGAGGGAGAGAGATACACTGGTCAGTGTGAGGGAGTGAGATACACTGGTCAGTGTGAGGGAGTGAGGTACACTGGTCAGTGTGAGGGCGTGAGGTACACTGGTCAGTGTGCGGGAGTGAGGTACACCGGTCAGTGTGAGGGAGTGAGGTACACTGGTCAGTGTGCGGGAGTGAGGTACACTGGTAAGTGTGAGGCAGGTACACTGGTCAGTGTGAGGGAGGTACACTGGTCAGTGTGGGGGAGTGAGATGCACTGGTCAGTGTGAGGGAGAGAGGTACACTGGTCAGTGTGAGGGAGGTACACTGGTCAGTGTGAGGGAGGGAGGTACACTGGTCAGTGTGAGGGAGTGAGGTACACTGGTCAGTGTGAGGGAGTGAGGTACACTGGTCAGTGTGAGGGAGTGAGGTACACTGGTCAGTGTGAGGGAGTGAGGTACACTGGTCAGTGTGAGGGAGTGAGGTACACTGGTCAGTGTGAGGGAGTGAGGTACACTGGTCAGTGTGAGGGAGTGAGGTACACTGGTCAGTGTGAGGGAGTGAGGTACACTGGTCAGTGTGAGGGAGTGAGGTACACTGGTCAGTGTGAGGGAGTGAGGTACACTGGTCAGTGTGGAGGAGTGAGATACATTGGTCAGTGTGAGGGAGTGAGGTACACTGGTCAATGTGAGGGAGTGAGGTACACTGGTCAGTGTGAGGGAGTGAGGTACACTGGTCAGTGTCAGGGAGTGAGATACACTGGTCAGTGTGAGGGAGTGAGGTACACTGGTCAGTGTGAGGGAGTGAGGTACACTGGTCAGTGTGGAGGAGTGAGATACACTGGTCAGTGTGAGGGAGTGAGGTACACTGGTCAATGTGAGGGAGTGAGGTACACTGGTCAGTGTGAGGGAGTGAGGTACACTGGTCAGTGTCAGGGAGTGAGATACACTGGTCAGTGTGAGGGAGTGAGATACACTGGTCAGTGTGAGGGAGTGAGATACACTGGTCAGTGTGAGGGAGTGAGGTACACTGGTCAGTGTGAGGGAGTGAGGTACACTGGTCAGTGTGAGGGAGTAAGGTACACTGGTCAGTGTGAGGGAGTGAGATACACTGGTCAGTGTGAGGGAGTGAGGTACACTGGTCAGTGTGAGGGAGGTACACTGGTCAGTTTGAGGGAGTGAGGTACACTGGTCAGTGTGAGGGAGTGAGGTACACTGGTCAGTGTGAGGGAGTGAGGTACACTGGTCAGTGTGAGGGAGTGAGGTATACTGGTCAGTGTGAGGGAGTGAGGTACACTGGTCAGTGTGAGGGAGTGAGGTACACTGGTCAGTGTGAGGGAGTGAGGTACACTGGTCAGTGTGAGGGAGTGAGGTACACTGGTCAGTGTGCGGGAGTGAGGTACACTGGTCAGTGTGAGGCAGGTACACTGGTCAGTGTGAGTGAGATACACTGGTCAGTGTGAGGGAGTGAGATACACTGGTCAGTGTGAGGGAGTGAGGTACACTGGTCAGTATGAGGGAGTGAGGAACACTGGTCACTGTGAGGGAATGAGATACACTGGTCAGTGTGGAGGAGTGAGGTACACGGGTCAGTGTGAGGGAATGAGATACACTGGTCAGTGTGGAGGAGTGAGGTACACTGGTCAGTGTGAGGGAGTGAGGTACACTGGTCAGTGTGAGGGAGTGAGGTACACTGGTCAGTGTGAGGGAATGAGATACACTGGTCAGTGTGGAGGAGTGAGGTACACTGGTCAGTGTGAGGGAGTGAGATACACTGGTCAGTGTGAGGGAGTGAGATACACTGGTCAGTGTGAGGGAGTGAGATACACTGGTCAGTGTGAGGCTATGAGATACACTGGTCAGTGTGAGGGTATGAGATACACTGGTCAGTGTGAGGGAGGTACACTGGTTAGTGTGAGGGAATGAGATACACTGGTCAGTGTGAGGGAGTGAGATACACTGGTCAGTGTGAGGGAGTGAGGTACACTGGTCAGTGTGAGGGAGTGAGGTACACTGGTCAGTGTGAGGGAGTGAGGTACACTGGTCAGTGTGAGGGAGTGAGGTACACTGGTCAGTGTGAGGGAGTGAGATACACTGGTCAGTGTGAGGGAGTGAGATACACTGGTCAGTGTGAGGGAGTGAGATACACTGGTCAGTGTGAGGGAGTGAGGTACACTGGTCAGTGTGAGGGAGTGAGGTACACTGGTCAGTGTGAGGGAGTGAGGTACACTGGTCAGTGTGAGGGAGTGAGGTACACTGGTCAGTGTGAGGGAGTGAGGTACACTGGTCAGTGTGAGGGAGTGAGGTACACTGGTCAGTGTGAGGGAGTGAGGTACACTGGTCAGTGTGAGGGAGTGCGGTACACTGGTCAGTGTGAGGGAGTGAGATACACTGGTCAGTGTGAGGGAGTGAGCTACACTGGTCAGTGTGAGGGAGTGAGCTACACTGGTCAGTGTGAGGGAGTAAGGTACACTGGTCAGTGTGAGGGAGTGAGATACACTGGTCAGTGTGAGGGAGTGAGGTACACTGGTCAGTGTGAGGGAGTGAGATACACTGGTCAGTGTGAGGGAGTGAGATACACTGGTCAGTGTGAGGGAGTGAGATACACTGGTCAGTGTGAGGGAGTGAGGTACACTGGTCAGTGTGAGGGAGTGAGGTACACTGGTCAGTGTGAGGGAGTCAGGTACACTGGTCAGTGTGAGGGAGTGAGATACACTGGTCAGTGTGAGGGAGTGAGGTACACTGGTCAGTGTGAGGGAGGTACACTGGTCAGTTTGAGGGAGTGAGGTACACTGGTCAGTGTGAGGGAGTGAGGTACACTGGTCAGTGTGAGGGAGTGAGGTACACTGGTCAGTGTGAGGGAGCGAGATACACTGGTCAGTGTGAGGGAGTGAGGTATACTGGTCAGTGTGAGGGAGTGAGGTACACTGGTCAGTGTGAGGGAGTGAGGTACACTGGTCAGTGTGAGGGAGTGAGGTACACTGGTCAGTGTGAGATAGTGAGGTACACTGGTCAGTGTGAGGGAGTGAGGTACACTGGTCAGTGTGCGGGAGTGAGGTACACTGGTCAGTGTGAGGCAGGTACACTGGTCAGTGTGAGTGAGATACACTGGTCAGTGTGAGTGAGATACACTGGTCAGTGTGAGGGAGTGAGATACACTGGTCAGTGTGAGGGAGTGAGATACACTGGTCAGTGTGAGGGAGTGAGGTACACTGGTCAGTATGAGGGAGTGAGGAACACTGGTCACTGTGAGGGAATGAGATACACTGGTCAGTGTGGAGGAGTGAGGTACACGGGTCAGTGTGAGGGAATGAGATACACTGGTCAGTGTGGAGGAGTGAGGTACACTGGTCAGTGTGAGGGAGTGAGGTACACTGGTCAGTGTGAGGGAGTGAGGTACACTGGTCAGTGTGAGGGAATGAGATACACTGGTCAGTGTGGAGGAGTGAGGTACACTGGTCAGTGTGAGGGAGTGAGATACACTGGTCAGTGTGAGGGAGTGAGATACACTGGTCAGTGTGAGGGAGTGAGATACACTGGTCAGTGTGAGGGTATGAGATACACTGGTCAGTGTGAGGGTATGAGATACACTGGTCAGTGTGAGGGAGGTACACTGGTCAGTGTGAGGGAATGAGATACACTGGTCAGTGTGAGGGAGTGAGGTACACTGGTCAGTGTGAGGGAGTGAGATACACTGGTCAGTGTGAGGGAGTGAGGTACACTGGTCAGTATGCGGGAGTGAGGTACACTGGTCAGTGTGCGGGAGTGAGATACAATGGTCAATGTGAAGGAGTGAGGTACACTGGTCAGTGTGAGGGAGTGAGGTACACTGGTCAGTGTGAGGGAGGTACACTGGTCAGTGTGAGGGAATGAGATACACTGGTCAGTGTGGAGGAGTGAGATACACTGGTCAGTGTGAGGGAGTGAGGTACACTGGTCAGTGTGAGGGAGTGAGGTACACTGGTCAGTGTGCGGGAGTGAGGTACACTGGTCAGTGTGGAGGAGTGAGGTACACTGGTCAGTGTGCGGGAGTGAGGTACACTGGTCAGTGTGAGGGAGTGAGGTACACTCATCAGTGTGGAGGAGTGAGATACATTGGTCAGTGTGAGGGAGTGAGGTACACTGGTCAATGTGAGGGAGTGAGGTACACTGGTCAGTGTGAGGGAGTGAGGTACACTGGTCAGTGTCAGGGAGTGAGATACACTGGTCAGTGTGAGGGAGTGAGGTACACTGGTCAGTGTGAGGGAGTGAGGTACACTGGTCAGTGTGGAGGAGTGAGATACACTGGTCAGTGTGAGGGAGTGAGGTACACTGGTCAATGTGAGGGAGTGAGGTACACTGGTCAATGTGAGGGAGTGAGGTACACTGGTCAGTGTGAGGGAGTGAGGTACACTGGTCAGTGTGAGGGAGTGAGATACACTGGTCAGTGTGAGGGATTGAGGTACACTGGTCAGTGTGAGGGAGTGAGATACACTGGTCAGTGTGAGGGAGTGAGGTACACTGGTCAGTGTGAGGGAGTGAGGTACACTGGTCAGTGTGAGGGAGTGAGGTACACTGGTCAGTGTGAGGGAGTGAGGTACACTGGTCAGTGTGAGGGAGTGAGGTACACTGGTCAGTGTGACGGAGTGAGGTACACTGGTCAGTGTGAGGGAGAGACATGCACTGGTCAGTGTGAGGGAGTGAGATACACTGGTCAGTGTGAGGGAGTGAGATACACTGGTCAGTGTGAGGGAGTGAGGTACACTGGTCAGTGTGAGGGAGTGAGATACACTGGTCAGTGTGAGGGAGTGAGATACACTGGTCAGTGTGAGGGAGTGAGATACACTGGTCAGTGTGAGGGAGTGAGATACACTGGTCAGTGTGAGGGAGTGAGGTACACTGGTCAGTGTGAGGGAGTGAGGTACACTGGTCAGTGTGAGGGAGTGAGGTACACTGGTCAGTGTGAGGGAGTGAGGTACACTGGTCAGTGTGAGGGAGTGAGGTACACTGGTCAGTGTGAGGGAGTGAGGTACACTGGTCAGTGTGAGGGAGTGAGGTACACTGGTCAGTGTGAGGGAGTGAGGTACACTGGTCAGTGTGAGGGAGTGCGGTACACTGGTCAGTGTGAGGGAGTGAGATACACTGGTCAGTGTGAGGGAGTGAGCTACACTGGTCAGTGTGAGGGAGTGAGCTACACTGGTCAGTGTGAGGGAGTAAGGTACACTGGTCAGTGTGAGGGAGTGAGATACACTGGTCAGTGTGAGGGAGTGAGGTACACTGGTCAGTGTGAGGGACTGAGGTACACTGGTCAGTGTGAGGAAGTGAGGTACACTGGTCAGTGTGAGGGGGTGAGATACACTGGTCAGTGTGAGGGAATGAGATACACTGGTCAGTGTGAGGGAATGAGATACACTGGTCAGTGTGAGGGAATGAGATACACTGGTCAGTGTGAGGGAGTGAGGTACACTGGTCAGTGTGAGGGAGTGAGGTACACTGGTCAGTGTGAGGGAGTGAGATACACTGGTCAGTGTGAGGGAGTGAGGTACACTGGTCAGTGTGAGGGAGTGAGGTACACTGGTCAGTGTGAGTGAGTGAGGTACACTGGTCAGTGTGAGTGAGTGAGGTACACTGGTCAGTGTGAGGGAGTGAGGTACACTGGTCAGTGTGAGGGAGTGAGGTACACTGGTCAGTGTGAGGGAGTGAGGTACACTGGTCAGTGTGCAGGAGTTAGGTACACTGGTCAGTGTGAGTGAGATACACTGGTCAGTGTGAGTGAGATACACTGGTCAGTGTGAGGGAGTGAGATACACTGGTCAGTGTGAGGGAGTGAGGTACACTGGTCAGTGTGAGGAAGTGAGGTACACTGGTCAGTGTGAGGGAGAGAGGTACACTGGTCAGTGTGAGGGAGTGAGGTACAGTGGTCATTGTGAGGAAGTGAGGTACACTGGTCAGTGTGAGGGAGTGAGATACACTGGTCAGTGTGAGGGAGTGAGATACACTGGTCAGTGTGAGGGAATGAGATACACTGGTCAGTGTGAGGGAGTGAGGTACACTGGTCAGTGTGAGGGAGCGAGGTACACTGGTCAGTGTGAGGGAGTGAGGTACACTGGTCAGTGTGAGGGAGTGAGGTACACTGGTCAGTGTGAGGGAGTGAGGTACACTGGTCAGTGTGAGGGAGTAAGGTACACTGGTCAGTGTGAGGGAGTGAGGTACACTGGTCAGTGTGAGGGAGTGAGGTACACTGGTCAGTGTGAGGGAGTGAGATACACTGGTCAGTGTGAGGGAGGTACACTGGTCAGTGTGAGGGAGTGAGGTACACTGGTCATTGTGAGGAAGTGAGGTACACTGGTCAGTGTGAGGGAGTGAGATACACTGGTCAGTGTGAGGGAGTGAGATACACTGGTCAGTGTGAGGGAGTGAGGTACACTGGTCAGTGTGAGGGAGTGAGGTACACTGGTCAGTGTGAGGGAGTGAGGTACACCGGTCAGTGTGAGGGAGTGAGATACACTGGTCAGTGTGGGGGAGGTACACTGGTCAGTGTGAGGGAGTGAGGTACACTGGTCATTGTGAGGGAGTGAGGTACACTGGTCAGTGTGAGGGAGTGAGGTACACTGGTCAGTGTGAGGGAGTGAGATACACTGGTCAGTGTGAGGGAGGTACACTGGTCAGTGTGAGGGAGTGAGGTACACTGGTCATTGTGAGGGTGTAAGGTACACTGGTCAGTGTGAGGGAGTGAGGTACACTGGTCAGTGTGAGGGTGTGAAGTACACTGGTCAGTGTGAGGGAGTGAGATACACTGGTCAGTGTGAGGGAGTGAGATACACTGGTCAGTGTGAGGGAGTGCGATACACTGGTCAGTGTGAGGGAGTGAGGTACACTGGTCAGTGTGAGGGCGTGAGGTACACTGGTCAGTGTGCAGGAGTGAGGTACACTGGTCAGTGTGAGGGAGTGAGGTACACTGGTCAGTGTGCGGGAGTGAGGTACACTGGTAAGTGTGAGGCAGGTACACTGGTCAGTGTGAGGGAGGTACACTGGTCAGTGTGGGGGAGTGAGATGCACTGGTCAGTGTGAGGGAGTGAGGTACACTGGTCAGTGTGAGGGAGTGAGGTACACTGGTCAGTGTGAGGGAGTGAGGTACACTGGTCAGTGTGAGGGAGTGAGGTACACCGGTCAGTGTGAGGGAGTGAGATACACTGGTCAGTGTGGGGGAAGTACACTGGTCAGTGTGAGGGAGTGAGGTACACTGGTCAGTGTGCGGGAGTGAGGTACACTGGTCAGTGTGAGGCAGGTACACTGGTCAGTGTGAGTGAGATACACTGGTCAGTGTGAGGGAGTGAGATACACTGGTCAGTGTGAGGGAGAGAGATACACTGGTCAGTGTGAGGGAGTGAGATACACTGGTCAGTGTGAGGGAGTGAGGTACACTGGTCAGTGTGAGGGCGTGAGGTACACTGGTCAGTGTGCGGGAGTGAGGTACACCGGTCAGTGTGAGGGAGTGAGGTACACTGGTCAGTGTGCGGGAGTGAGGTACACTGGTAAGTGTGAGGCAGGTACACTGGTCAGTGTGAGGGAGGTACACTGGTCAGTGTGGGGGAGTGAGATGCACTGGTCAGTGTGAGGGAGAGAGGTACACTGGTCAGTGTGAGGGAGGTACACTGGTCAGTGTGAGGGAGTGAGGTACACTGGTCAGTGTGAGGGAGTGAGGTACACTGGTCAGTGTGAGGGAGTGAGGTACACTGGTCAGTGTGAGGGAGTGAGGTACACTGGTCAGTGTGAGGGAGTGAGGTACACTGGTCAGTGTGAGGGAGTGAGGTACACTGGTCAGTGTGAGGGAGTGAGGTACACTGGTCAGTGTGAGGGAGTGAGGTACACTGGTCAGTGTGAGGGAGTGAGGTACACTGGTCAGTGTGAGGGAGTGAGGTACACTGGTCAGTGTGAGGGAGTGAGGTACACTGGTCAGTGTGGAGGAGTGAGATACATTGGTCAGTGTGAGGGAGTGAGGTACACTGGTCAATGTGAGGGAGTGAGGTACACTGGTCAGTGTGAGGGAGTGAGGTACACTGGTCAGTGTCAGGGAGTGAGATACACTGGTCAGTGTGAGGGAGTGAGGTACACTGGTCAGTGTGAGGGAGTGAGGTACACTGGTCAGTGTGGAGGAGTGAGATACACTGGTCAGTGTGAGGGAGTGAGGTACACTGGTCAATGTGAGGGAGTGAGGTACACTGGTCAGTGTGAGGGAGTGAGGTACACTGGTCAGTGTCAGGGAGTGAGATACACTGGTCAGTGTCAGGGAGTGAGGTACACTGGTCAGTGTGAGGGAGTGAGATACACTGGTCAGTGGGAGGGAGTGAGGTACACTGGTCAGTGTGAGGGAGTGAGGTACACTGGTCAGTGTGAGGGAGTGAGGTACACTGGTCAGTGTGAGGGAGTGAGGTACACTGGTCAGTGTGAGGGAGTGAGGTACACTGGTCAGTGTGACGGAGTGAGGTACACTGGTCAGTGTGAGGGAGAGAGATGCACTGGTCAGTGTGAGGGAGTGAGATACACTGGTCAGTGTGAGGGAGTGAGATACACTGGTCAGTGTGAGGGAGTGAGGTACACTGGTCAGTGTGAGGGAGTGAGATACACTGGTCAGTGTGAGGGAGTGAGATACACTGGTCAGTGTGAGGGAGTGAGATACACTGGTCAGTGTGAGGGAGTGAGGTACACTGGTCAGTGTGAGGGAGTGAGGTACACTGGTCAGTGTGAGGGAGTAAGGTACACTGGTCAGTGTGAGGGAGTGAGATACACTGGTCAGTGTGAGGGAGTGAGGTACACTGGTCAGTGTGAGGGAGGTACACTGGTCAGTTTGAGGGAGTGAGGTACACTGGTCAGTGTGAGGGAGTGAGGTACACTGGTCAGTGTGAGGGAGTGAGGTACACTGGTCAGTGTGAGGGAGTGAGATACACTGGTCAGTGTGAGGGAGTGAGGAATACTGGTCAGTGTGAGGGAGTAAGGTACACTGGTCAGTGTGAGGGAGTGAGGTACACTGGTCAGTGTGAGGGAGTGAGGTACACTGGTCAGTGTGAGGGAGTGAGGTACACTGGTCAGTCTGCGGGAGTGAGGTACACTGGTCAGTGTGAGGCAGGTACACTGGTCAGTGTGAGTGAGATACACTGGTCAGTGTGAGGGAGTGAGATACACTGGTCAGTGTGAGGGAGTGAGGTACACTGGTCAGAATGAGGGAGTGAGGAACACTGGTCACTGTGAGGGAATGAGATACACTGGTCAGTGTGGAGGAGTGAGGTACACGGGTCAGTGTGAGGGAATGAGGTACACTGGTCAGTGTGAGGGAGTGAGATACACTGGTCAGTGTGAGGGAGTGAGATACACTGGTCAGTGTGAGGGAGTGAGATACACTGGTCAGTGTGAGGGAGTGAGGTACACTGGTCAGTGTGAGGGAGTGAGGTACACTGGTCAGTGTGAGGGAGTAAGGTACACTGGTCAGTGTGAGGGAGTGAGATACACTGGTCAGTGTGAGGGAGTGAGGTACACTGGTCAGTGTGAGGGAGGTACACTGGTCAGTTTGAGGGAGTGAGGTACACTGGTCAGTGTGAGGGAGTGAGGTACACTGGTCAGTGTGAGGGAGTGAGGTACACTGGTCAGTGTGAGGGAGTGAGATACACTGGTCAGTGTGAGGGAGTGAGGTATACTGGTCAGTGTGAGGGAGTGAGGTACACTGGTCAGTGTGAGGGAGTGAGGTACACTGGTCAGTGTGAGGGAGTGAGGTACACTGGTCAGTGTGAGGGAGTGAGGTACACTGGTCAGTGTGCGGGAGTGAGGTACACTGGTCAGTGTGAGGCAGGTACACTGGTCAGTGTGAGTGAGATACACTGGTCAGTGTGAGGGAGTGAGATACATTGGTCAGTGTGAGGGAGTGAGGTACACTGGTCAGTATGAGGGAGTGAGGAACACTGGTCACTGTGAGGGAATGAGATACACTGGTCAGTGTGGAGGAGTGAGGTACACGGGTCAGTGTGAGGGAATGAGATACACTGGTCAGTGTGGAGGAGTGAGGTACACTGGTCAGTGTGAGGGAGTGAGTTACACTGGTCAGTGTGAGGGAGTGAGGTACACTGGTCAGTGTGAGGGAATGAGATACACTGGTCAGTGTGGAGGAGTGAGGTACACTGGTCAGTGTGAGGGAGTGAGATACACTGGTCAGTGTGAGGGAGTGAGTTACACTGGTCAGTGTGAGGGAGTGAGGTACACTGGTCAGTGTGAGGCTATGAGATACACTGGTCAGTGTGAGGGTATGAGATACACTGGTCAGTGTGAGGGAGGTACACTGGTCAGTGTGAGGGAATGAGATACACTGGTCAGTGTGAGGGAGTGAGGTACACTGGTCAGTGTGAGGGAGTGAGGTACACTGGTCAGTGTGAGGGAGTGAGATACACTGGTCAGTGTGAGGGAGTGAGGTACACTGGTCAGTATGCGGGAGTGAGGTACACTGGTCAGTGTGCGGGAGTGAGATACAATGGTCAATGTGAAGGAGTGAGGTACACTGGTCAGTGTGAGGGAGTGAGGTACACTGGTCAGTGTGAGGGACGTACACTGGTCAGTGTGAGGGAATGAGATACACTGGTCAGTGTGGAGGAGTGAGATACACTGGTCAGTGTGAGGGAGTGAGGTACACTGGTCAGTGTGAGGGAGTGAGGTACACTGGTCAGTGTGCGGGAGTGAGGTACACTGGTCAGTGTGGAGGAGTGAGGTACACTGGTCAGTGTGCGGGAGTGAGGTACACTGGTCAGTGTGAGGGAGCGAGGTACACTCATCAGTGTGGAGGAGTGAGATACATTGGTCAGTGTGAGGGAGTGAGGTACACTGGTCAATGTGAGGGAGTGAGGTACACTGGTCAGTGTGAGGGAGTGAGGTACACTGGTCAGTGTGAGGGAGTGAGGTACACTGGTCAGTGTGAGGGAGTGAGGTACACTGGTCAGTGTGAGGGAGTGAGGTACACTGGTCAGTGTGAGGGAGAGACATGCACTGGTCAGTGTGAGGGAGTGAGATACACTGGTCAGTGTGAGGGAGTGAGATACACTGGTCAGTGTGAGGGAGTGAGGTACACTGGTCAGTGTGAGGGAGTGAGATACACTGGTCAGTGTGAGGGAGTGAGGTACACTGGTCAGTGTGAGGGAGTGAGATACACTGGTCAGTGTGAGGGAGTGAGATACACTGGTCAGTGTGAGGGAGTGAGATACACTGGTCAGTGTGAGGGAGTGAGATACACTGGTCAGTGTGAGGGAGTGAGATACACTGGTCAGTGTGAGGGAGTGAGGTACACTGGTCAGTGTGAGGGAGTGAGGTACACTGGTCAGTGTGAGGGAGTGAGGTACACTGGTCAGTGTGAAGGAGTGAGGTACACTGGTCAGTGTGAGGGAGTGAGGTACACTGGTCAGTGTGAGGGAGTGAGGTACACTGGTCAGTGTGAGGGAGTGAGGTACACTGGTCAGTGTGAGGGAGTGAGGTACACTGGTCAGTGTGAGGGAGTGAGGTACACTGGTCAGTGTGAGGGAGTGCGGTACACTGGTCAGTGTGAGGGAGTGAGATACACTGGTCAGTGTGAGGGAGTGAGCTACACTGGTCAGTGTGAGGGAGTGAGCTACACTGGTCAGTGTGAGGGAGTGAGCTACACTGGTCAGTGTGAGGGAGTAAGGTACACTGGTCAGTGTGAGGGAGTGAGATACACTGGTCAGTGTGAGGGAGTGAGGTACACTGGTCAGTGTGAGGGAGTGAGATACACTGGTCAGTGTGAGGGAGTGAGGTACACTGGTCAGTGTGAGGGAGTGAGATACACTGGTCAGTGTGAGGGAGTGAGATACACTGGTCAGTGTGAGGGAGTGAGATACACTGGTCAGTGTGAGGGAGTGAGGTACACTGGTCAGTGTGAGGGAGTGAGGTACACTGGTCAGTGTGAGGGAGTAAGGTACACTGGTCAGTGTGAGGGAGTGAGATACACTGGTCAGTGTGAGGGAGTGAGGTACACTGGTCAGTGTGAGGGAGGTACACTGGTCAGTTTGAGGGAGTGAGGTACACTGGTCAGTGTGAGGGAGTGAGGTACACTGGTCAGTGTGAGGGAGTGAGGTACACTGGTCAGTGTGAGGGAGCGAGATACACTGGTCAGTGTGAGGGAGTGAGGTATACTGGTCAGTGTGAGGGAGTGAGGTACACTGGTCAGTGTGAGGGAGTGAGGTACACTGGTCAGTGTGAGGGAGTGAGGTACACTGGTCAGTGTGAGATAGTGAGGTACACTGGTCAGTGTGAGGGAGTGAGGTACACTGGTCAGTGTGCGGGAGTGAGATACACTGGTCAGTGTGAGGGAGGTACACTGGTCAGTGTGAGGGAATGAGATACACTGGTCAGTGTGAGGGAGTGAGGTACACTGGTCAGTGTGAGGGAGTGAGATACACTGGTCAGTGTGAGGGAGTGAGGTACACTGGTCAGTATGCGGGAGTGAGGTACACTGGTCAGTGTGCGGGAGTGAGATACAATGGTCAATGTGAAGGAGTGAGGTACACTGGTCAGTGTGAGGGAGTGAGGTACACTGGTCAGTGTGAGGGAGGTACACTGGTCAGTGTGAGGGAATGAGATACACTGGTCAGTGTGGAGGAGTGAGATACACTGGTCAGTGTGAGGGAGTGAGGTACACTGGTCAGTGTGAGGGAGTGAGGTACACTGGTCAGTGTGCGGGAGTGAGGTACACTGGTCAGTGTGGAGGAGTGAGGTACACTGGTCAGTGTGCGGGAGTGAGGTACACTGGTCAGTGTGAGGGAGTGAGGTACACTCATCAGTGTGGAGGAGTGAGATACATTGGTCAGTGTGAGGGAGTGAGGTACACTGGTCAATGTGAGGGAGTGAGGTACACTGGTCAGTGTGAGGGAGTGAGGTACACTGGTCAGTGTGAGGGAGTGAGGTACACTGGTCAGTGTGACGGAGTGACGTACACTGGTCAGTGTGAGGGAGAGACATGCACTGGTCAGTGTGAGGGAGTGAGATACACTGGTCAGTGTGAGGGAGTGAGATACACTGGTCAGTGTGAGGGAGTGAGGTACACTGGTCAGTGTGAGGGAGTGAGATACACTAGTCAGTGTGAGGGAGTGAGATACACTGGTCAGTGTGAGGGAGTGAGATACACTGGTCAGTGTGAGGGAGTGAGATACACTGGTCAGTGTGAGGGAGTGAGGTACACTGGTCAGTGTGAGGGAGTGAGGTACACTGGTCAGTGTGAGGGAGTGAGGTACACTGGTCAGTGTGAGGGAGTGAGGTACACTGGTCAGTGTGAGGGAGTGAGGTACACTGGTCAGTGTGAGGGAGTGAGGTACACTGGTCAGTGTGAGGGAGTGAGGTACACTGGTCAGTGTGAGGGAGTGCGGTACACTGGTCAGTGTGAGGGAGTGAGATACACTGGTCAGTGTGAGGGAGTGAGCTACACTGGTCAGTGTGAGGGAGTGAGCTACACTGGTCAGTGTGAGGGAGTAAGGTACACTGGTCAGTGTGAGGGAGTGAGATACACTGGTCAGTGTGAGGGACTGAGGTACACTGGTCAGTGTGAGGGAGTGAGGTACACTGGTCAGTGTGAGGGGGTGAGATACACTGGTCAGTGTGAGGGAATGAGATACACTGGTCAGTGTGAGGGAATGAGATACACTGGTCAGTGTGAGGGAATGAGATACACTGGTCAGTGTGAGGGAGTGAGGTACACTGGTCAGTGTGAGGGAGTGAGGTACACTGGTCAGTGTGAGGGAGTGAGATACACTGGTCAGTGTGAGGGAGTGAGGTACACTGGTCAGTGTGAGGGAGTGAGGTACACTGGTCAGTGTGAGTGAGTGAGGTACACTGGTCAGTGTGAGTGAGTGAGGTACACTGGTCAGTGTGAGGGAGTGAGGTACACTGGTCAGTGTGAGGGAGTGAGGTACACTGGTCAGTGTGAGGGAGTGAGGTACACTGGTCAGTGTGCAGGAGTTAGGTACACTGGTCAGTGTGAGTGAGATACACTGGTCAGTGTGAGTGAGATACACTGGTCAGTGTGAGGGAGTGAGATACACTGGTCAGTGTGAGGGAGTGAGGTACACTGGTCAGTGTGAGGAAGTGAGGTACACTGGTCAGTGTGAGGGAGTGAGGTACACTGGTCAGTGTGAGGGAGTGAGGTACACTGGTCAGTGTGAGGGAGTGAGATACACTGGTCAGTGTGAGGGAGTGAGGTACACTGGTCAGTGTGAGGGAGTGAGATACACTGGTCAGTGTGAGAGAGGTACACTGGTCAGTGTGAGGGAGTGAGGTACAGTGGTCATTGTGAGGAAGTGAGGTACACTGGTCAGTGTGAGGGAGTGAGATACACTGGTCAGTGTGAGGGAGTGAGATACACTGGTCAGTGTGAGGGAATGAGATACACTGGTCAGTGTGAGGGAGCGAGGTACACTGGTCAGTGTGAGGGAGCGAGGTACACTGGTCAGTGTGAGGGAGTGAGGTACACTGGTCAGTGTGAGGGAGTGAGGTACACTGGTCAGTGTGAGGGAGTGAGGTACACTGGTCAGTGTGAGGGAGTGAGGTACACTGGTCAGTGTGAGGGAGTGAGGTACACTGGTCAGTGTGAGGGAGTGAGATACACTGGTCAGTGTGAGGGAGGTACACTGGTCAGTGTGAGGGAGTGAGGTACACTGGTCATTGTGAGGAAGTGAGGTACACTGGTCAGTGTGAGGGAGTGAGATACACTGGTCAGTGTGAGGGAGTGAGATACACTGGTCAGTGTGAGGGAGTGAGATACACTGGTCAGTGTGAGGGAGTGAGGTACACTGGTCAGTGTGAGGGAGTGAGGTACACTGGTCAGTGTGAGGGAGTGAGGTACACCGGTCAGTGTGAGGGTGTGAGATACACTGGTCAGTGTGGGGAGGTACACTGGTCAGTGTGAGGGAGTGAGGTACACTGGTCATTGTGAGGGAGTGAGGTACACTGGTCAGTGTGAGGGAGTGAGGTACACTGGTCAGTGTGAGGGAGTGAGATACACTGGTCAGTGTGAGGGAGGTACACTGGTCAGTGTGAGGGAGTGAGGTACACTGGTCATTGTGAGGGTGTAAGGTACACTGGTCAGTGTGAGGGAGTGAGGTACACTGGTCAGTGTGAGGGTGTGAAGTACACTGGTCAGTGTGAGGGAGTGAGATACACTGGTCAGTGTGAGGGAGTGAGATACACTGGTCAGTGTGAGGGAGTGCGATACACTGGTCAGTGTGAGGGAGTGAGGTACACTGGTCAGTGTGAGGGCGTGAGGTACACTGGTCAGTGTGCGGGAGTGAGGTACACTGGTCAGTGTGAGGGAGTGAGGTACACTGGTCAGTGTGCGGGAGTGAGGTACACTGGTAAGTGTGAGGCAGGTACACTGGTCAGTGTGAGGGAGGTACACTGGTCAGTGTGGGGGAGTGAGATGCACTGGTCAGTGTGAGGGAGTGAGGTACACTGGTCAGTGTGAGGGAGTGAGGTACACCGGTCAGTGTGAGGGAGTGAGATACACTGGTCAGTGTGGGGGAAGTACACTGGTCAGTGTGAGGGAGTGAGGTACACTGGTCAGTGTGCGGGAGTGAGGTACACTGGTCAGTGTGAGGCAGGTACACTGGTCAGTGTGAGTGAGATACACTGGTCAGTGTGAGGGAGTGAGATACACTGGTCAGTGTGAGGGAGTGAGGTACACTGGTCAGTGTGAGGGAGTGAGGTACACTGGTCAGTGTGAGGGAGTGAGGTACACTGGTCAGTGTGAGGGAGTGAGGTACACTGGTCAGTGTGAGGGAGTAAGGTACACTGGTCAGTGTGAGGGAGTGAGATACACTGGTCAGTGTGAGGGAGGTACACTGGTCAGTGTGAGGGAGTGAGATACACTGGTCAGTGTGAGGGAGTGAGATACACTGGTCAGTGTGAGGGAGTGAGATACACTGGTCAGTGTGAGGGAGTGAGGTACACTGGTCAGTGTGAGGGCGTGAGGTACACTGGTCAGTGTGCGGGAGTGAGGTACACCGGTCAGTGTGAGGGAGTGAGGCACACTGGTCAGTGTGCGGGAGTGAGGTACACTGGTAAGTGTGAGGCAGGTACACTGGTCAGTGTGAGGGAGGTACACTGGTCAGTGTGGGGGAGTGAGATGCACTGGTCAGTGTGAGGGAGTGAGGTACACTGGTCAGTGTGAGGGAGGTACACTGGTCAGTGTGAGGGAGTGAGGTACACTGGTCAGTGTGAGGGAGTGAGGTACACTGGTCAGTGTGAGGGAGTGAGGTACACTGGTCAGTGTGAGGGAGTGAGGTACACTGGTCAGTGTGAGGGAGTGAGGTACACTGGTCAGTGTGAGGGAGTGAGGTACACTGGTCAGTGTGAGGGAGTGAGGTACACTGGTCAGTGTGAGGGAGTGAGGTACACTGGTCAGTGTGAGGGAGTGAGGTACACTGGTCAGTGTGAGGGAGTGAGGTACACTGGTCAGTGTGAGGGAGTGAGGTACACTGGTCAGTGTGAGGGAGTGAGGTACACTGGTCAGTGTGCGGGAGTGAGGTACACTGGTCAGTGTGAGGCAGGTACACTGGTCAGTGTGAGTGAGATACACTGGTCAGTGTGAGGGAGTGAGATACACTGGTCAGTGTGAGGGAGTGAGGTACACTGGTCAGTGTGAGGGAGTGAGGTACACTGGTCAGTGTGAGGGAGTGAGGTACACTGGTCAGTGTGAGGGAGTAAGGTACACTGGTCAGTGTGAGGGAGTGAGATACACTGGTCAGTGTGAGGGAGTGAGATACACTGGTCAGTGTGAGGGAGTGAGGTACACTGGTCAGTGTGATGGAGTGAAATACACTGGTCAGTGTGAGGGAGGTACACTGGTCAGTGTGAGGGAGTGAGGTACACTGGTCATTGTGAGGAAGTGAGGTACACTGGTCAGTGTGAGGGAGTGAGGTACACTGGTCAGTGTGAGGCAGGTACACTTGTCAGTGTGAGTGAGATACACTGGTCAGTGTGAGGGAATGAGATACACTGGTCAGTGTGAGGGAGTGAGGTACACTGGTCAGTGTGAGGGAGCGAGGTACACTGGTCAGTGTGAGGGAGTGAGGTACACTGGTCTGTGTGAGGGAGTGAGGTACACTGGTCAGTGTGAGGGAGTGAGGTACACTGGTCAGTGTGAGGGAGTGAGGTACACTGGTCAGTGTGAGGGAGTGAGGTACACTGGTCAGTGTGAGGGAGTGAGATACACTGGTCAGTGTGAGGGAGGTACACTGGTCAGTGTGAGGGAGTGAGGTACACTGGTCATTGTGAGGAAGTGAGGTACACTGGTCAGTGTGAGGGAGTGAGATGCACTGGTCAGTGTGAGGGAGTGAGGTACACTGGTCAGTGTGAGGGAGTGAGGTACACTGGTCAGTGTGAGGGAGTGAGGTACACTGGTCAGTGTGAGGGAGTGAGGTACACCGGTCAGTGTGAGGGAGTGAGATACACTGGTCAGTGTGGGGGAAGTACACTGGTCAGTGTGAGGGAGTGAGGTACACTGGTCAGTGTGCGGGAGTGAGGTACACTGGTCAGTGTGAGGCAGGTACACTGGTCAGTGTGAGTGAGATACACTGGTCAATGTGAGGGAGTGAGATACACTGGTCAGTGTGAGGGAGTGAGGTACACTGGTCAGTGTGAGGGAGTGAGGTACACTGGTCAGTGTGAGGGAGTGAGGTACACTGGTCAGTGTGAGGGTGTGAAGTACACTGGTCAGTGGGAGGGAGTGAGATACACTGGTCAGTGGGAGGGAGTGAGATACACTGGTCAGTGTGAGGGAGTGAGATACACTGGTCAGTGTGAGGGAGTGAGGTACACTGGTCAGTGTCAGGGAGTGAGATACACTGGTCAGTGTGAGGGAGTGAGGTACACTGGTCAGTGTGAGGGAGTGAGGTACACTGGTCAGTGTGGAGGAGTGAGATACACTGGTCAGTGTGAGGGAGTGAGGTACACTGGTCAATGTGAGGGAGTGAGGTACACTGGTCAATGTGAGGGAGTGAGGTACACTGGTCAGTGTGAGGGAGTGAGGTACACTGGTCAGTGTGAGGGAGTGAGATACACTGGTCAGTGTGAGGGAGGTACACTGGTCAGTGTGAGGGAATGAGATACACTGGTCAGTGTGGAGGAGTGAGATACACTGGTCAGTGTGAGGGAGTGAGGTACACTGGTCAGTGTGAGGGAGTGAGGTACACTGGTCAGTGTGCGGGAGTGAGGTACACTGGTCAGTGTGGAGGAGTGAGGTACACTGGTCAGTGTGCGGGAGTGAGGTACACTGGTCAGTGTGAGGGAGTGAGGTACACTCATCAGTGTGGAGGAGTGAGATACATTGGTCAGTGTGAGGGAGTGAGGTACACTGGTCAATGTGAGGGAGTGAGGTACACTGGTCAGTGTGAGGGAGTGAGGTACACTGGTCAGTGTCAGGGAGTGAGATACACTGGTCAGTGTGAGGGAGTGAGGTACACTGGTCAGTGTGAGGGACTGAGGTACACTGGTCAGTGTGGAGGAGTGAGATACACTGGTCAGTGTGAGGGAGTGAGGTACACTGGTCAATGTGAGGGAGTGAGGTACACTGGTCAATGTGAGGGAGTGAGGTACACTGGTCAGTGTGAGGGAGTGAGGTACACTGGTCAGTGTGAGGGAGTGAGATACACTGGTCAGTGTGAGGGAGTGAGGTACACTGGTCAGTGTGAGGGAGTGAGATACACTGGTCAGTGTGAGGGAGTGAGGTACACTGGTCAGTGTGAGGGAGTGAGGTACACTGGTCAGTGTGAGGGAGTGAGGTACACTGGTCAGTGTGAGGGAGTGAGGTACACTGGTCAGTGTGAGGGAGTGAGGTACACTGGTCAGTGTGACGGAGTGAGGTACACTGGTCAGTGTGAGGGAGAGACATGCACTGGTCAGTGTGAGGGAGTGAGATACACTGGTCAGTGTTAGGGAGTGAGATACACTGGTCAGTGTGAGGGAGTGAGGTACACTGGTCAGTGTGAGGGAGTGAGATACACTGGTCAGTGTGAGGGAGTGAGATACACTGGTCAGTGTGAGGGAGTGAGATACACTGGTCAGTGTGAGGGAGTGAGGTACACTGGTCAGTGTGAGGGAGTGAGGTACACTGGTCAGTGTGAGGGAGTGAGGTACACTGGTCAGTGTGAGGGAGTGAGGTACACTGGTCAGTGTGAGGGAGTGAGGTACACTGGTCAGTGTGAGGGAGTGCGGTACACTGGTCAGTGTGAGGGAGTGAGATACACTGGTCAGTGTGAGGGAGTGAGCTACACTGGTCAGTGTGAGGGAGTGAGCTACACTGGTCAGTGTGAGGGAGTAAGGTACACTGGTCAGTGTGAGGGAGTGAGATACACTGGTCAGTGTGAGGGAGTGAGGTACACTGGTCAGTGTGAGGGACTGAGGTACACTGGTCAGTGTGAGGGAGTGAGGTACACTGGTCAGTGTGAGGGGGTGAGATACACTGGTCAGTGTGAGGGAATGAGATACACTGGTCAGTGTGAGGGAATGAGATACACTGGTCAGTGTGAGGGAATGAGATACACTGGTCAGTGTGAGGGAGTGAGGTACACTGGTCAGTGTGAGGGAGTGAGGTACACTGGTCAGTGTGAGGGAGTGAGATACACTGGTCAGTGTGAGGGAGTGAGGTACACTGGTCAGTGTGAGGGAGTGAGATACACTGGTCAGTGTGAGGGAGTGAGGTACACTGGTCAGTGTGAGGGAGTGAGATACACTGGTCAGTGTGAGGGAGTGAGGTACACTGGTCAGTGTGAGGGAGTGAGGTACACTGGTCAGTGTGAGGGAGTGAGGTACACTGGTCAGTGTGAGGGAGTGAGGTACACTGGTCAGTGTGAGGGAGTGAGGTACACTGGTCAGTGTGACGGAGTGAGGTACACTGGTCAGTGTGAGGGAGAGACATGCACTGGTCAGTGTGAGGGAGTGAGATACACTGGTCAGTGTGAGGGAGTGAGATACACTGGTCAGTGTGAGGGAGTGAGGTACACTGGTCAGTGTGAGGGAGTGAGATACACTGGTCAGTGTGAGGGAGTGAGATACACTGGTCAGTGTGAGGGAGTGAGATACACTGGTCAGTGTGAGGGAGTGAGATACACTGGTCAGTGTGAGGGAGTGAGGTACACTGGTCAGTGTGAGGGAGTGAGGTACACTGGTCAGTGTGCGGGAGTGAGGTACACTGGTCAGTGTGAGGGAGTGAGGTACACTGGTCAGTGTGAGGGAGTGAGGTACACTGGTCAGTGTGAGGGAGTGAGGTACACTGGTCAGTGTGAGGGAGTGAGGTACACTGGTCAGTGTGAGGGAGTGAGGTACACTGGTCAGTGTGAGGGAGTGAGGTACACTGGTCAGTGTGAGGGAGTGAGGTACACTGGTCAGTGTGAGGGAGTGAGGTACACTGGTCAGTGTGAGGGAGTGAGGTACACTGGTCAGTGTGAGGGAGGGAGGTACACTGGTCAGTGTGAGGGAGTGAGGTACACTGGTCAGTGTGAGGGAGTGAGGTACACTGGTCAGTGTGAGGGAGTGAGGTACACTGGTCAGTGTGAGGGAGTGAGGTACACTGGTCAGTGTGAGGGAGTGAGGTACACTGGTCAGTGTGAGGGAGTGCGGTACACTGGTCAGTGTGAGGGAGTGAGATACACTGGTCAGTGTGAGGGAGTGAGCTACACTGGTCAGTGTGAGGGAGTGAGCTACACTGGTCAGTGTGAGGGAGTAAGGTACACTGGTCAGTGTGAGGGAGTGAGATACACTGGTCAGTGTGAGGGAGTGAGGTACACTGGTCAGTGTGAGGGACTGAGGTACACTGGTCAGTGTGAGGGAGTGAGGTACACTGGTCAGTGTGAGGGGGTGAGATACACTGGTCAGTGTGAGGGAATGACATACACTGGTCAGTGTGAGGGAATGAGATACACTGGTCAGTGTGAGGGAATGAGATACACTGGTCAGTGTGAGGGAGTGAGGTACACTGGTCAGTGTGAGGGAGTGAGGTACACTGGTCAGTGTGAGGGAGTGAGATACACTGGTCAGTGTGAGGGAGTGAGGTACACTGGTCAGTGCGAGGGAGTGAGGTACACTGGTCAGTGTGAGGGAGTGAGGTACACTGGTCAGTGTGAGTGAGTGAGGTACACTGGTCAGTGTGAGTGAGTGAGGTACACTGGTCAGTGTGAGGGAGTGAGGTACACTGGTCAGTGTGAGGGAGTGAGGTACACTGGTCAGTGTGAGGGAGTGAGGTACACTGGTCAGTGTGCAGGAGTTAGGTACACTGGTCAGTGTGAGTGAGATACACTGGTCAGTGTGAGTGAGATACACTGGTCAGTGTGAGGGAGTGAGATACACTGGTCAGTGTGAGGGAGTGAGGTACACTGGTCAGTGTGAGGGAATGAGATACACTGGTCAGTGTGAGGGAATGAGATACACTGGTCAGTGTGAGGGAGTGAGGTACACTGGTCAGTGTGAGGGAGTGAGGTACACTGGTCAGTGTGAGGGAGTGAGATACACTGGTCAGTGTGAGGGAGTGAGGTACACTGGTCAGTGTGAGGGAGTGAGGTACACTGGTCAGTGTGAGGGAGTGAGGTACACTGGTCAGTGTGAGTGAGTGAGGTACACTGGTCAGTGTGAGTGAGTGAGGTACACTGGTCAGTGTGAGGGAGTGAGGTACACTGGTCAGTGTGAGGGAGTGAGGTACACTGGTCAGTGTGAGGGAGTGAGGTACACTGGTCAGTGTGCAGGAGTTAGGTACACTGGTCAGTGTGAGTGAGATACACTGGTCAGTGTGAGTGAGATACACTGGTCAGTGTGAGGGAGTGAGATACACTGGTCAGTGTGAGGGAGTGAGGTACACTGGTCAGTGTGAGGAAGTGAGGTACACTGGTCAGTGTGAGGGAGTGAGGTACACTGGTCAGTGTGAGGGAGTGAGGTACACTGGTCAGTGTGAGGGAGTGAGGTACACTGGTCAGTGTGAGGGAGTGAGATACACTGGTCAGTGTGAGGGAGTGAGGTACACTGGTCAGTGTGAGGGAGTGAGATACACTGGTCAGTGTGAGAGAGGTACACTGGTCAGTGTGAGGGAGTGAGGTACAGTGGTCATTGTGAGGAAGTGAGGTACACTGGTCAGTGTGAGGGAGTGAGATACACTGGTCAGTGTGAGGGAGTGAGATACACTGGTCAGTGTGAGGGAATGAGATACACTGGTCAGTGTGAGGGAGCGAGGTACACTGGTCAGTGTGAGGGAGCGAGGTACACTGGTCAGTGTGAGGGAGTGAGGTACACTGGTCAGTGTGAGGGAGTGAGGTACACTGGTCAGTGTGAGGGAGTGAGGTACACTGGTCAGTGTGAGGGAGTGAGGTACACTGGTCAGTGTGAGGGAGTGAGGTACACTGGTCAGTGTGAGGGAGTGAGATACACTGGTCAGTGTGAGGGAGGTACACTGGTCAGTGTGAGGGAGTGAGGTACACTGGTCATTGTGAGGAAGTGAGGTACACTGGTCAGTGTGAGGGAGTGAGATACACTGGTCAGTGTGAGGGAGTGAGATACACTGGTCAGTGTGAGGGAGTGAGATACACTGGTCAGTGTGAGGGAGTGAGGTACACTGGTCAGTGTGAGGGAGTGAGGTACACTGGTCAGTGTGAGGGAGTGAGGTACACTGGTCAGTGTGAGGGAGTGAGGTACACCGGTCAGTGTGAGGGAGTGAGATACACTGGTCAGTGTGGGGAGGTACACTGGTCAGTGTGAGGGAGTGAGGTACACTGGTCATTGTGAGGGAGTGAGGTACACTGGTCAGTGTGAGGGAGTGAGGTACACTGGTCAGTGTGAGGGAGTGAGATACACTGGTCAGTGTGAGGGAGGTACACTGGTCAGTGTGAGGGAGTGAGGTACACTGGTCATTGTGAGGGTGTAAGGTACACTGGTCAGTGTGAGGGAGTGAGGTACACTGGTCAGTGTGAGGGTGTGAAGTACACTGGTCAGTGTGAGGGAGTGAGATACACTGGTCAGTGTGAGGGAGTGAGATACACTGGTCAGTGTGAGGGAGTGCGATACACTGGTCAGTGTGAGGGAGTGAGGTACACTGGTCAGTGTGAGGGCGTGAGGTACACTGGTCAGTGTGCGGGAGTGAGGTACACTGGTCAGTGTGAGGGAGTGAGGTACACTGGTCAGTGTGCGGGAGTGAGGTACACTGGTAAGTGTGAGGCAGGTACACTGGTCAGTGTGAGGGAGGTACACTGGTCAGTGTGGGGGAGTGAGATGCACTGGTCAGTGTGAGGGAGTGAGGTACACTGGTCAGTGTGAGGGAGTGAGGTACACCGGTCAGTGTGAGGGAGTGAGATACACTGGTCAGTGTGGGGGAAGTACACTGGTCAGTGTGAGGGAGTGAGGTACACTGGTCAGTGTGCGGGAGTGAGGTACACTGGTCAGTGTGAGGCAGGTACACTGGTCAGTGTGAGTGAGATACACTGGTCAGTGTGAGGGAGTGAGATACACTGGTCAGTGTGAGGGAGTGAGGTACACTGGTCAGTGTGAGGGAGTGAGGTACACTGGTCAGTGTGAGGGAGTGAGGTACACTGGTCAGTGTGAGGGAGTGAGGTACACTGGTCAGTGTGAGGGAGTAAGGTACACTGGTCAGTGTGAGGGAGTGAGATACACTGGTCAGTGTGAGGGAGGTACACTGGTCAGTGTGAGGGAGTGAGATACACTGGTCAGTGTGAGGGAGTGAGATACACTGGTCAGTGTGAGGGAGTGAGATACACTGGTCAGTGTGAGGGAGTGAGGTACACTGGTCAGTGTGAGGGCGTGAGGTACACTGGTCAGTGTGCGGGAGTGAGGTACACCGGTCAGTGTGAGGGAGTGAGGTACACTGGTCAGTGTGCGGGAGTGAGGTACACTGGTAAGTGTGAGGCAGGTACACTGGTCAGTGTGAGGGAGGTACACTGGTCAGTGTGGGGGAGTGAGATGCACTGGTCAGTGTGAGGGAGTGAGGTACACTGGTCAGTGTGAGGGAGGTACACTGGTCAGTGTGAGGGAGTGAGGTACACTGGTCAGTGTGAGGGAGTGAGGTACACTGGTCAGTGTGAGGGAGTGAGGTACACTGGTCAGTGTGAGGGAGTGAGGTACACTGGTCAGTGTGAGGGAGTGAGGTACACTGGTCAGTGTGAGGGAGTGAGGTACACTGGTCAGTGTGAGGGAGTGAGGTACACTGGTCAGTGTGAGTGAGTGAGGTACACTGGTCAGTGTGAGGGAGTGAGGTACACTGGTCAGTGTGAGGGAGTGAGGTACACTGGTCAGTGTGAGGGAGTGAGGTACACTGGTCAGTGTGCGGGAGTGAGGTACACTGGTCAGTGTGAGGCAGGTACACTGGTCAGTGTGAGTGAGATACACTGGTCAGTGTGAGGGAGTGAGATACACTGGTCAGTGTGAGGGAGTGAGGTACACTGGTCAGTGTGAGGGAGTGAGGTACACTGGTCAGTGTGAGGGAGTGAGGTACACTGGTCAGTGTGAGGGAGTAAGGTACACTGGTCAGTGTGAGGGAGTGAGATACACTGGTCAGTGTGAGGGAGTGAGATACACTGGTCAGTGTGAGGGAGTGAGGTGCACTGGTCAGTGTGATGGAGTGAAATACACTGGTCAGTGTGAGGGAGGTACACTGGTCAGTGTGAGGGAGTGAGGTACACTGGTCATTGTGAGGAAGTGAGGTACACTGGTCAGTGTGAGGGAGTGAGGTACACTGGTCAGTGTGAGGCAGGTACACTTGTCAGTGTGAGTGAGATACACTGGTCAGTGTGAGGGAATGAGATACACTGGTCAGTGTGAGGGAGTGAGGTACACTGGTCAGTGTGAGGGAGCGAGGTACACTGGTCAGTGTGAGGGAGTGAGGTACACTGGTCTGTGTGAGGGAGTGAGGTACACTGGTCAGTGTGAGGGAGTGAGGTACACTGGTCAGTGTGAGGGAGTGAGGTACACTGGTCAGTGTGAGGGAGTGAGGTACACTGGTCAGTGTGAGGGAGTGAGATACACTGGTCAGTGTGAGGGAGGTACACTGGTCAGTGTGAGGGAGTGAGGTACACTGGTCATTGTGAGGAAGTGAGGTACACTGGTCAGTGTGAGGGAGTGAGATGCACTGGTCAGTGTGAGGGAGTGAGGTACACTGGTCAGTGTGAGGGAGTGAGGTACACTGGTCAGTGTGAGGGAGTGAGGTACACTGGTCAGTGTGAGGGAGTGAGGTACACCGGTCAGTGTGAGGGAGTGAGATACACTGGTCAGTGTGGGGGAAGTACACTGGTCAGTGTGAGGGAGTGAGGTACACTGGTCAGTGTGCGGGAGTGAGGTACACTGGTCAGTGTGGAGGAGTGAGATACACTGGTCAGTGTGAGGGAGTGAGGTACACTGGTCAATGTGAGGGAGTGAGGTACACTGGTCAATGTGAGGGAGTGAGGTACACTGGTCAGTGTGAGGGAGTGAGATACACTGGTCAGTGTGAGGGAGTGAGGTACACTGGTCAGTGTGAGGGAGTGAGATACACTGGTCAGTGTGAGGGAGTGAGGTACACTGGTCAGTGTGAGGGAGTGAGGTACACTGGTCAGTGTGAGGGAGTGAGGTACACTGGTCAGTGTGAGGGAGTGAGGTACACTGGTCAGTGTGACGGAGTGAGGTACACTGGTCAGTGTGAGGGAGAGACATGCACTGGTCAGTGTGAGGGAGTGAGATACACTGGTCAGTGTGAGGGAGTGAGATACACTGGTCAGTGTGAGGGAGTGAGGTACACTGGTCAGTGTGAGGGAGTGAGATACACTGGTCAGTGTGAGGGAGTGAGATACACTGGTCAGTGTGAGGGAGTGAGATACACTGGTCAGTGTGAGGGAGTGAGGTACACTGGTCAGTGTGAGGGAGTGAGGTACACTGGTCAGTGTGAGGGAGTGAGGTACACTGGTCAGTGTGAGGGAGTGAGGTACACTGGTCAGTGTGAGGGAGTGAGGTACACTGGTCAGTGTGAGGGAGTGAGGTACACTGGTCAGTGTGAGGGAGTGCGGTACACTGGTCAGTGTGAGGGAGTGAGATACACTGGTCAGTGTGAGGGAGTGAGCTACACTGGTCAGTGTGAGGGAGTGAGCTACACTGGTCAGTGTGAGGGAGTAAGGTACACTGGTCAGTGTGAGGGAGTGAGATACACTGGTCAGTGTGAGGGAGTAAGGTACACTGGTCAGTGTGAGGGAGTGAGATACACTGGTCAGTGTGAGGGAGTGAGGTACACTGGTCAGTGTGAGGGACTGAGGTACACTGGTCAGTGTGAGGGAGTGAGGTACACTGGTCAGTGTGAGGGGGTGAGATACACTGGTCAGTGTGAGGGAATGAGATACACTGGTCAGTGTGAGGGAATGAGATACACTGGTCAGTGTGAGGGAATGAGATACACTGGTCAGTGTGAGGGAGTGAGGTACACTGGTCAGTGTGAGGGAGTGAGGTACACTGGTCAGTGTGAGGGAGTGAGATACACTGGTCAGTGTGAGGGAGTGAGGTACACTGGTCAGTGTGAGGGAGTGAGATACACTGGTCAGTGTGAGGGAGTGAGGTACACTGGTCAGTGTGAGGGAGTGAGATACACTGGTCAGTGTGAGGGAGTGAGGTACACTGGTCAGTGTGAGGGAGTGAGGTACACTGGTCAGTGTGAGGGAGTGAGGTACACTGGTCAGTGTGAGGGAGTGAGGTACACTGGTCAGTGTGACGGAGTGAGGTACACTGGTCAGTGTGAGGGAGAGACATGCACTGGTCAGTGTGAGGGAGTGAGATACACTGGTCAGTGTGAGGGAGTGAGATACACTGGTCAGTGTGAGGGAGTGAGGTACACTGGTCAGTGTGAGGGAGTGAGATACACTGGTCAGTGTGAGGGAGTGAGATACACTGGTCAGTGTGAGGGAGTGAGATACACTGGTCAGTGTGAGGGAGTGAGATACACTGGTCAGTGTGAGGGAGTGAGGTACACTGGTCAGTGTGAGGGAGTGAGGTACACTGGTCAGTGTGAGGGAGTGAGGTACACTGGTCAGTGTGAGGGAGTGAGGTACACTGGTCAGTGTGAGGGAGTGAGGTACACTGGTCAGTGTGAGGGAGTGAGGTACACTGGTCAGTGTGAGGGAGTGCGGTACACTGGTCAGTGTGAGGGAGTGAGATACACTGGTCAGTGTGAGGGAGTGAGCTACACTGGTCAGTGTGAGGGAGTGAGCTACACTGGTCAGTGTGAGGGAGTAAGGTACACTGGTCAGTGTGAGGGAGTGAGATACACTGGTCAGTGTGAGGGAGTGAGGTACACTGGTCAGTGTGAGGGACTGAGGTACACTGGTCAGTGTGAGGGAGTGAGGTACACTGGTCAGTGTGAGGGGGTGAGATACACTGGTCAGTGTGAGGGAATGAGATACACTGGTCAGTGTGAGGGAATGAGATACACTGGTCAGTGTGAGGGAATGAGATACACTGGTCAGTGTGAGGGAGTGAGGTACACTGGTCAGTGTGAGGGAGTGAGGTACACTGGTCAGTGTGAGGGAGTGAGATACACTGGTCAGTGTGAGGGAGTGAGGTACACTGGTCAGTGTGAGGGAGTGAGGTACACTGGTCAGTGTGAGGGAGTGAGGTACACTGGTCAGTGTGAGTGAGTGAGGTACACTGGTCAGTGTGAGTGAGTGAGGTACACTGGTCAGTGTGAGGGAGTGAGGTACACTGGTCAGTGTGAGGGAGTGAGGTACACTGGTCAGTGTGAGGGAGTGAGGTACACTGGTCAGTGTGCAGGAGTTAGGTACACTGGTCAGTGTGAGTGAGATACACTGGTCAGTGTGAGTGAGATACACTGGTCAGTGTGAGGGAGTGAGATACACTGGTCAGTGTGAGGGAGTGAGGTACACTGGTCAGTGTGAGGGAGTGAGGTACACTGGTCAGTGTGAGGGAGTGAGGTACACTGGTCAGTGTGAGGGAGTGAGGTACACTGGTCAGTGTGAGGGAGTGAGATACACTGGTCAGTGTGAGGGAGTGAGGTACACTGGTCAGTGTGAGGGAGTGAGATACACTGGTCAGTGTGAGAGAGGTACACTGGTCAGTGTGAGGGAGTGAGGTACAGTGGTCATTGTGAGGAAGTGAGGTACACTGGTCAGTGTGAGGGAGTGAGATACACTGGTCAGTGTGAGGGAGTGAGATACACTGGTCAGTGTGAGGGAATGAGATACACTGGTCAGTGTGAGGGAGCGAGGTACACTGGTCAGTGTGAGGGAGCGAGGTACACTGGTCAGTGTGAGGGAGTGAGGTACACTGGTCAGTGTGAGGGAGTGAGGTACACTGGTCAGTGTGAGGGAGTGAGGTGCACTGGTCAGTGTGAGGGAGTGAGGTACACTGGTCAGTGTGAGGGAGTGAGGTACACTGGTCAGTGTGAGGGAGTGAGGTACACTGGTCAGTGTGAGGGAGTGAGATACACTGGTCAGTGTGAGGGAGGTACACTGGTCAGTGTGAGGGAGTGAGGTACACTGGTCATTGTGAGGAAGTGAGGTACACTGGTCAGTGTGAGGGAGTGAGATACACTGGTCAGTGTGAGGGAGTGAGATACACTGGTCAGTGTGAGGGAGAGAGGTACACTGGTCAGTGTGAGGGAGTGAGGTACACTGGTCAGTGTGAGGGAGTGAGGTACACCGGTCAGTGTGAGGGAGTGAGATACACTGGTCAGTGTGGGGGAGGTACACTGGTCAGTGTGAGGGAGTGAGGTACACTGGTCATTGTGAGGGAGTGAGGTACACTGGTCAGTGTGAGGGAGTGAGGTACACTGGTCAGTGTGAGGGAGTGAGATACACTGGTCAGTGTGAGGGAGGTACACTGGTCAGTGTGAGGGAGTGAGGTACACTGGTCATTGTGAGGGTGTAAGGTACACTGGTCAGTGTGAGGGAGTGAGGTACACTGGTCAGTGTGAGGGTGTGAAGTACACTGGTCAGTGTGAGGGAGTGAGATACACTGGTCAGTGTGAGGGAGTGAGATACACTGGTCAGTGTGAGGGAGTGCGATACACTGGTCAGTGTGAGGGAGTGAGGTACACTGGTCAGTGTGAGGGCGTGAGGTACACTGGTCAGTGTGCGGGAGTGAGGTACACTGGTCAGTGTGAGGGAGTGAGGTACACTGGTCAGTGTGCGGGAGTGAGGTACACTGGTAAGTGTGAGGCAGGTACACTGGTCAGTGTGAGGGAGGTACACTGGTCAGTGTGGGGGAGTGAGATGCACTGGTCAGTGTGAGGGAGTGAGGTACACTGGTCAGTGTGAGGGAGTGAGATACACTGGTCAGTGTGAGGGAGTGAGGTACACTGGTCAGTGTGAGGGAGTGAGATACACTGGTCAGTGTGAGGGAGTGAGGTACACTGGTCAGTGTGAGGGAGTGAGATACACTGGTCAGTGTGAGGGAGTGAGGTACACTGGTCAGTGTGAGGGAGTGAGGTACACTGGTCAGTGTGAGGGAGTGAGGTACACTGGTCAGTGTGAGGGAGTGAGGTACACTGGTCAGTGTGACGGAGTGAGGTACACTGGTCAGTGTGAGGGAGAGACATGCACTGGTCAGTGTGAGGGAGTGAGATACACTGGTCAGTGTGAGGGAGTGAGATACACTGGTCAGTGTGAGGGAGTGAGGTACACTGGTCAGTGTGAGGGAGTGAGATACACTGGTCAGTGTGAGGGAGTGAGATACACTGGTCAGTGTGAGGGAGTGAGATACACTGGTCAGTGTGAGGGAGTGAGATACACTGGTCAGTGTGAGGGAGTGAGGTACACTGGTCAGTGTGAGGGAGTGAGGTACACTGGTCAGTGTGAGGGAGTGAGGTACACTGGTCAGTGTGAGGGAGTGAGGTACACTGGTCAGTGTGAGGGAGTGAGGTACACTGGTCAGTGTGAGGGAGTGAGGTACACTGGTCAGTGTGAGGGAGTGCGGTACACTGGTCAGTGTGAGGGAGTGAGATACACTGGTCAGTGTGAGGGAGTGAGCTACACTGGTCAGTGTGAGGGAGTGAGCTACACTGGTCAGTGTGAGGGAGTAAGGTACACTGGTCAGTGTGAGGGAGTGAGATACACTGGTCAGTGTGAGGGAGTGAGGTACACTGGTCAGTGTGAGGGACTGAGGTACACTGGTCAGTGTGAGGGAGTGAGGTACACTGGTCAGTGTGAGGGGGTGAGATACACTGGTCAGTGTGAGGGAATGAGATACACTGGTCAGTGTGAGGGAATGAGATACACTGGTCAGTGTGAGGGAATGAGATACACTGGTCAGTGTGAGGGAGTGAGGTACACTGGTCAGTGTGAGGGAGTGAGGTACACTGGTCAGTGTGAGGGAGTGAGATACACTGGTCAGTGTGAGGGAGTGAGGTACACTGGTCAGTGTGAGGGAGTGAGGTACACTGGTCAGTGTGAGGGAGTGAGGTACACTGGTCAGTGTGAGTGAGTGAGGTACACTGGTCAGTGTGAGTGAGTGAGGTACACTGGTCAGTGTGAGGGAGTGAGGTACACTGGTCAGTGTGAGGGAGTGAGGTACACTGGTCAGTGTGAGGGAGTGAGGTACACTGGTCAGTGTGCAGGAGTTAGGTACACTGGTCAGTGTGAGTGAGATACACTGGTCAGTGTGAGTGAGATACACTGGTCAGTGTGAGGGAGTGAGATACACTGGTCAGTGTGAGGGAGTGAGGTACACTGGTCAGTGTGAGGGAGTGAGGTACACTGGTCAGTGTGAGGGAGTGAGGTACACTGGTCAGTGTGAGGGAGTGAGGTACACTGGTCAGTGTGAGGGAGTGAGATACACTGGTCAGTGTGAGGGAGTGAGGTACACTGGTCAGTGTGAGGGAGTGAGATACACTGGTCAGTGTGAGAGAGGTACACTGGTCAGTGTGAGGGAGTGAGGTACAGTGGTCATTGTGAGGAAGTGAGGTACACTGGTCAGTGTGAGGGAGTGAGATACACTGGTCAGTGTGAGGGAGTGAGATACACTGGTCAGTGTGAGGGAATGAGATACACTGGTCAGTGTGAGGGAGCGAGGTACACTGGTCAGTGTGAGGGAGCGAGGTACACTGGTCAGTGTGAGGGAGTGAGGTACACTGGTCAGTGTGAGGGAGTGAGGTACACTGGTCAGTGTGAGGGAGTGAGGTGCACTGGTCAGTGTGAGGGAGTGAGGTACACTGGTCAGTGTGAGGGAGTGAGGTACACTGGTCAGTGTGAGGGAGTGAGGTACACTGGTCAGTGTGAGGGAGTGAGATACACTGGTCAGTGTGAGGGAGGTACACTGGTCAGTGTGAGGGAGTGAGGTACACTGGTCATTGTGAGGAAGTGAGGTACACTGGTCAGTGTGAGGGAGTGAGATACACTGGTCAGTGTGAGGGAGTGAGATACACTGGTCAGTGTGAGGGAGAGAGGTACACTGGTCAGTGTGAGGGAGTGAGGTACACTGGTCAGTGTGAGGGAGTGAGGTACACCGGTCAGTGTGAGGGAGTGAGATACACTGGTCAGTGTGGGGGAGGTACACTGGTCAGTGTGAGGGAGTGAGGTACACTGGTCATTGTGAGGGAGTGAGGTACACTGGTCAGTGTGAGGGAGTGAGGTACACTGGTCAGTGTGAGGGAGTGAGATACACTGGTCAGTGTGAGGGAGGTACACTGGTCAGTGTGAGGGAGTGAGGTACACTGGTCATTGTGAGGGTGTAAGGTACACTGGTCAGTGTGAGGGAGTGAGGTACACTGGTCAGTGTGAGGGTGTGAAGTACACTGGTCAGTGTGAGGGAGTGAGATACACTGGTCAGTGTGAGGGAGTGAGATACACTGGTCAGTGTGAGGGAGTGCGATACACTGGTCAGTGTGAGGGAGTGAGGTACACTGGTCAGTGTGAGGGCGTGAGGTACACTGGTCAGTGTGCGGGAGTGAGGTACACTGGTCAGTGTGAGGGAGTGAGGTACACTGGTCAGTGTGCGGGAGTGAGGTACACTGGTAAGTGTGAGGCAGGTACACTGGTCAGTGTGAGGGAGGTACACTGGTCAGTGTGGGGGAGTGAGATGCACTGGTCAGTGTGAGGGAGTGAGGTACACTGGTCAGTGTGAGGGAGTGAGGTACACTGGTCAGTGTGAGGGAGTGAGGTACACCGGTCAGTGTGAGGGAGTGAGATACACTGGTCAGTGTGGGGGAAGTACACTGGTCAGTGTGAGGGAGTGAGGTACACTGGTCAGTGTGCGGGAGTGAGGTACACTGGTCAGTGTGAGGCAGGTACACTGGTCAGTGTGAGTGAGATACACTGGTCAGTGTGCGGGAGTGAGGTACACTGGTCAGTGTGAGGCAGGTACACTGGTCAGTGTGAGTGAGATACACTGGTCAATGTGAGGGAGTGAGATACACTGGTCAGTGTGAGGGAGTGAGGTACACTGGTCAGTGTGAGGGAGTGAGGTACACTGGTCAGTGTGAGGGAGTGAGGTACACTGGTCAGTGTGAGGGTGTGAAGTACACTGGTCAGTGGGAGGGAGTGAGATACACTGGTCAGTGTGAGGGAGTGAGATACACTGGTCAGTGTGAGGGAGTGAGATACACTGGTCAGTGTGAGGGAGTGAGGTACACTGGTCAGTGTCAGGGAGTGAGATACACTGGTCAGTGTGAGGGAGTGAGGTACACTGGTCAGTGTGAGGGAGTGAGGTACACAGGTCAGTGTGAGGGAGTGAGGTACACTGGTCAGTGTGGAGGAGTGAGATACACTGGTCAGTGTGAGGGAGTGAGGTACACTGGTCAATGTGAGGGAGTGAGGTACACTGGTCAATGTGAGGGAGTGAGGTACACTGGTCAGTGTGAGGGAGTGAGGTACACTGGTCAGTGTGAGGGAGTGAGATACACTGGTCAGTGTGAGGGAGGTACACTGGTCAGTGTGAGGGAATGAGATACACTGGTCAGTGTGGAGGAGTGAGATACACTGGTCAGTGTGAGGGAGTGAGGTACACTGGTCAGTGTGAGGGAGTGAGGTACACTGGTCAGTGTCCGGGAGTGAGGTACACTGGTCAGTGTGGAGGAGTGAGGTACACTGGTCAGTGTGCGGGAGTGAGGTACACTGGTCAGTGTGAGGGAGTGAGGTACACTCATCAGTGTGGAGGAGTGAGATACATTGGTCAGTGTGAGGGAGTGAGGTACACTGGTCAATGTGAGGGAGTGAGGTACACTGGTCAGTGTGAGGGAGTGAGGTACACTGGTCAGTGTCAGGGAGTGAGATACACTGGTCAGTGTGAGGGAGTGAGGTACACTGGTCAGTGTGAGGGACTGAGGTACACTGGTCAGTGTGGAGGAGTGAGATACACTGGTCAGTGTGAGGGAGTGAGGTACACTGGTCAATGTGAGGGAGTGAGGTACACTGGTCAATGTGAGGGAGTGAGGTACACTGGTCAGTGTGAGGGAGTGAGGTACACTGGTCAGTGTGAGGGAGTGAGATACACTGGTCAGTGTGAGGGAGTGAGGTACACTGGTCAGTGTGAGGGAGTGAGATACACTGGTCAGTGTGAGGGAGTGAGGTACACTGGTCAGTGTGAGGGAGTGAGGTACACTGGTCAGTGTGAGGGAGTGAGGTACACTGGTCAGTGTGAGGGAGTGAGGTACACTGGTCAGTGTGAGGGAGTGAGGTACACTGGTCAGTGTGACGGAGTGAGGTACACTGGTCAGTGTGAGGGAGAGACATGCACTGGTCAGTGTGAGGGAGTGAGATACACTGGTCAGTGTGAGGGAGTGAGATACACTGGTCAGTGTGAGGGAGTGAGGTACACTGGTCAGTGTGAGGGAGTGAGATACACTGGTCAGTGTGAGGGAGTGAGATACACTGGTCAGTGTGAGGGAGTGAGATACACTGGTCAGTGTGAGGGAGTGAGATACACTGGTCAGTGTGAGGGAGTGAGGTACACTGGTCAGTGTGAGGGAGTGAGGTACACTGGTCAGTGTGAGGGAGTGAGGTACACTGGTCAGTGTGAGGGAGTGAGGTACACTGGTCAGTGTGAGGGAGTGAGGTACACTGGTCAGTGTGAGGGAGTGAGGTACACTGGTCAGTGTGAGGGAGTGAGGTACACTGGTCAGTGTGAGGGAGTGCGGTACACTGGTCAGTGTGAGGGAGTGAGATACACTGGTCAGTGTGAGGGAGTGAGCTACACTGGTCAGTGTGAGGGAGTGAGCTACACTGGTCAGTGTGAGGGAGTAAGGTACACTGGTCAGTGTGAGGGAGTGAGATACACTGGTCAGTGTGAGGGAGTGAGGTACACTGGTCAGTGTGAGGGACTGAGGTACACTGGTCAGTGTGAGGGAGTGAGGTACACTGGTCAGTGTGAGGGGGTGAGATACACTGGTCAGTGTGAGGGAATGAGATACACTGGTCAGTGTGAGGGAATGAGATACACTGGTCAGTGTGAGGGAATGAGATACACTGGTCAGTGTGAGGGAGTGAGGTACACTGGTCAGTGTGAGGGAGTGAGGTACACTGGTCAGTGTGAGGGAGTGAGATACACTGGTCAGTGTGAGGGAGTGAGGTACACTGGTCAGTGTGAGGGAGTGAGGTACACTGGTCAGTGTGAGGGAGTGAGGTACACTGGTCAGTGTGAGTGAGTGAGGTACACTGGTCAGTGTGAGTGAGTGAGGTACACTGGTCAGTGTGAGGGAGTGAGGTACACTGGTCAGTGTGAGGGAGTGAGGTACACTGGTCAGTGTGAGGGAGTGAGGTACACTGGTCAGTGTGCAGGAGTTAGGTACACTGGTCAGTGTGAGTGAGATACACTGGTCAGTGTGAGTGAGATACACTGGTCAGTGTGAGGGAGTGAGATACACTGGTCAGTGTGAGGGAGTGAGGTACACTGGTCAGTGTGAGGAAGTGAGGTACACTGGTCAGTGTGAGGGAGTGAGGTACACTGGTCAGTGTGAGGGAGTGAGGTACACTGGTCAGTGTGAGGGAGTGAGGTACACTGGTCAGTGTGAGGGAGTGAGATACACTGGTCAGTGTGAGGGAGTGAGGTACACTGGTCAGTGTGAGGGAGAGAGGTACACTGGTCAGTGTGAGGGAGTGAGGTACACTGGTCAGTGTGAGGGAGTGAGGTACACCGGTCAGTGTGAGGGAGTGAGATACACTGGTCAGTGTGGGGGAGGTACACTGGTCAGTGTGAGGGAGTGAGGTACACTGGTCATTGTGAGGGAGTGAGGTACACTGGTCAGTGTGAGGGAGTGAGGTACACTGGTCAGTGTGAGGGAGTGAGATACACTGGTCAGTGTGAGGGAGGTACACTGGTCAGTGTGAGGGAGTGAGGTACACTGGTCATTGTGAGGGTGTAAGGTACACTGGTCAGTGTGAGGGAGTGAGGTACACTGGTCAGTGTGAGGGTGTGAAGTACACTGGTCAGTGTGAGGGAGTGAGATACACTGGTCAGTGTGAGGGAGTGAGATACACTGGTCAGTGTGAGGGAGTGCGATACACTGGTCAGTGTGAGGGAGTGAGGTACACTGGTCAGTGTGAGGGCGTGAGGTACACTGGTCAGTGTGCGGGAGTGAGGTACACTGGTCAGTGTGAGGGAGTGAGGTACACTGGTCAGTGTGCGGGAGTGAGGTACACTGGTAAGTGTGAGGCAGGTACACTGGTCAGTGTGAGGGAGGTACACTGGTCAGTGTGGGGGAGTGAGATGCACTGGTCAGTGTGAGGGAGTGAGGTACACTGGTCAGTGTGAGGGAGTGAGGTACACTGGTCAGTGTGAGGGAGTGAGGTACACCGGTCAGTGTGAGGGAGTGAGATACACTGGTCAGTGTGGGGGAAGTACACTGGTCAGTGTGAGGGAGTGAGGTACACTGGTCAGTGTGCGGGAGTGAGGTACACTGGTCAGTGTGAGGCAGGTACACTGGTCAGTGTGAGTGAGATACACTGGTCAGTGTGAGGGAGTGAGATACACTGGTCAGTGTGAGGGAGTGAGGTACACTGGTCAGTGTGAGGGAGTGAGGTACACTGGTCAGTGTGAGGGAGTGAGGTACACTGGTCAGTGTGAGGGAGTGAGGTACACTGGTCAGTGTGAGGGAGTGAGATACACTGGTCAGTGTGAGGGAGGTACACTGGTCAGTGTGAGGGAGTGAGATACACTGGTCAGTGTGAGGGAGTGAGATACACTGGTCAGTGTGAGGGAGTGAGATACACTGGTCAGTGTGAGGGAGTGAGGTACACTGGTCAGTGTGAGGGCGTGAGGTACACTGGTCAGTGTGCGGGAGTGAGGTACACCGGTCAGTGTGAGGGAGTGAGGTACACTGGTCAGTGTGCGGGAGTGAGGTACACTGGTAAGTGTGAGGCAGGTACACTGGTCAGTGTGAGGGAGGTACACTGGTCAGTGTGGGGGAGTGAGATGCACTGGTCAGTGTGAGGGAGTGAGGTACACTGGTCAGTGTGAGGGAGGTACACTGGTCAGTGTGAGGGAGTGAGGTACACTGGTCAGTGTGAGGGAGTGAGGTACACTGGTCAGTGTGAGGGAGTGAGGTACACTGGTCAGTGTGAGGGAGTGAGGTACACTGGTCAGTGTGAGGGAGTGAGGTACACTGGTCAGTGTGAGGGAGTGAGGTACACTGGTCAGTGTGAGGGAGTGAGGTACACTGGTCAGTGTGAGGGAGTGAGGTACACTGGTCAGTGTGAGGGAGTGAGGTACACTGGTCAGTGTGAGGGAGTGAGGTACACTGGTCAGTGTGAGGGAGTGAGGTACACTGGTCAGTGTGCGGGAGTGAGGTACACTGGTCAGTGTGAGGCAGGTACACTGGTCAGTGTGAGTGAGATACACTGGTCAGTGTGAGGGAGTGAAATACACTGGTCAGTGTGAGGGAGTGAGGTACACTGGTCAGTGTGAGGGAGTGAGGTACACTGGTCAGTGTGAGGGAGTGAGGTACACTGGTCAGTGTGAGGGAGTGAGGTACACTGGTCAGTGTGAGGGAGTAAGGTACACTGGTCAGTGTGAGGGAGTGAGATACACTGGTCAGTGTGAGGGAGTGAGATACACTGGTCAGTGTGAGGGAGTGAGGTACACTGGTCAGTGTGATGGAGTGAAATACACTGGTCAGTGTGAGGGAGGTACACTGGTCAGTGTGAGGGAGTGAGGTACACTGGTCATTGTGAGGAAGTGAGGTACACTGGTCAGTGTGAGGGAGTGAGATACACTGGTCAGTGTGAGGCAGGTACACTTGTCAGTGTGAGTGAGATACACTGGTCAGTGTGAGGGAATGAGATACACTGGTCAGTGTGAGGGAGTGAGGTACACTGGTCAGTGTGAGGGAGCGAGGTACACTGGTCAGTGTGAGGGAGTGAGGTACACTGGTCTGTGTGAGGGAGTGAGGTACACTGGTCAGTGTGAGGGAGTGAGGTACACTGGTCAGTGTGAGGGAGTGAGGTACACTGGTCAGTGTGAGGGAGTGAGGTACACTGGTCAGTGTGAGGGAGTGAGATACACTGGTCAGTGTGAGGGAGGTACACTGGTCAGTGTGAGGGAGTGAGGTACACTGGTCATTGTGAGGAAGTGAGGTACACTGGTCAGTGTGAGGGAGTGAGATGCACTGGTCAGTGTGAGGGAGTGAGGTACACTGGTCAGTGTGAGGGAGTGAGGTACACTGGTCAGTGTGAGGGAGTGAGGTACACTGGTCAGTGTGAGGGAGTGAGGTACACCGGTCAGTGTGAGGGAGTGAGATACACTGGTCAGTGTGGGGGAAGTACACTGGTCAGTGTGAGGGAGTGAGGTACACTGGTCAGTGTGCGGGAGTGAGGTACACTGGTCAGTGTGAGGCAGGTACACTGGTCAGTGTGAGTGAGATACACTGGTCAATGTGAGGGAGTGAGATACACTGGTCAGTGTGAGGGAGTGAGGTACACTGGTCAGTGTGAGGGAGTGAGGTACACTGGTCAGTGTGAGGGAGTGAGGTACACTGGTCAGTGTGAGGGTGTGAAGTACACTGGTCAGTGTGAGGGAGTGAGATACACTGGTCAGTGTGAGGGAGTGAGATACACTGGTCAGTGTGAGGGAGTGAGATACACTGGTCAGTGTGAGGGAGTGAGGTACACTGGTCAGTGTGAGGGCGTGAGGTACACTGGTCAGTGTGCGGGAGTGAGGTACACTGGTCAGTGTGCGGGAGTGAGGTACACTGGTCAGTGTGAGGGAGTGAGGTACACTGGTCAGTGTGAGGGAGTGAGGTACACTGGTCAGTGTGGGGGAAGTACACTGGTCAGTGTGAGGGAGTGAGGTACACTGGTCATTGTGAGGGAGTGAGGTACACTGGTAAGTGTGAGGCAGGTACACTGGTCAGTGTGAGGGAGGTACACTGGTCAGTGTGGGGGAGTGAGATGCACTGCTCAGTGTGAGGGAGTGAGGTACACTGGTCAGTGTGAGGGAGTGAGGTACACTGGTCAGTGTGAGGGAGTGAGGTACACTGGTCAGTGTGAGGGAGTGAGGTACACCGGTCAGTGTGAGGGAGTGAGATACACTGGTCAGTGTGGGGGAAGTACACTGGTCAGTGTGAGGGAGTGAGGTACACTGGTCATTGTGAGGGAGTGAGGTACACTGGTCAGTGTGAGGGAGTGAGGTACACTGGTCAGTGTGAGGGAGTGAGATACACTGGTCAGTGTGAGGGAGATACACTGGTCAGTGTGAGGGAGTGAGGTACACTGGTCATTGTGAGGGAGTAAGGTACACTGGTCAGTGTGAGGGAGTGAGGTACACTGGTCAGTGTGAGGGAGTGAGGTACACTGGTCAGTGTGAGGGAGTGAAGTACACTGGTCAGTGTGAGGGAGTGAGATACACTGGTCAGTGTGAGGGAGTGAGATGCACTGGGCAGTGTGAGGGAGTGAGATACACTGGTCAGTATGAGGGAGTGAGGTACACTGGTCAGTGTGAGGGCGTGAGGTACACTGGTCAGTGTGCGGGAGTGAGGTACACTGGTCAGTGTGAGGGAGTGAGGTACACTGGTCAGTGTGCGGGAGTGAGGTACACTAGTAAGTGTGAGGCAGGTACACTGGTCAGTGTGAGGGAGGTACACTGGTCAGTGTGGGGGAGTGAGATGCACTGGTCAGTGTGAGGGAGTGAGGTACACTGGTCAGTGTGAGGGAGGTACACTGGTCAGTGTGAGGGAGTGAGGTACACTGGTCAGTGTGAGGGAGTGAGGTACACTGGTCAGTGTGAGGGAGTGAGGTACACTGGTCAGTGTGAGGGAGTGAGGTATACTGGTCAGTGTGAGGGAGTGAGGTACACTGGTCAGTGTGAGGGAGTGAGGTACACTGGTCAGTGTGAGGGAGTGAGGTACACTGGTCAGTGTGAGGGAGTGAGGTACACTGGTCAGTGTGAGTGAGTGAGGTACACTGGTCAGTGTGAGGGAGTGAGGTACACTGGTCAGTGTGAGGGAGTGAGGTACACTGGTCAGTGTGCGGGAGTGAGGTACACTGGTCAGTGTGAGGCAGGTACACTGGTCAGTGTGAGTGAGATACACTGGTCAGTGTGAGGGAGTGAGATACACTGGTCAGTGTGAGGGAGTGAGGTACACTGGTCAGTGTGAGGGAGTGAGGTACACTGGTCAGTGTGAGGGAGTGAGGTACACTGGTCAGTGTGAGGGAGTGAGGTACACTGGTCAGTGTGAGGGAGTGAGGTACACTGGTCAGTGTGAGGGAGTGAGGTACACTGGTCAGTGTGCGGGAGTGAGGTACACTGGTCAGTGTGAGGGAGTGAAATACACTGGTCAGTGTGAGTGAGATACACTGGTCAGTGTGAGGGAGTGAGATACACTGGTCAGTGTGAGGGAGTGAGGTACACTGGTCAGTGTGAGGGAGTGAGGTTCACTGGTCAGTGTGAGGGAGTGAGGTACACTGGTCAGTGTGAGGGAGTGAGGTACACTGGTCAGTGTGAGGGAGTAAGGTACACTGGTCAGTGTGAGGGAGGTACACTGGTCAGTGTGAGGGAGTGAGATACACTGGTCAGTGTGAGGGAGTGAGGTACACTGGTCAGTGTGATGGAGTGAAATACACTGGTCAGTGTGAGGGAGGTACACTGGTCAGTGTGAGGGAGTGAGGTACACTGGTCATTGTGAGGAAGTGAGGTACACTGGTCAGTGTGAGGGAGTGAGATACACTGGTCAGTGTGAGGCAGGTACACTTGTCAGTGTGAGTGAGATACACTGGTCAGTGTGAGGGAATGAGATACACTGGTCAGTGTGAGGGAGTGAGGTACACTGGTCAGTGTGAGGGAGCGAGATACACTGGTCAGTGTGAGGGAGTGAGGTACACTGGTCTGTGTGAGGGAGTGAGGTACACTGGTCAGTGTGAGGGAGTGAGGTACACTGGTCAGTGTGAGGGAGTGAGGTACACTGGTCAGTGTGAGGGAGTGAGGTACACTGGTCAGTGTGAGGGAGTGAGATACACTGGTCAGTGTGAGGGAGGTACACTGGTCAGTGTGAGGGAGTGAGGTACACTGGTCATTGTGAGGAAGTGAGGTACACTGGTCAGTGTGAGGGAGTGAGATGCACTGGTCAGTGTGAGGGAGTGAGGTACACTGGTCAGTGTGAGGGAGTGAGGTACACTGGTCAGTGTGAGGGAGTGAGGTACACTGGTCAGTGTGAGGGAGTGAGGTACACCGGTCAGTGTGAGGGAGTGAGATACACTGGTCAGTGTGGGGGAAGTACACTGGTCAGTGTGAGGGAGTGAGGTACACTGGTCAGTGTGCGGGAGTGAGGTACACTGGTCAGTGTGAGGCAGGTACACTGGTCAGTGTGAGTGAGATACACTGGTCAATGTGAGGGAGTGAGATACACTGGTCAGTGTGAGGGAGTGAGGTACACTGGTCAGTGTGAGGGAGTGAGGTACACTGGTCAGTGTGAGGGAGTGAGGTACACTGGTCAGTGTGAGGGAGTGAGGTACACTGGTCAGTGTGAGGGTGGTACACTGGTCAGTGTGAGGGAGTGAGGTACACTGGTCATTGTGAGGGAGTAAGGTACACTGGTCAGTGTGAGGGAGTGAGGTACACTGGTCAGTGTGAGGGTGTGAAGTACACTGGTCAGTGTGAGGGAGTGAGATACACTGGTCAGTGTGAGGGAGTGAGATACACTGGTCAGTGTGAGGGAGTGAGATACACTGGTCAGTGTGAGGGAGTGAGGTACACTGGTCAGTGTGAGGGCGTGAGGTACACTGGTCAGTGTGCGGGAGTGAGGTACACTGGTCAGTGTGAGGGAGTGAGGTACACTGGTCAGTGTGCGGGAGTGAGGTACACTGGTAAGTGTGAGGCAGGTACACTGGTCAGTGTGAGGCAGGTACACTGGTCAGTGTGGGGGAGTGAGATGCACTGCTCAGTGTGAGGGAGTGAGGTACACTGGTCAGTGTGAGGGAGTGAGGTACACTGGTCAGTGTGAGGGAGTGAGGTACACTGGTCAGTGTGAGGGAGTGAGGTACACCGGTCAGTGTGAGGGAGTGAGATACACTGGTCAGTGTGGGGGAAGTACACTGGTCAGTGTGAGGGAGTGAGGTACACTGGTCATTGTGAGGGAGTGAGGTACACTGGTCAGTGTGAGGGAGTGAGGTACACTGGTCAGTGTGAGGGAGTGAGGTACACTGGTCAGTGTGAGGGAGTGAAGTACACTGGTCAGTGTGAGGGAGTGAGATACACTGGTCAGTGTGAGGGAGTGAGATGCACTGGGCAGTGTGAGGGAGTGAGATACACTGGTCAGTATGAGGGAGTGAGGTACACTGGTCAGTGTGAGGGCGTGAGGTACACTGGTCAGTGTGCGGGAGTGAGGTACACTGGTCAGTGTGCGGGAGTGAGGTACACTGGTCAGTGTGCGGGAGTGAGGTACACTAGTAAGTGTGAGGCAGGTACACTGGTCAGTGTGAGGGAGGTACACTGGTCAGTGTGGGGGAGTGAGATGCACTGGTCAGTGTGAGGGAGTGAGGTACACTGGTCAGTGTGAGGGAGGTACACTGGTCAGTGTGAGGGAGTGAGGTACACTGGTCAGTGTGAGGGAGTGAGGTACACTGGTCAGTGTGAGGGAGTGAGGTACACTGGTCAGTGTGAGGGAGTGAGGTATACTGGTCAGTGTGAGGGAGTGAGGTACACTGGTCAGTGTGAGGGAGTGAGGTACACTGGTCAGTGTGAGGGAGTGAGGTACACTGGTCAGTGTGAGGGAGTGAGGTACACTGGTCAGTGTGAGTGAGTGAGGTACACTGGTCAGTGTGAGGGAGTGAGGTACACTGGTCAGTGTGAGGGAGTGAGGTACACTGGTCAGTGTGCGGGAGTGAGGTACACTGGTCAGTGTGAGGCAGGTACACTGGTCAGTGTGAGTGAGATACACTGGTCAGTGTGAGGGAGTGAGATACACTGGTCAGTGTGAGGGAGTGAGGTACACTGGTCAGTGTGAGGGAGTGAGGTACACTGGTCAGTGTGAGGGAGTGAGGTACACTGGTCAGTGTGAGGGAGTGAGGTACACTGGTCAGTGTGAGGGAGTGAGGTACACTGGTCAGTGTGAGGGAGTGAGATACACTGGTCAGTGTGAGGGAGTGAGATACACTGGTCAGTGTGAGGGAGTGAGGTACACTGGTCAGTGTGAGGGAGTGAAATACACTGGTCAGTGTGAGGGAGGTACACTGGTCAGTGTGAGGGAGTGAGGTACACTGGTCATGGTGAGGAAGTGAGGTACACTGGTCAGTGTGAGGGAGTGAGATAGACTGGTCAGTGTGAGGGAGTGAGGTACACTGGTCAGTGTGAGGGAGTGAGGTACACCGGTCAGTGTGAGGGAGTGAGATACACTGGTCAGTGTGAGGGAGGTACACTGGTCAGTGTGAGGGAGTGAGGTACACTGGTCATTGTGAGGGAGTGAGGTACACTGGTCAGTGTGAGGTAGTGAGGTACACTGGTCAGTGTGAGGGAGTGAGGTACACTGGTCAGTGTGAGGGAGTGAGGTACACTGGTCAGTGTGAGGGAGTGAGGTACACTGGTCAGTGTGAGGGAGTGAGGTACACTGGTCAGTGTGAGGGTGGTACACTGGTCAGTGTGAGGGAGTGAGGTACACTGGTCATTGTGAGGGAGTAAGGTACACTGGTCAGTGTGAGGGAGTGAGGTACACTGGTCAGTGTGAGGGTGTGAAGTACACTGGTCAGTGTGAGGGAGTGAGATACACTGGTCAGTGTGAGGGAGTGAGATACACTGGTCAGTGTGAGGGAGTGAGATACACTGGTCAGTGTGAGGGAGTGAGGTACACTGGTCAGTGTGAGGGCGTGAGGTACACTGGTCAGTGTGCTGGAGTGAGGTACACTGGTCAGTGTGAGGGAGTGAGGTACACTGGTCAGTGTGCGGGAGTGAGGTACACTGGTCAGTGTGCGGGAGTGAGGTACACTGGTAAGTGTGAGGCAGGTACACTGGTCAGTGTGAGGGAGGTACACTGGTCAGTGTGGGGGAGTGAGATGCACTGCTCAGTGTGAGGGAGTGAGGTACACTGGTCAGTGTGAGGGAGTGAGGTACACCGGTCAGTGTGAGGGAGTGAGGTACACCGGTCAGTGTGAGGGAGTGAGATACACTGGTCAGTGTGGGGGAAGTACACTGGTCAGTGTGAGGGAGTGAGGTACACTGGTCATTGTGAGGGAGTGAGGTACACTGGTCAGTGTGAGGGAGTGAGGTACACTGGTCAGTGTGAGGGAGTGAGGTACACTGGTCAGTGTGAGGGAGTGAGATACACTGGTCAGTGTGAGGGAGATACACTGGTCAGTGTGAGGGAGTGAGGTACACTGGTCATTGTGAGGGAGTAAGGTACACTGGTCAGTGTGAGGGAGTGAGGTACACTGGTCAGTGTGAGGGAGTGAGGTACACTGGTCAGTGTGACGGAGTGAAGTACACTGGTCAGTGTGAGGGAGTGAGATACACTGGTCAGTGTGAGGGAGTGAGATGCACTGGGCAGTGTGAGGGAGTGAGATACACTGGTCAGTATGAGGGAGTGAGGTACACTGGTCAGTGTGAGGGCGTGAGGTACACTGGTCAGTGTGCGGGAGTGAGGTACACTGGTCAGTGTGAGGGAGTGAGGTACACTGGTCAGTGTGCGGGAGTGAGGTACACTAGTAAGTGTGAGGCAGGTACACTGGTCAGTGTGAGGGAGGTACACTGGTCAGTGTGGGGGAGTGAGATGCACTGGTCAGTGTGAGGGAGTGAGGTACACTGGTCAGTGTGAGGGAGGTACACTGGTCAGTGTGAGGGAGTGAGGTACACTGGTCAGTGTGAGGGAGTGAGGTACACTGGTCAGTGTGAGGGAGTAAGGTACACTGGTCAGTGTGAGGGAGTGAGGTATACTAGTCAGTGTGAGGGAGTGAGATACACTGGTCAGTGTGAGGGAGTGAGGTACACTGGTCAGTGTGAGGGAGTGAGGTACACTGGTCAGTGTGAGGTAGTGAGGTACACTGGTCAGTGTGAGTGAGTGAGGTACACTGGTCAGTGTGAGGGAGTGAGGTACACTGGTCAGTGTGAGGGAGTGAGGTACACTGGTCAGTGTGCGGGAGTGAGGTACACTGGTCAGTGTGAGGGAGGTACACTGGTCAGTGTGAGTGAGATACACTGGTCAGTGTGAGGGAGTGAGATACACTGGTCAGTGTGAGGGAGTGAGGTACACTGGTCAGTGTGAGGGAGTGAGGTACACTGGTCAGTGTGAGGGAGTGAGGTACACTGGTCAGTGTGAGGGAGTGAGGTACACTGGTCAGTGTGAGGGAGTGAGGTACACTGGTCAGTGTGAGGGAGTGAGATACACTGGTCAGTGTGAGGGAGTGAGATACACTGGTCAGTGTGAGGGAGTGAGGTACACTGGTCAGTGTGAGGGAGTGAAATACACTGGTCAGTGTGAGGGAGGTACACTGGTCAGTGTGAGGGAGTGAGGTACACTGGTCATGGTGAGGAAGTGAGGTACACTGGTCAGTGTGAGGGAGTGAGATAGACTGGTCAGTGTGAGGGAGTGAGGTACACCGGTAAGTGTGAGGGAGTGAGATACACTGGTCAGTGTGAGGGAGGTACACTGGTCAGTGTGAGGGAGTGAGGTACACTGGTCATTGTGAGGGAGTGAGGTACACTGGTCAGTGTGAGGTAGTGAGGTACACTGGTCAGTGTGAGGGAGTGAGATACACTGGTCAGTGTGAGGGAGGTACACTGGTCAGTGTGAGGGAGTGAAGTACACTGGTCAGTGTGAAGGAGTGAGATACACTGGTCAGTGTGAGGGAGTGAGATACACTGGTCAGTGTGAGGGAGTGAGATACACTGGTCAGTGTGAGGGAGTGAGGTACACTGGTCAGTGTGAGGGAGTGAGGTACACTGGTCAGTGTGAGGGCGTGAGGTACACTGGTCAGTGTGAGGGAGTGAGGTACACTGGACATTGTGAGGGAGTGAGCTACACTGGTCAGTGTGAGGGAGGTACACTGGTCAGTGTGAGGGAGTGAGGTACACTGGTCAGTGTGAGGGAGTGAGGTACACTGGTCAGTGTGAGGGAGTGAGATACATTGGTCAGTGTGAGGGAGTGAGGTACACTGGTCAGTGTGAGGGAGTGAGGTACACTGGTCAGTGTGAGGGAGTGAGATACACTGGTCAGTGTCAGGGAGGTACACTGGTCAGTGTGAGGGAGTGAGGTACACTGGTCAGTGTGAGGGAGTGAGATACATTGGTTAGTGTGGGGGAGTGAGATGCACTGGTCAGTGTGAGGGAGTGAGGTACACTGGTCAGTGTGAGGGAGGTACACTGGTCAGTGTGAGGGAGTGAGGTACACTGGTCAGTGTGAGGGATGTACACTGGTCAGTGTGAGGGAGTGAGGTACACTGGTCAGTGTGAGGGAGTGAGGTACACTGGTCAGTGTGAGGGAGTGAGGTACACTGGTCAGTGTGAGGGAGTGAGGTACACTGGTCAGTGTGAGGGAGTGAGGTACACTGGTCAGTGTGGGGGAGTGAGGTACACTGGTCAGTGTGAGGGAGTGAGGTACACTGGTAAGTGTGAGGTAGTGAGATACACTGGTCAGTGTGAGGGAGTGAGGTACACTGGTCAGTGTGAGGGAGGGAGATACACTGGTCAGTGTGAGGGAGTGAGGTACACTGGTCAGTGTGAGGGAGTGGGGTACACTGGTCAGTGTGAGGGAGTGAGATACACTGGTCAGTGTCAGGGAGTGAGATACACTGGTCAGTGTGAGGGAGTGAGGTACACTGGTCAGTGTGAGGGAGTGAGGTACACTGGTCAGTGTGAGGGAGTGAGGTACACTGGTCAGTGTGAGGGAGTGAGGTACACTGGTCAGTGTGAGGGAGTGAGGTACACTGGTCAGTGTGAGGGAGTGAGGTACACTGGTCAGTGTGCGGGAGTGAGGTACACTGGTCAGTGTGCGGGAGTGAGGTACACTGGTCAGTGTGAGGGAGTGAGATACACTGGTCAGTGTGAGGGAGTGAGGTACACTGGTCAGTGTGCGGGAGTGAGGTACACTGGTCAGTGTGGAGGAGTGAAATCCACTGGTCAATGTGAGGGAGTGAGGTACACTGGTCAGTGTGAGGGAGTGAGGTACACTGGTCAGTGTGAGGGAGTGAGGTACACTGGTCAGTGTGAGGGAGTGAGGTACACTGGTCAGTGTGAGGGAGTGAGGTACACTGTTCAGTGTGAGTGAGTGAGATACACTGGTCAGTGTGAGCGAGTGAGGTACACTGGTCAGTGTGAGGGAGTGAGGTACACTGGTCAGTGTGAGGGAGTGAGGTACACTGGTCAGTGTGCGGGAGTGAGGTACACTGGTCAGTGTGAGGCAGGTACACTGGTCAGTGTGAGTGAGATACACTGGTCACTGTGAGGGAGTGAGATACACTGGTCAGTGTGAGGGAGTGAGGTACACTGGTCAGTGTGAGTGAGTGAGGTACACTGGTCAGTGTGAGGGAGTGAGGTACACTGGTCAGGGTGAGGGAGTGAGGTACACTGGTCAGTGTGAGGGAGTGAGGTACACTGGTCAGTGTGCGGGAGTGAGGTACACTGGTCAGTGTGAGGCAGGTACACTGGTCAGTGTGAGTGAGATACACTGGTCAGTGTGAGGGAGTGAGGTACACTGGTCAGTGTGAGGGAGTGAGGTACACTGGTCAGTGTGAGGGAGTGAGGTACACTGGTCAGTGTGAGGGAGTGAGGTACACTGGTCAGTGTGAGGGAGTGAGGTACACTGGTCAGTGTGAGGGAGTGAGATACACTGGTCAGTGTGAGGGAGTGAGATACACTGGTCAGTGTGAGGGAGTGAGGTACACTGGTCAGTGTGAGGGAGTGAAATACACTGGTCAGTGTGAGGGAGGTACACTGGTCAGTGTGAGGGAGTGAGGTACACTGGTCATTGTGAGGTGGTGAGGTACACTGGTCAGTGTGAGGGAGTGAGATACACTGGTCAGTGTGAGGCAGGTACACTGGTCAATGTGAGTGAGATACACTGATCAGTGTGAGGGAGTGAGATACACTGGTCAGTGTGAGGGAGTGAGGTACACTGGTCAGTGTGAGGGAGCGAGGTACACTGGTCAGTGTGAGGGAGTGAGGTACACTGGTCAGTGAGAGGGAGTGAGGTACACTGGTCAGTGTGAGGGAGTGAGATACACTGGTCAGTGTGAGGGAGTGAGGTACACTGGTCAGTGTGAGGGAGTGAGATACACTGGTCAGTGTGAGGGAGGTACACTGGTCAGTGTGAGGGAGTGAGATACACTGGTCAGTGTGAGGGAGTGAGGTACACTGGTCAGTGTGAGGGAGTGAGGTACACCGGTCAGTGTGAGGGAGTGAGATACACTGGTCAGTGTTGGGGAGGTACACTGGTCAGTGTGAGGGAGTGAGCTACACTGGTCATTGTGAGGGAGTAAGGTACACTGGTCTGTGTGAGGGAGTGAGGTACACTGGTCAGTGTGAGGGAGTGAAGTACACTGGTCAGTGTGAGGGAGTGAGATACACTGGTCAGTGTGAGGGAGTGAGATACACTGGTCAGTGTGAGGGAGTGAGATACACTGGTCAATGTGAGGGAGTGAGGTACACTGGTCAGTGTGAGGGCGTGAGGTACACTGGTCAGTGTACGGGAGTGAGGTACACTGGTCAGTGTGAGGGAGTGAGGTACACTGGTCAGTGTGCGGGAGTGAGGTACACTGGTAAGTGTGAGGCAGGTACACTGGTCAGTGTGAGGGAGGTACACTGGTCAGTGTGGGGGAGTGAGATGCACTGGTCAGTGTGAGGGAGTGAGGTACACTGGTCAGTGTAAGGGAGTGAGGTACACTGGTCAGTGTGAGGGAGTGAGGTACACTGGTCAGTGTGAGTGAGTGAGGTACACTGGTCAGTGTGAGGGAGTGAGGTACACTGGTCAGTGTGAGGGAGTGAGGTACACTGGTCAGTGTGAGGGAGTGAGGTACACTGGTCAGTGTGAGGGAGTGAGGTACACTGGTCAGTGTGCGGGAGTGAGGTACACTGGTCAGTGTGAGGCAGGTACACTGGTCAGTGTGAGTGAGATACACTGGTCAGTGTGAGGGAGTGAGATACACTGGTCAGTGTGAGGGAGTGAGGTACACTGGTCAGTGTGAGGGAGTGAGGTACACTGGTCAGTGTGAGGGAGTGAGGTACACTGGTCAGTGTGAGGGAGTGAGATACACTGGTCAGTGTGAGGGAGTGAGATACACTGGTCAGTGTGAGGGAGTGAGGTACACTGGTCAGTGTGAGGGAGTGAGGTACACTGGTCAGTGTGAGGGAGTGAAATACACCGGTCAGTGTGAGGGAGGTACACTGGTCAGTGTGAGGGAGTGAGGTACACTGGTCAGTGTGAGGGAGTGAGGTACACTGGTCAGTGTGAGGGAGTGAGGTACACTGGTCAGTGTGCGGGAGTGAGGTACACTGGTCAGTGTGAGGCAGGTACACTGGTCAGTGTGAGTGAGATACACTGGTCACTGTGAGGGAGTGAGATACACTGGTCAGTGTGAGGGAGTGAGGTACACTGGTCAGTGTGAGGGAGTGAGGTACACTGGTCAGTGTGAGGGAATGAGGTACACTGGTCAGTGTGAGGGAGTGAGGTACACTGGTCAGTGTGAGTGAGTGAGGTACACTGGTCAGTGTGAGGGAGTGAGGTACACTGGTCAGTGTGAGGGAGTGAGGTACACTGGTCAGTGTGAGGGAGTGAGGTACACTGGTCAGTGTGCGGGAGTGAGGTACACTGGTCAGTGTGAGGCAGGTACACTGGTCAGTGTGAGTGAGATACACTGGTCAGTGTGAGGGAGTGAGATACACTGGTCAGTGTGAGGGAGTGAGGTACACTGGTCAGTGTGAGGGAGTGAGGTACACTGGTCAGTGTGAGGGAGTGAGGTACACTGGTCAGTGTGAGGGAGTGAGGTACACTGGTCAGTGTGAGGGAGTGAGATACACTGGTCAGTGTGAGGGAGTGAGATACACTGGTCAGTGTGAGGGAGTGAGGTACACTGGTCAGTGTGAGGGAGTGAAATACACTGGTCAGTGTGAGGGAGGTACACTGGTCAGTGTGAGTGAGTGAGGTACACTGGTCATTGTGAGGAGGTGAGGTACACTGGTCAGTGTGAGGGAGTGAGATACACTGGTCAGTGTGAGGCAGGTACACTGGTCAATGTGAGTGAGATACACTGGTCAGTGTGAGGGAGTGAGATACACTGGTCAGTGTGAGGGAGTGAGGTACACTGGTCAGTGTGAGGGAGCGAGGTACACTGGTCACTGTGAGGGAGTGAGGTACACTGGTCAGTGTGAGGGAGTGAGGTACACTGGTCAGTGTGAGGGAGTGAGATACACTGGTCAGTGTGAGGGAGTGAGGTACACTGGTCAGTGTGAGGGAGTGAGATACACTGGTCAGTGTGAGGGAGTGAGATACACTGGTCAGTGTGAGGGAGTGAGGTACACTGGTCAGTGTGAGGGAGTGAGGTACACCGGTCAGTGTGAGGGACTGAGATACACTGGTCAGTGTTGGGGAGGTACACTGGTCAGTGTGAGGGAGTGAGGTACACTGGTCATTGTGAGGGAGTAAGGTACACTGGTCAGTGTGAGGGAGTGAGGTACACTGGTCAGTGTGAGGGAGTGAAGTACACTGGTCAGTGTGAGGGAGTGAGATACACTGGTCAGTGTGAGGGAGTGAGATACACTGGTCAGTGTGAGGGAGTGAGATACACTGGTCAGTGTGAGGGAGTGAGGTACACTGGTCAGTGTGAGGGCGTGAGGTACACTGGTCAGTGTGCGGGAGTGAGGTACACTGGTCAGTGTGAGGGAGTGAGGTACACTGGTCAGTGTGCGGGAGTGAGGTACACTGGTCAGTGTGCGGGAGTGAGGTACACTGGTAAGTGTGAGGCAGGTACACTGGTCAGTGTGAGGGAGGTACACTGGTCAGTGTGGGGGAGTGAGATGCACTGGTCAGTGTGAGGGAGTGAGGTACACTGGTCAGTGTGAGGGAGTGAGGTACACTGGTCAGTGTGAGGGAGTGAGGTACACTGGTCAGTGTGAGGGAGTGAGGTACACTGGTCAGTGTGAGGGAGTGAGGTACACTGGTCAGTGTGAGGGAGTGAGGTACACTGGTCAGTGTGCGGGAGTGAGGTACACTGGTCAGTGTGAGGCAGGTACACTGGTCAGTGTGAGTGAGATACACTGGTCAGTGTGAGGGAGTGAGATACACTGGTCAGTGTGAGGGAGTGAGGTACACTGGTCAGTGTGAGGGAGTGAGGTACACTGGTCAGTGTGAGGGAGTGAGGTACACTGGTCAGTGTGAGGGAGTGAGGTACACTGGTCAGTGTGAGGGAGTGAGATACACTGGTCAGTGTGAGGGAGTGAGATACACTGGTCAGTGTGAGGGAGTGAGGTACACTGGTCAGTGTGAGGGAGTGAGGTACACTGGTCAGTGTGAGGGAGTGAAATACACCGGTCAGTGTGAGGGAGGTACACTGGTCAGTGTGAGGGAGTGAGGTACACTGGTCATTGTGAGGAAGTGAGGTACACTGGTCAGTGTGAGGGAGTGAGATACACTGGTCAGTGTGAGGGAGTGAGATACACTGGTCAGTGTGAGGGAGTGAGGTACACTGGTCAGTGTGAGGGAGTGAGGTACACTGGTCAGTGTGAGGGAGTGAGGTACACTGGTCAGTGTGACGGAGGTACACTGGTCAGTGTGAGGGAGTGAGGTACACTGGTCATTGTGAGGGAGTGAGGTACACTGGTCAGTGTGAGGTAGTGAGGTACACTGGTCAGTGTGAGGGAGTGAAGTACACTGGTCAGTGTGAGGGAGGTACACTGGTCAGTGTGAGGGAGTGAAGTACACTGGTCAGTGTGAGGGAGTGAGATACACTGGTCAGTGTGAGGGAGCGAGATACACTGGTCAGTGTGAGGGAGCGAGATACACTGGTCAGTGTGAGGGAGTGAGGTACACTGGTCAGTGTGAGGGAGTGAGGTACACTGGTCAGTGTGCGGGAGTGAGGTACACTGGTCAGTGTGAGGCAGGTACACTGGTCAGTGTGAGTGAGATACACTGGTCACTGTGAGGGAGTGAGATACACTGGTCAGTGTGAGGGAGTGAGGTACACTGGTCAGTGTGAGGGAGTGAGGTACACTGGTCAGTGTGAGTGAGTGAGGTACACTGGTCAGTGTGAGGGAGTGAGGTACACTGGTCAGTGTGAGGGAGTGAGGTACACTGGTCAGTGTGAGGGAGTGAGGTACACTGGTCAGTGTGCGGGAGTGAGGTACACTGGTCAGTGTGAGGCAGGTACACTGGTCAGTGTGAGTGAGATACACTGGTCAGTGTGAGGGAGTGAGATACACTGGTCAGTGTGAGGGAGTGAGGTACACTGGTCAGTGTGAGGGAGTGAGGTACACTGGTCAGTGTGAGGGAGTGAGGTACACTGGTCAGTGTGAGGGAGTGAGGTACACTGGTCAGTGTGAGGGAGTGAGGTACACTGGTCAGTGTGAGGGAGTGAGATACACTGGTCAGTGTGAGGGAGTGAGATACACTGGTCAGTGTGAGGGAGTGAGGTACACTGGTCAGTGTGAGGGAGTGAAATACACTGGTCAGTGTGAGGGAGGTACACTGGTCAGTGTGAGGGAGTGAGGTACACTGGTCATTGTGAGGTGGTGAGGTACACTGGTCAGTGTGAGGGAGTGAGATACACTGGTCAGTGTGAGGCAGGTACACTGGTCAATGTGAGTGAGATACACTGGTCAGTGTGAGGGAGTGAGATACACTGGTCAGTGTGAGGGAGTGAGGTACACTGGTCAGTGTGAGGGAGCGAGGTACACTGGTCAGTGTGAGGGAGTGAGGTACACTGGTCAGTGAGAGGGAGTGAGGTACACTGGTCAGTGTGAGGGAGTGAGATACACTGGTCAGTGTGAGGGAGTGAGGTACACTGGTCAGTGTGAGGGAGTGAGATACACTGGTCAGTGTGAGGGAGGTACACTGGTCAGTGTGAGGGAGTGAGATACACTGGTCAGTGTGAGGGAGTGAGGTACACTGGTCAGTGTGAGGGAGTGAGATACACTGGTCAGTGTGAGGGAGGTACACTGGTCAGTGTGAGGGAGTGAGATACACTGGTCATTGTGAGGGAGGTACACTGGTCAGTGTGGGGGAGTGAGATGCACTGGTCAGTGTGGGGGAGTGAGATGCACTGGTCAGTGTGAGGGAGTGAGGTACACTGGTCAGTGTGAGGGAGTGAGGTACACTGGTCAGTGTGAGGGAGTGAGGTACACTGGTCAGTGTGAGGGAGTGAGGTACACTGGTCAGTGTGAGGGAGTGAGGTACACTGGTCAGTGTGCGGGAGTGAGGTACACTGGTCAGTGTGAGGCAGGTACACTGGTCAGTGTGAGTGAGATACACTGGTCAGTGTGAGGGAGTGAGATACACTGGTCAGTGTGAGGGAGTGAGGTACACTGGTCAGTGTGAGGGAGTGAGGTACACTGGTCAGTGTGAGGGAGTGAGGTACACTGGTCAGTGTGAGGGAGTGAGATACACTGGTCAGTGTGAGGGAGTGAGATACACTGGTCAGTGTGAGGGAGTGAGGTACACTGGTCAGTGTGAGGGAGTGAGGTACACTGGTCAGTGTGAGGGAGTGAAATACACCGGTCAGTGTGAGGGAGGTACACTGGTCAGTGTGAGGGAGTGAGGTACACTGGTCAGTGTGAGGGAGTGAGGTACACTGGTCAGTGTGAGGGAGTGAGGTACACTGGTCAGTGTGCGGGAGTGAGGTACACTGGTCAGTGTGAGGCAGGTACACTGGTCAGTGTGAGTGAGATACACTGGTCACTGTGAGGGAGTGAGATACACTGGTCAGTGTGAGGGAGTGAGGTACACTGGTCAGTGTGAGGGAGTGAGGTACACTGGTCAGTGTGAGGGAATGAGGTACACTGGTCAGTGTGAGGGAGTGAGGTACACTGGTCAGTGTGAGTGAGTGAGGTACACTGGTCAGTGTGAGGGAGTGAGGTACACTGGTCAGTGTGAGGGAGGGAGGTACACTGGTCAGTGTGAGGGAGTGAGGTACACGGGTCAGTGTGCGGGAGTGAGGTACACTGGTCAGTGTGAGGCAGGTACACTGGTCAGTGTGAGTGAGATACACTGGTCAGTGTGAGGGAGTGAGATACACTGGTCAGTGTGAGGGAGTGAGGTACACTGGTCAGTGTGAGGGAGTGAGGTACACTGGTCAGTGTGAGGGAGTGAGGTACACTGGTCAGTGTGAGGGAGTGAGGTACACTGGTCAGTGTGAGGGAGTGAGGTACACTGGTCAGTGTGAGGGAGTGAGATACACTGGTCAGTGTGAGGGAGTGAGATACACTGGTCAGTGTGAGGGAGTGAGGTACACTGGTCAGTGTGAGGGAGTGAAATACACTGGTCAGTGTGAGGGAGGTACACTGGTCAGTGTGAGGGAGTGAGGTACACTGGTCATTGTGAGGAGGTGAGGTACACTGGTCAGTGTGAGGGAGTGAGATACACTGGTCAGTGTGAGGCAGGTGCACTGGTCAATGTGAGTGAGATACACTGGTCAGTGTGAGGGAGTGAGATACACTGGTCAGTGTGAGGGAGTGAGGTACACTGGTCAGTGTGAGGGAGCGAGGTACACTGGTCAGTGTGAGGGAGTGAGGTACACTGGTCAGTGTGAGGGAGTGAGGTACACTGGTCAGTGTGAGGGAGTGAGATACACTGGTCAGTGTGAGGGAGTGAGGTACACTGGTCAGTGTGAGGGAGTGAGATACACTGGTCAGTGTGAGGGAGGTACACTGGTCAGTGTGAGGGAGTGAGGTACACTGGTCATTGTGAGGAAGTGAGGTACACTGGTCAGTGTGAGAGAGTGAGATACACTGGTCAGTGTGAGGGAGTGAGATACACTGGTCAGTGTGAGGGAGTGAGGTACACTGGTCAGTGTGAGGGAGTGAGGTACACCGGTCAGTGTGAGGGACTGAGATACACTGGTCAGTGTTGGGGAGGTACACTGGTCAGTGTGAGGGAGTGAGGTACACTGGTCATTGTGAGGGAGTAAGGTACACTGGTCAGTGTGAGGGAGTGAGGTACACTGGTCAGTGTGAGGGAGTGAAGTACACTGGTCAGTGTGAGGGAGTGAGATACACTGGTCAGTGTGAGGGAGTGAGATACACTGGTCAGTGTGAGGGAGTGAGATACACTGGTCAGTGTGAGGGAGTGAGGTACACTGGTCAGTGTGAGGGCGTGAGGTACACTGGTCAGTGTGCGGGAGTGAGGTACACTGGTCAGTGTGAGGGAGTGAGGTACACTGGTCAGTGTGCGGGAGTGAGGTACACTGGTAAGTGTGAGGCAGGTACACTGGTCAGTGTGAGGGAGGTACACTGGTCAGTGTGGGGGAGTGAGATGCACTGGTCAGTGTGAGGGAGTGAGGTACACTGGTCAGTGTGAGGGAGTGAGGTACACTGGTCAGTGTGAGGGAGTGAGGTACACTGGTCAGTGTGAGGGAGTGAGGTACACTGGTCAGTGTGAGTGAGTGAGGTACACTGGTCAGTGTGAGGGAGTGAGGTACACTGGTCAGTGTGAGGGAGTGAGGTACACTGGTCAGTGTGAGGGAGTGAGGTACACTGGTCAGTGTGAGGGAGTGAGGTACACTGGTCAGTGTGCGGGAGTGAGGTACACTGGTCAGTGTGAGGCAGGTACACTGGTCAGTGTGAGTGAGATACACTGGTCAGTGTGAGGGAGTGAGATACACTGGTCAGTGTGAGGGAGTGAGGTACACTGGTCAGTGTGAGGGAGTGAGGTACACTGGTCAGTGTGAGGGAGTGAGGTACACTGGTCAGTGTGAGGGAGTGAGATACACTGGTCAGTGTGAGGGAGTGAGATACACTGGTCAGTGTGAGGGAGTGAGGTACACTGGTCAGTGTGAGGGAGTGAGGTACACTGGTCAGTGTGAGGGAGTGAAATACACCGGTCAGTGTGAGGGAGGTACACTGGTCAGTGTGAGGGAGTGAGGTACACTGGTCATTGTGAGGAAGTGAGGTACACTGGTCAGTGTGAGGGAGTGAGATACACTGGTCAGTGTGAGGGAGTGAGATACACTGGTCAGTGTGAGGGAGTGAGGTACACTGGTCAGTATGAGGGAGTGAGGTACACTGGTCAGTGTGAGGGAGTGAGGTACACTGGTCAGTGTGACGGAGGTACACTGGTCAGTGTGAGGGAGTGAGGTACACTGGTCAGTGTGAGGGCGTGAGGTACACTGGTCAGTGTGCGGGAGTGAGGTACACTGGTCAGTGTGAGGGAGTGAGGTACACTGGTCAGTGTGCGGGAGTGAGGTACACTGGTAAGTGTGAGGCAGGTACACTGGTCAGTGTGAGGGAGGTACACTGGTCAGTGTGGGGGAGTGAGATGCACTGGTCAGTGTGAGGGAGTGAGGTACACTGGTCAGTGTGAGGGAGTGAGGTACACTGGTCAGTGTGAGGGAGTGAGGTACACTGGTCAGTGTGAGGGAGTGAGGTACACTGGTCAGTGTGAGGGAGTGAGGTACACTGGTCAGTGTGCGGGAGTGAGGTACACTGGTCAGTGTGAGGCAGGTACACTGGTCAGTGTGAGTGAGATACACTGGTCAGTGTGAGGGAGTGAGATACACTGGTCAGTGTGAGGGAGTGAGGTACACTGGTCAGTGTGAGGGAGTGAGGTACACTGGTCAGTGTGAGGGAGTGAGGTACACTGGTCAGTGTGAGGGAGTGAGATACACTGGTCAGTGTGAGGGAGTGAGATACACTGGTCAGTGTGAGGGAGTGAGGTACACTGGTCAGTGTGAGGGAGTGAGGTACACTGGTCAGTGTGAGGGAGTGAAATACACCGGTCAGTGTGAGGGAGGTACACTGGTCAGTGTGAGGGAGTGAGGTACACTGGTCAGTGTGAGGGAGTGAGGTACACTGGTCAGTGTGAGGGAGTGAGGTACACTGGTCAGTGTGCGGGAGTGAGGTACACTGGTCAGTGTGAGGCAGGTACACTGGTCAGTGTGAGTGAGATACACTGGTCACTGTGAGGGAGTGAGATACACTGGTCAGTGTGAGGGAGTGAGGTACACTGGTCAGTGTGAGGGAGTGAGGTACACTGGTCAGTGTGAGGGAATGAGGTACACTGGTCAGTGTGAGGGAGTGAGGTACACTGGTCAGTGTGAGTGAGTGAGGTACACTGGTCAGTGTGAGGGAGTGAGGTACACTGGTCAGTGTGAGGGAGGGAGGTACACTGGTCAGTGTGAGGGAGTGAGGTACACTGGTCAGTGTGCGGGAGTGAGGTACACTGGTCAGTGTGAGGCAGGTACACTGGTCAGTGTGAGTGAGATACACTGGTCAGTGTGAGGGAGTGAGATACACTGGTCAGTGTGAGGGAGTGAGGTACACTGGTCAGTGTGAGGGAGTGAGGTACACTGGTCAGTGTGAGGGAGTGAGGTACACTGGTCAGTGTGAGGGAGTGAGGTACACTGGTCAGTGTGAGGGAGTGAGATACACTGGTCAGTGTGAGGGAGTGAGATACACTGGTCAGTGTGAGGGAGTGAGGTACACTGGTCAGTGTGAGGGAGTGAAATACACTGGTCAGTGTGAGGGAGGTACACTGGTCAGTGTGAGGGAGTGAGGTACACTGGTCATTGTGAGGAGGTGAGGTACACTGGTCAGTGTGAGGGAGTGAGATACACTGGTCAGTGTGAGGCAGGTACACTGGTCAATGTGAGTGAGATACACTGGTCAGTGTGAGGGAGTGAGATACACTGGTCAGTGTGAGGGAGTGAGGTACACTGGTCAGTGTGAGGGAGCGAGGTACACTGGTCAGTGTGAGGGAGTGAGGTACACTGGTCAGTGTGAGGGAGTGAGGTACACTGGTCAGTGTGAGGGAGTGAGATACACTGGTCAGTGTGAGGGAGTGAGGTACACTGGTCAGTGTGAGGGAGTGAGATACACTGGTCAGTGTGAGGGAGGTACACTGGTCAGTGTGAGGGAGTGAGGTACACTGGTCATTGTGAGGAAGTGAGGTACACTGGTCAGTGTGAGAGAGTGAGATACACTGGTCAGTGTGAGGGAGTGAGATACACTGGTCAGTGTGAGGGAGTGAGGTACACTGGTCAGTGTGAGGGAGTGAGGTACACCGGTCAGTGTGAGGGACTGAGATACACTGGTCAGTGTTGGGGAGGTACACTGGTCAGTGTGAGGGAGTGAGGTACACTGGTCATTGTGAGGGAGTAAGGTACACTGGTCAGTGTGAGGGAGTGAGGTACACTGGTCAGTGTGAGGGAGTGAAGTACACTGGTCAGTGTGAGGGAGTGAGATACACTGGTCAGTGTGAGGGAGTGAGATACACTGGTCAGTGTGAGGGAGTGAGATACACTGGTCAGTGTGAGGGAGTGAGGTACACTGGTCAGTGTGAGGGCGTGAGGTACACTGGTCAGTGTGCGGGAGTGAGGTACACTGGTCAGTGTGAGGGAGTGAGGTACACTGGTCAGTGTGCGGGAGTGAGGTACACTGGTAAGTGTGAGGCAGGTACACTGGTCAGTGTGAGGGAGGTACACTGGTCAGTGTGGGGGAGTGAGATGCACTGGTCAGTGTGAGGGAGTGAGGTACACTGGTCAGTGTGAGGGAGTGAGGTACACTGGTCAGTGTGAGGGAGTGAGGTACACTGGTCAGTGTGAGGGAGTGAGGTACACTGGTCAGTGTGAGTGAGTGAGGTACACTGGTCAGTGTGAGGGAGTGAGGTACACTGGTCAGTGTGAGGGAGTGAGGTACACTGGTCAGTGTGAGGGAGTGAGGTACACTGGTCAGTGTGAGGGAGTGAGGTACACTGGTCAGTGTGCGGGAGTGAGGTACACTGGTCAGTGTGAGGCAGGTACACTGGTCAGTGTGAGTGAGATACACTGGTCAGTGTGAGGGAGTGAGATACACTGGTCAGTGTGAGGGAGTGAGGTACACTGGTCAGTGTGAGGGAGTGAGGTACACTGGTCAGTGTGAGGGAGTGAGGTACACTGGTCAGTGTGAGGGAGTGAGATACACTGGTCAGTGTGAGGGAGTGAGATACACTGGTCAGTGTGAGGGAGTGAGGTACACTGGTCAGTGTGAGGGAGTGAGGTACACTGGTCAGTGTGAGGGAGTGAAATACACCGGTCAGTGTGAGGGAGGTACACTGGTCAGTGTGAGGGAGTGAGGTACACTGGTCATTGTGAGGAAGTGAGGTACACTGGTCAGTGTGAGGGAGTGAGATACACTGGTCAGTGTGAGGGAGTGAGATACACTGGTCAGTGTGAGGGAGTGAGGTACACTGGTCAGTATGAGGGAGTGAGGTACACTGGTCAGTGTGAGGGAGTGAGGTACACTGGTCAGTGTGACGGAGGTACACTGGTCAGTGTGAGGGAGTGAGGTACACTGGTCATTGTGAGGGAGTGAGGTACACTGGTCAGTGTGAGGTAGTGAGGTACACTGGTCAGTGTGAGGGAGTGAAGTACACTGGTCAGTGTGAGGGAGGTACACTGGTCAGTGTGAGGGAGTGAAGTACACTGGTCAGTGTGAGGGAGTGAGATACACTGGTCAGTGTGAGGGAGCGAGATACACTGGTCAGTGTGAGGGAGCGAGATACACTGGTCAGTGTGAGGGAGTGAGATACACTGGTCAGTGTGAGGGAGTGAGGTACACTGGTCAGTGTGAGGGCGTGAGGTACACTGGTCAGTGTGAGGGCGTGAGGTACACTGGTCAGTGTGAGGGAGTGAGGTACACTGGTCATTGTGGGGGAGTGAGCTACACTGGTCAGTGTGAGGGAGGTACACTGGTCAGTGTGAGGGAGTGAGGTACACTGGTCAGTGTGAGGGAGTGAGGTACACTGGTTAGTGTGAGGGAGTGAGATACATTGGTCAGTGTGAGGGAGTGAGGTACACTGGTCAGTGTGAGGGAGTGAGGTACACTGGTCAGTGTCAGGGAGGTACACTGGTCAGTGTGAGGGAGTGAGGTACACTGGTCAGTGTGAGGGAGTGAGATACATTGGTTAGTGTGAGGGAGTGAGATACACTGGTCAGTGTGAGGGAGTGAGGTACACTGGTCAGTGTGAGGGAGTGAAGTGCACTGGTCAGTGTGAGGGAGTGAGGTACACTGGTCAGTGTGAGGGAGTGAAGTGCACTGGTCAGTGTGAGGGAGTGAGGTACACTGGTCAGTGTGAGGGAGTGAGGTACACTGGTCAGTGTGAGGCAGTGAGGTACACTGGTCAGTGTGAGGGAGGTACACTGGTCAGTGTGGGGGAGTGAGATGCACTGGTCAGTGTGAGGGAGTGAGGTACACTGGTCAGTGTGAGGGAGGTACACTGGTCAGTGTGAGGGAGTGAGGTACACTGGTCAGTGTGAGGGATGTACACTGGTCAGTGTGAGGGAGTGAGGTACACTGGTCAGTGTGAGGGAGTGAGGTACACTGGTCAGTGTGAGGGAGTGAGGTACACTGGTCAGTGTGGGGGAGTGAGGTACACTGGTCAGTGTGAGAGAGTGAGGTACACTGGTAAGTGTGAGGTAGTGAGATACACTGGTCAGTGTGAGGGAGTGAGGTACACTGGTCAGTGTGAGGGAGGGAGATACACTGGTCAGTGTGAGGGAGTGAGGTACACTGGTCAGTGTGAGGGAGTGGGGTACACTGGTCAGTGTCAGGGAGTGAGGTACACTGGTCAGTGTGAGGGAGTGAGGTACACTGGTCAGTGTGAGGGAGTGAGGTACACTGGTCAGTGTGAGGGAGTGAGGTACACTGGTCAGTGTGCGGGAGTGAGGTACACTGGTCAGTGTGCGGGAGTGAGGTACACTGGTCAGTGTGAGGGAGTGAGGTACACTGGTCAGTGTGAGGGAGTGAGGTACACTGGTCAGTGTGCGGGAGTGAGGTACACTGGTCAGTGTGGAGGAGTGAAATCCACTGGTCAATGTGAGGGAGTGAGGTACACTGGTCAGTGTGAGGGAGTGAGGTACACTGGTCAGTGTGAGGGAGAGAGGTACACTGGTCAGTGTGAGGGAGTGAGGTACACTGGTCAGTGTGAGGGAGTGAGGTACACTGGTCAGTGTGAGGGAGTGAGGTACACTGGTCAGTGTGAGGGAGTGAGGTACACTGGTCAGTGTGAGGGAGTGAGGTACACTGGTCAGTGTGAGGGAGTGAGATACACTGGTCAGTGTGAGGGAGTGAGGTACACTGGTCAGTGTGAGGGAGTGAGGTACACTGGTCAGTGTGAGGGAGTGAGGTACACTGGTCAGTGTGAGGGAGTGAGGTACACTGGTCAGTGTGCGGGAGTGAGGTACACTGGTCAGTGTGAGGCAGGTACACTGGTCAGTGTGAGTGAGATACACTGGTCAGTGTGAGGGAGTGAGATACACTGGTCAGTGTGAGGGAGTGAGGTACACTGGTCAGTGTGAGGGAGTGAGATACACTGGTCAGTGTGAGGGAGTGAGGTACACTGGTCAGTGTGAGGGAGTGAGGTACACTGGTCATTGTGAGGAAGTGAGGTACACTGGTCAGTGTGAGGGAGTGAGATACACTGGTCAGTGTGAGGGAGTAAGATACACTGGTCAGTGTGAGGGAGTGAGGTACACTGGTCAGTGTGAGGGAGTGAGGTACACTGGTCAGTGTGAGGGAGTGAGGTACACCGGTCAGTGTGAGGGAGTGAGATACACTGGTCAGTGTGAGGGAGGTACACTGGTCAGTGTGAGGGAGTGAGGTACACTGGTCATTGTGAGGGAGTGAGGTACACTGGTCAGTGTGAGGGAGTGAGGTACACTGGTCAGTGTGAGGGAGTGAGGTACACTGGTCAGTGTGAGGGAGAGAGGTACACTGGTCAGTGTGAGGGAGTGAGGTACACTGGTCAGTGTGAGGGAGTGAGGTACACTGGTCAGTGTGAGGGAGTGAGGTACACTGGTCAGTGTGAGGGAGTGAGGTACACTGGTCAGTGTGAGGGAGTGAGATACACTGGTCAGTGTGAGGGAGTGAGGTACACTGTTCAGTGTGAGTGAGTGAGGTACACTGGTCAGTGTGAGGGAGTGAGGTACACTGGTCAGTGTGAGGGAGTGAGGTACACTGGTCAGTGTGAGGGAGTGAGGTACACTGGTCAGTGTGCGGGAGTGAGGTACACTGGTCAGTGTGAGGCAGGTACACTGGTCAGTGTGAGTGAGATACACTGGTCAGTGTGAGGGAGTGAGATACACTGGTCAGTGTGAGGGAGTGAGGTACACTGGTCAGTGTGAGGGAGTGAGATACACTGGTCAGTGTGAGGGAGTGAGGTACACTGGTCAGTGTGAGGGAGTGAGGTACACTGGTCATTGTGAGGAAGTGAGGTACACTGGTCAGTGTGAGGGAGTGAGATACACTGGTCAGTGTGAGGGAGTAAGATACACTGGTCAGTGTGAGGGAGTGAGGTACACTGGTCAGTGTGAGGGAGTGAGGTACACTGGTCAGTGTGAGGGAGTGAGGTACACCGGTCAGTGTGAGGGAGTGAGATACACTGGTCAGTGTGAGGGAGGTACACTGGTCAGTGTGAGGGAGTGAGGTACACTGGTCATTGTGAGGGAGTGAGGTACACTGGTCAGTGTGAGGGAGTGAGGTACACTGGTCAGTGTGAGGGAGTGAGATACACTGGTCAGTGTGAGGGAGGTACACTGGTCAGTGTGAGGGAGTGAGGAACACTGGTCATTGTGAGGGAGTAAGGTACACTGGTCAGTGTGAGGGAGTGAGATACACTGGTCAGTGTGAGGGAGTGAGATACACTGGTCAGTGTGAGGGAGTGAGACACACTGGTCAGTGTGAGGGAGTGAGGTACACTGGCCAGTGTGAGGGAGTGAGGTACACTGGTCAGTGTGAGGGAGTGAGGTACACTGGTCAGTGTGAGGGAGTGAGGTACACTGGTCAGTGTGTGGGAATGAGCTACACTTGTCAGTGTGAGGGAGTGAGGTACACTGGTCAGTGTGAGGGAGTGAGGTACACTGGTCAGTGTGAGGGAGTGAGATACATTGGTCAGTGTCAGGGAGGTACACTGGTCAGTGTGAGGGAGTGAGGTACACTGGTCATTGTGAGGGAGTGAGGTACACTGTTCAGTGTGAGGGAGTGAGGTACACTGGTCGGTGTGAGGGAGTGAGATACACTGGTCAGTGTGAGGGAGTGAGGTACACTGGTCAGTGTGAGGGAGTGAGGTACACTGGTCAGTGTGAGGGAGTGAGATACACTGGTCAGTGTGAGGGAGGTACACTGGTCAGTGTGAGGGAGTGAGATACACTGGTCAGTGTGAGGGAGTGAGGTACACTGGTCAGTGTGAGGGAGTGAGGTACACTGGTCAGTGTGAGGGAGTGAGGTACACCGGTCAGTGTGAGGGAGTGAGGTACACCGGTCAGTGTGAGGGAGTGAGATACACTGGTCAGTGTGAGGGAGGTACACTGGTCAGTGTGAGGGAGTGAGGTACACTGGTCATTGTGAGGGAGTGAGGTACACTGTTCAGTGTGAGGGAGTGAGGTACACTGGTCAGTGTGAGGGAGTGAGATACACTGGTCAGTGTGAGGGAGGTACACTGGTCAGTGTGAGGGAGTGAGGAACACTGGTCAGTGTGAGGGAGTGAGATACACTGGTCAGTGTGAGGGAGTGAGATACACTGGCCAGTGTGAGGGAGTGAGGTACACTGGTCAGTGTGAGGGAGTGAGGTACACTGGTCAGTGTGAGGGAGTGAGGTACACTGGTCAGTGTGTGGGAGTGAGCTACACTGGTCAGTGTGAGGGAGTGAGGTACACTGGTCAGTGTGAGGGAGTGAGGTACACTGGTCAGTGTGAGGGAGTGAGGTACACTGGTCAGTGTGAGGGAGTGAGGTACACTGGTCAGTGTGAGGGAGTGAGATACATTGGTCAGTGTCAGGGAGGTACACTGGTCAGTGTGAGGGAGTGAGATACACTGGTCAGTGTGAGGGAGTGAGATACACTGGTCAGTGTGGGGGGGCGAGGTACACTGGTCAGAGTGAGGGAATGAGATACACTGGTCAGTGTGAGGGAGTGAGGTACACTGGTCAGTGTAAGGGAGTGAGGTACACTGGTCAGTGTGAGGGAGTGAGGTACACTGGTCAGTGTGAGGGAGTGAGGTACACTGGTCAGTGTGAGGGAGTGAGATACACTGGTCAGTGTGAGGGAGTGAGATACACTGGTCAGTGTGAGGGAGTGAGATACACTGGTCAGTGTGAGGGAGTGAGATACACTGGTCAGTGTGAGGGAGTGAGGTACACTGGTCAGTGTGAGGGAGTGAGGTACACTGGTCAGTGTGAGTGAGTGAGATACACTGGTCAGTGTGAGGGAGTGAGATACACTGGTCAGTGTGAGTGAGTGAGATACACTGGTCAGTGTGAGGGAGTGAGGTACACTGGTCAGTGTGAGGGAGTGAGGTACACTGGTCAGTGTGAGGGAGTGAGGTACACTGGTCAGTGTGAGGGAGTGAGATACACTGGTCAGTGTGAGGGAGTGAGGTACACTGGTCAGTGTGAGGGAGTGAGGTACACTGGTCAGTGTGAGGGAGTGAGGTACACTGGTCAGTGTGAGGGAGTGAGGTACACTGGTCAGTGTGAGGGAGTGAGGTACACTGGTCAGTGTGAGGGAGTGAGGTACACTGGTCAATGTGAGGGAGTGAGGTACACTGGTCAGTGTGAGGGAGTGAGATACACTGGTCAGTGTGAGGGAGTGAGGTACACTGGTCAGTGTGAGGGAGTGAGGTATACTGGTCAGTGTGAGGGGGTGAGATACACTGGTCAGTGTGAGGGAGTGAGATACACTGTTCAGTGTGAGGGAGTGAGATACACTGGTCAGTGTGAGGGAGTGAGGTACACTGGTCAGTGTGAGGGAGGTACAGTGGTCAGTGTGAGGGAGTGAGGTACACTGGTCAGTGTGCGGGAGTGAGGTACACTGGTCAGTGTGAGGAAGTGAGATACACTGGTCAGTGTGAGGGAGTGAGATACACTGGTCAGTGTGAGGGAGTGAGGTACACTGGTCAGTGTGAGGGAGTGAGGTACACTGGTCAGTGTGAGGGAGTGAGGTACACTGGTCAGTGTGAGGGAGTGAGGTACACTGGTCAGTGTGAGGGAGTGAGGTACACTGGTCAGTGTGAGGGAGTGAGGTACACTGGTCAGTGTGCGGGAGTGAGGTACACTGGTCAGTGTGAGGGAGTGAGATACACTGGTCAGTGTGAGGGAGTGAGGTACACTGGTCAGTGTGAGGAAGTGAGATACACTGGTCAGTGTGAGGGAGTGAGATACACTGGTCAGTGTGAGGGAGTGAGGTACACTGGTCAGTGTGAGGGAGTGAGGTACACTGGTCAGTGTGCGGGAGTGAGGTACACTGGTCAGTGTGAGGGAGTGAGGTACACTGGTCAGTGTGAGGGAGTGAGGTACACTGGTCAGTGTGAGGGAGTGAGGTACACTGGTCAGTGTGCGGGAGTGAGGTACACTGGTCAGTGTGCGGGAGTGAGGTACACTGGTCAGTGTGAGGGAGTGAGGTACACTGGTCAGTGTGAGGGAGTGAGGTACACTGGTCAGTGTGAGGGAGTGAGGTACACTGGTCAGTGTGAGGGAGTGAGGTACACTGGTCAGTGTGAGGGAGTGAGATACACTGGTCAGTGTGAGGGAGTGAGGTACACTGGTCAGTGTGAGGGAGTGAGATACACTGGTCAGTGTGAGGGAGTGAGGTACACTGGTCAGTGTGAGGGAGTGAGGTACACTGGTCAGTGTGAGGGAGTGAGATACACTGGTCAGTGTGAGGGAGTGAGGTACACTGGTCAGTGTGAGGGAGTGAGGTACACTGGTCAGTGTGAGGGAGTGAGATACACTGGTCAGTGTGAGGGAGTGAGATACACTGGTCAGTGTGAGGGAGTGAGGTACACTGGTCAGTGTGAGGGAGTGAGATACACTGGTCAGTGTGAGGGAGTGAGGTACACTGGTCAGTGTGAGGGAGTGAGGTACACTGGTCAGTGTGAGGGAGTGAGGTACACTGGTCAGTGTGAGGGAGTGAGGTACACTGGTCAGTGTGAGGGAGTGAGGTACACTGGTCAATGTGAGGGAGTGAGGTACACTGGTCAGTGTGAGGGAGTGAGGTACACTGGTCAGTGTGAGGGAGTGAGGTACACTGGTCAGTATGAGGGAGTGAGGTACACTGGTCAATGTGAGGGAGTGAGGTACACTGGTCAGTGTGAGGGAGTGAGGTACACTGGTCAGTGTGAGGGAGTGAGGTACACTGGTCAGTGTGAGGGAGTGAGGTACACTGGTCAGTGTGAGGGAGTGAGATACACTGGTCAGTGTGAGGGGTGAGATACACTGGTCAGTGTGAGGGAGTGAGGTACACTGGTCAGTGTGAGGGAGTGAGATACACTGGTCAGTGTGAGGGAGTGAGGTACACTGGTCAGTGTGAGGGAGTGAGGTACACTGGTCAGTGTGAGGGGTGAGATACACTGGTCAGTGTGAGGGAGTGAGGTACACTGGTCAGTGTGAGGGAGTGAGGTACACTGGTCAGTGTGAGGGAGTGAGGTACACTGGTCAGTGTGAGGGAGTGAGGTACACTGGTCAGTATGAGGGAGTGAGGTACACTGGTCAGTGTGAGGGAGTGAGGTACACTGGTCAGTGTGAGGGAGTGAGATACACTGGTCAGTGTGAGGGAGTGAGGTACACTGGTCAGTGTGAGGGAGTGAGGTACACTGGTCAGTATGAGGGAGTGAGGTACACTGGTCAGTGTGAGGGAGTGAGGTACACTGGTCAGTGTGAGGGAGTGAGGTACACTGGTCAGTGTGAGGGAGTGAGGTACACTGGTCAGTGTGAGGGAGTGAGGTACACTGGTCGGTATGAGGGAGTGAGGTACACTGGTCAGTGTGAGGGAGTGAGGTACACTGGTCAGTGTGAGGGAGTGAGATACACTGGTCAGTGTGAGGGAGTGAGGTACACTGGTCAGTATGAGGGAGTGAGGTACACTGGTCAGTGTGAGGGAGTGAGGTACACTGGTCAGTGTGAGATACACTTGGGAATAGCTGAGGAAGGATTGAGACAGCAATGTTAAAATTATATGAGCCATGATGAGGGCCGTAAAGGTTCACTCCTGGTTTTACCTTCGCCTCCTCCTCTTTTTCCTCTTGAACATTTCATCTTTAATGGCATTGATGCTTCCCTCGGGTTTGTGGTTGGATATTATCAGCTCTTGTTTGTGAAGTCCCTCACGGTCTCCCCCCAGTTTACTCTGTTTCACGTGCGGCACCGACTCTCTCGTTGCTACATTCCTTTTCAGGGCACTCGGTTGTTTTTGAACTGGTTCATTTTCGTCGTCAGACTCCTCAACTGCACTCTCCTCCTCATTCTCTGCTTCCTCATCAGCGGACTCTTCCTCAGAATCACTCCCACCCCCAGAAGCATTCATTCTGTGAGATGTAGAGATTGGTTGAAAGGGAGTTAGGAAAGCATCCTCTGTTTCAGATTGACTGACAACAAAAATAATTTAGCTGGCTGGCATAGTGGCTTGGTTGGGCCTGTTAACGCTGTCATTGTTCAAATTCAGTCGGGATATAGCAGCCTGCCCCATGTGCCGACTCCTCAATTGGAGACATTTGTGGAACAGTGATATCAGGACGGCGTGTCATGTTGGGGGAGATTTACAGAGCTCCAACTTGTCCTCAGCTGGTATCTTTTCAACTTCTCACAAAGTCCTTTCAAAAGTTTCAAGAATTATATCATTGAGTTTTCCAAACCCACATGCTCCACCAACTAGGACAAGATCAGTGGGCAGATAGGCAGATCACCATTTGCAGGTTTCCCTCAAAATCACACACCATCCTGACTTTCAATGATACTCATGTTCCCGCTCCATCTGTCGCTGGGTCAAAATCCTGGAATTCCCTCCCTGGGTGTACCTACATCACATGGACTGCAGCAGCTCAGGAAGATGGATCACCCCCACCTTCTCAAGGGACAATTAAGGATGTGCAATAAATGCTGGCCTAGCCAGCAAAGCCAACATTGATAAAATAGGACAGGAGGAGGCCTTTCGAGCCTGCTCTGCCATTCATTATGATCATGGCTGATCATCCAACTCAATAGCCTAATCCTGCTTTCCTCCCAAATCCTTCGATCTCTTTCGCCCTAAGTGCTATATCTAACTGCTTCTTGAAAACATACAATGTTTGGACTCAACTACTTCCTGTGGTAACGAATTCCACAGGTTCACCACTCTCTGGGTGAAGACTTTTCTCCTCATTTCTGTCCTAAATGGTCTACCCCGTATCCTCAGACTGTGACCCCTGGTTCTGGATACACCATCGGGAAAATCCTTCCTGCATCAATCCTGTCCAGTCCTGTTTGAATTTTATCAGTTTCTATGAGATCCCCCCTCATTCTTCTGAACTCCAGTGAATACAATCCTAATCGATTCAATCTTTCCTCATACGTCAGTCCCGCCATCCCAGGAATCAGTCTGGTAAACCTTCGCTGCACTCCCTCCAGAGCAAGAACAACCTTCCTCAGATAAGGAGACCAAAACTGCTCACAATACTGCAGGTGTGGCCTCACCAAGGCCCTGTATAATTGCAGCAACAAATCCCTGCTCCAGTACTCAAATCCTCTTGTTATGAATGGCAGCATGCCATTTGCCTTCTTTACCGCCTGCTGTACTTGCATGTTTACCTTCAGTGACTGGAGTACGAGGACACCCAGGTCTCGTTGCACATTCCCCTCTCCTTAATCATGGCCATTCAGATAATAGTCTGCCTTCTTGCTTTTGCTACCAAAGTGGATAACGTCACATTTATCCAAATTATACTGCATCTGCCATTCATTTGTCCACTCACTCAACTTGTCCAAATCACACTGAAGGATCTCTGCATGATTGAACCCAATCTCATAGCACGCAGGTACTACCACATCAGTACTTACTGGAGATATAGTATCACAGCTTACTGGATAAACAGCATCTTTATACAGTATCACAGCTCCCAGGGTCCCTTTGGGCTGTTGATACTTGAATTCATCACTGCCAGGCTCCCCCTTCAAATTAATATAGAGTGAGGAGGGACAGCATCAGATGTTCTATGGTGATCTGTGTGATTACCATCATTCACCATCTAGACTCTAAACATTTGGGCAATTCATTGGCGGGGGGGAGCAAGGTGAGATAGCAAAACCCAGCAAAAAGGAATGGGGGGCAGCAGTGAAGGAGGGTGGGGGGGGGGGGGGGGGGGGGGGGGGGGTAGAGAAGAAAAAAAGGGAGCCAGAAGGGGGAGGAAATAAGAGAACAAAAACGGGAGGAGAGCACAGGGGAAGACAACAGTGGCAGCAACCACAGCACGGCGAGAGAATGCGATGAACAATGGGAAGGAGAAACGAGCAATGGCCGAGATGCCGAGGCAACTGCACAAAATAATCTAAAAAGCATTAGAGGCGTTCCACCCCAGTTAGATGATCTGTAAAAAGGAGGGAATAGAAGAGAGGGGAGGAAAGATCCCCCCCTTCCAGTTATATTTCCGAGATCCTATGTGTTTTGTTTTGCGAGGTATATTTATAATTTGTACAAAACCCAATCAAAAACATTTTTAAAAATCTTTATTATTGTCACATGTAGGCTTACATTAACACTGCAACAAAGTTACTGTGAAAATTCCCTAGACGCCACATTCCGGCGCCTGTTCGGGGACACTGAGGGAGAATTCAGAATGTCCAATTCACCTAACAGCACGTCTTTCGGGACTTGTGGGAAGAAACTGGAGCACCCGGAGCAAACCCACACAGACACGGGGAGAACGTGCAGACTCCGCACAGACAGTGACCCAAGCTGGGAAGCGAACCTGGATCCCTGGCGCTGTGAAGCAACAGTGCTAATCACTGTGCTACCGTGCCCTTATCAATCCCATTAAGGAACTCACCTACCTTTTGCACTTCCAATGAAGGATCTTTCCTCTTGCTCCTGATAAGTTAATCTGTCTTTTCCCCTTTCCGATCTGCGACAGAGATTTGGAGCATTTTGTTTCAAACTTGTATCTTCCGTTCGTGTTGTGATGTTTCTGCAGCAGCCAGAACAACTTGATAAAAAACAACACAGATAGATGGATGCTATAGTGGGGACACTCAGCTTCCTACTCCCTCTAACTCAACTAAAATCTTTTAACAAGGACTGCATCCAAAACAATAACTTTTGCCGCTCTCACCACAGACTAATTGACCTCTGTCTATTTCCAGCAATTTCAAACCTCACATGAACATTGGCAGTTCTTTTTAACATTGTATTTGCGATCACAAGGCCACTGTGACTTGAGTAAGAAACAGGAGCAGGAACAGCCCATATGGTCCCTCGAGCCTTCTTCATCATTCAATAAGATCAACTTCAGCTTCCTGCACTAACCCCATAGCCCTCCATTCCTTTAGTATCCAAAAAATTGATCAATCTCAGCCTTGAAAATACTCAATGTGCAGCACTCTGAGAAAGACAATTCCAGAAATTCACACCCTTCTGAATCTTAGAATCATCATAGAATTTACAGTGCAGGAGGCCATTCGACCCATCAAGTCTACGCTGGCCCCCGAGAGAGTACCCTACCTAAGCCCACACCTCCACCATATCCCAGTAACCCCACCTAACGTTTGGACACTATGGGGCAATTTATCACGGCCAATCCACCTAACCCGCACATCTTTGGACTGTGGGAGGAAACCGGAGCACTTGGAGGAAACCCACGCAGACACGTGGAGAGCGTGCATACTCCGCACAGACAGTGACTCAAGTCGGGAATCGAACCTGGGACCCTGGTGCTGTGAAGCAACAGTGCTAACCACTGTGCTACCGCGAATGAAGACATTTATTCTCATCTCAGACCCCTTATGAGACTATGCCACCAAGGATTTGAGCTCCACTGGCAAGGCTAGCATTTATTGCCCATCCCTAATTGCTCTCAAAATCTTGCCATTTCAGAGGTCATTTAAGAGTCAACCACATTGCCATTGGTCTGGAGTTACATGTAGACCAGACCAGGTAAGGGCAGCAGATTTTCGCCCCAAAAAATGAGTGAACTTTACGACAATCTGATAGTTTCATTGTCAGTATCACTGAAACTAGCTTTCCATTCCAGATTTAAATAATTAATTCAATCTAAATTCCCCAGTTGCAGTGAAGGGATTTGAACTCCTACAGCATTACTCCAGCCCTCGGAACGACACCAGTAACATTGTCCCTCTGCAGCACAGTGGTTAGCACTGCTGCCTCACAGCATGGGAGGACCCGGGTTCAATTCCAGCCTCGGGTGACTGTCTATGTGGAGTTTCCACATTCGCTCCGTGTCTGCATGGGTTTCCTCCGGGTGCTCCGGTTTCCTCCCACAGTCCAAAAATGTTAGGTGGATTAGCCAGGATAAACTGCCCCTTAGTGTCCAAAGATGTGCAGGTTAGGTGGGGTTACAGGGATAGGGCGGGGGAGTGGGCCTACGTAAGGTGCTCTTTCAGAGGGTCGGTGCAGACTCGATGGGCAGAAGGGCCTCCTTCGTCACTGTAGGAACTCTATGCTAATGTTCACTTGACCAAAGCACCAGCAATTTGGATTTACTAATGGCTGTTGTTCAGGAGCTCTATTATGAGTGTCGTCTCAGCAGGAGGTTCTACCAGCATGATGCATCAGTGATCGACAGGATGTGCGCTCATGCCCATACCCCCCAGAGAGTGGCACTCTGATTTGGTAAAGACAATCGTCAAAGATAAATACAACAGACTAAGAAGAGTAAATCATGGATGAATTCTCCAAGCTTCTATCACACAAACTTCTAGTTACGGTTTACAGAGGGCTGTTTACATAAGGTTTTGAGCAGGACACAAGATTCTATTGATTTTCTATTGTTTTTCTAAAAACTATTGAGTTCTGGGGGAAGGATAGCTATGCACATTTAAACCTCAGCAAAATCATACTATGGAGAATAATTCAAACTAATGCATTTCTAAAACACTGTTAACATGATAGAACATTCCAAGGCACTTTATGGGAGGGTTAGCAGGCAATCATTTTGATACCAAACCAAAGGCTGGAATGGTTGTGATCCTTTAATGTTTCTATGCTATTTCCTACAACGAAGAATAGTTGAGGTGAGTTCCCCTTTCAAACTACTCCCTTGGTAAAGACATTTCTCCCAAATTTCTAATTGGCTTTTAAGTCACTATCTTCTGTTTACAGCCCTACGTCTCCGAGTGCCTCACAAGTAGAAATATTTCTCTATCGATCCCACAGAGTCCTATCCTAATTGCAAAGATCTGAGCCTTCCCTTTTCTGGAGGAAACAGAGCCTGTTCCACCTTTCGTCACAGCTATAACCTCCTAGTTCTTTATCTTTCTACAAATGAATTAGGAGCAAGAGTAGGCCATTCGGTCCCTCGGACCTGCTCCGTCATTCAATGAGATCATCTGATGGCGACTTCAACCCCATTCCAGCCTACCCCAGAATGGTTACAGCCAGTTGGGTCCATCATGTTTGTGCTCTCTCTCTCTGCAAAAGCAACTCATCTGGTCCCACTCCCAACCCCTCCTTTTCTTGTAGCCTTTCAAATTTCTCTTTTGAAGGCCTTGATTGAATCTGTCCTCAGGACAGTGCATTCCAGACCCTAAACAATCACTGTGTAAAAGACACTTTGCTCATGGCGCTGTTACTTCTTTTCCCAACTTAAATGGGTGTTCTCTGGTTGCCAATCTTTGCACCAACGGGAACTAATTCTCCTCTCGGTTTAGACCCCTCAAGATTTGAACAACCCTAGCAAATCTCCTCCTAGTCTTGTCTTCTCCAAGAACCAGCCCCAACTTCTCCAATCTATCCACGTAACTGAAATTCCTCATCTTTGGAACCATTTCTGTGCCCTCTCGAATGCCCTTACATCTTTATTAAAAGTGCAGTGTCCAGAACTGGACACAATTTCGAGCTGAAGCTGATCCAGTGATTTATAGAGATTAATCATACCTTCCTGTCTCTTTACTTATGAGCCTTATGAACAACTCTCCCTGCCACCGTCAATGACTGGTCACATAAATACCCAGGTCACTCTGCAGCCCTTTACAACTGTACCCTTTATATCTCCTCGGTCCTTTTGACTAAAGTAAATCACCTGGGCTGGTTTAGCACAGGGCTAAATCGCTGGCTTTGAAAGCAGACCAAGGCAGGCCAGCCGCACGGTTCAATTCCCGTACCAGCCTCCCCGAACAGGCACCGGAATGTGGCGACTAGGGGCTTTTCACAGTAACTTCATTTGAAGCCTACTTGTGACAATAAGTGAATTTGATTTCAGTTCATTTCATTCTCTAAATTTCACCTGTCCACCCATTCCACTGGATCAAGTTTGCTTGTCACTCGCCTCCACACAGTTCACAATAGCTCTGAGTTTCGTATCATCCGCAAATTGCGAAGTGGTGTTTTCCAATTCTACCTGTGCCCCCAGAGCGGGAAATGAACCCCAGAACCTGGGCGGCTGCTTTAACCTGGTTCGCCAGCTCTGATTGAGAGTAATCCAGAATCGGAACGTCAGCTCCCTTCTCCCGCGATGATTTGTTTTTATCCGGATGTTTTAATGGGTAAGCGGCGGTTAGCACTGCTGCCTCACGGCGGCGAGGTCCCAGGTTCGACCCCGGCCCCGGGTCACTGTCCGTGTGGACTTTGCACATTCTCCCCGTGTCTGCGTGGGTCTCACCCCCACAACCCAAAGATGTGCAGGGTAGGTGGATTGGCCACGCTAAATTGCCCCTTAATTGGGAAAAAAAGAATTGGGTACTTTATATTACAAATACAACGGTAGGGGATCCTGTACCCCCGCCCCCTATGATCCAATACAACAACAACTTGCATTTGTATAGCACCAACAACACAGACTCCAGGGGGGTCCGGAACAATCATGCATTGGTCAATGCGGGTTTACTGGATTTAACTAACCCGGCTGACCAGTTTAACTAGGCTAACCAGTTTAACCGGCACAGGGTGTGGGCGGGCCGGCCCGTTGCTAAGGCCGCCTCCCGTTGCGAGGGGACAGCAGCGGGCCGGACAGGCCGAGCGGAGCGGTGGGGAAAGGTCGCGGTGGGCCCCGGCTCCCCGCACCGAGCGGCGCCCGACGGGTAGATCCTTGCCCCCCGCTCTCTCCCCGCTGCCCCGGCCTCCTACCTCACGCACTCACCTGGCGCCCGCCCGCCCGGCCAGGCAGCGCACAGGGCTCTGGCGGCATTGTCACCATGACAACCTGCTGTCCGCGCTGATTGGTTGGGGGCCCAGCCCTCCCATTGGCCGGCCGACTCGCGTGATGCTGATTGGCCGCATAGTGACATCCGGTCGCCGATTATTGGCTGTAAGTCACTCGGTCGGCACCCATTGGCTGGGAGGAGGCCACTCGTGCGCTGATTGGCTGAAGAGACCGCGATTCGATTGGCCGGTGGAATCTTTATTTCTCATTGGCTGGCCGGCGACAAACCAGGATAATAATAACGGGGGGATTGGAATATTTTTTATTGAATGGTCTTTGTTCAGCTTTTATTCGGGATTTGCCGCCTCGCTTTCCCACAGGAGCGGGCGGTTCAGGTGGAGGGCGGGCAGCCTCCGGGAACCATGGAAACGGGCCGTGGGTTGGCGCTGACGTCAAAGCAAGATGGCGGCGCCCAGGGAGGAGGACCCGGATGGGGGCCCGGCCTTGCCCTGGGCCCAGGCCCCGGTCTTCAGCTACTCGGAGCGGGACCTGATCCGGAGCGGGGTCCGCTGGGGGGGCGCCGCGGGCTCGCGCTTCGACGCGGCACTGCGCTCGGCCTGGGACCAGCGGATGTCCGCCGGCTGCTTCCGCTACCGCCTGCCCAGCGCCGGGCTGCCCAGCCGCCGGCTGCCGGGCCCGCGGCGCTTCCTGGCGCAGCTCAACCCGCAGCGGGCCACCGAGCGGCGGCCGCCGCAGGACATCCGCAGCCTGCGGCAGCCCTTCGAGCCCGAGCGCTTCAACTTCACCCGCATCCCGGCGCGGGAGGTGGTGTTCCGGCTCCGCCGGGAGGCCGGGGCTGAGGCCGGGGCTGAGGCCCAGGCTGAGGCCGTGCTGGTCATCAATGTCAGCCCCCTGGAGCGGGGCCACGTCCTGCTGCTGCCCGAGGCGGCCCGCGGCCTGCCCCAGCTGCTGACCCGCGAGGCCGCGATGCGGGCCCTGGAGCTGCTCTTCCTGAGCGCGGACCCCGGCCTGCGGCTCGGCTTCAACAGCCTGGGCGCCGCGGCCTCGGTCAACCACCTGCACCTGCACGCCTACTACCTGGGCCAGAGCCTGGGGCTGGAGTCGGCGCCCAGCCGCCCGCTGCTGGCGCCCCCCGCGGCCGGAGGCCGCCGCTTCCTCCCCGTCCACCTGCTGAGCGAGCCGCCCGGCCGCGGCCTGCTCCTCTACACGGACGGCGGCGACCTGGCGCGGGCCGCCCTCACCCTGCACGCCCTGTGCGCGCTGCTGCTGCGCCGCTCGCTGGCCCACAACCTCTTCCTGTGCCGGGGCTGCCCGCCCGGCCTGCCGCCCGCCCGGCCCGCCTGCCGCCTCGGCGTCCGCGCCGTCCTCTGGCCCCGCGCCGCCCGCTTCGGCCCCAAGCCGCTCGGCCAGCCCTTCGCCGTGGCTCTGTGCGAGCTGGCCGGCCACCTGCCCGTCTACAACCCCCAGGACTACCGCAGCCTGACCGAGGCCCGGGTGCTGGACGCCCTCGGCTCCCACCTATTGCCCGAGGAGCAATTCTCCCAACTCCTGGAGGAAGTCAGCCAGATGCTGAAGGAGTAAAATCGCAGCTCGTTGCATCGGATCTTTCTCTAACGCTGTTTCTCCCTCCGCAATGTGCATAATAATCTTTATTATTGTCACAAATAGGCTTGCATTAACACTGCAATGAAGTTACTGTGCAAATATCCAGAGGCTCTCCTCGCTAATCCATTATTGACCTGACTACTTTGCAGAGATCCTGCGACCTCTTGGCCCAGCATCCAACATGATCCATTTGTTGGTCTGATTTGAAGCTAGAATACATCACTTTGTCCGAGGTGCATTTTAAATCTAAAATGAATCACTATCAGTCCAAAGAGGTAGCACACTGGTTAGCACTGCTGCTTCACAGCGCCAGGGACTCCGCTCCAATTCCCGGCTTGGGTCACTCTCTGTGCGGAGTCTGCGTGGGTTTTCTCCGGGCGCTCCGGTTTCGTCCCACAAGTCCCGAAAGACGTGCTGTTAGGTGAATTGGACAGTCTAAATTCTCCCTCATTATACCCGAACAGGCGCTGGAGTATGGCGACTAGGGGCTTTTCACAGTAACTTCATTGCAGTGTTAATGTAAGCCTACTTGTGCCAATAATAAAGATTATTATTGTGTACAACTTGGGTGGATCGGCCATGCTAAGTTGCTTTTCATGTCCAAGAGAAAAGCTTCGCTGGGGTTACGGTATTGGGGTGTGGGCCTGGCTGGGGTGCTACTTCATGGGGGTGGAGGATTGATGAGCTGAATGGCCTCCTTCTGTACTGCAGGGGTTCTATGGCCATTCATTTGTTGTCTAAGATGCATTTGAAGCTGGAATAGATCACGTTTTCGAGGTGCAATTTAAATCTAAAAGAAATCACTATTCATTTGTTTATGGTGCATTTTAAATCTGTAATAAATCACTATTACAGTCCAAAGTGGGGTTACGGTGATAGGGTCTGTGTGGGGTGCTCCTTCGGGGAGGGGGGTGGGTGTGGGCTTGATGGACCGAATGGCCTCCTTCTGTACTGTATGGATTCCACGATTCTATGACCATTCATTTGTTCTCCAAGATGCATTTTAAATCACTGTTGGTTTGGGACGCACAGTGACACTGCTACCTCACCAGAGCCAGGAACCCGGCTTCAATTCCGGTCTCGGGTGAGAGTGTGGAGTTTGCACTTTCTCCCCGTGTCTGCATGGGTTTCCTCCCACAGTCCAAAGATGTGCAGGTTAGGTGGATTGGCCATGCTAAACTGTCCCTATTTGGGGTGACGAGGATGGTGTGTGGTCTGCACCTCGGTAGGGTGCTGTTTCAGAGGGCCGGTACAGACCTGATTGGCTGAATGGCCACCTTCTGAACTGTAGGGATTCTATGATGTATAAGGTGCATTTTAAATCTAAAATGAATCTATTCATTTGATGACTACGGTGCATGTCTAGTCTGGAAATGAAAACTGCTCCTTCAGTGTTCCAAAGAAGAGTCTTATTGGAATGCACTTTCTCCCACAGTTGCTGCCCAGATCTGCTGAGTTTTTCCAGCACTTTTTGATTTTATTTCAGATCTCCAGCATCCACAGTAGTTTGCCTTTGTAGAAAAACGTAGACTGGATTGGAAAATTGATCAGGTGCTCACTAAAACAAGAGTAAACCGTAAAAGTCTATTTACACCTCATCCAACGCGGTGTAATTTCTTCAGATATTTGACTAACAGCATAAAAAGTAGAAACTTCAGGTCAATTCGTCAAAAATAAGTATCTGAAAGACAATTAAAATATCCAAGGAAGACTTTGATCAAGCCCATCTTGGCTATCGCCTAATAATGAACAGCTTTAAAAGGCAGCAATTGTTACATTGTCTTCTCATTTGCACCAATCTTGCACAGATGCTATTCTCACCAGCTCTGGACATAGCCAGACGGCAACGTCACACTTAAATACTATAGCTGACGGAAATGTGAAATAGAAGCAGAAGATACCGAAAACATTCAGCATCTGCCAAGAGAAATAAATCTGGAACCTCAACTCTGTTAACAGCAAGAACAGACTATATGTCCCCATGAGTCTGCTCCATCATTCAATATGATCATGTCTCAAATCCACTTTCTCACTGTTCTTTTGATTCCCTGAATGACCAAAATCTGACGATCTCAGCCTTAAATATATTCAACAATGGAGCATCGCCAACCCTCTGGGGTAGAGAAATCCAAAGAATCACAACCCTTGAGTGACGGGATCTCGGTCCTAAATGGCCCCTCGTCCTGGGACTGTTGCCTCGTGTTCTAGATATCCCAGCAAGGGCAAAATAACCTCCTTTTGAAGCCCCTTCAGAATCCTGAGATCACCTCTCGTTCTTCTTGACTCCTGAATATAGATGCACAAACACTCCCAAGACCTGCCAAATATTTCCAGTATTTTCTGTTTTTATTTCAGGTAGTTCAGCATCCATGATATTTTGCTCCCGACCCTTTCATCCTGTTTCTCACTCCATTGATGTGCCAACCTCCTTCTGGACTATGGGGAAAGTAGCAAAATACTGGCTGGACCCTTTGTGATTACGTTTATTTTGAATGTTTTGGGTTTAAGCTCAAGTGTGCCATTTTCTTTAAATGATCAAGACATATGTGGTGCTTCGGTGGCTAAATGCTTACCAAGGACAGAAATCGTGAAGGACCTCTTAGTTTTTCATCTAATCTATTGACCTCTTTTGGAAAAGACAAGCATGTGGACATCTGATGGGTGGAGGCTGGATGAGCTCAGCATTACGGTGATCCTGCTCCCCATCGTTGAACAGCCTCGCGATATGATTTAAGCTCCTGCTTGAGTGGTCAGTTGTGAGTGAAGCACAGCCTGAAGTTGAGAAACCGATTCCCAGCATGAATCAGTGTGGAGGGAAAGAGGGAATTCTGTGTTCGAGAAGATGAGCACTATGCTCCACCTGTTGAGGCTTCCCTATGTATAATAACTTTTTGCCGTGACTCTAAAAAAGCGAGGTACACTGAGTGACATTTGGATCTTGTTTGGAAAATTGTGCTTCAACATCGATGTTACAAACTGTTTTCAGAAGAGATGAATCGTTCCGATCTTCCACAGAGGAAGGAAGGCTCGTGTTAACTTTGTTTTCAAAATGTGACTCTAAACTATTGCGCAATCTGTTGAATCACTGATTTCTGTTTGGTGTCACATTAAGTTTTTGCAACGTGAGAAAACAACAATGATGGACAATTAGAAAGAAAATTCCTGTCCGATGGTGTTCGGATGTGGAATACATTCCACCAGCGGGACCTTGAAAGCAAGACCTGCTTTTCCACGGTGCGCTTCGCCACCTCAGGACATCGCGGAGCATTTTACAGCAGATGAAGTACTTTTAAATTGTGGGCATTGTTGCAATGTAGGAAACGCAGCTGCCACTTTTCACAGCGGAGATGCCCAGAAACAACACTCCGCTATTGGTCTGCTCGTCCGTTGTGATATTTACTGCATGTTCAATAATAGCTCAGGAGATTTGGGAGATCGCTCCTGCTCGTCTTCAACAGTGGGTGTGGACAGTTTTACCCCCACCTGAGAAAAGACCTGGTTTAAAGTCTAACCTGAAAGACCAAAGAATCTACCGCAACATTGACCAGGAAACTGGATGAATACTTGAAAAATATTGAAGGAATCAAAATGTAGTCGGACTGGGTACCTTCAATCGCACTTTTCTGTATGATGTTCTAAAATTTATGTGAAATTAAATGAACTGATGTTTACTGCTACAATTGCTTATTATATAGTTAGAGTTTATAAAACTGAGTGAATGGGCAGCATGGTGGCGCAGTGGGTTAGCATTGCTGCCTCATGACGCCGAGGTCCCAGGTTCGATCCCGGCTCTGGGTCACTGTCCGTGTGGAGTTTGCACATTCTCCCCGTGTCTGCGTGGGTTTCGCCCCCACAACCCAAAGATTTTATAGAAAATACAGCACAGAACAGGCCCTTCGGCCCACGATGTTGTGCCGAACCTTTGTCCTATATTAATTAATCATAGATTATCATTGAATTTACAGTGCAGAAGGAGGCCATTCGGCCCCCCGAGTCTGCACCAGCTCTTGGAAAGAGCACCCTACCCAAACTCAACACCTCCACCCAACACCAAGGGCAATTTGGACATAAAGGGCAATTTATCATTGGCCAATTCACCTAACCCGCACATCTTTGGACTGTGGGAGGAAACCGGAGCACCCGGAGGAAACCCACGCAGACACGGGGAGGACGTGCAGACTCCGCACAGACAATGACCCAAGCCGGAATCGAACCTGGGACCATGGATCTGTGAAGCAATTGTGCTATCCACAATGCTACCGTGCTGCCCTTAAGAACAAATAAATCTACACTATATCATTTTCCCGTAATCCATGTACCTATCCAACAGCTGCTTGAAGGTCCCTAATGTTTCCGACTCAACTACTTCCACAGGCAGTGCATTCCATGCCCCCACTACTCTCTGGGTAAAGAACCTACCTCTGATATCCCTCCTATATCTTCCACCTTTCACCTTAAATTTATGTCCCCTTGTAATGGTGTGTTCCACCTGGGGAAAAAGTCTCTGACTGTCTACTCTATCTATTCCCCTGATCATCTTGTAAACCTCTATCAAGTCGCCCCTCATCCTTCTCTGCTCTAATGAGAAAAGGCCTAGCACCCTCAACCTTTCCTCGTAAGACCTACTCTCCATTCCAGGCAACATCCTGGTAAATCTTCTTTGCGCCTTTTCCAGAGCTTCCACATCCTTCCTAAAATGAGGCGACCAGAACTGTACACAGTACTCCAAATGTGGCCGTACCAAAGTTTTGTACAGCTGCATCATCACCTCACGGCTCTTAAATTCAATCCCTCTGTTAATGAACGCGAGCACACCATAGGCCTTCTTCACAGCTCTATCCACTTGAGTGGCAACTTTCAAAGATGTATGAACATAGACCCCAAGGTCTCTCTGCTCCTCCACAATGCCAAGAACTCTACCGTTAACCCTGTATTCCGCATTCATATTTGTCCTTCCAAAATGGACAACCTCACACTTTTCAGGGTTAAACTCCATCTGCCACTTCTCAGCCCAGCTCTGCATCCTATCTATGTCTCTTTGCAGCCGACAACAGCCCTCCTCACTATCCACAACTCCACCAATCTTCGTATCGTCTGCAAATTTACTGACCCACCCTTCAATTCCCTCATCCAAGTCATTAATGAAAATCACAAACAGCAGAGGACCCAGAACTGATCCATGCGGTACACCACTGGTAACTGGGATCCAGGCTGAATATTTGCCATCCACCACCACTCTCTGACTTCTATCGGTTAGCCAGTTCGTTATCCAACTGGCCAAATTTCCCACTATCCCATGCCTCCTTACTTTCTGCAGAAGCCTACCATGGGGAACTTTATCAAATGCCTTACTAAAATCCATGTACACTACATCCACTGCTTTACCTTCATCCACATGCTTGGTCACCTCCTCAAAGAATTCAATAACATTTGTAAGGCAAGACCTACCCCTCAAATCCGTGCTGACTATCCCTAATCAAGCAGTGTCTTTCCAGATGCTCAGAAATCCTATCCTTCAGTACCCTTTCCATTACTTTGCCTACCACCGAAGTAAGACTAACTGGCCTGTAATTCCCAGGGTTATCCCTAGTTCCTTTTTTGAACAGGGGCACGACATTCGCCACTCTCCAATCCCCTGGTACCACCCCTGTTGACAGTGAGGACGAAAAGATAATTGCCAACGGCTCTGCAATTTCATCTCTTGCTTCCCATAGAATCCTTGGATATATCCCGTCAGGCCCGGGGGACTTGTCTATCCTCAAGTTTTTCAAAATGCCCAACACATCTTCCTTCCTAACAAGTATTTCCTCGAGCTTACCAATCTGTTTCACACTGTCCTCTCCAACAATATCGCTCCTCTCATTTGTAAATACAGAAGAAAAGTACTCATTCAAGACCTCTCCTATCTCTTCAGACTCAATACACAATCTCCCGCTACTGTCCTTGATCGGACCTACCCTCGCTCTAGTCATTCTCATATTTCTCACATATGTGTAAAAGGCCTTGGGGTTTTCCTTGATCCTACCCGCCAAAGATTGTTCATGCCCTCTCTTAGCTCTCCTAATCCCTTTCTTCAGTTCCCTCCTGGCTATCTTGTATCCCTCCAATGCCCTGTCTGAACCTTGTTTCCTCAGCCTTACATAAGTCACCTTTTTCCTCTTAACAAGACATTCAACCTCTCTTGTCAACCATGGTTCCCTCACTCGACCATCTCTTCCCTGCCTGACAGGGACATACATATCAAGGACACGTAGCACCTGTTCCTTGAACAAGTTCCACATTTCACTTGTGTCCTTCCCTGCCAGCCTATGTTCCCAACTTATGCACTTCAATTCTTGTCTGACAACATCGTATTTACCCTTCCCCCAATTGTAAACCTTGCCCTGTTGCACGTACCTATCCCTCTCCATTACTAAAGTGAAAGTCACAGAATTGTGGTCACTATCTCCAAAATGCTCCCCCACTAACAAATCTATCACTTGCCCTGGTTCATTACCCAGTACTAAATCTAATATTGCCCCTCCTCTGGTTGGACAATCTACATACTGTGTTAGAAAAGCTTCCTGGACACACTGCACAAACACCACCCCATCCAAACTATTTGATCTAAAGAGTTTCCACTCAATATTTGGGAAGTTAAAGTCGCCCATGACTACTACCCTATGACTTCTGCACCTTTCCAAAATCTGTTTCCCAATCTGTTCCTCCACATCTCTGCTACTATTGGGGGGCCTATAGAAAACTCCTAACAAGGTGACTGCTCCTTTCCTATTTCTGACTTCAACCCATACTACCTCAATAGGGTGATACTCCTCGAACTGCCTTTCTGCAGCTGTTATACTATCTCTAATTAATAATGCCACTCCCCCCCCACCTCTTTTACCACCCTCCCTAATCTTATTGAAACATCTATACCCAGGGACCTCCAACAACCATTTCTGCCCCTCTTCTATCCAAGTTTCCGTGATGGCCACCACATCGTAGTCCCAAGTACCGATCCATGCCTTAAGTTCACCCACCTTATTCCTGATGCTTCTTGCGTTGAAGTATACACACTTCAACCCATCTCCGTGCCTGCAAATACTCTCCTTTAAGATGTGCAGGCTAGGTGGATTAGCCACACTAAATTGCCCCTTAATTGGAAAAAAATCAATTGGGCACTCTTAAATTTATAATAAATAAAACTGAGAGAATTATATTTACAAAAATGCATACATACATATGAATTAGGAGCGCAAGGTCCTGCACGGGAGACTGATCAAGAAGGTAAGAGCCCATGGGATCCAGGGCAATTTTGCAAATTTCATCCAAAATTGGCTCACTGGCAGGGGGCAGAGAGTGATGGTCAAAGGTTGGTTTTGTGACTGCAAGTCTGTCCAGTGGTGTACTACAGGGATCAGTGGGGGCTATGATCAGTAAGTTCACAGGTGACCTGAAAATTGGTGGCATGGTAAATAGCGAGATTACAGGATGATTTTAGGAGTTTTCTATAGGCCCCCCAATAGTAGCAGAGATGTGGAGGAACAGATTGGGAAACAGATTTTGGAAAGGTGCAGAAGTCACAGGGTAGTAGTTATGGGTGACTTTAACTTCCCAAACATTGAGTGGAAACACTTTTCAATAAAATAGTTTGGATGAGGTGGTATTTGTGCAGTGTGTCCGGGAAGCTTTTCTAACACAGTATGTAGATTGTCCGACCAGAGGAGGGGCAATATTGGATTTAGTACTTGGTAATGAACCAGGGCAAGTGATAGATTTGTTAGTGGGAGAGCATTTTGGAGATAGTGACCACAATTCTGTGACTTTCACTTTAGTAATGGAGAGGGATAGGTGCATGCAACAGGGCAAGGTTTACAATTGGGGGAAGGGTAAATACGATGTTGTCAGACAAGAATTGAAGTGCATAAGTTGGGAACAGGCTGTCAGGGAAGGACACAAGTGAAATGTGGAACTTGTTCAAGGAACAGGTACTACGTGTCCTTGATAAGTATGTCCCTATCAGGCAGGGAAGAGATGTCGAGTGAGGGAACCATGGTTGACAAGAGAGGTTGAATGTCTTGTTAAGAGGAAAAAGGAGACTTATGTAAGGCTGAGGAAACAAGGTTCAGACAGGGCGTTGGAGGGATACAAGATAGCCAGGAGGGAACTGAAGGAAGGGATTAGGAGAGCTAAGAGAGGGCATGAACAATCTTTGGCGGGTAGGATCAAGGAAAACCCCAAGGCCTTTTACACATGTGAGAAATATGAGAATGACTAGAGCGAGGGTAGGTGCGATCAAGGACAGTAGCGGGAGATTGTGTATTGAGTCTGAAGAGATAGAAGAGGTCTTGAACGAGTACTTCTGTATTTACAAATGAGAAGGGCCATATTGTTGGAGAGGACAGTGTGAAACAGACTGGTAAGCTCGAGGAAATACTTGTTAGGAAGGAAGATGTGTTGGGCATTTTGAAAAACCTGAGGATAGACAAGTCCCCCGGGCCTGACGGGATATATCCAAGGATTCTATGGGAAGCAAGAGATGAAATTGCAGAGCCGTTGGCAATGATCTTTTCGTCCTCACTGTCAACAGGGGTGGTACCAGGGGATTGGAGAGTGGCGAATGTCGTGCCCCTGTTCAAAAAAGGAACTAGGGATAACCCTGGGAATTACAGGCCAGTTAGTCTTACTTCGGTGGTAGGCAAAGTCATGGAAAGGGTACTGAAGGATAGGATTTCTGAGCATCTGGAAAGACACTGCTTGATTAGGGATAGTCAGCACGGATTTGTGAGGGGTAGATCTTGCCTTACAAGTCTTATTAAATTCTTTGAGGAGGTGACCAAGCATGTGGATGAAGGTAAAGCAGTGGATGTAGTGTACATGGATTTTAGTAAGGCATTTGATAAGGTTCCCCATGGTAGGCTTCTGCAGAAAGTAAGGAGGCATGGGATAATGGGAAATTTGGCCAGTTGGATAACGAACTGGCTAACCGATAGAAGTCAGAGAGTGGTGGTGGATGGCAAATATTCAGCCTGGATCCCAGTTACCAGTGGCGTACCGCAGGGATCAGTTCTGGGTCCTCTGCTGTTTGTGATTTTCATTAATGACTTGGATGAGGGAGTTGAAGGGTGGGTCAGTAAATTTGCAGACGATACGAAGATTGGTGGAGTTGTGGATAGTGAGGAGAGCTGTTGTCGGCTGCAAAGAGACATAGATAGGATGCAGAGCTGGGCTGAGAGGTGGCAGATGGAGTTTAACCCTGAAAAGTGTGAGGTTGTCCATTTTGGAAGGACAAATATGAATGCGGAATACAGGGTTAACGGTAGAGTTCTTGGCAATGTGGAGGAGCAGAGAGATCTTGGGGTCTATGTTCATACATCTTTGAAAGTTGCCACTCAAGTGGATAGAGCTGTGAAGAAGGCCTATGGTGTGCTAGCGTTCATTAACAGAGGGATTGAATTTAAGAGCCGTGAGGTGATGATGCAGCTGTACAAAACTTTGGTAAGGCCACATTTGGAGTACTGTGTACAGTTCTGGTCGCCTCATTTTAGGAAGGATGTGGAAGCTTTGGAAAAGGTGCAAAGGAGATTTACCAGGATGTTGCCTAGAATGGAGAGTAAGTCTTACGAGGAAAGGTTGAGGGTGCTAGTCCTTTTATCATTAGAACGGAGAAGGATGAGGGGCGACTTGATAGAGGTTTATAAGATGATCAGGGGAATAGATAGAGTAGACAGTCAGAGATTTTCCCCCGTGTGGAACAAACCATTACAAGGGCACGTAAATTTAAGGTGAATGGTGGAAGATATAGGGGGGATGTCAGAGGTAGGTTCTTTACCCAGAGAGTAGTGGGAGCATGGAATGCACTGCCTGTGGAAGTAGTTGAGTCAGAAACATTAGGGACCTTCAAGCAGCTATTGGATAGGTACATGGATTACGGTAAAATAATATAGTGTAGATTTATTTGTTCTTAAGGGCAGCACGGTAGCATTGTGGATAGCACAATTGCTTCACAGCTCCAGGGTCCCAGGTTCGATTCCGGCTTGGGTCACTGTCTGTGCGGAGTCTGCACGTCCTCCCCGTGTCTGCGTGGGTTTGCTCCGGGTGCTCCGGTTTCCTCCCACTGTCCAAAGATGTGCAGGTTAGGTGGATTGGCCATGCTAAATGCCCTTAGTGTCCAAAATTGCCCTTAGTGTTGGGTGGAGATGTTGACTTTGGGTAGAGTGCTCTTTCCAAGAGCCGGTGCAGACTCAATGGGCCGAATGGCCTCCTTATGCTCTGTAAATTCAATGATAATCTATGATTAATATAGGACAAAGGTTCGCCACAACATCGTGGGCCGAAGGGCCTGTTCTGTGCTGTATTTTTCTATGTTCTATGTTCTAACAGGGGCAAATAGAATTTAACCCTGAATAGTGAGGTAATGCATTTGGGAGAACTAGCAAGACAAGGGAATATACAATGAACGGTAGGACCCTAGGAAGTACAGGGGACCAGAGGGACCTTGGAGTGGGTGTCCAAAGATCCCCGAAGACAGCAGCATAGGTAGATAAGGTGGTTAGGAAGACATGGGATACTTTCCTTCATTAGCTGAGACATAGAATATAAGAGCAGGAAGATTATGATGGAGCTGTATAAAACGCTTGTTACATCACAACTAGAGTACTGTGCAGTTCTGATCGCCACGCTATAGGGAGGGTGTGATTGCACTGGAGAGGGTGTAGAGGAGATTCACCAGAATGCTGCCTGGGCTGGAGCTTTTCAATTATGAAGAGAGACTGAATAGGCTGGGATTGTTTTATTTACAGCAGAGAAGGTGGGGTCCTCATCGAGGTGTATAAAATTGAGGGACATAGAATGGATAGATAGGAGGAAACTTTTCCCCTTAATAGAGGGGTCAATCACCAGGGGCATAGATTTAAGGTAAGCAGGAGATTTATAGGGGATTTGATGAAAAACCTATTTGCCCAGAGGGTGGTGGGAATCTCGAACTCGCTGCCTGAAAGGGTGGTAGAGGGGGGAACCCGCATAACATTTAAAAAGCATTTAGCGCGCCATGGTGGCTCAATGGCTAGCACTGCTGCTCAGGGCGCCGAGGACCCGGGTTCTATCCTGGCCCCGGGTCACTGGCCGTGTGGAGTTTGCACATCCTCCCCGTGTCTGCGTGGGTTTCGCTCTCACAACCCAAGGACGTGCAGGCTAGGTGGGTTGGCCACGCTAAATTGCCCCTTAATTGGAAAAAAAGAGAATTTGGTACTCTAAATTTTTTTTAAAAAACATTGAAGAAGTATTAAGCTAAGCACTGGAAATGCCATAGCAGACAAGGATATGGACCGTGCTGGAAAATTGGATGAGAGTAGATAGATACTTGATGGCCGTCACACACACGATGGCCAAAGGGTCTCTTACTGTGCTGTAAAACTCTATGACAGGAGTCGGCCCCTCGAGCCTGCTTCGCCATTCAATAAGATGCTCCAGTCCCATTCCCATCTACACCTGATAACCATTCGCCTCCTTGCTTATCAAGAATCTATCTACCTTAAAGGTATTCAAAAACTCACGACCTTGAGAACAAAAATCTCATCTGTCTTAAATGGGCAACCCCCTTATTTTTAAAGTGACTCCTACTCAGGCCTAATAATACTTCACAAGATAACCACTGTGCAGAATCAGGAACTACAGTTGGCAGTGGCAGCTACCCAAATGAGAATCCTTTTACCAATTGCTGCTCATTAACTTTTCAGTGACATATTTCCAAATAATATGGGCACCGTACTTAGGCGGGTGAGCCGAAGGGTTAGTCAGCCGAGGCTCCTGTTTTTCTTAACAAATGTAAAGTACCCAGTTCATTTTTTTTCCAATTAAGGGGCAATTTAACGTGGCCAATCCACCTACCCTGCACTTCTTTGGGTTGTGGGGGTGCGATCCATGCAGACACGGAGAATATGCAAACCCCACGTGGACAGTGACCCGGGGTTGGGATCAAAGCCGGGTTCTCTGTGCTGTGAAGCAGAAGTGCTAACCGCTGTGCCACTGTGCTGCCGTTGCTGAGGCCCCTGTCACCAGTCATGGCACTATCATGGAACTAGGATAAGAGTTGATGTATTAGTCCACTTTAAAAAAACTTGCTGTGCAGATAACTTGCATCAGTGTTTTTGTAGATTCTGTTGTCTGTCCATATATCAAAGTATTGCATTGGGTCTGAAGTTCCTATCCATAAATAAAATTTACTATTTTTGGTCACACGCTTTTCCCATTAGAAATTATGCTGGAATTCCAATTAATTCTGCTGTGCCAATTTGATTTGGTCACAGGCTCTGCCACCTGGATGGCTCCCTTGGCATTTTGTTTCTCTTGTTAACTTACTTTCATGAATTTTTTTTATTACTGCTAACTTTTCCTAATGTGTCCCACAACTGGCACTCCAAACCTTTCTTTAAAACTAAAAGCAAAATATTGAACGTGCTGGAAATCTGAAATGGAAAATGCTGGCATCATTTAGCAGGTCAGGCAACATGTATGGAGAGTGGATGAAACTCAGTTCATGATTCAGATCCACGGGTTTTGTTCAGTTCTGGGGAAAGGACATTGACCTGAAATGTTCGCCCTAACTTTCTCCGATACTGCCTGGTTGAGTGTTTCTTTCCTCGCTTCAAGATCGCTCTTTACCCATGGGTGACATTTTTTGGGTCCAGGTGCATACCGAAGGTTCCAGTGACCCCCCCCCCCCCCCCCCCCCCCCCCCCACCTGCTGGCTCTCCAGTGCTGGCCCTCATCTGTGAAGCCAAATTCGGACTTTAAACATGGCAAAGAGCAAAAAAAAAATCACTCGGCATGCAGTCACCTCAAAGTGTTCACGGTGTAGACCACATTTCTCCTGCCTCTTCCAACAAAGGCAACGGAGGAGGCCATTTGGCCCATCACGTCTCCAGCCGAATTCCACCTTCTTGCTCTTGGTCTATAGCTGTGTAGGTTATGGCACTCCCTAATAGCACTGTGGGTGGACCTACACCACATGGACTGCAGCGGTTCAAGAAGGCAGCCCATTACCACCTTCTCAAGGGCAATTAAGGATAGGTAATAAATGCTGCCCTAGCCAGCCCTGCCCACATCCCATGAATAAATAAAATAAAAACTTCAAGGGCGACAAGTGGTTAGCACTGTTGCTTCATTGCGCCAGGGTTCCGAGTTCGATTCCTGGCTTGGGTCACTGTCTGTGTGGAGTCTGCATGTTCTCCCCGTGTCTGTGTGGGTTTCCTCCGGGTGCTCCGGTTTCCTCCCACAAGTCCAGAAAGATTTGCTTGTTCGGTGAATTGGACGTTCTGAATTCTCCCTCTGTGTACCTGAGCAGACACCAGAGTGGGGCGACTAGGGGCTTTTAAAAAATAAATTTAGAGTACCCAATTCATTTTTTCCAATTAAGGGCCAATCCACCAAGCCTGCACATCTTTGGGTTGTGGGGGTGAAACCCACGCAGACACGGGGAGAATGTGCAAACCACACGGACAGTGACCCAGGGCTGGGATCGAACCCAGGACCTCAGCGCCGTGAGACTGGAGGGGCTTTTCACAGTAACTTCATTGCAGTGTTAATGCAAGCCGACTTGTGACAATAATAATTAAGATGTAAATTTTACAAAAGCGATGAGAGTTTCTGAATCCACTGCTCATTAAACAGTGAGGTCTAGCTCGCCACCACCCTCTGGAGGCTGGATGGGAATTTCCTCCACCCAATCAACCTCCTCCTTACCTCAAATTGGTTATCATCTCTCTGCTAAAGAAAATGCATCCTTCTTCTACTCTCATTAAGGCCTGGATAATTTTATACACCTCACTTAAGTGTCTCTTTAGTTACAAATCAAACTGCAAATCACAGCGCCAGGGACCCGGGTTCAATTCTGGCTTTGTGTCACTGTCTGTGCAGAGTCTGCACTTTCTCCCCGGGTCTGCGTGGGTTTCCTCCGGGTGATCGGGTTTCCTCCCACAGTCCAAAGATGTGCCGGTTAGGTGGATTGGCCGTGGTAAAATTGCTCCTTAATGCCAAGGATGTGCAGGTTAGGTTACAGGGTGTGGACCTGGGTAGAGTGTTATTTTGGAGGGTTGGTGCACACTCGATGGACAGAATGGCCTCGTTCTGTACTGTGGGGATTCTATGACTCTCATCCACCCTTTCCTAATAGTTACAATTCTCCATTCCTGGCAACATGCCTGGAAATCCCCTCTGTGGCCTCTCGAATGTGATCATCTTTTTGCTGTTGTTGGGATGGAGGTGATTATTGCCCTGCCCTGGTTCCTCCTGAGTTGGTGTCATGTTCCCATGATGGGGTTTCGGGATTGTTTTAAGCAGTGAGTCAGTTTACTTCATGTGAAGTTGTAACTGCAGCAACAGGCGGCTCTGTAGAGCAGCTTTCTGGAACCTCTCTCTCGCCCCTGCTTCCGTGTAAGTTGTGCTCAGGTCAGTAAAGTTCTGGAGCTTGTTTTATTTTAAGCGTTAAACTTTTTTTTTTTAAACTTGCTTCTCATTTCTTCCATGTCTCCCACTCCCAGTGACCGGGTTGGGCCGGGCCACACTCTCTGTCCAGCTTGGAGCTGCTGGTGCTCCGGGCTACCGGCCCAGGCACTCCCTTCAAAAGGAGCAGCCCCGGTGATCACCCCGCAGCCCAGCTGGGGAAATGCTCAGATCACCCAGCCAGACAGACAGGTTGAGGAGCAGCCCAGAGGGAGCTGAAAGCCCGGGGCCAGTAACAGGGGAGAGTAACAGGAACATCTCTGCAATGTCGCTTCCCCAGTTCCGCTCTTTACGGCTTGCAGACTTTGCTGAGAAATCCCCCAGAGATAAATGAAACCCACATCTGGGAGCTAGTGACCGCACTCCTGTTACTGCTCCTTCCTCCTAACTCTCTGCAGCTGAACTATTCTGGATAACTTTTAGCTATGAGTAAAGATTGGATAGTTATTTTCTTTGGGACATGTTGGGAGTTGTATTGAACTTTGAGGTCACAGCTGGGGTACTATGTACAATTCTGGTCGCCACATTATAGGACGGATGTAATTGCACTGGGGGGGGGGGGGGGGGGGGAAGGTGCAGAGGAGATTCACCAGGATGTTGCCTCGGATGGAACATTTAAGTTCTGAAGAGAGGTTGGATAGGCTTGGGTTGTTTTCGTTGGAGTAGAGAAGACCGAGGGGCGACCTGATTGAGGTGGACAAGATTATAAGGGGCATGGTCAGGGTGGAGAGGGAGCAGCTGTTCCCCTTAGTTGATGGGTCAGTTACGAGGGGGACACAAGTTCAAGGTGAGGGCCAGGAGGTTTTGGAGAGATTTGAGGGAAAACATGTTTACCCAGAGGGTCTGGAATGCACTGCCTGGGGGGGGGGGGGGGGGGGGGGTAGAGGCGGGTTGCCTCACATCCTTTAAAAAGTACCTGGATGGGCACTTTGCACGTCATAACATTCAACGCTATGGGCCAAATGGGATTAGGCAGGCTGGTCAGGTGTTTTTCAGGTGTCGGTGCAGACTCGATGGGCCGAAGGGCCTCTTCTGCACTGTAGTATTCTGTGATTCTGAGGCTACCTCTTTTAATCCCCCACCACTAAAAAATTGAATTCCTCCCATTTTCTCGCTGCTCCTGCTGGAGTCTTGACTCGACCTCGTCACCTCACAGTGCCTCCTCCAACCCCTGCCCATCTCCTCGTCAATTTTCCCCGGCCCCATCCGCACCAAAATACTTGCCTCCTCGCTTCCACCCAGCCCCACTGGGTGGCCACTACCCACTCCAGACAATCCCAATTGAAACGCTGGAAAAACTCAGCAGGTCTGGCAGCATCTGTGTAGAGAGAAACAGAGTTTGAAAAAAAATTTAGAGTACCCAATTATTTTTTCCAATCAAGGGGCAATTTAGCGTGGCCAATCCACCTACCCTGCACATCTTTGGGTTTGTGTGGGTGAGACCCACGCAGACACGGGGAGAATGTGCAAACTCCACACGGGCAGTGATCCGGGCCTGGGATCGAACCTGGGACCTCGGTGCCCTGAGGCAGCAGTGCTAACCACTGCACAACCATGTTGCCCACGGGAGAGAAACAGAATTACCTTTGGAGTCCACTCTCAAATCATAAAGAAATGTTGGTTCTGTCTCCTCTCCACAGATGCTGCCAGACCTGCTGTGTTTATCCAGCATTTTTTGTATTTATTTCAGATTTCCAGCATCCGCAGTATTTTGCTTTTATTCAGTTTATGACTGATATAAAATTCCACCTTAAGCAACAGCAGCGGGAAAATTTAAATAATGTGTTTTAGAATCATTGAATAGAATCTCTATAGTGCAGAAGGAGGCCTTTTGGCCCATCGAGTCTGCACCGACGATTGGAAAGAGTACCCTGCCTAGGCCCATGCCCTGACCCTAATCTTTTGGACACTAAGGGGCAAATTATCATGGCCAATTCGCCTAACCTGCACATCTTTGGACTCTGGGAGGAAACTGGAGCACCCGGAGGAAACCCACGTAGACACGGGGAGGAAGGGCAAACTCCACGCAGTCACCCAAGGTTGGAATTGAATCCATGTCCCTGGCGCTGTGAGGCAGCAGTACTAACCACCATGCCGCCCACGTGTCTAGACAAACACAAATCAGGAAATCAGTCATCACAATCCGAAGGTCACTGATGGGCCACATTTTAGTATTTGTACTGGAGGCAGTTTAGAGACTTCACCAGGTAGATTTGTCTTTTAAGGAAAGGTTGTGCCTATTTACTCAATGGAGTTGAAAGAATGAGAGAGAGTTTATTTTGAGAGGTGTTGACAGGGTAGATGCTGAGAGGGTGTTTCCCCTCCTGGGGAAATCTAGAACTAGGGGCAGTTACAGAATAAGAGGGCCAATTTAAGATGGAGATGAGGGATTTCTTCTCTCAGAAGGTTGTTAGTGTTTGAAATTCTCTTCCCCAGTTAGCAGTGAAAGTTGTGAGACATTTAATAATAATATTATAATTGTCACAAGTAGGTTTACATTAACACTGCAATGAAATCCCCTAGTTGCCACACTCCGGTGCCTGTTCGGGTACCCAGAGGGAGAATTCAGAATGTCCAAATTACCTAACAGTACGTCTTTCAGGACTTGTGGGAGGAAACCGGAGCACCCGGAGGAAACCCACGCAGACACAGGGAGAACGTGCAGACTCCGCACAGACAGTGACCCAAGCTGGGAATCGAACCCGGGTCCCTGGCGCTGTGAAGCAACAGTGTTGACCACTGTGCTACCGTGCCATTATTGAATATACTCGAGGCTAAGTTAGACAGATTCTTGAATGTTAGCAGAGTCGAGGGTTATGGGGATAGACAGGAAAGTGCTGTTGAGGCTAAGCTTAGTCCATGATCCTTTTGAATAGCAGAACAGACACGAGACCAACTCATGCCTCTATTCCATATGTTCTTTGTGCTCATCTTGTGTCCTTAAGGATATAGGCTTTATAAAACACATCCAGATTTAGTATCAAATGTGACAACTTAATGAACAATTAGTGAGAAGAGAACCTGCGTGTATGAAACCAAATTGTGGCTGCGATTCTGTTGCGATTCCCCAATTCTGTTCTTTTGTTTGAATAGCCACTCACCCAGGAAGCCCAGTTCATGATGAAACACTGATGTAGACTTCAGACTCCAGTATGGTTAGTTATAGTTTAGTAAAAATGTTTTATTGGTCTTGTTCTGAAGAATCATATATCCTGTTAGTAGGTGAGAGGAGATTCACAAGGTTTAAAAGTGGATGGCTGCTGAGATTTCCTCCTAACGTTCAGTAGTTCAGCTATAATTTGCGATACGAGTTACCGGAGTAGAGCTGAGGGCAGGTCAGCACCTGTGTGTTTATTGCTTTACAAGGCTTCAACAGTTCAATACCGCCTTCCCTCCTTGTACCCAGCAATAATAAATTATCTTTATTAGTGTCACAAGTGACTCAACACTGCAATGAAGTTACTGTGAAAATCCCTTAGTTGCCACACTCCAGCGCCTGTTTGGGTACACTTGAGGGAAAATTCAGAATGTCCAATTCACCTAACAAGCACGTCTTTCGGGGCTTATGGGAGGAAACCGGAGCACCCGGAGGAAACCCACGCAGATACGGGGAGAACATGCAGACACTGCACACATTGACCCAAGCCGGGAATCGAACCCGGATCCTTGGTGCTGTGAAGTAACAGCTTTAAAAAAATATAAATTTAGAATACCCAATTCTTTTTTCCCCTCCAATTAAGGGGCATAACCTCAGAGTTGAGAGTCCTGTCAGCAGAGCTATGGCTGTGGATGGATTACATTAACAAGAGAATGGCATTAGTGGAAAGATTTGTGGTTAGTAGAATATGCAGCCTTTTTCACAGTGGTCAGTGAGAGTGCTGAATGGGTTCCGGGTGCGGCGATGACCAGCTGAGTCGCACGTTTCGGCAGCTCCCGGTGAAACGGACTTTTGGGCTCTTGATAGGAGCCCCAACGGCAATTTTGACGGCTAAAAACACTGTGCGGTAAACCAGAAGGGAATCCCCCCTGGATACGGATGAAAAAAGGAGGAGAAAGTGGCCGGATTGCAGTGGATCCTTTAGAACAGCGGCAAGGAAGGCAAGCAAAAACCAAGATGGCGTCGGAAGGTGGCAGTTTAACATGGGGCCCTGAACAACAAGAGTTCTTGAAATGCTGTGTGGAAGAGCTCAAAAAGGAAATGAAGAAAGAGCTGTTGGCCCCGATACTACAGGCGATCGAAGGGCTAAAGGAGGAACAAAAGACCCAGGAGCGGGAGCTTCGGGTCGTGAAGGCAAAGGCAGCCGAGAATGAGGACGACATACAGGGCCTGGTGGTGAAGATGGAGATGCATGAGGCACATCAGAAACGATGTGTGGAAAGGTTGGAGGCACTGGAGAACAACGCAAGGAGGAACAACCTGAGGATTCTTGGTCTTCCTGAAGGTGCGGAGGGAGCGGACGTCGGGGCATATGTGAGCACGATGCTGCACTTGTTAATGGGAGCGGAGGCCCCGGCGGGTCCGTTGGAGGTGGAGGGAGCATACCGAGTGATGGCGCGAGGACCGAGAGCAGGAGAAATTCCCAGAGCCATAGTGGTGAGATTCCTCCGTTTTAAGGATAGAGAAATGGTCCTTAGATGGGCAAAGAAAAATCGGAGCAGTAAATGGGAGAACGCGGTGATCCGCGTTTATCAAGACTGGAGTGCGGAGGTGGCGAGAAGGAGGGCGAGCTTTAATCGGGCCAAGGCGGTGCTTCATAAAAAGAAGATAAAATTTGGAATGCTGCAACCGTCAAGACTGTGGGTCACATATCGAGGGAGGCACCACTACTTTGAGACGGCGGATGAAGCGTGGACTTTTATTGTGGAAGAAAAACTGGAATGAGCGGGTTATTAAAAAGAACATTTGAACAAAGTGGTGGGGCGAATGTGGGGGGCGAAGAGGGGGGTTAAAAAGGGGGGAAAGAGGAGTTTTATGTACTAATCCTGCGATGTGGTAACTGATCTCTCTTCCACAGGTGGTGATGGGGGAGGAGGGGAGGTGGAGGAGATGGGGCGTTGGCCATTGGGGGCGGGGCCAAGGGAGAAGCGCGGGCTTGGTTCCCACGCTATGATAATCATGGCGGGAATAGAGAAGCAGGAAGGAGGGGGCGTCGCACGGTGCGAGCCGAGGTCACGGGGGGAAGCCGAGGTCGGCCAGAGTTTGCTGACTTCTGGGAGCAACATGGGGGGAGTAATTACGCTAGCGGGGGATCTAGCGGGGGGTGGGGGGGTGGGAGGGGGGAATTACTGGGTTGCTGCTGCTGGGGAGAGGGGGGAGCTGGTATGGGAGGGGATGGGCGGGGGGGGCACCGCCTGGGGGAGATACAGCTGCGTGGGAACCGGGTGAGGAGCTGGAAAAAGGGGATGGCTAATCGACAAGGGGGGGGGTAGGAAGGCCCCCAACCCGGCTGATCACGTGGAACGTGAGAGGGCTGAACGGGCCGATAAAGAGGGCACGGGTACTCGCACACCTTAAGAAACTTAAGGCAGATGTGGTTATGTTACAGGAAACGCACCTGAAACTGATAGACCAGGTTAGGCTACGCAAAGGATGGGTGGGGCAGGTGTTCCATTCGGGGCTAGATGCTAAAACAGGGGGGTGGCTATATTAGTGGGGAAGCGGGTAATGTTCGAGGCAAAGACTATAGTGGCGGATAACAGGGGCAGATACGTGATGGTGAGTGGCAAACTACAGGGGGAGACGGTGGTTTTGGTAAACGTATATGCCCCGAACTGGGATGATGCCAATTTTATGAGGCGGATGCTAGGACGCATTCCAGACCTAGAGATGGGAAAGCTGATAATGGGGGGAGATTTTAATACGGTGTTGGAACCAGGGCTGGATAGGTCGAAGTCCAGGACTGGAAGGAGGCCGGCAGCAGCCAAGGTACTTAAAGATTTTATGGAGCAGATGGGAGGTGTAGACCCGTGGAGATTTAGCAGACCTAGGAGTAAGGAGTTCTCGTTTTTCTCCTATGTCCATAAAGTCTACTCGCGAATAGACTTTTTTTGTGCTGGGAAGGGCGTTGATCCCGAAGGTGAGGGGAACGGAGTATACGGCTATAGCCATTTTGGATCACGCTCCACACTGGGTATACTTGGAGATAGGGGAGGAAACAAGAGGGCGCCCACCCTGGAGAATGGACATGGGACTAATGGCAGATGAGGGGGTGTGTCTAAGGGTGAGGGGGTGCATTGAAAAGTACTTGGAACTCAATGATAATGGGGAGGACCAGGTGGGAGTGGTCTGGGAGGCGCTGAAGGCAGTGGTTAGAGGGGAGCTGATATCAATAAGGGCACATAAAAGGAAGCAGGAGAGTAAGGAACGGGAGCGGTTGCTGCAAGAACTTTTGAGGGTGGACAGACAATATGCGGAAGCACCGGAGGAGGGACTGTACAGGGAAAGGCAAAAGCTACATGTAGAATTTGACTTGCTGACTACGGGCACTGCAGAGGCACAATGGAGGAAGGCACAGGGTGTACAGCGGGAAAGGCCCCGGGACCGGATGGATTCCCAGTCGAATTCTATAGAAAATATGTGGACTTGCTCGCCCCGGTATTGACGAGGACCTTTAATGAGGCAAAGGAAAGGGGAAAATTGCCCCCGACTGTCTGAAGCAACGATATCGCTTCTCTTAAAGAAGGAAAAGGACCCGCTACAATGCGGGTCCTATAGACCTATTTCCCTCCTAAATGTAGATGCCAAGATCCTGGCCAAGGTAATGGCAATGAGAATAGAGGAATGTGTCCCGGGGGTGGTCCACGAGGACCAAACTGGGTTTGTGAAGGGGAGACAGCTGAACACGAATATACGGAGGCTGTTAGGGGTAATGATGATGGCCCCACCAGAGGGGGAAACGGAGATAGTAGTGGCGATGGATGCCGAGAAAGCATTTGATAGAGTGGAGTGGGATTATTTGTGGGAGGTGTTGAGGAGATTTGGTTTTGGAGAGGGGTATGTTAGATGGGTGCAGCTGTTGTATAGGGCCCCGATGGCGAGCGTGGTCACGAATGGACTGGGATCTGCATATTTTCGGCTCCATAGAGGGACATGGCAGGGATGCCCTCTGTCCCCATTATTGTTTGCACTGGCGATTGAGCCCCTGGCGATAGCGTTGAGGGGTTCCAAGAAGTGGAGGGGAGTACTTAGAGGAGGAGAAGAACACCGGGTATCTTTGTATGCGGACGATTTGCTACTATACGTGGCAGACCCGGCGGAGGGGATGCCAGAAATAATGCGGATACTTGGGGAGTTTGGGGATTTTTCAGGGTATAAATTGAACATGGGGAAAAGTGAGTTGTTTGTGGTGCATCCAGGGGAGCAGAGTAGAGAAATAGAGGACCTACCGTTGAGGAAGGTAACAAGGGACTTTCGTTACCTGGGGATCCAGATAGCCAAGAATTGGGGCACATTGCATAGGTTAAATTTAACGCGGTTGGCGGAACAAATGGAGGAGGATTTCAAGAGATGGGATATGGTATCCCTGTCACTGGCAGGGAGGGTGCAGGCGGTTAAGATGGTGGTCCTCCCGAGATTCCTCTTTGTGTTTCAGTGCCTCCTGGTGGTGATCACGAAGGCTTTTTTTAAAAGGATTGAAAAGAGCATCATGGGTTTTGTGTGGGCCGGGACGACCCCGAGAGTGAGGAAGGGATTCTTACAGCGTAGCAGGGATAGGGGGGGGGCTGGCACTACCGAGCCTAAGTTAGTATTATTGGGCCGCTAATATTTCAATGGTGAGTAAGTGGATGGGAGAGGAGGAGAGAGCGGCGTGGAAGAGATTAGAGAGGGCGTCCTGTAGGGGGACTAGCCTACAGGCTATGGTGACAGCTCCATTGCCGTTCTCACCGAGGAACTACACCACAAGCCCGGTGGTGGTGGCTACACTGAAGATTTGGGCACAGTGGAGACGGCATAGGGGAAAGACTGGAGCCTTGGGGGGGGTCCCCGATAAGAAACAACCATAGGTTTGCCCCGGGGGGAATGGATGGGGGATATGGAATGTGGCAAAGAGCAGGAATAACACAACTGAAAGATCTGTTTGTGGATGGGAAGTTCGCGAGTCTGGGAGTGCTGACCGAGAAATATGGGTTGCCCCAAGGGAATGCATTCAGGTATATGCAACTGAGGGCTTTTGCGAGGCAACAGGTGAGGGAATTCCCCCAGCTCCCGACACGAGGTGCAGGACAGAGTGATCTCAAAGACATGGGTGGGGGATGGTAAGGTGTCAGATATATATAGGGAAATGAGGGACGAAGGGGAGACTATGGTAGATGAACTAAAAGTGAAATGGGAAGAAGAGCTGGGGGAGGAGATCGAGGTGGGGCTGTGGGCAGATGCCCTAAGCAGGGTAAACTCGTCGTCCTCGTGTGCCAGGCTAAGCCTGATTCAGTTTAAGGTATTACACAGGGCGCATATGACTGGAGCACGGGGGGAGGAGGGGGGGAGGGGGGGGGGAGGAGGGGGGGGAGGAGGGGGGGAGGAGGGGGAGGAGGAGGGGGGGGAGGGGGGGAGGAGGAGGGGGGGAGGGGGGGGAGGAGGGGGGGGAGGAGGGGGGGAGGGGAGGGGGGGGAGGAGGAGGGGTGGTGGGGGGGGAGGGGGGGTGGTGGGGAGGGGGGGTGGTGGGGGGGGGAGGGGGGGTGGTGGGGGGGGGGGAGGGTGGGGGGGAGGGGGGGGAGGGGGGGTGGTGGGGGGGGGAGGGGGGGTGGTGGGGGGGGAGGGGGGGTGGTGGGGGGGGGTGGTGGGGGGTTGGAGGGGGGGTGGTGGGGGTTGTGGGGGGGGGGTGGGGGGGGTTGTGGGGGTTGGGGTGGGGGGGGTTGGGGGGGGTGGGGGTGGGGGGGGTTGGGGGGGAGGAGGAACCAGAAGGACTCTCAGGGTTGTTAATATATACTGTATAATATGTATAGGTCGTTGCGACAGATAATTATATATCGGACTGTTAAATTATATTTTTGGAGAGTGTTACTTGTGATAAGGCAGTTGCCATTCAGGGTTAGTTTTCATTTTTGTTTCTTTATTATTTATTCATTTTTTGTTTATAAAATAGGTCATTGTTATTTGTGTTGTTATAATATTGTGTAAAGGATGCACAATGTACTGTGTTGGTTGACCAAAAATTTTCAATAAAATATTTATTAAAAAAAAAAGAGAGTGCTGAATGGTACATCCCGTAAATGAAAATAAAATGTTTCCCATGTTGCCAGGGTGGAGGACATTACAGAACTGGCAGAAAACCCTCCCGTGATACAAGGGAGAGCAGCCAAAGAAGCACACATTGAACCCGATAAAATTAAGTTTATTTGACAGTCATGACTCATGAATCTGCCTGGAGACAGTAGTAGAGTATTCAAAGGGCCTTAATTAGACAGAGTCTCTCTCGGTAATAAGTTTGGAACGGCAGTTTAGATAATAATCAAGTGTGAATATCTTGCGGAGGAGAAACAGATTATAGACAACTGGGAAGGTCCCTGAGATATACATAAGTTAATATATAGTTAAGGAAGTTGATAGGGGCTGACAGCCAAATACACAGAAATGAAATAGGGTTGTTAAGAAGGCGTAAGGTGTGTTGGCTTTCAATAACAGGGGGATTGAGTTTAAGAGCCTGCAGCTTTATAAAACTCTAGTTAGACCACACCTGGAATATTGTGTCCAGTTCTGGTTGCCTCATTGTAGGAAGGATGTGGATGCTTTGGAGAGGGTACAGAGGTTATTTACCAGGATGCTGCCTGGACTGGAGGGTATGTCTTATGAAGAAAGGCTAGGGCTTTTCTCACTGGAGTGAAGAAGGCAGAGAGGTGACTTGATGGAGGTGTACACGGTGATGAGAGGCATGGATAGAGTGGATAGCCAGAGACTTTTCCCCAGGATGGAAATGGCAGTCACGAGGGGACATAATTTTACGGTGATTGGAGGAAGGTATAGGGGGGAGATGTCAGAGGTAGGTTCTTTACATAGAGTAGTGAGTGTGTGGAATGCACTGCCAGCAGAGGTGGTGGAGTCAGAGGCATTAGGGACATTTAAGCGACTCTTAGACAGGCACATGGACAGCAGTAAATTGAAGGGGTGTAGGTTCGGTTGATCTTAGATTAGGATAAATGGTCGGCACAACATCGTGGGCTGAAGGGCCTGTACTGTGCTGTTCTATGTTCTAAAACTATACACCCCCATGAACCAGTGTTCAAAGTTGGGATACCCTCGCAAATAACATCAGCGTGCTCTGAGAGGTCTTCCATGGGAAATTTAAGGCGTTATATGGACTGAAAAACAAGGCCAGAAGGAAGGTAATCTCTGGATAAGGGCTGTGCCACATAATGCACAGGTTAAGTAGAGGAAGATTATGAAGGGCAGCTGTAGCACAAGAGGGGAAGAGATTGACATTCTTGGGTCATTGGAGTGAGATTTCGAACTAGGACAAAAACTTTCATCTGAAGCAAAGTGCTTACAGAGTCCAGCAAATGGGGAAGGAATTAAGATACCATGCTTAGGATTGACACTAAAGAGGAAAATCAAGAATGAAGATGTTGACACAGTAGCAGAAGGCTCATCCCGGGAAATAATAGGATAATAATACATGTGTCAAAACAGGAAACTTAATGTTCTTGCTGGAAAACTGACAATCTTGTGCCTCTAAATTCAAAGACATCACCTAACTTTCCTATAGTTTATTCATTACCAGATATCTTTAACATGGTTTCATTTTAATAGATTTCCCTCTGGCTTACCTGTTGGGAATATCTGGGATCTTGCCATCAGTACATGGAGTGATTTGGACCTATCCTTTAGATATATCTTGTGCTTTCCTTGACTCTTGTCTAAGTGTTTACTTTGATTGCAAAATATGTTGGAAATGCATCAGGCGGGGTTTATTTGGCGTTTGGTTCCAGTTGGTGTTGATATTCCCCCCGAGCTCTCCCTATTTTTCTGGGGCATTTGCGTCAGTTTTGTGACTAATTGGATTGTTGTCAGTCAGAATATTCAACTCCTGGTCTACATTTAGTTATGATCCTCTTTTAGAGAAAATAATTCCAGGAGTCATCACATGGTGGATATTGGTGATGTTCCTACCCTGAGGTTTTGGTAATGTGAACCCTCCCTCTGATGGGAGGAGCTTCCCTGGCTGCTCCTGACGAGGACGATGGCTAGAGAGCGACAATTTTCTCAGCTGGCTGGAACCTTCCTAACTTTCTCTGCCTTTGTGGATTTCGGTTCGATTTTACTGACGCTGTTTGTCCTCGGAGATGTTTGCTGCACGGGTATCTGAGAAAAACAGACTAGCATGATCTGTTTTACTCGGATGTTTGGGGAATTTCAGTTCCTGTTCGAACTTGGCTTTACCTGGAGTCCTTTAATTCCTGCAGTTCTTACTTCAGAGTGAACGATCCTTTTGCCTTTCAGCTGGTGTCACCATATTTCTTTCTCGGTGAGTTTCCCTGCAGTATTGAATTTCTGGCTCCTATAAATGAGTTGAGCTGAATTTCGACTTAAGGTTTTGTAACACCTGGGCACTAGTATTTCCCTTTGGGAAAATGGTTGATTTATTTACACTGTGCTTTGCTTTGTGCGAATTGTGGTTTTAAATTTCACCTCCCTTTGTTGGGCTGTTTCTTCGGTCCTTCTTTGAAGTTCAGCCTCAACATCCCGATTCCGGCCTTTTTAAAGTTTTAACTTTGCAAGTCCAAGTATATAGTCCTTCTGGTTCAATCCAGCGTTTTAGTTACTTGCTGTTATGTACCTTGAGAGAGCCATCCAGTAATTAATCTAATATTCCTGTCATCCTGTTCATTAACTATAAACATTGGTTGTTTGGCTTTTAATTTGCTGAACCTAATTCCTAGCTATAAGCATTTACTCTCTCCAAATGTACAGACTGGAAATATACTCTGCTTCTCTCTCTCTACAGATGCTGCAAGACTTGCTGAGTTTTTCCAGCATTTTGTTATTATAAAAATAATATTGTTCGGTTTGTGCCAGTTCCCCACGTGGAAGATATTTGCAATCTTTGTAGACAATGTCTTCTCTTAAGCCACTCTTTAATACTTCAGCTGATGCAAGTTATGTTTTCAGTAATATCAATTCAGCACCTTATTTGTTTCTTCAGTGGGGCTGGTGTTTATTTGTGAAAGTTCTACAAGTAGAGAACTTTATTCAGCTTCTTACATCTTCAGTTCTTGGCCCAAAGGCAGATCCCACAGCACCAAAATCTCCACCATGGTTAGGGGCAGAAGATAGGTCCCGAATCCACTCCCACCGGAATAGGGATCAAATTCAGTGGCACCAATCTCATCCACATGGTCTTGAAGTGATTTATATCCCTAAATCCTTGTTGGAGCCATCTCAGGTCAGGAGCACCCCCTTAATAATCACCTTCACCTGAGTTTAAAAGAGTCATTTGCTGCAGATACTTGATTTGGGTCTAAGCACCATTTCTCCGTCAAGGAAGATAACCAAGGCATATTGCCTTCTTCCAGATAGCCTTTATGAATCATTATCAGCCAGGATGCATATAATTATCCAGATATTATTATTTTTCCAATTAAGGGGCAATTTAGCTTGACCAATCCACCTACATCTTTGGGTTGTGGGAGACCCATGGAGAATGTGCAAACTCCACATGGACAGTGACCCGGGGCCGGGATCGAACCTGGATATTTGGTGGCGTGAGGCAGCAGTGCTAACTGTGCTGATCCAGGTATTTTAATGGTGGAAGGTCTCTCTTCATAACATTGTAACTCTCCACTTCAGGAGCATACGAGAGGCATGGTGGCACAGTGGTTAGCACTGCTGAATCACGGCGCCGAGGACCTGGATTCGATCCTGGCCCCGGGTCACTGTCCGTCTGAAGTTTGCACATTTTTCCCGTGTTTGCGTGGGTCTCACCCCCACAACTCAAAGATGTGCAGGGTAGATGGATTGGCCACACTAAATTGCCCCTGAATTGGGAATTTTCTTTCTTAAAAAGGAGGATACAAGAGGGGGCCCTCAAAGTTGCACACAGAATACTATGTGAGATGTTATATTTTACTAAATTATTTTCAAGTTTACTAAAGAACTGTAATATGCATAACTGTTTAAAGTGGATAAGGATATCGCAACATTAAAAACTACAAAGATAGAAAATATTATCTTGGTTTTAATATAGAATCCAGTAAAAAGACTAATGCTTCAGAAGGCAGCTCACCAACCTCTCAAGGGCAATTTGGGATGGGCAATATATGCTGGCCTAGCCAGCGACACCCACATCCCGTAAATGAATGAAAAATGTTGTGGGATAACCATCAAATATTTAAAGCAAAGTGTTGCCTTAAATTCTGAGTGGTTTAGCTGTCTGAATGAATAGCAGGACACAGAAACCGCTCTATTCACCTGGCCAAGCTCTTCAACAGCTTCAGAAGCACTGGACTGGTTACTGTTTCTACTCAATACTTCTGAGTTTCCGTGCCAATCTTGTATCCCATTGAACTAAATTACATCCTCCTTAGCAGCTATGGATGTTACTTCATTGTTTAAGCTTCTTTTTTGATTAACCTTTTATCATTCACTATTAGTGATCATTATTTATTGCTTGAATATTGCCTTATGTAAACGTTGTGAGTGTTGATCTGGTCAATAAATGTTTGCAATGTGTTCGAATCACAACCCTAATTCATTTCACTTGTTTCTATACTTCAATAGTGATTTTTAAATTTGAACAGGGAAATTATAATTTTTAATGATATTTTTTCCTTTTAGCTCAACTGGGGAGGCAGTGGTGTAATGGTATTGTCACTGCACTTGTAATCCCGAGACTCAGGGTAATGCTCTGGGGACATGGGTTCGAATCCCACCAGGGCAGATGTGGAATTTGAATTCAATAATAATGTTTTTAAAAATCTGGAATGAAAACCCTAAGGATGACCATGAAATCATTGTTGTAAAAACCAATCTGGTTCACGAATGATCTTTAGGGAAGGAAATCTGACGTCCTTACCTGGTCTGGCCTACATGTGACTCCAGACCCACAGCAATGTGCTTGACTCTTAACTTCCCTCAGGGATGGGTAATAAATGTTGGCCCAGCGACGCCCACATCCCATGAACGAATAAAAAAAAAAGGCTACTCTTATAGCATCTATCCTTTGTAAAAGATATCAGATAATGTTCAATTCTTACTCTTGGAAGCCCACTAACATAGAATTTACAGTGCAGAAGGAGGCCATTCGGCCCATCGAGTCTGCACCGGCTCTTGGAAAGAACACCCTACCCAAGGTCAACACCTCCACCCTATCCCTATAACCAGTAACCCCACCCAACACTAAGGGCAATTTTGGACACTAAGGACAATTTATCATGGCCAATCCACCTAACTTGCACATCTTTGGGCTGTGGGAGGAAACCGGAGCACCCAGAGGAAACCCACGCACACACTGGGAGGATGTGCAGACTCCGCACAGTCAGTGACCCAAGCCGGAATCGAACCTGGGACCCTGGAGCTGTGAAGCAATTGTGCTATCCACAATGCTACCGTGCTAACCTTTCATTTCCTGGGGCTGTTTACAACAGGGCTAAATCGCTGGCTTTGAAAGCAGACCAAGGCAGGCCAGCAGCACGGTTCAATTCCTGTAACAGCCTCCCTGAACAGGCGCGGAATGTGGTGACTAGGGGCTTTTCATAGTAACTTCATTTGAAGCCTACTTGTGACAATAAGCGATTTTCATTTCATTTCATATCCTGAGCTCGATTTTAAGAATCCTTTCTACTAGAATCTAATTATGATTATCAGGTGTTACCACCACCTTTTTAAACATTCCTTTGGTAAAGAATAAAGTATTTAAAATTGTGCAAAGGTAGTCCTTATCAATACTTGTGTCCAAAAAAGGCCTTTCCAAAATTCCAGTGGATTGTACACAAAGTAATGTTCATCTATCTTAATTAAAATCAGTGCCTCCTCTCTTTCCCCCCCCCCCCCCCAAACCCCCGATGTGTGCCCGTGTCCTGTGCCGTTGTGCGAGAGCTTCTGGGTAAAAAGCTGCCCCTCACCATTTCATCAGTTTAAAGTATAATTATTTATGAATTCTACCTAATAGCTATATTCTACCTAACTATCTCTATAATCCAAGACAGGATGTCCAGCCAGCCAAACACCAAGACATCACTATGGCAATGTGCAGTGGTCCAGAGTTATAAATAACAGTGGAAGCTCCAATGTCCTTTTCATCACTGACCAGGAATCTCTCCCGCTCTTACTGCCTTTCATCAGCATCTGCTGGAAGAATTTGTCACTTGGTAGTTTGGCCACATTATTCCTTGGCCTTCAAGTCCTGAAGTGGGATTCAAACGTGAAGCTTCTGGCTCCCAGGCAGGGACGTTACCCACTGCACCAGACTTCCTTTTATTCAGTAAATAAATAATGAAGAAACAGGTCAAAGAAACATTTCTTAAAGCCATACCCTAAATCTCCCATAAGAACATAAACAAGAACTAGGAGCAGGAGTAGGCCATCTGGCCCCTCGAGCCTGCTCCGCCATTCAATGAGATCATGGCTGATCTTTTGTGGACTCAGCTCCACTTTCCGGCCCGAACACCATAACCCTTAATCCCTTTATTCTTCAAAAAACTATCGATCTTTGTCTTTAAAACATTTCATGAAGGAGCCTCTACTGCTTCACTGGGCAAGGAATTCCATAGATTCACAACCCTTTGGGTGAAGAGGTTCCTCCTAAACTCAGTCCTAAATCTACTTCCCCTTATTTTGAGGCTATGCCCCCTAGTTCTGCTTTCACCTGCCAGTGGAAACAACCTGCCAACATCTATCCTATCTAGTCACTTCATAATTTTCTATAAGATCCCCCCCTCATCCTTCTAAATTCTGAGTACAGTCCCAGTCTACTCAACCTCTCCTCGTAATCCAACCCCTTCAGCTCTGGGATTAACCCAGTGAATCTCCTCTGCACACCCTCCAGTGCCAGTACGTCCTTTCTCAAGTAAGGAGACCAAAACTGAACACAATACTCCAGGTGTGGTCTCACTAACACCTTATACAATTGCAGCATAACCTCACTAGTCTTAAACTCCATCCCTCTAGCACTGAAGGGCATCTTCAATGAAAGGGGACTGACGGTAGAATATTTGGGATTCAAACTAGCTAGAGGAAAAAATTAATATACAGGGTGATCAACATATGGGATAAGGGGTTCTGGATATGGCGGACAGCAGGGATTGAGAGGATGGGGGATATGTTTATAGAGGGGAGCTTTCCGAGTATGAGGGTACTGGAGAAGTTTGGGTTGGCGAGGGGAAATGAATTCGGGTATCTGCAGGTGCGGGACTTCCTGCATAAACAGGTGTCAACCTTCCCGCTCCTACCGCTAAGGGGGATTCAGGACAGGGTAGTTTCCAGAGGGTGAGTAGGAGAAGGAAGCATCTCGGACATTTACAAGGAACTTATGGGGTCAGAGGATACACAGACTAAGGAGCTGAAGCGCAAGTGGGAGGAGGAGCTGGGAGGAGAAATAGAGGATGGTCTATGGGCGGACGCGTTGAGTAGAGTCAACGCGTCCTCAACTTGTGCCAGGCTCAGCCTGATACAATTTAAGGTCGTTCACCGGCTCACATGACAGTGGCCCGGATGAGCAGATTCTTTGGGGTGGAAGACAGGTGTGCAAAATGTTCGGGAGGACCAGCGAACCATGTCCACATGTTCTGGGCATGTCCGAAGCTCAGGGGATTCTGGCAGGGGTTTGCAGATATCATGTCCACGGTGTTAAAAACAAGGGTGGCGCTGAGTCCCGTAGTGGCGATTTTTGGGATGTCGGAAGACCCGGGAATCCAGGAGGAGAAAGAGGCAGACGTTCTGGCCTTTGCTTCCCTGGTAGCCCAGAGACGGATACTATTAGCTTGGAGGGACTCAAAGCCCCCGAAGTCGGAGACCTGGCTATCGGACATGGCCAGCTTTCTCTGTTTGAAGAAAATCAAATTCGCCGAGAGGGTCACTGTTAGGGTGCGCCCGGAGGTGGCAACCGTTTGTCGACTTTGTCGCGGAAAATTAATCGTCAGCAGAAGCGCGGGGGGGGGGTAGTTTAGCTTAGAGTAGGGGGTTAATAAAGGTGGGACCTGGAAGGGAGGGAAACAGCTTTTGCACTATGTTTATAGTTTCATGTACATTGTTTATTGTGTTGTTATAATACCAATAAATACCTCAATAAAATGTTTATTGAAAGAAACATATGGGATAAGGAAGGTAGTGCAAGCAAACACCCTTAATTTATTTAGAAGCACCTTGGATGATGCAATTGAAGATTCTAATGATTGATGTGCTAAAATAACCTAATGATTTTCCTTATCCATATCTGACTTGTCAGTAAAAAAAAATATCAAAACTCACTAAACTCTTGATCTCAGTTGATGTTTAATGTGGTGGAGGGTGGGCTTCACTGGACTAAAGCTACAGCAGATTATTTCCTCACTGTTTCCAACTATTTTTTGAAACAAAATTAAATAAACATACACACGATTGTCAGGTACAGGAATCTCGGCTGTTTTCCCCACCCGCTACATTGTTGAGACACTGAAGCTAATTATATCATAATGGCCTCCATTACAGCTAAGATGAGCTATTTCAGCACAGTGCATTTATCGGAAGTAACATTAGACACCAAACCTTTAATAGCCTGATTTATAATGCATGAAGATATGTATCGCATAATGGTTAGGAGTCAGAGCTTTACCTTATCAATCTTGTTCCCCTCCACTCCAAACCCAGAATTTCCAATTAATGTTTTAATGTGAAATATAAGAATTGCCCTAAATTTCTCTGTGCAAATCAGGTGATTTGGTTAGACAAGAACAAATCTGTTCTGCCCCCAAATTTGACCACACCCTCCCTACAGCTCATCATTTCAAATCTCCCTGCGCAACCAAGCTTAATGTAGGAGATCAAAAAAGGAATCTCGTCAACCTCCTGAGCACCCGACACATCTCTGACCACTGACTTCAGCTTCAGACAGTGGCGCTCATTTTCATCCCAGTTCTACCATTATTCAATCTCCCTCCATCTTGGAGAGGAGTCTCCCAGGGTCCTGGCCAACATTCCTCCCAGTCAAATTGACCAGAAATAGATTAACTGATCATCTGCTGTAGATGGATCTCACTTATTCGTCCAAACAGCAACAATAACGACATCGTTTAATTATGTGCATGAAACATTTTGAGAATCTTTGCGAAAAGTAGTAATGGATTTAAATGACTCCAATGCCGTTGCATTACATCAGATGATTTTCTTTTATTTGCCAGTTTTCATCTCGACGTCTCAAAACATTTGTTTGCAATTCACTAAACCCAGTAACCACCTGTGACTAGAGTCAGCAACCTTTGTGCCACTTTAACCTGTTGTTGCTCTCCACCCTCCACCCAATAACGGCTCTCTCCCATTATTCAACATCCAGGTAAGAAGAAAGATCTTCACAAGACATGTTAACCTGTGTGCTTTCCTTTCAGGTCCAAATTTAATTCAAAAGTTATACAGAGAGACTGCAGGTACCACAGGAGAATTTTTGTTCCCAGAAGCTCCAAGTTTGGAGTCATTTGTGTCAAAGTGGGAATATGGGAGGATCGGCCAGCCACCTCTCAAAGGAGCAACTTTCTGAATATCAGGTGAAATTTTACTTTCCAAAGTATTTTATTACAACTCTTTCAATAATCGCTAAGCCAGTCTGGATGGCAGTCGGTGGCCATTCCAGTCTTAGTTTAATATTGGATCAAAGTCTCATAAACCCAAATATGAGATGTTGGCTCCTATTAGTATCTTAGCCAAGAGAATTAGGCTGCGCAGCAACAGCATCATTAAGATCATCAGGAGCAGAAAATATTCCCTTGGAAGGTAAACAGGACATCCCAAAGTGCATCTCATCACACCCACTACTTTTTGAAGCGCAGTACTTGGTGTAAAAGCAGCACACGGTAATATTTCACAAATAGTACATGAGATTAATATCAGTTAATGTATTTTTGACTGTCAAGGGAGGAGAGTGGAGCAATGTTGACCAGGTCACTGGAGCTCCCTATTTTTCTTTGTGATAGTTCTGCAGGACCTTTTGCATCCACCCAAACAAACTAACAATTTCTTTTAGAGTACCCAATTATTTATTTTCCAATTAAGGGGCAATTTAGCGTGGCTAATCCACCTACCCTGCACATCTTTGGGTTGTGGGGGTGAAACCCACGCAGACACGGGGAGAATGTGCAAACTCCACACAGACAGTGACCCAGGGCCGGGATTCGAACCCGGGTCCTCAGCGCCATAGGCAGCAGTGCTAATCACTACAAACTGACAATTTACCATATTGTCTGATAATGCTGCACAGAGGGTCAGCCTGGGAGTGGCGCTTGATCCTAGAGGCAAAAAGGTCAACTCTGCCAAACTGATAATTAATTGAAAAGCAAAATCCTATGGATGCTGGAAATCGGATGGAAGAGCAGAAAGTGTTGGGAAATAATCAAGTCAGGCAGCATCTATAGAGAGAGAAACCAAATTATTGAAATGTTAACTCATCTCTCCATTGATGCTGCCTGACCAGCTGAGTATATACAGCATTTTCTGTAATTGAATTGTGATAGGGGTGGGTACAAGGCGTTTTTCTCTCTTGTGCAGCAAAGACCGAGAACATCCATCTTTAGTCAGTTGTTGGATCATAAATAGCTTGACTTGCTCGAGTGACTCAGACTGTAACAATGGTTAATCTTTGTGGCAGCAATGTTGAAGTGTTTTTTTTCTTTCTCTCCCTTTATTTTAGGAACTAACGTTTCTAACAAAGCAAGACATTCTGCAGTAAGTAGAAGATTTTATATTTTGTTCCTGGAGAATATTGAAAATATCCATCAAATCACCACAGTGGGATTTGACATCTCAGCAATTGCTGAAGCGCTGTGGTGCGGGCCTACTCGCTAAATACACGTCCTACTATAGCAATAGCTCTTCCAGAACAGTAATAGTCAAAGATTCAGTCCTTGAATTATGCTGCTCTCAGCAAAGTTAGCAGCTCTGACAATGCAATTGGCTGCTTTGTTCCTCAATAAGGAGGAAGAAACATCAGCCAGAGTTCTTGCTCCTCTTTGCTCTATAGTGACCATTGCACATGTGTAGCTGTACAGTGAGTATAACAGGCTTAGGATGAGGCCTCCACAGTCAAATAACCATCACCATTCACTATCCGGGCTCACACAAGAATAGCTTGGGTGAGGTAACAGATGAATTTCTGTACCTGTGGAACTATACCTCGGAAAGGAGTTAACACCACAGGTACGGAGCGATGGATGATAAATACAGCTGCTTGTAATGATGGTGATCACTTCATGAATTCCGCCTCTTAATCAGCAGCTTTTTCAACTGAATCAATGCATATTCCCATGGACACAAGTGCTGGAGAATAATGGTTCTTTGCTTTGCGTTAAACATTCACGTGCATTGCATTGTGACTGGCAGTTCTGGTTTTAAAATTTTCATAGATTGTTTTGTAACATTCCAAAGACAAAGTTTAACATAGTAATGTCCATTTAACTCTTCTATCCACTAAGTGCTTATCGAATATTCACGGAACTGCTTTCAAAAGATTTGGTTGACTTCCAAAACATACGAATTGCAAAGGAGAGATTCTGCGAGTTACCAGAACTGAAGGTATGGAAAGATCCCAATGCAGTCTCCAGAATTCCAGTAATGTGAGATGGTCGGTCTGTGGACAACTCTCCTTTTGCTCCAATAGTTTGCAACTGGAAAGCTCTTCAGCAAGGGCGCTAATGTTACCACTCTGGCATCTGTAGTGTTGGCGCAGAAATTAATTCTGTGTAAGCAAACGGGTTCGAAACAGAAAATAGGCACAGGAGCAGGCAATTTGGCCCTTTTGAGCCTGCTCCGCCATTCATTATGATCACGGCTGATCATCCAACTCCAAAGCCTAATCCCCCCATATCCTTTGAACCCCTTCGCCCTAAGTGCTATATCTAACTGCTTCTTGAAAACATGCAATGTTTAGGCCTCAACTACTTCCTGTGGTAATAAATTCCACAGGTTCACCACTCTCTGGGTGAAGAAATGTCTCCTCATCTGTGTCCTAAATGGTCTACCCCGTTTCCTCAGACTGTGACCCTTGATTCTGGACGCACCCACCATCGGGAACATCCTTCCTGCATCAACCCTGTCCAATCCTGTTAGAATTTTATGGGTTTCTATGAGATTCACCCCTCATTCTTCTAAATTCCAGCGAATTCAAGCCTAACCGATTCAATCTCTCCTCATACGTCAGTCCCGCCAGCTCAGGAATCAGTCTGGTAAACCTTTGCTGCACTCCCTCTACAGCAAGAACAACCTTCCTCAGATAAGGAGACCAAAACTGCACACACATTCCAGGTGTGGCCTCACCAAGGCCCTGCAAAATTGCAGCAAGATATCCCTGCTCCTGTACTCAAATCCTCTTGCTCTGAATGCCAACGGATCATTTGCCTTCTTTACCGCCTGCTATACTTGCATGCTTACCTTCAGTGACTGGAGTACGAGGTCACCCAGGTCTTGTTGCACATTCCCCTCTCCTAATTCATGGCCATTCAGATAATAGTCTGCCTTCTCGCTTTTGCTACCAAAATGGATAGCCCCGCATTTCTCCAAATTATACTGCGTCTGCCATTCATTTGTCCACTCACTCAACTTGTCCAAATCACACTGAAGGATCTCTGCATCCTCCTCACAGCTCACCCTTCCACCCAACTGGTGTCATCTACAAATTTGGAGATATTACATTTTGTTCCCTCATCTAAATCATTAATACATATTGTGAATAGCTGGGGTCCTAACATAAATCTCTGCAGTAACCCACTAGTCACTGGCTGTCAATTTAAAAAGACCCGTTAATTTCTACTTTATTTCATGTCTGCCAACCAGTTTTCTATCCATCTCAATACACTACCCCGAATCCTATGTGCTTTAATTTTACACACTAATCTCTTATGCCACCTTTGTCAAAAGCCTTCTGAGAGTCCAAATATACCATATCCACTGCCTCCCCCTCATCAACTCTATTAGTTCCATCCTCAAGAATTCCAGATTTGTCAAGCATGATTTCCCCTTCATAAATTCATGCTGACTCTGTCTGGTCCTGCCACTATTTTCAAATTGCTCTGCTATAAAATCTTAGCCATGATGTGGAGATGCTGGCATTGGACTGGGGTGAGCACAGTAAGAAGTCTTAACAGCTTAAAGTCCAACAGGTTTGTTTCAAATCTTAGTCAAATCTTGCTTCAATAAAATCTTAGTTAATGGATTCTAGAATATTTCCCATTACCGACATCAGGCTTACTGGAGTTAGTGTTGAAAGTTTTCTGGGTTCAAGAGGAGGAAATGTCCTGATTGCTTCTCATTATCTGCTGGAATCTGCCTCTCTAGACACTGAGAAGAGGATTGATTTTGGCTGTGTTGGCCCTAATGTTAGTTCAGCCTCTAAGCACTTATGGTCTTGAGTCTCCTACAGAGAACATACAAACTAGGAGCAGGAGGAGGCCATTCAGCCCCTCGAGCCTGCTCCGCCATTCAATTATAGTTGATCTGATTGTAATCTCAACTCCATATTCCCGCCTAATCCCCGATAACCTTTCACCCCCTTGCTTAGCAAGAATCTATTTAGTTCTGCCGTAAAAAATATTCAAAGACTGCTTCTATCAAATTTTAAGGAAGAGAGTTCCAAAGGCTCATGAGTCTTAAAAATAAATTCTCCTCATCTCGGTCTTAAATAGGTGATTCTTTACTTTTAAACAATGACCCCTAGTTATAGTGTCTCCCACAATAGGATTCTTTCCACATTTACCCTGTCAAGACCCCTCAGCATCAATCAAATCGCCTCTCGCTCTTAGAACCTCCAGCAGTCTGGCCAGCCTTTCCTCATACGACAACCCGTCCATTCCTGGTGTTAGTCTAGTGAACTTTCTCTGAACTGCACAGAATGGCTGCTGAATGTTCCTCTGATGATTTAGGACAGAATTGGTCTTGGATGTGGATAACCTCCAGACGGGTAACCAATCACCACTCAGTCAAGACTGCATAGATGAGTCACAAAGGCAGTAAACTATTTTAAGTTACTTTGTTTTTGTATTTTGATTTTAGGCTAACCCTTTTCGAGAAAGAATCTGTCTGGTGTTCTCGACTGCGATTGAAAAGGATGGCAGTGTATCCTTTGAGGATTTCTTGGACATGCTCAGTGCTTTTAGTGATTCGGCAACTCTTGAGATCAAGTCTCACTACGCCTTCAGGATTTTTGGTTAGTCTGATCTTTTAGGCGGGGTTAGACCTTTTTATTCGTTCATTGGACGTGGGTGTCACAGGCTGGGCATTTATTGCCCATCCCTAATTGCCCTTTAGGGGGCAGGTAATAGTCAATTACATTGATGTGGGTCGAGAGTCACATGTACGCCAGACCACACAAGGACGGTAGATTTCCTTCCCTAAAAGACATTCAATGCAGTGCTCCTGCAATACAATGAGGTCCACTTGCAGGCCACCCTGGTAGACATGCTCTGAGCTTCTATATGTAGATCTGTCTGTCTGTGGGTTCCTGACCAAGTTCAGATTCAGTGCTGAGCCCTGTGTTCCCAGTAAGAGGAAATATAAGAGAATTCCTATCTTGTATTTAGGGACCAACTGACTGCCCTCCATTAAAAGGTTAAAGCTAAGATAAGTAGCTGAAATAATTGTTCCTGTCCCTGCAGGGAAACTGTCTGACCTCTGCACAGTGGATTAAAATGGAGAGCACATGGGTACATGTATGAGCCCACCTATTTGCCGCACAGCATGATGGGATTGTTTGAGAGTCAGCTCCACGAGAAAAGATTGCAACTGTGGTCTGTGAGTGACACGGACCTAATGTAGAGCATGTTTAAAACATTCATTCTTTTGACACTTGTTTACAGATTTTGATGATGATGGCACTTTAGACAAAGAGGATTTGAAGAACTTGGTGAATTGTCTGACAGGAGGCACATCTGATACTCAACTGTCAGAGGCAGAAATGAACCAGCTGATTCAAAACGTAAGGGAAACTCTTCTTGAAAAACTGCACATTTTAATACTAAAAACTAACAGCGTCATTAATTTAAACTGGAAACCTAGGTACAAAGCCAGAACACTGACTTCCCACTCGAGAAGATAGTGATGCCAACTGTGGAAGTGCTTCCTTCAGTCTTCTCTTCCTCCTCCCAAGCCCACAGATGTAGGAGGAAGGAAAGAGTTAATGGGTGCTGGGAAATAATTAGAATCGGAGGCAATGGAATGAGCTCAGTGAGAGTTTAGAGAAGAGCACTAGAATTGTGTATTTATAGCTCAGAGAGGGAGATATTAAGGTAAATATTAATCCCAATTTGCTTTGCACAAATTGGCTGCTGCATTTTCTATATTAAAATCGTGCCTACACTTAAAGTACCTCAATCAGCCACGCAGTGCTTTGCTACGTCGAGGTCATGAAAGGTGCTATTTTAAATCACGCTCTATTTATTTCATCTACAATTTTGTCTGGTTTCATCATTCTTTATGCATCAACTTCCCCCTGATATTGCAGGCCAATAACCTGCTTCTTGGTCTCTGAAAATATCACTGTCAATGGAGAGCTGGAGCGATGAGACAGTAATGTATTTAAATATTTCATGATCTTTTATAGTGTAACTGCACCTTTGGCACAGGTTATTCCAATCAAAATATAGTTGGACAACAGTTACCTGAAGGAAGTACTATAGAGGGTCATTGAGTAGCCACAAACGTGTAATTAGCCAGGCTAGTTACAAGTTCTGCCACCATACAGACCGAGAAGGAGGACATCAGACAGTATTACCGACCCCATTGGGATCGGAGTTCCGGTGCCGGACCAGAAGTATAAGAAATGAAATGAAAATGAAAATCGCTTATTGTCACAAGTCGGCTTCAAATGAAGCTACTGTGAAAAGCCCCTAGTCGCCACATTACGGCGCCTGTTCGGGGAGGCTGGTACAGGAATTGACCGTGCGGCTGGCCTGCCTTGGTCTGCTTTCAAAGCCAGCGATTTAGCCCTGTGATAAATCAGCCCCTCATGGACACTGTTATAGAAGAGCCCAAGTGGGCCGCCCACCCACTGAGAAAAGCCACCTATGTGGCAACACAGACCTTCTATAACAAGAAATATAAGAATTTGATTGTGAGAAGAGTGACTGACCAATGAGGTCGACAAAACACTACGCTGTGAGACATCCGAGTCGGGCACCTTCATTGAAGGGGTCACAATCAAGACAGGACATCAGTCAAAGAGGTGATTATCCACCACCCCATTGACGGGTTGTTTTGCAGGCTACGCAGCACCCTCCTCCTCTCAGTCGGCTTATTTAACATCCATATGACCAAAAGGCACCAGGTCAAGAACCTCTGAACCAAATGTTCACGCTGCTGCAAAACTGAAAAATGCCACGCCACCTCCTGCCATTACGCTAAATATAGCAGCGAAAGGCAACCTTTTCCAACAGAGGCCTAATGCAGTGAGTCAAACAACTATTCACAACCAAGATTGGTCTCGGCCAGCATGAAAGGCATAGACATGCCGGTCCATGAAACAAAAAATGCCTCAAAGCCTTGAAACCATGTCCAAGCCAGGAAGGAGAGACTACAAGTGGTCTGAGGAGGAGGATGCCCTCCTACGGGAACTTGTAGTGAGATGTGAAGGACGGCAGTATATGAACAAAGAAATTACAAGTGTCCTTAAAACAAAAGCCACAAAGCAAATCTCAGACAAACACAGAAACCTGAAGAACACCCAGATGGAGGCCCAAATAACAACTACAGATTTCCCAGAAACTGAGCCACAAGCAGAGACCAGCAACTCTGACTAGTTGGGCCCACAAGAGTTCTAAGACCTCCGGCTACCATCCCGAAACATTGGGGCGTAGATGATCAGCTCACTCAAGCAGAGGTCCTCATGGACGCGAAGGACGACCCCGACAGCCGGGCTCAGGGCACTGAGCTAGTGGAGAGTATCACCGAACTACTGATGGGCAGGGGCCAATCTCCAAGGTCAGCAAAGAAAGAATAAGACAGAAAAGTGCAATGGTTTCACCGGTGCAAAGAAAAGACAGGAAAAAAAATGTTAAATACTATTTAACATTGCATGGGATCCTCTGGTATGCTCCCTGGAGAAGACCAACCATGATCCTGGGGCCGCAGATGAGTCAAGTGCTCTGCATTGGCCTTCGAAGATGACATTGCCCTTCTGAGTGATCCTCCCGGTGGGATGAACAGAATCTGTTGGTTTTGCCTAATCAATAGTCGATTACTTTGATGTCACCTATTTCCACACGGATGACCCTTAGAAGGGGCCTTCAAATACTGTCAATCATGTCAGAGGTGCGCAGCTCCAAACAAAACTATCGCTCACATTTCTGGTTGCTGCCCGTGTGTAAATAATGTAAGGATTAAACAAGATAAGAACATAAGAACTAGGAACAGGAGTAGGCCATCTGGCCCCTCGAGCCTGCTCCGCCATTCAATGAGATCATGGCTGATCTTTGTGGACTCAGCTCCACTCTCCGGCCCGTACACCATATCCCCGAATCCCTTTATTCTTTAGAAAGGTATCTCTTTTTCTTAACTTTTAAAGAAGGAGCCTCAACTGCTTCACTGGGCAAGGAATTCCAGAGATTCACAACCCTTTGGGTGAAGAAGTTCCTCCTAAACTCGGTCCTAAATCTACTTCCCCTTATTTTGAGGCTATGCCCCCTAGTTCTGCTTTCCCCGACCAGTGGAAACAACCTGCCCGCATCTATCCCATCTATTCCCTTCATAATTGTATATGTTTCAATAAGATCCCCCCCCGCATCCTTCTAAACTCCAATGAGTACAGTCCCAGTCTACTCAACCTCTCAACTCTGGGGTCAACCCAGTGAATCTCCTCTGCACTCCCCCCAGTGCCAATATGTCCTTTCTCAGGTAAGGAGACCAAAACTGAACACAATACTCCAAATGTGGCCTCACCAACATCTTATACAATTGCAGCATATCCTCCCTAGTCTTGAACTCCATCCCTCTAGCAATGAAAGACAAAACTCGATTAGCCTTCTTAATCACCTGTTGCACCTGCACATCAACTTTTTGCGACTCGTGCACCAGCACACCCAGGTCCCTCTGCACAGCAGCATGTTTTAACATCTTACCGTTTAAATAATAATCCATTCTGCTGTTATTCCTCCCAAAATGGATAGCCTCACACTTGGCAACATTGAATTCCATCTGCCAGACCCTAGCCCATTCACCTAACCTATCCAAATCCTTTGCAGACTTCCGGTATCCTCTGCATTTTTTGCTTTACCATTCATCTTAAAGTGTCGTCTGCAAACTTTGCCACATTGTACTTGGTCCCCAACTCCAAATCATCTATGTAAATTGTGAACAACTGCGGGCCCAACACTGATCCTTGAGGGACCCCACTAGTTACAGGTTGCCAACCAGAGAAACACCCATTTATCCCCACTCTCTGCTTTCTGTTAGTTAACCAATCCTCTACCCATGCTACCACTTTACCCTCAATGCCATGCATCTTTAGTTTATGCAGCAACCTTTTGTGTGGCACCTTGTCAAAAGCTTTCTGGAAATCCAGATAAACCACACCCATTGGCTCCCCGTTATCTACTGCACTGGTAACGTCCTCAAAAAATTCTACCAAATTAGTCAGACACGACCTACCCTTTATGAACCCATGCTGCGTCTGCCCAATGGGACAATTTCCCTCCAGGTGCCCCGCTATTTCCTCCTTAATGACAGATTCCAGCATTTTCCCTACAACCGAAGTTAAGCTTACCGGCCTATAATTACCCGCTTTCTGCCGACCTCCTTTTTTAAACAGTGGTGTCACGTTTGCTACTTTCCAATCCTCTGGGACCACCCCAGAGTCTAGTGAATTTTGATAAATTATCACTAGTGCATTTACAATTTCCCTAGCCATCTCTTTTAACACTCTGGGATGCATCCCATCAGGGCCAGGAGACTTGTCTACCTTTAGCCCCATTAGCTTGCCCAATACTGCCTCCTTCGTGATTACAATCATCTCAAGGTCCTCACCTATCATATCTTTATTTCCATCAGTCACTGGCATGTTATTTGTGTCTTCCACTGTGAAGACTGACCCAAAAAACCTGATCAGCTCCTCAGCCATTTCCCGTCTCCTATTATTAAATCTCCCTTCTCATCTTCCAAAGGACCAATATTTACCTTAGCCACTTTTTTGTCTTATATATTTGTAGAAGCTTTTACTATCTTCTTTTATGTTCTGAGCAAGTTTACTTTCATAGTCTACCTTGCTCTTCTTTATAGCTTTTTTAGTAGCTTTCTGTTGTCCCCTAAAGACTTCCCAGTCCTCTAGTCTCCCACTAATTTTTGCCATTTTGTATGTTTTTTCCTTCAATTTGATACTCTCCCTCACCTCCTTAGATAGCCACGGTCGATTTTTCCCCTTTCTACCGTCTTTCTTTTTTGTCGGTATGAACCTTTCCTGAACACTGTGAAAGGTCGCTCGGAAGGTTCTCCACTGTTCCTCAACTGCTTCACCATAAAGTCTTTGCTCCCAGTCTACCTTAGCTAGTTCTTCTCTCATCCCATTGTAATCGCCTTTGTTTAAGCACAAAACACTAGTGTTTGATTTTACCTTGACATCCTCCAACTGTATTTTAAATTCCACCATATTGTGGTCGCTCCTTCCAAGAGGATCCCGAACTATGAACTAAGATATGGAACAACTATGTCAGTATGTCCCTAAGAAACACTGGACATTATACCAGAAGCCGAAGCTCGTGGCCAAAGATGTTCCTTATGGAAACCCGATATATCCAGGAAATATCAAAGTTGCGTTGGTCGATGTCACAGTCTGGTACGAAGGCAAAAACAAGGCAAACTCCACAGGGACAGGGACCCGAGGCCGGGATTGAACCCGGGTCCTCGGTGCCGTGAGGCAGCAATGCTAACCACCCAGCAAATCTTCAGACTCTCAATATCCCTGACGCTTGAAATGCTGCAAATCTTCAGTAACAGGTAAGCTGGATTCCATCTCTTTATAGCCCAGCTTCATGCTGGTTGTGACAAGCCAATCCTCGGTTCCAAAGTGTGGCCTTCCGATCAAGGACAGCATGTGGTGGGCACCTACACGGAGCAAAATGGTGACCGAAAAAACAAACTGGTGGCAGAAGACTTGCAAATAATTGGTGCAGTTAATTAGTTGGTGGCGGGACGTTGTTACGGCACATTCAAATGATGAGATTTGTGGTAAAAGTCTTTGAACAACTAACCCAGACGGTGCTCAGGTACGTGCTTCTCCAAACTGAACAACACGCCTGATAATACTGAAGAGGCGGTCCTAACCAGTGTCCCTCAGAACAACACACCTGGTACCTCGGAAGAGTCAGCCCAAATCTGTGTGACTCCAGTGATCCCTACCTCCCTTGCTGTGGCAATGCTAGAGGTTTAGAAAATGTGGATGAACCACGTAACGACTCGGATAAGGCACTCGTGTGAGTGTTTTCAAATAGCCATGAACATAGGCTTGTCAGCTTATTCTTATTTGCTGGGCATAAATAAACTTCCTTACTTTTCCCCCCCTTTGTCTGAATCTTCTCCACTCTTCTGCAATACAGACTGTAGCTGGGTTACGGGTACACAGGTTTCCATTCTTTGTGAGCAGTCTGCTAACATTCACAAGCTAAGTAGAAGAAGCACACCAACCAAGCTAGGTCCTTGTCAAAACCACATGTACACTTTCAACAGGAGTCACTGGCCTATGAATGACTGATAACCATATTAAACTGGAGATAAATTTCTGTTTTATAATGAACAACAGTTGTACAGGAATAAGTAACTTTCTTTATACCCATCGGACAGTAATTTTCAAAGGCAGTTGTTATGGAACCTACAGGAGGTTTGTGGTAGTGAAGGACAGAATTCAGCAAATCATTCACTGCTTCAGTAAGAAAATCAGCTGAGATTTCACAAGTTACAGTAAGTAATTCATTTCATGGGAGCTCCTAGTGGTTTACTTTGATGCAAAATAATTTTAATTTTATATATAAATTCAATCCTCCCAAGAATTAAATATATTCCAATGGTTGGATCCTTGGGTATACTCGAGTCTTCGACCTCCCTCACATAGAAACTGCAACAAAAGTAAAATACTGCAGATGCTGGAAACACTCAAAATCTGGCAACATCAGTGACAAGGAACAGAGCCTCTGGTTGATGTGAGGCTACTGTGTCTGATCTCTTAGTTTAGTTGCAGCTAGTAGGGTATTAATTAATTCTGATACCCTTGATTCCACAAGTAGTTGACCGTGATTTTATAGCTTCAAAATTGAGGACTTATGTTACTGATGTTAAGGGGCGGCACAGCGGTTAACATTGTGCCTCTGTGCCAGGGACCTGGGTTCAATTCTGGCCTTGACTATCTGTGTGGTGTTTGCACTTTCTCCCAGTGTCTGCATGGGTTTCCTGCGGGTGCTCCGGTTTCCTCCTAGGGTCCAGAAAATGTGCGGGTTAGGTGGATTGGCTATGCTGAGTTGCCTCTTAGTGTCCAAAAAGGTTAGGTGCACTTATGTGGATAGGGTGGGGATATGAGCCTAGGTGGGGTGCTGTTTTTTAAACAATGTTACTGATGTTAAATTCCATTATATGGAGTTATGCAGATTTGTATTTTTATTTTAAAGCTTCTGTATGTGCCATTGAGATTTTGTTTATTTCCACATGGAAACCACTGCTGTGACTGTGTAATAAGCCTACTAGCATAGACAGTGGCTGTGGGATAGACATACTATCTCAAGCTTCATGATCAATGGAGGATTGGTGGCAAGTGTCAAAGGGCAGATATTAAAATTAGAAACAAGAGGCAGTTTGCCTTGTGTGTGTAACTAATCAATATTCTGTGAATAAAATGCCGGCTTTGGCACATTTAAAGTACTAGTTTATTGCTGTTCATTGATCATGATTGTGATGTTTTGATGCTAATCTGGTTTGTTCCTTTTAAGGCCACTAGCAAATGAACACATTAAGGTTAACTGTCGCTAGCTATAAATTTCAAGATCCAGGTTGGAAAAATCCAGAATTAAATAACTAGCTTTTATTCTCCTTTTTTAAGACGGTTTTGTCACTTTAGCATCAGGGAGTGACATGGGTGTATGCCTGACCCACTTTTAAAATACTTTAAATATACTTATTGTGTCACCCAGATTTTGGAAGAAGCCGATATTGATAAAGATGGGACTGTGAATCTCTCAGAATTTCAGCATGTCATCTCCAGATCGCCTGACTTTGTGAGGTATGGTGAACAGAATTTAATGGCTCTTCTTCTTTCACGAACGCACACTTTAACTGAAACACAATTTAATCCTATCAATAACCTGAGCAGGAGCAGAAAGGGACACTAAGTCAGATATATGGTTTCTGAGAAATGAAATGCTATTGCGAATACTAAATCTAAATTGATCAAGGGACCAGGTTTGATTTCTAGTCAGTGATTCATCAAACATAACTGGGCCAACAGTTCAAGAACTGTAATTGGTCTCTGGTGAAGAATGTGTGTGTGTATAAGTGAATTACTCGCTAGGACACAACTAATTTTAACTCGCTCTGTCCAGCATAAAGTGGGCAGTAAATGTCCTGCGAAGCTGACACTCTGATTCAATCATATTTCGACTGAATGAAAGCAGGGGTGAAAATAGCCAGAGTGCCTGTTCCAGATGAGATACCTCTAGCAATAGGCAAGTCAGGGTCACATGGCACACCTGAAACCAGTTTCCACTTTAAGGTACAAATGGAGTGTGAGCCGCACACTTTCATCCTCTTGTAAGTTTGTTGTACAGCCAGCTGAGGCCAGGAAGAGTAATGCCACCTCCTGTATCCACAGAAAGCACTGCCTTGCCTCCCACCCGCCCAAATAGAAATAGTTCAGGTGCAGATTTCCTTCTTTAATGATTTTGATGAATGTTTGTTTGCCTTTCAGCTCCTTTAAGATTGTTCTATAAATAATCGCGGATCATCAGTAATGGGGAAAGTCATTTTACCTCCCTGGAAATCTTTGGCCTGTGGACAAGATTGGTGTTCTCCTAATTCCAGAAACACTCTGCCTTTAATATTTTTGGAGTGGCGAAGGGAATTTTTCATCTGTATTGCATCGACATCAATTTCTAAAGCTACAGTTACAGTATTCAAAATATTCATGTTTCAAAATGTTTGATTTACACCAGGGGGGGGGAGAAAAGAATCTTTTATATTTTTGACTAGAATGCTTCCAATGACAAACTCAGCATTTTTACTGTGCAATAAAAGTATTTTCATTCTAACCATTCACTGTGCAAGACGCATTGGTTTTAAATCTAAAATTCCATCCCCCATTCTACAAAGTGTTTTACCAATTGATGTCAGTTAGCTCGGGCTAAATAGGGAAACAGTCAAGAAGCTGATAATTTCTCAAAACGGCAAAACAGTTGGAATGTTTCTAAAAGTATGAACGAGAGCAGGATCCATGCAATGCTATAGGCCACTGAAACATACCAACACTGTACCTTGGGTTACAGGACAGAGACAGGCTTAGAAAAAGCTGAGACTGCAAAGATCACCTCACCACATCAAGCCAAGTCATAAAAAAATTATGGAATGAAAAAGGAAGCATGCCTTCACATGCCAGCACAACCAGAACCATTTTGTCAGGAACCTAAAGAATAATGGACTATAATCAAACACAGCTTTCTTGGCCCAAATAGTTGTTGCTGCTGTATTGCAGAATGGGAGAGCCCCAGGAGAGGCTCCCATGACCAAATAGAAGCTCAGGAAAGCACTTGGGAAACAATGCTCTTGGCAGCTGGGATACTCACCAAACTGTTGATGCTGGGCTAATTCCTGAGGTGTTGGAAGCATAAAATGAATTGTAAAATCTGGTCCACAAATCAGACAAAGATCCTTGTGATTACCAACCTCATTGTGGTCCGCTGTCTGGGTAGGTGCTGGACAAAGTCACCACATTCTGTCTCTCGTAACGACCCAAGGACATTGGTCTTCCACTCCAGCCTGACCAGTGTTAAGGAGAGGAAGCACTAGAGTGATACCTTGCAGCAGCTTTCAGAAAGTATCCTTAAAGGGCACATTGGATTTTGAATTTCCTGGCAGAGAACACAACTGGTGTGAAAAGGAACGCATTCCACCAGGGTTTTACTGAATGTTGGGAATTCCACAGCGCTCACTGATCATCTGTATCTTTCATGTCGCTGGCAAGGACAGCATTTGTTGCTCATTCCTAAGAGCCCGTGAACGGAGTGGTTTGCCAGCTAGGCCATTGCAATTAACAGTTCACAACTAGATTTCTTTCTCGAAAGGACATCAGTGAGCCAAATATTGACAATAATATTGTTATGGTCACTATTGCTGAGACTAGCTTTAAATTCCAGATTTGATTAATTGAATTTAAATTGCACCAGCTGCCTGGTCAGCCTCCATATGCGACTCCAGACCCACAGCAATGTGATTGACTCTTAACTGCCCCTCAAGCGCAATTAGGGATGTGCACAGTATCTATAGACATCAAACAATAGGGTAAGGCTTCAGAGGACTCGAAAACATATGCAAAGCAAAGCCTAGTCCAGAAAAAATACACCAGGAAAGGATTACCCATCACCATCAATGTTGATAGAGGAAGAAGGCAAAATTTCACATTTACAGCAGGTGCTGACTTTGGCAAAAATCTAATCTCAGGGATTCTTTAGCAGGACCCAGCAAAGCCGATGGCAATAAAATTTACTCCCCAGTCAGAATAACGTTGCAAATCCCAGTAACCATATAAAAAGGATGTGAAAATGGCAACAAACTTTAGGCTGTCCAGTAAAATCAGCATTATGCACAAATATAGAAGGAATGAGTGAATCATAGGCTGGGTAAAAAGATCTCAGGGGATGGATTCAGTCCACAAGCCATCAACTTGGACACTCCCTCACCACAGAAGTGATGAGTGAGCGATTCGATAAATATGCCTGCAAACTAATTCACAGACAAGTTAATTCAGTCCACTGAAAATCGAATGTTAGTTTAGTTTGAGCGCATGAATGTTAGGGGTTGATAGAAAATACAATTCCATTGATATGAAATATGTAATTTTAATACTGCGTTAATATTTAGGTGCACATTAGGGTTCAGATAATGTCCATGAGCTGAGAGTGCGCGTCAGGAAACAGCTTAAGACAAGGTGATCAGATAGGGTTTTTTGAAGGTAGAGAGATGAGGCAGGTTGGAGGGGGGGATAGTGAGGAAATCAAAGTAGACCAGAGTTGAGACGTTGCAACAATATACATGTGAAACTAAGCAGTATGGCAGGAAATCTGATTCGTACACAATGTGTGCTACATCAATAGAAATTATTAAGTTAACCAAGTCTCCAGCTTATTTTTGTCTTTTATAAACATTTTCTGATTCTCGTCAGTTGCTCCATTCCAGATCAGACATGTTGTTCTGGCACCAAAGGTTTAAATTTGGCGACACTTTCTTTTCCCAAAAGTGCTAACTTCTGCAGGTTCACAGTCCCATGAGCATTTTAGTTCCTCCAATACTTCATCCATGTGATCATTCTTCTCAAAGTCTAGATAAAAATCATCAGCAGACTAACTTTATCACAGAAGTAACCACAATTCTGTCCTTATCAGATGCCTGCATATGTACAGCTTCATATACAGGTCACTGGATAATAAATCAGCAGCAGGAAACAACGTCTATTTGCCTCCTTCCTAACCCATGACTATGCCAACTAGTGCCCTTGGACAGGTAATAACAGCATCGATTGGGGATCAAAATACAACAATTCCAGTTAATGTGACTCAGTACATGATTACTCATGAGGCCACTGAGCTAATTGCCACACGATCGTACACACACTGCCAGTGATTGACAGAACACAATTCATCCAACGTTTAAAATTATTCCTGTCGTGCAAACACAAACGTGTTCCATGGTCCACAGACAACATCCAGAACAGAAAGATGGTTTTGTACAAAGTACTCAACAAGCTGTGGAAGATCAGAACTATCAGTATGTCCGTGGCCAAGTTGCCCATAGGTACCTGGAAAATATAAATAAACATTCTGTAAAATTTACTATGAAAACAACGAGCGGGATTCTCCGACCCCGTGGCGGGGGGCCACAGGAATCGCGCCACGTCGCCGGGATGTGATTCTCCGGCCTGGATGGGCCGAGCTGCCGTGACAAAAAACACGAGTCCCTCCAGCGCCGTTCTAACATGCTCTGAGCCAGCGGGACCTCGGCGTTGAACGGTCCGGGAACAGCCTGTGGGGGGCGAGGGGGCGTCCGACCCGGGGGGGGGGGGGGGGGCGTCCGTTATGGCCTGGCCCACCGATCGGCAGGCCGGCCTCTCGGGCCGGGGGCCTCCTTTCTTCCGCGCCGGCCCCTGTAGCCCTGCGCCATTTGGCGTTGGGGCCGGCGCGGAGAAGTGAACCACTGCGCATGCGCGGCCCCCACGGCACCCAGTTGACGCCGGGGTCAGCAGCTGGAGCGGCATAGGCTGCTCCAGCGCCGTGCTGGCCCCCTGTGGCCCAGAGAATCTGGTGCCAAAAGGCCTGTTGACGCCAGAGTAAAACACTCCCGTTTTTACGCCGGCGTCAACACTTAGCCGCATGATCTGTGAATCCCGCCCAATGTACTTGTATCCATACGGGAAAGTCTGAAGACACTTGATCCATGAATTGTTTCTGAAGCACGGTGACTATTATACGGGAAATCGTAGTAGTCCCCATGCTACATCAGCAAAATCCCAGCACCCATGCTACATCAGCAAAATCCCAGCGCCCATCACTGAGATGGTTGGCTCAATTAGTCGGTTTGATTTGGTGATGATTGGGCTGAAGGACACAAGGAGAGTTGCACACTTTTTTTTTAAAAAGAGTACCCAATTTTTTTTCCCCCCAATTAAGGGGCAATTTAGCGTGGCCAATCCACCTACCCTGTACATCTTTGGGTTGTGGGGATGAGACCCACGCAGACACGGGGAGAATGTGCAAACTCCACACAGACAGTGACAAGGGTCCGGGATCGAACCAGGGACCTCAACGCTGTAGACAGCGGTGCTAACCACTGTGCCACCTTGCCGCCCAGAGGTGCCCACTCTTTAAATAATCATGATATCTATTATCTATAGAAACTGATTTGCAAGAGAGTATCTAGAACAAAGCTGAATATTACATGATTGGCAAGTTAGGTTAAAAACTCAAACTCACAACTTTCTAGTCCACAGAAGACTGCCAAAATCAACACTAAAGCTTTTTTCAATTGCCAATTTGATTAATACTTACCCCAGCCCCAGGTGAAGAGTTTACCTCCTCCTGGAAAAGAGGGAAAATGACATGGTTATGCCTGAATCTATTATTAAGGTGATAGCAGGATATCATAATGGGATACAGCAAAGTCAACATGGTTTTATGAAAGGAAAATCATGTTTAATTTATTAGAGTTATTTGATGAAGGTAACAAGCAAGGTGGACAGGATAACCTATAGATGTAGTGTACTTGGATTTACAAGACACTTGATGAGTTACCATATCAAAGGTTACTGCACTAAATAAGAGCTTGTGGTATAGGGAGTAACATTTTAGCATTGATAAAATATTGGTTAGCTAACAGGTTACAGTGATCAGGGATAAAAGCAAATTATGCAGATGTTGGAATTTGAAACAAAACCAGAAAATACTGGACAATCTCAGCAGGTCAGAGAGAAGGGAGCTAACGTTTCGAGTCTGGATGACTCTTTGTCAGGGATAAATGGGTCTTTTTTTGGGTTGGCAAGCTATAATTAGTGGAGTGCCACAGGGATCAATGCTAGGACCTGTTTGCAATGGCTTGAATGAAGGAACTGAATGTAGCTAAATTTGCTGATAACACCAAGACAGATAGGAAAGTAAATTGTCAAGAGGAGATATAGAGTCTACAAAGGGATGTAGATAGTGGACAGAAAAATAGTAGATGGAGTATAATGTGGGAAAATGTGAACTTATCCACTTTGGCAGAAAAAATAGCAAAGCCGTATACTATTCAAATGTTGAATATTGTGGTGCAGAGGGGTCTGTATATCCTGGTACATGAATCACAGGATGTTAGTACGCAGGTACAGTAAGTAATTAGGAAGGCAAACAGAGGGGCAACATGGTTGGCGCAGTGGTTAGCATTCAGGACCTGGGTTCGATCCTGGCCCCAGGTCACTGTCCGTGTGGAGTTTGCACATTCTCCCCAAATTTGCGTGGGTCTCACCCCCACAACCCAAAAAGATGTGCAGGGCAGGTGGATTGGCCATGCTAAATTGTCTCTTAATCTACTCCAGTTCCTATAAAAAACATTTTTTTTTAAGGCAAATGGAATGTTAGTGTTTATAGGAACTGGAGTACGCCATTCAGCCCTCCGAGCCTGTGATCTTACATCCTGAGGGGACTTATAGAGTGGATACTAGGAGGATGTTTCCTCTTATGGGCCCAGGTGCAGTCGAGACCACAATCAGATCAGCCAGCCATGATTTTAATGAAAAAGCGGAGAAGACTTAAAGAACCAAATGGCCTACTCTTAAATCCTAGGTTCCCACGGTTTAATAATCAAAATTGAAGTTATGTCAAAACTACTTAGGAGCTTTCTCTGAGTTCTCATGTTAAAATCTTATATAGTCATACATACAAAATATCAAGATTAGGTCACATTTTGCCAAGTCTACAAACTGAATTTCAAATGCAAATTCAAATTCTATGGTTTGTTCGCGATTAAACCAATGATCATATCTCAATAACTAATGCCTCCACATGATGAAAGAAATGAAAAGAAATCCAACAATTTTTAGAATGGACTATTGCTCACTGATTTATCCCATAGAAATTTCTAAACAGTGTATTCAAATAGCAACATCTTGACTAAAACTGCTTCTACAGCTCACGACCAACACAAAAGTGCCATCAAGAGAGACTGCACCAGCATCTGAAGGCAGGTTCTGAACATTCCCTTTCAGGTGAACTCAAAATATCCCACAGTACTACCTTTATCCAAAGCAGAAAAATTCTCCCTGGTGCCCTGAATAACATTTAAGACAATAAGAAATAGGAACAGGGTTAGGCCAGTCGGCCCCTCGAGCCTGCTCCCCCATTCAATAGGATCATGGCTGATCACGTCCACGTTCCTGTCCTTTCCCCCTAACCCTTGATTCCCTGACAGATCAAGAATCTATCTCAACTTTAAATAGACACAAGGACTCTGCCCCCAGATCTCTCTGTGACAAGGAATTCCAAAAGCTCACAACCCTCTGAGAGAAGAAATTCCTCCTCCTCCTCAGTCTTAAATTGGCTCCCCTTTATTCTGAGACTCTGCCTTCTGGTCCTAGACCCTCCCATGAGGGGGAAACATCCTCTCAGCATTTACCCTGTCAAAGCCCTTTCAGAATCTGACATGTTTCAATCAGATCATCTCTCATTCTTCTAAATTCCAATGAGTAGAGTGCAAACTTGTATCATCCTAGTGACCCCTCTCTAAACCGCCTCCAATGAAATAATATCTCTCCTTAAATAAGGGGACCAAAACTGTTCACAATACTCCAGATGTGGTCCCACCAGTGCTCCAGATGTGGTCCCACCAGTACCTTGTACAGTTGCAGCAAGACTTCCTGACTTATACTCCAACCCCCTTGAAATAATGGCCAACATTCCAATAACTTTCCTGATTATCTGCTGCCCCTGTGTGCGAGCTTTCTGTGTTTCATGCACAAGTACCCCAAGACCCTTTGTGTTGCGACTTTCGCGAGTTTTTCTCCATTTAAATAATACTGTTCTTTTGTTCTCCTTTCCAAAGTAAACTTCAAATTTTCCCACATTATACTCCATTTGCCAACTTACTTAACTCTTTGCAATCTGCTTGTATCCATCTCGCAATTTGCCTTTCCACCTATTTTTGTCGTCTGCTAATTTGACTACAGTACATTTGCTTCCTTCCTCCAAGTCATTAAAATATTTACGTCAATAAAATTTATCCCCTCAACTAACATCACAAAAACACATTATTTGGTAATTATCACATTGCTGTTTGTGAGAGTTTACTAGGACACCCAAATCCCAGTTAGGAACGATATAAGGCACCCTCCAGAGTTTTCCATCTGGACAGTGTGGGAGGAAAGGGCAAGACTGTTAATTTCTGTTAAAAATTCCACATTAGCACAGCATTAAAAGGGACTCATTATATAATGGAGTTTAGTGGTTACACATTGAGAAACCATCAAAACAAAATTTATTTTATTCAGACCAGTTTACCAAGAAAAGTGTAACCGTTATTCAGATACGTACTGGTGATGGCCGCAGTATGTCGTGACCCACAGCTGACCCTGCCGACCTCTGACTCTTCTGGCAAATCCAGCAGTGCAGGAAATGCCTGGATTGAGATAAAAGTATTCAAATCTCCCTCGGCTGCTTTTTCACTTTTGAATTTTATAACGGTGTCGCGTGCATCACTGGGAGATGGTGTGTCTGTGTGTAAAATCAAATTAAGAGATTAAATTTAACATTAATATGCAAACACCAGCTAACCCTTACAAACACTGAATTTTTATTGCTGTTTAAATTAAAATAATTGCTATCATTAACAGTGATGGCTACTTAATGAATCACATTAAATGAAAACATGAAATGGAGTAATTTGCTGGTTCCATTGATGCTCAACCTGTCTCCATTATATGCTGGGCAGATTCTGCAACAACTATCCGAGTATAAGGATCACAGATATCTAGTTGCTCTGAATAACTCATAACACTATTCTGCATGTGCTAATCTCACACATGTAGTTAGCACAAAACCAATTTTGCAACTTTGCACTATCTGCGGGGAAACCACACTGTTGTCCTGTGGAGACATGCGGGGAATTCCAAAAATGTAGGCAAATTAAAAATGCCATTGGGAGCTTTTGGTTCAAGACAGAGAGAGAAATCACCATTCTGGGAGAGATTTGCTACTTCCAATGGCATAAATGTCTCAACTGCCTCTGATGCTGGACATACTGTTAGAGACAATACTGTAACACAAAATCTGATAAAATCTGAATTAGCACATATTTAAAACAGTTGAACATGGATAGTTTGGTCAGTTAAGACAGCAGGTAGCTGAGCCACACTGACCAGGGAGGTTTCAGAATTGGTCAGTCAATTGTAGTGAGTTAATGAAACCATAGTAAGGATGTTGCAATTGTGTTCAGCCTTTCTACATTTCGAGAGAGAAAAAATTCTGAATTTTATCAAGCAACCCCTGCTTGAAAATGTAAATGTACACCAGATCAGGGTAAGTTCTGCTGTGTCACAAAGCCAAACTGCTGAAATGGAAACTTTTTTTTAGTCTTTCCAATTAGGGAGCAATTTAGCGTGGCCAATCCGCCAATCCTGCACATCTTTTGGGTTGTGGGAGTGAGACCCACGAAGACATGGGGAGAATGTGCAAACTCCACAGTGACCCGGAGCCGGGATCAACCCAGGTCCTCGGCACATGAAGCAGCAGTGCTAACCAAAGATGTGCGGGTTAGGTGGATTGGCCATGCTAAATTGCCCATAGTGTCCAAAATTGCCCTTAGTGTAGGGTGGGGTTACTGGGTTATGGGGATAGGGTGGAGGTGTGGACCTTGGGTAGGGTGCTCTTTCCAAGAGCCGGTGCAGACTCGATGGGCCGAACGGCCTCCTTCTGCACTGTAAATTCTATGATAAAACCACTGTGCCGCCCAAGATACTGTGTAAACTCGGAATGATCACTCAGGTGAGGTGTTGGAGGGCAAGAAGTACATATGGAATGGTATCTCTACAGATGTTTTTAGGAGAGAAGAGTGGTGAAAAAGTCAATACTGTGAATTGGCATAATTAAAATGCCATTTACTAGTAAGGACTATTTGTTTCTTATTATGATTACAAAGTAACACAGTGGTGCTCTGCATTCCATAATAGTGTAAACACCTTAGAATGATAGAATCCATACAGTGGAGGAGGCCATTCAGCCCATCAAGTCTGCACCGGCCCTCTGAAAGAGCACCCTACTTCATCCGAATACCCCACCCTATCCATGTAAACCCATATAGGGGCAATTTGGCAAGGCAATCCATTTAACCTGCACATCTTTGGACTGTGGTAGGAAACCAGAGCACCCAGAGGAAACCCAAGCAGACATGGGAAGAATGTGCAAACTCCACACAGTCACCCAAGGTGGGATTCAAATCCAGGTCTCTGGTGCTGTGAGGCAGCAGTGCTAACCACTGTGCCACCCCTACTGCAACAAAGTTTGAAAGAGCATTTTCAACAAAAAGTAAAAACGACAACAAGGCATTTCTGATATGATCAAAGTCATGTAACAAACATATACCATTTTTCTGTATGATCGTTTAAGCAAGGGGCAAACTATGTTCACAAAGTTTTCACACTCTAACAAGAGACCTCCATACACACTGTTTCAAAGAGGGAAAGGGGAATATGAAACACAATCAAAGAGGTTGTATTTTCCTCTGCCTATTGTTAGTGAAGAACTCACACAAATTTTATAACATTAGCAAAGTAGCAAGATATAGCCCTGCTTGTGTGAGTTAACACTCTTCTAAACTAGTAAAGTGGCTCAGCCAGTCTCTGCACTACACACATTCGTATTTATCAAGGGTGCAGAGCGTCAATGTAACCAGGAAATATGAAGCACTTTTAAGGACAAATCCTGCAACTTAATTCTTGTTGGAAATTTTCTTACTTTTCAAAGGAACACAACGTCTTACCCTCTCCCTCTGCAATCAGCCCCTTCTGCTGAGAGGGATTCTGATGTTCCTCTGAATATGACTTTGTTGGCAATCCCAACTGTCCTGACTCATTCCATCCCCACACATACAGGTCTCCCGATGCTAAGGATTAAAAAAAAAAGAAAATATAAGCTCTAATCACGACACATTATTATGATGTACATTGCTAAACCAGACTTGTATTTTTAACTCATGGCAGGTGTGGATTTAGCTTTTATCATAGTGGTGTTTTCGATCCCTGTGGTTTCTCACTCACTGAGACCATAATGCCTCACTCAGTGGGCCATTGATGTATCCTCAACAAAATACTATTAGAAGCTGCAAAAATTGGGTACATGCATGTTGTTGTACTAGAGTACACAGAGCAGGAAGCCCCATGGTTGATCCTTGCTCTGTCCCAAGTTAGCTGATCCCAGTAAAGTCATCAGGTGATCTCAGAAGAAAAAGGAGCCAGTGTTTCTGCTCATGATTATTTACCCTAAAACTACTGCTAGAAAATGCCCATCCCCGGACATGCAAGTAAGAATAAGATTAGGCTCAGTTGTGACGGCTTCCTTAGTTGAATAACCTGCTCTCCTTCAATGTTTAGGCTCACAAAGAAATGGCTATTTGGACAATTTATCAGGTGCATGTGATGCCCCAGTATGAGGCAAAGAGGAGAAACTGGAGGAAAGGTTGCTTTGGCACAGCCAAGTAGATGCAACAGTCGCTCAATCTCAGATCGCCATGCAGTAAAAAATGGAACTAGAATGAAATGCAACAACCACTGTTTCAGTCTGCTCCTATAAATAGGAGAACAGGTGAACCCCCAGTTAAAGCCCACCATCTGAGTAGAAGCAAGATTTAATTTAAACAATTAACAGCAGGGCCTGCCTCCAGGGCATAGAGTTAAGTACACCTTATCAGCAGGCAGTCGTGAGGATATGGATGCAGTTTCCCAATGAAGAAGATAAACTCCACACTATTATTTGCCTCCAGTATAGCAGGAGACCAGTGTTGGGGAGCTGTGTATGAGAGGAGTACCAGGTGTTAGTAAATATATCACAAATACAATGTCGCTGCAGTGATGAATCTTACCACTTGCACTCACAGAATGCCAGCTCCCAGCTGCTACTTCAGCCATTGCCAGCCCGTGTAATGCCTCCACAATGCGTGGCTCTGCTTCATCCTCAACACTACCATGTCCCAACTGACCATGTCTGTAAAAATATCACATTGCTGAAAAACAAGCACTACTTGGATATTTACCACCTCAAGTTATTTACCAAAGTAAAGGTCCCAAGAGGGTTCACAGAGAAGAGAAACAGACAACAAGAGTGGGAGTGGCAGCATAAGAGAAAAGCTTGATATTGAGGATGCTTTTAAAATTGGGCAAGAGGGAACGGTGGGGGTATTTATAGAATAGGGTTAAAACAGATGGGAGTTTGATGGAGGAAGATTTGTACTCAAATGCATCATAGGGTGCTATCAAAAATGTTTTAAAAATCACAACGCCTGTTGGAATGTCAAATTAGTTCCATGTCAACACCCACAAAGCATTTTCCCAAATGAAAGAAATTCCAAAAATGTGCAGGTTAGGTGGATTGGCCGTGCTATAAATTACTCGCTAACCTAACCAAAAGGTTAGGTGGGGTGACTAGGTTACAGGGATAGGGTGGAGTTGTGAGCTTAAGTAGGGAGCTCTTTCCAAGGGCCGGTGAAGACTCGATGGGCCAAATGGCCTCCTTCTGCACTGTAAATTCTAGGATTCTCCCGCCAATATTCTCTTCTCTATCCTGAAGTTGCAACTGGTGCTCACTGCCCTCCAGCGACTCATGCTGTTCAACTAATAACAGCAGGTTACTGTATTTACTTGTGGGATTTTTTTTATAGCCAAGTTTAATGCTGCCAAAATGTGTTCCAAAAGGATCAGTGGATATTATGCAGCAGCTGGAACCTCGGCTGGTACTAATCTTATTGGCCCAAGGGCAGTCATCCCAATGGTAACATCCAGCAGAACTTGTTGCGATTCAACAACTCAGCAAAAGCATGCAATCAAATTAGACCTTCTGGTTTTTATGGCTTTTATTATCCAATGGGCCATCAGAAATGCTCATTGTAGCCACTTTATGTAACATTATCTGCACATTTCAGATGTGAAACGATTGTGGGATGGTTAATTTTAAGCTTGCTCCAGTCAAAGCTATACAGTCCCATTGCTAATCTGAATCAATATATAACTTGTATGCTACTGCTGCTGAGGTTAGGGCATGACCATATTTTCAGAGATCCAGTCAAAATGATTTGGGTCAAATATCAAAAAGTGCATAATGTACAGAAAAACATAATACAATCATATAATATCAAAGATTAAATCTGGAATTATTAGGGACTGAAATAATGATACGAAAGATAAAGCAGAACTGATCTTAAAGACAATAAAAGCACAATTACTGAATTTAAAACTTAATTAGAAAGTTTAATTTCCAAGAAGACAACATGTATTTACATAGCACATTTAATGTAGTTAAACGGCAGAGACAAAAACTGACACCCAGCCTTATAAGGAAAATATTTTTATATTTTGCATCAATTTGTTATGAGCAGCAGTGAGATATGAGAATTTAATCATCTGTTCAAACTGAGGTGAAAAACAATGTTTTAACCCACATGGGTGCCACACCGATCCCTCAGGATTAGATACAAAAGCACATTTGAGTGACAAGTTTCAAACCACAAACCTGACTGCTATTGAATCCTTTAACAAATATATATCTTGAGCCTACAACCCAGAACATGGTTCATTAATGTGCTCGCATATACACAACTACTGAATTAATCTTACCGTCCTGAGCCCCAGGAATGCAGTGTCCAATCAAAACTCAGTAAGAGAGCGTGCTCAGTGCCGAGTGCCAGCTTCCTTGCACGGAGCTGTGGTGACAATGGTTTGTAAAATGGAGGAGCTGTTGTAACATAGCCATCAGGGATCAATGGAAGCGCTGTGAGGGTGAAAACAGAGGGGGTGTTTTACCTCCGCTGGTAATTAAAGGAAAGTAGCTGTGAGTAGAGAAGATCCAAAGTTTGATTCAGGGTCCACGGCGAGTTAACGCATTCATCTGGATTAACAACAAGGTGTTTCCGATGGCCTCTGTGGACCTAGAGAGCAGTAACAGCTCAACTTCCTTCTCCTGGTCACTATCCAACAATCCCATTCTCAACACATGATAAAGCTGTAAATAGATAGGTCCATCAGCAACAGTAAAACAAAGTTAAGTTACTGCATTGGGTAGCCTATTCAAAAATACTTGGGAGACCTGCTACATTTTCCAGCATGATCCAGTTTTACTCTTGCTTCCTAAATTAGGGAGATTGAGGTTAAATTTAGCACCCCTACCATCTTGGCATCGCATCAGAGACTGTCAGGGCCAACGTGCCCTGTCGTTAATGTCAGCCATATATGTTGAGCTGCAAGCCCCAGTCAGGTTCAATTCTCTTTTTGACAAGGAAATTAATATAGATGGTATAACTCAGTCATACACGACTTCCGGGTGCGGCGATGACCAGCTGAGTCGCACGTTTCGGCAGCTCCCGGTGAAACGGACTTTTGGGCTCTTGATAGGAGCCCCAACGGCAATTTTGACGGCTAAAAACACTGTGCGGTAAACCAGAAGGGAATCCCCACTGGATACGGATGAAAAAAGGAGGAGAAAGTGGCCGGATTGCAGTGGATCCTTTAGAACAGCGGCAAGGAAGGCAAGCAAAAACCAAGATGGCGTCGGAAGGTGGCAGTTTAACATGGGGCCCTGAACAACAAGAGTTCTTGAAATGCTGTGTGGAAGAGCTCAAAAAGGAAATGAAGAAAGAGCTGTTGGCCCCGATACTACAGGCGATCGAAGGGCTAAAGGAGGAACAAAAGACCCAGGAGCGGGAGCTTCGGGTCGTGAAGGCAAAGGCAGCCGAGAATGAGGACGACATACAGGGCCTGGTGGTGAAGACGGAGACGCATGAGGCACATCAGAAACGATGTGTGGAAAGGTTGGAGGCACTGGAGAACAACGCAAGGAGGAACAACCTGAGGATTCTTGGTCTTCCTGAAGGTGTGGAGGGAGCGGACGTCGGGGCATATGTGAGCACGATGCTGCACTTGTTAATGGGAGCGGAGGCCCCGGCGGGTCCGTTGGAGGTGGAGGGAGCATACCGAGTGATGGCGCGAGGACCGAGAGCAGGAGAAATTCCCAGAGCCATAGTGGTGAGATTCCTCCGTTTTAAGGATAGAGAAATGGTCCTTAGATGGGCAAAGAAAACTCGGAGCAGTAAATGGGAGAACGCGGTGATCCGCGTTTATCAAGACTGGAGTGCGGAGGTGGCGAGAAGGAGGGCGAGCTTTAATCGGGCCAAGGCGGTGCTTCATAAAAAGAAGATAAAATTTGGAATGCTGCAACTGGCAAGACTGTGGGTCACATATCGAGGGAGGCACCACTACTTTGAGACGGCGGATGAAGCGTGGACTTTTATTGTGGAAGAAAAACTGGAATGAGCGGGTTATTAAAAAGAACGTTTGAACAAAGTGGTGGGGCGAATGTGGGGGGCGAAGAGGGGGGTTAAAAAGGGGGGAAAGAGGAGTTTTATGTACTAATCCTGCGATGTGGTAACTTTTCTCTCTTCCACAGGTGGTGATGGGGGGAGGAGGGGAGGTGGAGGAGATGGGGCGTTGGCCATTGGGGGCGGGGCCAAGGGAGAAGCGCAGGCTTGGTTCCCGCGCTATGATAATCATGGCGGGAATAGAGAAGCAGGAAGGAGGGGGCGTCGCACGGTGCGAGCCGAGGTCACGGGGGGAAGCCGAGGTCACGGGGGGAAGCCGAGGTCGGCCAGAGTTTGCTGACTTCTGGGAGCAACATGGGGGGAGTAATTACGCTAGCGGGGGATCTAGCGGGGGGGGTGGGAGGGGGGAATTACTGGGTTGCTGCTGCTGGGGAGAGGGGGGAGCTGGTATGGGAGGGGATGGGCGGGGGGGGCACCGCCTGGGGGAGATACAGCTGCGTGGGAACCGGGTGAGGAGCTGGAAAAAGGGGATGGCTAATCGACAAGGGTAGGAAGCCCCCCAACCCGGCTGATCACGTGGAACGTGAGAGGGCTGAACGGGCCGATAAAGAGGGCACGGGTACTCGCACACCTTAAGAAACTTAAGGCAGATGTGGTTATGTTACAGGAAACGCACCTGAAACTGATAGACCAGGTTAGGCTACGCAAAGGATGGGTGGGGCAGGTGTTCCATTCGGGGCTAGATGCGAAAAACAGGGGGGGTGGCTATATTAGTGGGGAAGCGGGTAATGTTCGAGGCAAAGACTATAGTGGCGGATAACGGGGGCAGATCCGTGATGGTGAGTGGCAAACTACAGGGGGAGACGGTGGTTTTGGTAAACGTATATGCCCCGAACTGGGATGATGCCAATTTTATGAGGCGGATGCTAGGACGCATTCCGGACCTAGAGATGGGAAAGCTGATAATGGGGGGAGATTTTAATACGGTGTTGGAACCAGGGCTGGATAGGTCGAAGTCCAGGACTGGAAGGAGGCCGGCAGCAGCCAAGGTACTTAAAGATTTTATGGAGCAGATGGGAGGTGTAGACCCGTGGAGATTTAGCAGACCTAGGAGTAAGGAGTTTTCGTTTTTCTCCTATGTCCATAAAGTCTACTCGCGAATAGACTTTTTTGTGCTGGGAAGGGCGTTGATCCCGAAGGTGAGGGGAACGGAGTATACGGCTATAGCCATTTCGGATCACGCTCCACACTGGGTAGACTTGGAGATAGGGGAGGAAACAGGAGGGCGCCCACCCTGGAGAATGGACATGGGACTAATGGCAGATGAGGGGGTGTGTCTAAGGGTGAGGGGGTGCATTGAAAAGTACTTGGAACTCAATGATAATGGGGAGGGCCAGGTGGGAGTGGTCTGGGAGGCGCTGAAGGCAGTGGTTAGAGGGGAGCTGATATCAATAAGGGCACATAAAGGGAAGCAGGAGAGTAAGGAACGGGAGCGGTTGCTGCAAGAACTTTTGAGGGTGGACAGACAATATGCGGAAGCACCGGAGGAGGGACTGGTCATGGAAAGGCAAAGGCTACATGTAGAATTTGACTTGCTGACTACGGGCACTGCAGAGGCACAATGGAGGAAGGCACAGGGTGTACAGTACGAATATGGGGAGAAGGCGAGCAGGTTGCTGGCACACCAATTGAGGAAAAGGGGAGCAGCGAGGGAAATAGGGGGAGTGAGGGATGAGGAAGGAGAGATGGAGCGGGGAGCGGAGAGAGTGAATGGAGTGTTCAAGACATTTTATAAAAAATTATATGAAGCTCAACCCCCGGATGGGAGGGAGAGAATGATGGGCTTCTTGGATCGGCTGGAATTTCCCAAGGTGGAAGAGCAGGAAAGGGTGGGACTGGGAGCACAGATCGAGGTAGAAGAAGTGGTGAAAGGAATTAGGAGCATGCAGGCGGGAAAGGCCCCGGGACCGGACGGATTCCCAGTCGAATTCTATAGAAAATATGTGGACTTGCTCGCCCCGGTACTGACGAGGACCTTTAATGAGGCAAAGGAAAGGGGACAACTGCCCCCGACTATGTCTGAAGCAACGATATCGCTTCTCTTAAAGAAGGAAAAGGACCCGCTACAATGCGGGTCCTATAGACCTATTTCCCTCCTAAATGTAGATGCCAAGATCCTGGCCAAGGTAATGGCAATGAGAATAGAGGAATGTGTCCCGGGGGTGGTCCACGAGGACCAAACTGCGTTTGTGAAGGGGAGACAGCTGAACACGAATATACGGAGGTTGTTAGGGGTAATGATGATGGCCCCACCAGAGGGGGAAACGGAGATAGTAGTGGCGATGGATGCCAAGAAAGCATTTGATAGAGTGGAGTGGGATTATTTGTGGGAGGTGTTGAGGAGATTTGGTTTTGGAGAGGGGTATGTTAGATGGGTGCAGCTGTTGTATAGGGCCCCAGTGGCGAGCGTGGTCACGAATGGACGGGGATCTGCATATTTTCGGCTCCATAGAGGGACAAGGCAGGGATGCCCTCTGTCCCCATTATTGTTTGCACTGGCGATTGAGCCCCTGGCGATAGCGTTGAGGGGTTCCAAGAAGTGGAGGGGAGTACTTAGAGGAGGAGAAGAACACCGGGTATCTTTGTATGCGGACGATTTGCTACTATACGTGGCAGACCCGGCGGAGGGGATGCCAGAAATAATGCGGATACTTGGGGAGTTTGGGGATTTTTCAGGGTATAATTTGAACATGGGGAAAAGTGAGTTGTTTGTGGTGCATCCAGGGGAGCAGAGTAGAGAAATAGAGGACCTACCGTTGAGGAAGGTAACAAGGGACTTTCGTTACCTGGGGATCCAGATAGCCAAGAATTGGGGCACATTGCATAGGTTAAATTTAACGCGGTTGGTGGAACAAATGGAGGAGGATTTCAAGAGATGGGATATGGTATCCCTGTCACTGGCAGGGAGGGTGCAGGCGGTTAAGATGGTGGTCCTCCCGAGATTCCTCTTTGTGTTTCAGTGCCTCCCGGTGGTGATCACGAAGGCTTTTTTTAAAAGGATTGAAAAGAGCATCATGGGTTTTGTGTGGGCCGGGAAGACCCCGAGAGTGAGGAAGGGATTCTTACAGCGTAGCAGGGATAGGGGGGGGGGGCTGGCACTACCGAGCCTAAGTGAGTATTATTGGGCCGCTAATATTTCAATGGTGAGTAAGTGGATGGGAGAGGAGGAGGGAGCGGCGTGGAAGAGATTAGAGAGGGCGTCCTGTAGGGGGACTAGCCTACAGGCTATGGTGACAGCCCCATTGCCGTTCTCACCGAGGAACTACACCACAAGCCCGGTGGTGGTGGCTACACTGAAGATTTGGGGACAGTGGAGACGGTATAGGGGAAAGACTGGAGCCTTGGGGGGGTCCCCGATAAGAAACAACCATAGATTTGCCCCGGGGGGAATGGATGGGGGATATGGAATGTGGCAAAGAGCAGGAATAACGCAACTGAAAGATCTGTTTGTGGATGGGAAGTTCGCGAGTCTGGGAGCGCTGACCGAGAAATATGGGTTGCCCCAAGGGAATGCATTCAGGTATATGCAACTGAGGGCTTTTGCGAGGCAACAGGTGAGGGAATTCCCGCAGCTCCCGACACAAGAGGTGCAGGACAGAGTGTTCTCAAAGACATGGGTGGGGGATGGTAAGGTGTCAGATATATATAGGGAAATGAGGGACGAAGGGGAGACTATGGTAGATGAACTAAAAGGGAAATGGGAAGAGGAGCTGGGGGAGGAGATCGAGGAGGGGCTGTGGGCAGATGCCCTAAGCAGGGTAAACTCGTCGTCCTCGTGTGCCAGGCTAAGCCTGATTCAGTTTAAGGTATTACACAGGGCGCATATGACTGGAGCACGGCTGAGTAAATTTTTTGGGGTGGAGGATAGGTGTGCGAGGTGCTCGAGAAGCCCAGCGAATCATACCCATATGTTTTGGTCATGCCCGGCACTACAGGGGTTTTGGATGGGGGTGACAAAGGTGCTTTCAAAAGTAGTAGGGGTCCGGGTCGAACCAAGCTGGGGGTTGGCTATATTTGGGGTTGCACAAGAGCCGGGAGTGCAGGAGGCGAGAGAGGCCGATGTTTTGGCCTTTGCGTCCCTAGTAGCCCGGCGCAGGATATTGCTAATGTGGAAAGAAGCCAAGCCCCCGGGGGTGGAGACCTGGATAAATGACATGGCGGGGTCTATAAAGCTAGAGCGGATTAAGTTCGTCCTAAGGTGGTCGGCTCAAGGGTTCACCAGGCGGTGGCAACCGTTCGTCGAATACCTCGCAGAAAGATAGACGGAATGGAAAAAAGAAGGAAGCAGCAGCAGCCCAGGATCGGGGGGGGGGGGGGGGGGGGGGGGGGGGAGGAGGAGGAACCAGAAGGACTCTCAGGGTTGTTAATATATACTGTATAATATGTATAGGTCGTTGCTACAGATAATTATATATTGGACTGTTAAATTATATTTTTGGAGAGTGTTACTTGTGACAAGGCAGTTGCCAATTAGGGCTAGTTTTCATTTTTGTTATTTATTATTTATTCATTTTTTGTTTATAAAATAGGTCATTGTTATTTGTGTTGTTATAATATTGTGTAAAGGATGCACAATGTACTGTGTTGGTTGACCAAAAATTTTCAATAAAATATTTATTTTAAAAAAAACTCAGTCATACACCTTGGGCAATGAGAGGGGAGCATTAACTCATCTACGACTGATTTACATCGGGATACAAACACACCACTCAGTGCGTCCTTGACTCAAAAGCTCCCATTCAATTTCCTGTGTTTACTCTCAATAGAAAAGCTAACTCTGCAGTATGAACTGTATAGGGTATTAGACTTGTACAGCAGAATTAAATTCATTGTCATTGTGGAGCATGTTTATACAGCTGCTCCGCCATTAGATTATAAGCAAGTGGGCGTCACGGTAGCACAGTGGTTAGCACTGACGCTTCACAGCTCCAGGGTCCCAGGTTCGATTCCCGGCTTGGGTCACTGTCATTGCAGAGTCTGCACGTTTTCCCCATGTCTGCGTGGGATTCCTCCGGGTGCTCCGGTTTCCTCCCACAAGTCCCAAAAGACGTGTTGTTAGGAAATTTGGACATTCTGAATTCTCCATCTGTGTACCCGAACAAGCGCCGGAATGTGGTGACACAGGGCTTTTCACAATAATTTCATTGCAGTGTTAATGTAAGCCTACTTGTGACAGTAAAGATTATTATTATTAGGAGGATGCCCATTCCTCACTCACAAACAGAATTTAAATGTTCACAGCCTGGCTGCTGTACAGTGCAGCTTACATCTACAGTAGTTGACATACTACACTCTCAGACTGAACTGTTTTTCCTAGTGTCTTGATGTGCACTACACCAATTAATATTAATCCAGTCGGAAAGCATTCACATTGTTTTAATTACAAGCACTCAACAAAAAATTAGCTTGTTCAGTGGGTGTAACAACTGTTGTAGAGCAATGTTATTGACTAGCAGCGCTAAGAGTCACAATCTCATCAACGTCTTACTCAAGACCTGCTCCATCAAATGCATTATTACAAATAACAGGACATAGGTATGTCCCTGCAGTTTTCCAGATGATGCCAGTAACCTTCCCCACACGAAAAGAGAGAAAAAAACAAAATAAACATCTCAGTTACACAGTGTCAGTTTAAAAGGGGAAGCCTCATTCATTGTACAGATACTGGGACAGGTCTGCCTCTTGCTGGTGAGGGAACAATGTCAGATCTTAAGCTTGAGCCGCACACCAAAGTTTCAATGGTAATGAATGGAGACCAAGAGACACAAGGAGCAGCAAGTCTTCTGACGGCCATACTGCAAGTACCAAGTTTATTACTTCAATGAAATAAACTTGAGGTTGTATGAATGTGAACCACCACTATCCAATTCCAATGACCATCATCCCACCACAATCTCTCCACCAGACTAACTAAATGTGTAGAACTCGTATTGTAAAAAAACATCTGGAGACCCACAATGCTTAAGGAAACCTTGGTTAAAGGCAAGAAGCTCTGACTGCAAAGCTCTATTAGCTCAGTTACATTAATTAGAAGCTAAGCTACTCTCACTCAAAAGCTCAACTTTATCTCTGCTGACTGAAGTTGGTCTCAGTTGGTAGGGGTTATGGCAACTGCCTTAAACAATAGGAGGGAAGAAATAAGCATGTTTAGAAAAGGGTCAGGGTACCTGCTGCAAATCTAGTAACTGTCGAGAAGGGTAAAAGTAATGGCGGGACAATTCACATCTCCAATTGACACTGTGTCACATGGGTCGAATGAAGAAGTGACACCTGGGCAAACATAAACAGCAAGGAAACATAGCCCGGTAAGGCAGACAACATTAGGTTATAAGAAGCAAAGGAGAGCTGTGGGATTAGGATCCGGTAAAGATCCTGCATTGCATTTTAATTTATACCTGAACACCGCTCCTCTTCTTCCTTCAACTTCTTCGTCCAAGTCACATCACCAACGGCCTCGCCAGTGTAAAGGTTTTGGATATCCCAGCATTCCACTCTGTCCTGCCATAACATTAGCAAGTATTTCTCAGAGGACAGGATGTCTGTGCAACCTTGGTGGCCTTGGTTACTCGTGCACGCCTGATGCCAAGGGTGACCACCAACAAAACCGAAGAAATAAACAGATCCATCACCTAAAACAAAACTGAAACAAAGTAAATTAGATGGAAAGTGTTGTACAGGGTTCAGTTTGACCTGCAAGAGTAGAATGGAACATAATGATAAACCTGCACATTTTCCCTCTCCTGAAGGTACTGGTCCTGGCATCACTCCAATACTTTGTTCAATCGACCGTATTTCATCTTAATAGAAGAATTGTTCTTTCCAGCACAATTGTGATACTATGTTACAATTTCTTTGAGGCAGGAAATAGCACTATTACAACAAAGTAGACAAGCTATTTCAAGCCTCAGATTGATAAATTATTTTAGTACAGATGTCAAGAGATATGAAGTAAAGACCCTGTCCCTGGAGAAAGTACCACAGTATAGTTGGGAGGGTGTGGGCCCTGGAGTCCTCAACATTGATTCTAGACCTGATAAAGTCTCATGGAATCAGATCAAACACGAGCACAAAACCTGCTGATTACCACCTACCACACTCCCTCAGCCAGAGCAGTATTCTCCCATGGTGAACTCCACTGAAGAAGCATTAAATGTAGCAAGGACAAAGAATGTGCTCTGGGAGACTTCAATGTCCATCACCAAACGTGGCTCAGTAGCACAACTTACCGAGTCCTGAAGGACGTAACTGCCAGGCCGGTTTGTGGCAGGTGGCAAGAATACCAACATGAGTTAGGAATCTACTTGGCTGAATCCTCACCAATCGATCTGCCGCAAACGTGCCTGCCCATGAAACTATGAATTAGGAGAAGTAGACCATTCGGCCCCTCAAGCTTGCTCCGTCATCCAATAAAATCATGACTGGTCTGTTTGTGTTTCCAGTTCCACATTCTCATCTGTCCCCGATAACCTTCGATTTCCTCGCCTAACAAGAATCTACCACTGCTGAAAAAAATATTCAGTGACCCCACCATCTTCTGAGGCAGAGTCGCACAACCCTCAGAGAAATAAATTCTCCTCATCTCTCTTAAAAGAGTGCTACCTAATTTTAAAACAGTGCTCCTTAGTTCTGGACTCACCCCAAGAGGAAACATCCTTTCCACGTCTACCTTGTCAATAGCATTCAGGATCTTACACACTTCAATCAAGTCACCCCCTCACTCTTCTAAATTCTGTGGAAACCAGCCCAGTTGTCTAACCTTTCCTCACAAGACAACCCACTCGCTCCAGGTATCAATCTAGTAATAATCCTCTGAACTGCCTCAAACGCATTTACATGGGCAGCACGGTAGCACAAGTGGATAGCACTGTGGCTTCACAGCGCCAGGGTCCCAGGTTCAATTCCCCACTGGGTCACTGTCTGTGCGGAGTTTGCACATTCTCCCCGTGTCTGCATGGGTTTCCTCCGGTTTCCTCCCACAGTCCAAAGACGTACAGGTTAGGTGGATTGGCCATGTTAAATTGCCCTTAGTGTCCAAAAAGGCCAGGAGGGGTTACTGGGTTACGGGGATAAGGTGGAAGTGAGGGCTTAAGTGGGTCAGTGCAGACTCGATGGGCCGAATGGTCTCCTTCTGCACTGTATGTTCTATCCTTCCTTAAACAATATGACTACAACTGAACAGTATTCGAGATGCGGTCTCACCAATGCCCTGCAGAACTGAAGCATCACATTAATTACTTTTATGTTCAATTCTTTTAGTAATGAAGAATAGCATTCCATTGGCCTTCTTGATTACATGCTGCACCTGCACACTAATCTTTGTGACACATGCACAAGAACACCTGAATCCCTCTGCACCTCAAACACAGTCATTCTGCATTTAAATAACTTCATTTTCCCACTTATACTCCATCTGTCAGGTTTTTTCCCACTCACTCAAACTATCTATAACAGACTGCAAACTCTGTTTGTTTTCTATTATAAGGTCCGGAAAGGAGTCCACACCGAGCTGAACATAAGACATAGGAGCAGAATTAGGCCATTCGGTTTTGGGTATTCCAAATATTAAAAAAATCAAATGGATGACACTCTCCCTCATGTTGTGTAGCATTACTACCTTACTAACTAGGACAGTCATAAAAATGTGTTTTATGCTAAATAATGATTGTGAATCCATCAGTTGAAAGCATGAATTGAACTTTTTTTAAAAATACAGATCAAAAGTGACTTAACTTACAGCCAAGTTGGTTGCCTAATTTACATTATTGTACATTCCAACTCCCATTGAAATGGAGACAACATGTCTGCAGAAACCTGTGAAAGACCTCTGGGCAATGTGTGGGACTCATCTCCTGTATCACTAACAGGGCATCTATGGCATCACCTTAGGTGTTCAATTGTTGGGAGTCAGACCATTAAAGAGAAATTGCTTGGACAATGGGTCCCTGGTTTAAGATCGCTTTCCAGGTATTAGCTAATCAAATTTCACTTGAAACGTATGTTCATGTTTGAATTATGGCAGTGGAGAGGGCAGTCATGTGACAAGCCAACCCTATTTATGTATTTTAAACACATGCGTTGTCTGCAGAACTGGACAAGCAGCTGAGAGAACTCCTTGCCTCTCTCTCTCCACACAACTTGCAGCTTTCGGCCCTGGCTGCTACTGTTGACTCTCTGTTCATGTGCAGCAGGCAAAGAAAGATCTGGGGCTGGATTCTCTGGTCGCCAACGCTGATATCGCGTTCGGCGAACAGCCTGAGAATCCGAGTTGCTGACCAAATTGGGGGCGGCGCCGCTTTCACGATGCTCCGTCACCTCCAAAGCAGCATACTCTAGGAGTACGCCCCACCACGTATCGACGGTGTCATGTGAGAGTACCTTTAAGAAATGGGTGTTTATAAATGGGGTGTATATAAATATCTGTAGTGAGAGTACCTTTAAGAAATGGGTGTTTATTACTGCAGTGATGTCAGAGACTGGGTGGAGTTGGACTGTCTTGCAGTTTTTTACTTTCGTTTTAGGCTGTTTGCTGCAGGGTGTGTTTTAGTTTCGTTTTCAGAGCTGGAATCTTCAGTCACAGCCAGAAGGTGTATGAGTCTCTCTCTGTAATACAAAGACTGTAAATCGATCCTTTGGTGATTTAAAACTAATAACTGTTCTCAATAGTGAATTTAAACCTGATCTTTGTGTTTTAAAGGTTTTTTTAAAAGTCTTATGGATGCTAAAAGGAAAGCTTCAAGGATTACTTAGTGTTGTATTCTTTGGGGGTTGTATTTGAATTGATGGTTGCTAAGATGTTCACTGTATGTTTTAAAAAGGTTAACTTGAGTTAATAGAATAAACATTGTTTTGCTTTAAAAAATACTTTTCCATTTCTGCTGTCCCACACCTGTAGAGTGGGCCGTGTGCTCCCCATACCACAATCTATTAAAAGATGTGGGTCAGGTGAACTCCATGATACACTTTGGGGTTCTCTAAACCCTGGCCCATAACAACAGCCTCAGGACATTGCCTGAGGCCCGCCCCCGACCAGCCGAGTTCCCGACGGCGTGGGTCGCACCTGTCGGAAACTCGGCATGGCGGCTGCGGACTCAGTCAAGCGCCGCCAGTCGGAGGGCGGATCCACGGGCAGGTAGGGACATTATTCGAGGCTGGTGCCGCTTTTGGGGGGGGGGGCGCGAGCCGGCCGAATTGGGGGGGTGGGGGGGTGCTACTTCACGGGCTGGGTCACTGGCAATTCCCCAGGACATATTGGCAGCTGGAGCCAGGTGCTCTACGCTGCTGTCCTGCTAACCCCCAGCAAAACGGGAATCGGTGGCCGCTTTGCATCAGTTTTTCTTGCATAAAACACCAGCGTTACCAGGCCGGCATGGGGACATAGCCCCAGAATCGGAGAATCCAGCCCCTCAACTCCCTAGCTGTGACTCCAAAAGACCAGCTGCAATTTTAAACCACCATGATGCTGAAAGCAAAAAACCACCAGAATCAGTCTGAAGCCAGCAGAATTACAAAAGTAACTGTACCTTTTTTAGGGACCCTTAATTTGGCCAATCTATCCTTCCCGACTGTAATTTGTATGTGAGCAAAAGTCAGTGCATTTTGTATTCTACTTGGTACGTCTGACATAGAGGGGAAATATACCGTAAATGGTAAAACTCTTAGGAATATAGAAAGTCAGAGAGATCTGGGCGTGCAGGTCCACACATCTTTGAAGGTGGCAACGCAAGTGGACAAGGTAGTCAAGAAAGCATACGGAATGCTTGCCTTCATTGCAAGGGGCATCGAGTATAAAAAGAGGCAAGTCATGCTACAGTTGTATAGAACCTTAGTAAGGCCGCACTTGAAATATTGCGCACAATTCTGGTCGCCACACTACCAGAAATTGTGGAGGCTTTGGATAGGGTGCAGAGGAGGGTTACCAGGATATAGCCTGGTCTGGAGGGTGTTAGCTATGTGGAGAGGCTGAATAGACTGTTTTCATTAGAAAGACGGCGGTTGAGGGGTGACCTGGTAGAGGTCTCCAAGATTATGAGGGGCATGGATAGAGTGGTTGGGCAGACACTCTTTCCCAGGGTAGAGGGGTCAGTTACCATGGGGCATAGGTTTAAGGTCCGTGGGGCAAAGTTTAGAGGAGGTGTGCGAGGCAGGTTTTTTACGCAGAGTGCATGGAACGTGTTGCCAGAGGAAGTTTAAAAAAAAACAATTTAGAGTACCCAATTCATTTTTTCCAATTAAGGGGCAATTTAGCGTGGCCAATCCACCTACCCTGCACATCTTTGGGTTGTGGGGTGAAACCCACGCAAACACAGGGAGAATGTGCAAACTCCACATGGACAGTGACCCAGAGCCGGGATCGAACCTGGGACCTCGGCACCGTGAGGCAACAGGGCTAACCCACTGCGCCACCGTGCTGCCCTTTGCCAGAGGAAGTTGTGGAAGCAGATACATTAATGAAACGAAAATAGCTTATTGTCACAAGTAGGCTTCAAATGAAGTTATTGTGAAAAGCACCTAGTCGCCACATTCCGGCACCTGTTCGGGGAGGCTGGTACGGGAATTGAACCGTGCTGCTGGCTTGTTTTAAAAGCCAGCTCTTTGGCCCTGTGCTAAACTGCGTTCAAAAAGGCACCTTGACAAATACATAGATAGGATGGGTACAGAGGGATACGGCACAAGGACGTGCTGAGCGTTTTGGCAAAGGTTGGTATCATGACTGGTGCAGGCTTGGAGGGGCGGTTCCTGTGCTGTATTGTTCTTTTTACTTAGATTGGTTTAAATATAATAAAACTGACCTGTTTCTTTGTTAAAGAAAGACAAACAGTCTGACTGTTGTTAAATAGTTAAGTACTCATTGAATTGGCAAGTACAGGGAATCCTTTTCAAAAGAAATAAGCCCCTGACACCCTGCCCCTCTTTGACACCCCGTCTCTGACCCCACTCCCTCTCTGACACCCTGCCCTCTCTCTCAGACATCATGCCCCCTCTCTCTCTGATCCAACCCCCTCTCTGACACCATGCCCCCTCTCTCTTTGACACACCGCCCTCTCTCTCAGACATCCTGTCCCTTCTCTCTCTGACACCCTGCCCTCTCTCTGACCCCACCATCTCTCTCAGATATCCTGTCCCTTCTCTCTCTGACACTCCGCCCTCTCTCAGACACCCCATCTCCTCTCTCTGACACCCCGTACCCTCTCTCTGACACTCACCCCCTCTCTCAGGCACCCCGCCCCCTCTCTCTGACCCCACCCTCTGAGACACCCCGTCCCCTCTCTCAGACACACCGCCCTCTGACACCCTGCCCGCTTTCTGACACCATGCCCCCTCTCTCTCTGACACACCGCCCTCTCTCTAACCCCACCCTCTCTCTGACACCATGTCCCCTCTCTCTCTGACACCCCACCCTCTCTCTCAGACACCCTGTCCTTTCTCTCTCTGATGCCCTACCCTCTCTCTGACACCTGCCCCCTCTCTCAGACACCATGCCCCCTCTCTCTCTGAACCCACCCTCTCTCAGACACACCGCCCCCTCTCTCAGACACCATGCACCCTCTCTCTGAACCCATCCTCTCTCAGACACCCCGTCCCCTCTCTCGGACACACCGCCCTCTCTGACCCCACCCTCTCTCTCAGACACCATGTCCCCTCTCTCTCTGACACCATGTCCCCTCTCTCTCTGGCAACCCACACTCTATGTGACACCCCACCCCCTCTCTCTGACTCCCCGCCCACTCTTTCTGACACCCCGCCCTCTCTCTGGCACCCCATCCCCTCTCTCTGACACCCCACCCCCTTTCTCTGACACCCCGCCCCCACTTTCCGACACCCCGCCCCCTCTCTGTGACACCCCACCCTCTCTGACACCCGCCCCCTCTTTCTGACACCCCACCCTCTCTCTGACACCCCGCCCCCTCTTTCTGACACCCCGCCCCTCTCTCTGACACCCCACCCCCTCTGACACCCTGCCCCCTCTCTCTGACACCCCGCCCCCTCTTTCTGACACCCTGTCCCCTCTCTCTGACACCCCGCCCCCTCTCTCTGACACCTCACCCTCTCTGACACCCCGCCCCCTCTCTCTGACACCCCGCCCCCTCTTTCTGACACCCCGCCCTCTCTCTGACACCCGCCCCCTCTCTGACACCCGCCCCCTCTCTGACACCACACCCTCTGACACGCTGCCCCCTCTCTGACACCCCACTCACCCTCTCTGACACCCCACTCCGACACCCCGCCTCTCTCTCTCTGATGCCCCCTCTCGGACACCCCACTCACCCTCTCTGACACCCCGTCCCCTCTCTGACACCCCACTCCGACACCCCGCCCCCCCCTTTTTTTTAAAGAATATTTTATTGAAAATTTTTGGCCAATCATCACAGTACATTGTGTATCCTTTACACAGTAATATAACAATATAAGTAACAATGGCCAGTTTTATAAACAAGAAATAAATAATATATAAACAAAAACAAAACTAAATGGCAACTGCCTTGTCCCAGATAAATATTCTCCAAAAATATGTTTTAACAGTCCAATATATAATTATCTATAACAACAACCTATACATATTATACTTATATATTACCATCCCTGAGAATCCCTCTGGTTCCTCCTCCCCCCCCCCCCCCCCCCCCGGGTTGCTGCTGCTGTCTTCTTCTTTTCCATTCCCTCTATCTTTCTGTGAGGTATTCGACGAACAGTTGCCACCGCCTGGTGAACCCTTGAGATCCCCTTAGGACGAACTTAATCCGTTCCAGCTTTATAAACCCTGCCATGACATTTATCCAGGTCTCCACACCCGGGGGCTTGGCTTCCTTCCACATCAACAGTATCCTGCGCCGGGCTACTAGGGACGCAAAGGCCAAAACATCAGCCTCTCTCGCCTCCTGCACTCCCGGCTCTTCTGCAACCCCAAATATAGCCAACCCCCAGCTTGGTTCGACCTGGACCCCCACTACCTTCGAAAGCACCTTTGTCACCCCCACCCAAAACCCCTGTAGTGCCGGACATGACCAGAACATGTGGGTGTGATTCGCTGGGCTTTTCGAGCATCTCGCACACCTATCCTCTACTCCAAAAAATTTGCTAAGCCGTGTTCCAGTCATATGCGCCCTGTGTAACACCTTAAATTGTATCAGGCTTAACCTGGCACACGAGGACGATGAGTTTACCCTACTTAGGGCATCAGCCTACAGCCCCTCCTCAATCTCCTCCCCCAGCTCTTCTTCCCATTTCCCTTTCAGCTCATCTACCATATTCTCCCCCTCGTCTCTCATCTCCCTATATATGTCTGACACCTTACCGTCCCCCACCCATGTCTTTGAGATCACTCTGTCCTGCACCTTCTGCGTCGGGAGCTGCGGGAATTCCCTCACCTGTTGCCTCGTAAAAGCCCTCAGTTGCATATACCGGAATGCATTCCCTTGGGGCAACCCATATTTTTCGGTCAGCGCTCCCAGACTTGCAAACGTCCCATCTACAAACAGATCTCTCAATTGTGTTACTCCTGCTCTTTGCCATGTTCCAAATCCCCCATCCATTCTCCCCGGAGCAAACCTATGATTATTTCTTATCGGGGACCACACCGAGGCCCCCGTCTTTCCCCTATGCCGTCTCCATTGCCCCCAAATTTTCAGAGTAGCCACCACCACCGGGCTTGTGGTGCATTTCTTCAGTGAGAACGGCAACGGCGCCGTCACCATGGCTTGTAGGCAAGTCCCCCTACAGGACGCCTTCTCCAATCTCTTCCACGCCGCTCCCTCCTCTTCTCCCATCCACTTACATACCATTGAGATGTTGGCAGCCCAGTAGTACTCACTCAGGCTCGGTAGCGCCAGCCCCCCCCCTATCTCTACTACGCTGCAAAAATCCCTTCCTCACTCTCGGGGTCTTCCCGGCCCACACAAAACTCATGATACTCTTCTCAATCCTTTTGAAAAAAGCCTTCATGATCACCACCGGGAGGCACTGAAACACAAAGAGGAATCTCGGGAGGACCACCATTTTAACCGCTTGTACCCTCCCTGCCAGTGACAGGGATACCATGTCCCATCTCTTGAAGTCCTCCTCCATCTGTTCCACCAACCGCGTTAAGTTTAACCTATGCAATGTACCCCAATTCTTGGCTATCTGGATCCCCAAGTAGCAAATGTCCCTTGTTACCTTCCTCAGCGGTAAGTCCTCTATTTCTCTGCTCTGCTCCCCGGGATGCACCACAAACAGCTCACTTTTCCCCATGTTCAGCTTATATCCTGAAAATTCTCCAAACTCCCGAAGTGTCCGCATTATCTCTGGCATCCCCTCCGCCGGGTCCGCCACATACACCAATAAATCGTCCGCGTAAAGAGATACCCGGTGTTCCTCTCCTCCCCTGAGTACTCCCCTCCACATCCTAGAACCCCTCAATGCTATTGCCAGGGGCTCAATCGCCAGTGCAAACAATAATGGGGACAGAGGACATCCCTGCCTCGTCCCTCTATGGAGCCGAAAATACGCAGACCCCCGTCCATTCGTGACCACGCTCGCCATCGGGGCCCTATACAGCAGCTGTACCCATCGAATATACTCATCTCCAAAGCCAAATCTCCTCAACATCTCCCACAAATAATCCCGCTCGACTCTATCAAATGTTTTCTTGGCATCCATCGCCACCACTATCTCCGCTTCACCCTCTGGTGGGGGCATCATCATTACCCCTAGCAGCCTCCGTATATTCGTATTCAGCTGTCTCCCCTTCACAAACCCAGTTTGGTCCTCATGGACGACCCCCGGGACACAATCCTCTATCCTCATTGCCATTACCTTGGCCAGAATCTTAGCGTCTACATTTAGGAGGGAAATAGGTCTATAGGACCCGCATTGCAGCGGGTCTTTTTCCTTCTTTAGGAGAAGCGATATCGTTGCCTCAGACATAGTCGGGGGCAGTTGTCCCCTTTCCTTCGCCTCATTAAAGGTTCTCATCAGTAGCGGGGCAAGCAAGTCCACATATTTCCTATAAAATTCGACTGGAAATCCATCCGGTCCCGGAGCCTTCGCCGCCTGCATACTCCTAATTCCTTTCACTACATCCTCTATCTCGATCTGTGCTCCCAGTTCCACCCTCTCCTGCTCCTCCACCCTAGGAAATTCCAGCCGGTCCAGGAAGCACATCATTCTCTCCTTCCCATCCGGGGGCTGAGCTTCGTATAATCTTTTATAGAATGCCTTGAACATTCCATTCACTCTCTCCGCTCCCCGCTCTATCTCTCCTTCCTCATCCCTCACTCCCCCAATTTCCCTCGCTGCTCCCCTTTTCCTCAATTGATGGGCCAGCAACCTGCTCGCCTTCTCCCCATACTCATACTGTACACGCTATGCCTTCCTCCACTGTGCTTCTGCAGTACCCTTTGTCAGCAAGTCAAATTCCATGTGTAACCTTTGCCTTTCCCTGTACAGTCCCTCCTCCGGTGCCTCCGCATATTGCCTGTCCACCCTCAGAAGTTCTTGCAGCAACCGCTCCCGTTCCCTACTCTCCTGCTTTCCTTTATGTGCCCTTATTGATATCAGCTCCCCTCTAACCACTGCCTTCAGCACCTCCCAGACCACTCCCACCTGGACCTCCCCGTTATCATTGAGTTCCAAGTATTTTTCAATGCACCCCCTCACCCTTAGACACACCCCTTCATCTGCCATTAGTCCCATGTCCATTCTCCAGGGTGGACGCCCTTCTGTTTCCTCCCCTATCTCCAACTCTACCCAATGTGGAGCGTGATCCGAAATGGCTATAGCCGTATACTCCGTCCCCCTCACCTTCGGGATCAACGCCCTTCCCAAAACAAAAAAGTCTATTCGCGAATAAACTTTGTGGACATAGGAGAAAAACGAAAACTCCTTACTCCTAGGTCTGCTAAATCTCCACGGGTCTACTCCTCCCATCTGCTACATAAAATCTTTAAGCACCTTGGCTGCAGCCGGCCTCCTTCCAGTCCTGGACCTCGACCTGTCCAGCCCTGGCTCCAGCACCGTATTAAAACCTCCCCCCATTACCAGCTTTCCCACCTCTAGGTCCGGGATGCGTCCTAGCATGCGCCTCATAAAATTGGCATCATCCCAGTTCGGGGCATATACGTTTACCAAGACCACCACCTCCCCCTGTAATTTGCCACTCACCATCACGTATCTGCCCCCGCTATCCGCCACTATGGTCTTTGCCTCAAACATAGCCCGCTTCACCACTAGTATAGCCACCCCCCTGTTTTTCGCATCTAGCCCCGAATGAAACACCTGCCCCACCCATCCTTTGCGTAGTCTAACCTGGTCTATAAGTTTCAAGTGCGTCTCTTGTAACATAACCACGTCTGCCTTAAGTTTCTTAAGGTGTGCGAGTACTCGTGCCCTCTTTATCGGCCCGTTCAGCCCTCTCACATTCCACGTGATCAACCGGGTTGTGGGGCTTTTTACCCCCCCCTTGTCGATTAGCCATCCCCTTTTTCCAGCTCCTCACCCGGTTCCCACGCAGTTGTGTCCCCCCCAGGCGGTGCCCCCCCCTCCCACCCCACCCCGGCTCCCCCCTCTCCCCAGCAGCAGCAACCCAGTAACCCCCCCCCTCCCACCCCCCCCCCCCCCCCCGCTAGATCCCCCACTAGCGTAGTTACACCCCCCATGTTGCTCCCAGAAGTCAGCAAACTCTGGCCGACCTCGGCTTCCCCCCGTGACTTCGGCTCGCACCGTGCGACGCCCCTCCTTCCTGCTTCCCTATTCCCGCCATGATTATCATAGCGCGGGAACAAAGCCCGCGCTTCCCTTTTGGCCCCACCCCCCATGGCCAACGCCCCATCTCCTCCACCTCCCTCCACCACCACCTGTGGAAGAGAGAAAAGTTACCGCATCGCAGGATTAATAACATAAAACTCATCGTTCCCCCCCTTTTTCCCCCCCTCTTCGCCCCACCACTTTGTTTCAAGCGTTCTTTTTTAATAACCCGCTTATTCCAGATTTTCTTCCACAATAAAAGTCCACGCCTCATCCGCCGTCTCAAAGTAGTGGTGCCTCCCTTGATATGTGACCCACAGTCTTGCCGGTTGCAGCATTCCAAATTTTATCTTCTTTTTGTGAAGCACCGCCTTGGCCCGATTAAAGCTCGCCCTCCTTCTCGCCACCTCCGCACTCCAGTCTTGATATACGCAGATCACCGCGTTCTCCCACCTACTGCTCCGAGTTTTCTTTGCCCATCTAAGGACCATCTCTCTGTCCTTAAAACGGAGGAATCTCACCACTATGGCTCTAGGAATTTCTCCTGCTCTCGGTCCTCGCGCCATCACTCGGTATGCTCCCTCCACCCCCAGGGCCTCCGCTCCCATTAACGAGTGCAGCATCGTGCTCACATATGCCCCGACGTCTGCTCCTTCAGGAAGACCAAGACTCCTTAAATTATTCCTCCTCCCGTTATTCTCCAGCACCTCCAGTCTTTCCACACATCGTTTATGGTGTGCCTCATGCATTTCCGTCTTTACCACCAGGCCCTGTATATCGTCCTCGTTCTCGGCAGCCTTTGCCTTCACGACCCGAAGCTCCCGCTCCTGGGCCTTTTGCTCATCCTTTAGCCCTTCGATCGCCTGTAATATCGGGGCCAACAGCTCCTTCTTCATTTCCTTTTTAAGTTCTTCCACGCAACATTTCAAAAACTCTTGTTGTTCAGGGCCCCATGTTAAACTGCCACCTTCCGTCGCCATCTTGGTTCTTGCTTGCCTTCCTTGCCGCTGCTCCAAAGGATCCACTGCAATCTGGCCACTTCCCTCTCCTTTTTCCATCCGTTTCCAGGGGGGATACCCTTCTGGTTTACCGCACAGTGCTTCTAGCCGTTAAAATTGCCGTTGGGGCTCTTATTAAGAGCCCAAAAGTCCGTTCCACCGGGAGCTGCCGAAACGTGCGACTTAGCTGGTCATCGCCGCACCCGGAAGTCCCTCCCTGCCCCCTCTCTGACACCCCGCCCTCTCTCTCTGACACCCCGCCCCCTCTCTCTGACACCCGCCCCCTCTCTCTGACACCCGCCCCCTCTCTCTGACACCCCGCCCCCTCTCTGACACCCCACCTCCTCTGACACCCCGCCCCCTCTCTGACACCCCGCCTTCTGACACCGCACCCTCTCTCTGACACCCCACTCTGACACCCCACCCTCTCTCTCTGACACCCCGCCCCCGACACCCCACCCTCTCTGACACCCCGCCCTCTCTCTCTGACACCCCGCCCTCTCTCTGACACCCCGCCCTCTCTCTGACACCCCGCCCTCTCTCTCTGACACCCCGCCCCCGACACCCCGCCCTCTCTCTGACACCCCGCCCTCTCTGACACCCCGCCCTCTGACACCCCGCCCTCTCTCTGACACCCCGCCCTCTCTCTGACACCCCGCCCTCTCTCTGACACCCCGCCCCCGACACCCCGCCCTCTCTCTCTGACACCCCGCCCCTGACACCCCGCCCTCTCTCTCTGACACCCCGCCCCCGACACCCCGCCCTCGACACCCCGCCCTCTCTCTGACACCCCGCCCCCGACCTCTCTCTCTGACACCCCGCCCTCTCTCTCTGACACCCCGCCCTCTCTGACACCCCGCCCTCTCTCTGACACCCCGCCCTCTCTCTGACACCCCGCCCTCTCTCTCTGACACCCCGCCCTCTCTCTGACACCCCGCCCCCGACACCCCGCCCTCTCTCTCTGACACCCCGCCCCCGACACCCCGCCCTCTCTCTGACACCCCGCCCCCGACACCCCGCCCTCTCTCTCTGACACCCCGCCCCCGACACCCCGCCCTCTCTCTGACACCCCGCCCTCTCTCTCTGACACCCCGCCCTCTCTCTCTGACACCCCGCCCTCTCTCTGACACCCCGCCCTCTCTCTCTGACACCCCGCCCCCGACACCCCGCCCTCTCTCTGACACCCCGCCCTCTCTCTCTGACACCCCGCCCCCGACACCCCGCCCTCTGACACCCCGCCCTCTCTCTGACACCCCGCCCTCTCTCTGACACCCCGCCCCCTCTCTGACACCCCGCCCTCTCTCTGACACCCCGCCCTCTCTCTCTGACACCCCGCCCCCGACACCCCGCCCCCGACACCCCGCCCTCTCTCTCTGACACCCCGCCCCCGTCACCCCGCCCTCTCTCTCTGACACCCCGTCCCCGACACCCCGCCCTCTCTCTCTGACACCCCGCCCCCGACACCCCGCCCTCTCTCTCTGACACCCCGCCCTCTCTCTCTGACACCCCGCCCTCTCTCTGACACCCCGCCCCCGACACCCCGCCCTCTCTCTCTGACACCCCGCCCTCTCTCTGACACCCCGCCCTCTCTCTCTGACACCCCGTCCCCGACACCCCGCCCCCGACACCCCGCCCTCTCTCTCTGACACCCCGCCCCCGACACCCCGCCCTCTCTCTCTGACACCCCGCCCTCTCTCTCTGACACCCCGCCCTCTCTCTGACACCCCGCCCTCTCTCTCTGACACCCCGCCCTCTCTCTCTGACACCCCGCCCTCTCTCTCTGACACCCCGCCCTCTCTCTGACACCCCGCCCCCGACACCCCGCCCACTGTATAACCGGCAGACACAAACCTGTCAGGTAGGCGGTGTGACTCCAGGCGGGGCTGATCTGAGGGGGACGTTGGGCCGGACGGTGCCCCCCGCGGCCGGCGGCTGCCCTCGCGCTGCCCGAGGCCGGCCTCTCCACCTCGCCTTGCCGCGGGCTCTGAGCGGGGACAGTCACCGCGCGGGGCTCCGAGACCGTCCCGTCCGCTTCGTGCTCCCTCCGGTTAACAATCTGCCCGAAGCGATTAAACCCGAAGCCAAACCAGCGGCCGGGCGCCGCCATCGCCGAAGCCGCCAAATTCAAACCCACTCTCGCGCACAGGCTCAAGAACCGCCACCTGGGGACCTCACACCCAGCAAGCACTGCGCGACATTCCGACCTCACCCCCAGCAAGCACCGCGCTACAACCCGGCCTCGCTCCCAGAATCCCTTGCGCCACACCCCATTCCCCAGCACAGGGTGAGCAGTAAGTCCAGCCACTGGATACAATTAAGTGACTTTATTTTGGTTCTTTATAAAATTGCAGCTCTACATTGCTTCCAGGAAGGATTAAGCATATAAATGTGGGGCTTACATTATTTTTGCACTTCATAGCATAATTGACAACTTTTTTCGAAAGTGCAAGAATGTATAACATATAGAAACGTAGTTCACTATTAGCCACAGAACCAGCTTAACACGTGAATTCTTCAGCCTTAAAATCTTCCTACCTGCTGAGGGAATGTTAGTTTCAGAAATACATACAATGATGGTGATCAGGTTTCTTGATCCATACATGCTGAATGAAACCCCCTCTCCTGTGCTCTAAACTTCTACCATGCTTTTTAAAAAAGCAATCCTGAGCTTTTCTGGAGGTCAAACAGATGAATGCCTTGCCTGGTGCGGCAGTGAGCTATGTCCGTGAGGCAATGACAGCAACATGATTTACATTGACCACCAGATGAGGTCGTTGAACCTCTTCCTGCACTGTGCAGCATGTTAGAAGAGCAGGCTGTACTAACGACAAATTCTACATGTACAGCTCATCTCGCCTTCCACCAGCTCTGTTGGATGAGGCAACATTTCCTAAAATTAAACATTAATGCTACTTGGCATTTATTTAATTTTAATGTTGATGGGAACTGTACAGTAAACGTGAAGCATAATTCTGAAATATAATGGAAAATTCCTCTCTAAAATAGTCAGCAATCTTGTTTATTCAGATACTGCCTTTATTTCTCTGTTTCTCTTGAAGACTTTATTTTGTTCCACAGCTGTTGGCAGCTTTTATGGAGCTCAGTTAAGTGACCATTTGTGCATGTGATTTTGTTTGTTTTGCAACTAAATCCTTTTCTTCTGCTACTTTTCTAACACAGTCGCATCACTGGTATTACACTTTCGGATTTTAGACTCTGACTAGTGGGATTTTATCACCTTGAATTACACTTAAACGTTTGGATGTATTGATTGCAGATTGTAAACATGTTGACATCCAGTGAAATCCCATCAGCATTGAACCTGTAGAGTGCAAGCTGCAGACAAGTAGGACTAGTCTGGATGTTGAGTGTTCCTCCTTTCCTGGAGAGGAGTGAGTCTCCAGAATGAGCTGCCACCTGGTGTGGTGGCTAGTGATCTCTGCCCATTTTCAAGAGGGAGTTGGACTAGTTCCTGACTGGGACGGAGGTCATATCATACAGAAGTGTCTCTTTAGATTGCCCGATTCTTTTTTTTTTTCCAATTAAGGGGCAATTTAGCGTGGCCAATGTACCTACCCTGCACATCTTTGGGTTGTGGGGGTGAGACCCACGCAGACACAGGGAGAATGTGCAAACTCCACACGGACAGTGACCCAGGGTCGGGATCAAACCCGAGTCCTTGGCCCCGTGAGACAGCAGTGCTAACACTGCACCACCTCGCTGCCCCTTTTTTGGTTAGACTTGGGCCCTATCATTTCCTGGACTGGTTTGGGTCAGAGGGGAATTCCTTCCCTTAGTGTCCCTGAGTCTACCCTTGGCTATTATTTGCCTCTTCCTCAAGAGATTACATGGCTGTGGGTAAGAGCGGGAATAAGTATTTCACCTTGATGGACCATCTAGTCTTTTCCTATCTGTCACACGTATCTCGCCCTAAATATAAAAGGCACAGCCACAGTGCAGGCCAAGCTTTGACTGATTCTGGTTAATTAAACACAAGGCATCGTTAATAATGATAATCAGTCTTCGTTTAACTTAAGTGAAAACAAATAAATGAATGTGTAAGGCGAACAATGTAGACAAAACACATTTCGATAATTAAACAAGAGTCATCACCTTTCATTTCACACAGCTGGTTTTTAGAAAGCCACTAATGCTAGTCTGAATTCACACCACAAGTTTAGTATTGATGTGCAGCAGCGTCAGTTGTGAAAGCCGGGTACCAACTCTCAAACTGACTCCAAAGCTGAATCAGAGCTCCCAGGTTCCTCCCAACAAGTGTCTTGCTAAATATCTGCCCTGTAGTAGCAGCACAAATTAAACTGACCTTCAAAGCCAATAATGAAAGTGCTGCAAACTATGCTAAAGTGAATAGGTGTAAAATATTAGACTGGATTCAATAAAGGTGCCATGGACTACAATATTCACTGAAGTATTCTGATCAAAAATTACAACTTCCCAAGCTGGACCAGAGGCAGATCTTCCCAAGTGTTCCACTCACATTAATATTCCGTCTAGTTCTCCCTTTTTAAAAATAAATTTAGAGTATCCAATTCATTTTTTTTTCCAATTAAGGGGCAATTTAGCATGGCCAATTCACCTACCCTGGGTTGTGGGGGTGAGACCCACGCAGACACGGGGAGAATGTGCAAACTCCACACGGACAGTGGCCCGGGGCTAGGATCGAAGCCGGATTCTAGGCGCCATGAGGCAGCCTTGCTAAACACTGCGCCACCGTGCCGTCCCAATATTCTGTCTAGTTATATTAAAAACTGCCCAAAGAGAAACTTGCAATCGCCCCTCTTGTGTTAGCTTGGGAGGTGAAATTGACCTCAGCATTCCCACGGTCAGGGGAAGAAATTGACCAGAAGCAAACCAGCTGCACACCCATCCTGCAGCTGAGACTAAGATCACACTTGGTCTACACTGGCCTCCATTGTCAATTATCCCACTAACTTTCACTCCTCCGAGACCAAAGATATAGAGTGGTCAACTGGGGCCAGGGGTCAGAGGGTCTGGGCAGCCATGGGAATGAACCAAAAACTAGCATAAGATGGAGAGGTGAGCATAAGAATACCCAATGGATTCTGAACCATGAGGCTCTTTCTCTTGAAGTGATTTTGATACTGCTGGAAATTCCTTCAATACCTTCATTATACAATATGACAGGAGCCAAGTCCTGGAGGTGGGGAGGTGCCCCATGCAACAAAACACTGTGATTGAAAGATGCAGCACTCATTGTGCAGGATTGTTTACGATCCGAAGATTAGTAGTGAGCCGTGTGCCACATAGTAGCAGTGTTTCTCGCCTGCAAGCTGGTCCATGTGTCCCTGGAATATCTTGCGTTTGCTTTCACTAGGGACTGGTCTCCTCCTCCGTGGGTTTTATTAGTCGGTACTCCACTGCTTGGGCAAGGCAATCTTTGGCAACAGCCGCCACTTTAGATTTCTTCTCGTCTCCGCCCCTGCTCAAAGCAGACAGGATTTCCAACATCTCCGTCTCCATGAGCAGGGCTGCGAGCTCTCGCCCTGCGTTCATCAAGTTGAGTGTGATGACAAGCCCTCGGTGTTGCAGGTCAAGGTTCGAGCTCAGCACGAGTGCTTGAAGGATCTCCAACCAGTGGCTCGTCTGTCAGGAGGGGTGGAAGAGAATAAAGCACAAAGATGTAACTTCCAGCTGCAGTGCAAATTTGTTTCAAAAGGAACAGGGCAGAGAAGAGGAGTGTGCCAATTATCTCTCTTCATATGGTTCCTGCCAAGTTCCACAGACACTGGCTGCTCTCCTAATGATTGTTCTCTGACTGCGAGTTGAGGGGGTGTGTCTGCAAGCTATTTGACCATGAGAGCTCATACAAACTCGGTGTCAGCTTTGGGTAGCTTTCACCTCTTGAGCTCTTGAGTCAGTAGGTTGAGGGTTCAAATCCCACTCCAGGACATGGGCACAGAATTTAAACATCACTAACAAAACAGATCATCTGGTTATTATTATCTCCATAAAATAGAGTCCTTGCAGTGCAGAAGGTGGGCAATCAGTCCATCAACTCTGCACCGACCCTCTGAAAGAAAGAGCACCCTACCTAGGCACCCCCCCCCCCCCCCCCCCCCCCCCCCCCCCCCGCACAAAACCTTTGGACACTAAGGGCAATTTAGCATGGCCAATCCACCTAATCTGCACATCTTTGGACTGTGTAAGGAAACCGGAGCACCCGGAGGAAACCCACGCGCACACGGGTAGAAAGTGCAAACTCCACACAGTCACCCAAGGCTGGAATCAAACCCGGGTCCCTGGTGCTGTGAGGCAGCAGTGCTAACCACCGTGCCGCTCCTAGATGTCTGTAGGCTTTCGGCATTGGTATTTCATTTGCGACCAAATGTAGGGATTTCACCTCCACTCCTGTCCCAGGATACACGCCAATCAAAGCACCGCAGCTGGTGCCTGGACTGTGATCAGCGAACTTTCCACTGGCAGGGATTAAACCTGGGAATTCCCTGCCCTGTTAAATGGCTGCACATTTAAGCACTGTCTCATTGTGGACCATCACCTATAATAGTTGTAGTTTTAACACACCCATTTTTAATGGTACACTAGGTGAAATGGACACCACACCTTGTCTGGAGAGACAGTGCTATCTGCACTGGTTGTGGATTTCCATAGGAGTTAAATACTCTCATCACAGTGTTCTCTACGTAGTGGTTCATCCAGAATTGAAATTTAAAACCACACGTCTGAATTCTCACTGCCTGAACACAAAGTAGCAGTCGCCGCTCAGTGTCAATTTGTGTTGGAAAAGTTTGAATTTGATCTATAGGTTCTCTTGTGCTGTCCCTTGACTTTGCTATTTTTATTTTGAACGTTTTGACAATTGATACTGCACACCCTCACCCACATCCTGATGCAAATCAGACATTACTGAACCTCGCAAGTCCAATCTCTGGACTGTGCTTTTAAAGGCCCTGGTGTGGGGTGGTGATGGCAGTAGGAGCTACAACCAGCCTCCGTACCTCTGGATTGAGCCACTTAATAGACATGGTCAGATGGAGTTCCCATTCCTGATCGCTATGTAGCATTCCATCTAGACTGAGAGTGAAGTGACAACAAGTTCAGGGTCATTGGTGATGCCCTCTTCAATCGAACATCTTACTGACAGACATGGTCTAGGCTCACAGGCAAAGAATACCACCTGGACAGGATATCAGAGGGGCAACAGATATTGGCATCCCCACTGGAGTTAGTGCCCTTGGGAGAGGAGGGGAGCAGACTGCAAGCAGGAAGGAAGGAAGGAATGAGTAAGTTAGTGGCAGCACAATGAGGCTGCAGGGAAGAACAGGATGCAGAGTCACTCACCACTTGCGTCACTTTGGTACAGAGCTCTGGCTGCAGCGATGTGAGGAAAGCTACAGCCCCTGCAGCTGCACACCTCAGCTTCTCGTCATCTTCCCCGCTGTACAGCACCAGCAGTTTGAGACGATCTGTTCCCTCAGCCAGGAACAGTTTCTGGACCTGGAACAAGATCCAAACAGAACACGGTAAGACTGCCGAAAGTGTGCACCCCCGCCCGCCCCGCCCCCGCCCCAACAAAACAAGAATCCAAGGGACAAATTTTCTTTTGGCTCGTCACATTTTCAAAATGTTTTCCTCTGCTCTCTTTGCTGGGAGTCAGTTGTCTGTACATTAGTTCTAGCTCACCCACGTGACTATTTCAGCTATGAGTGTCAGCAAGCTACTTGACCCGCAGGAGTTAATCTCACCCAATGTCCAAACACCTGCGTTTTCCTCTCACTGGACGATGATCACGATTAGGCATTTGGGCTGGAAGCCAAGTGTCATTCCCCTAGCTCTGCCCCAGGTGAGTTACCAGAGAGTGGGGAAATGAAAAAATGAAAATCGCTTATTGTCCCAAGTAGGTTTCAATGAAGTTACTGTGAAAAGCCCCTAGTCGCCACATTCCGGCGCCTGTTTGGGAAGGCTGGTACGGGAATTGAACCGTGCTGCTGGCCTGCCTTGGTCTGCTTTAAAAGCCAGCGATTTAGCCCAGTGTGCTAAACCAGCCCTATACCTGGTCCCTCCCTGATTGCCATGCTTCATACCCATATTATATTCCCATTATAGGAACTCTATAACAGCCACAGATCAAACTGCTGCAAAGTGAAAAGAAAGCAGCAACACTCTGTATCCAGCACCAACGCACCTCCTCACTCAGGACCATGTTGCACATGCACTCAGTCGCTGCCAATCGGATCATCTCGTGGTCTTCAAACATGTAGCTCTCAATCATTGGAATGGCCTTTTCCTTAATTATCTTCTGGCTGAAAGAAGTCACGAGATTAATCAGTAAATTAGTGCCAGCCTCAGAATGAAACACAGCGCGGGACCCCGGCCAATGGGAGGGCCCCATACTGAGGGGTGACTGTCTGTGTCCCCAAAAGTGTAAGTCCACCTCTGCTGCGAAGCGTTCAGCAAGGTGAGGAGGCAGCGATGACCAACGGCCGTCGAGGGGAGCAGCGGGCGACTCTCAACCTCCAGGCCATGGCCGAGGAGGGTGGGCGGCAACCATCCAAAAAGAGAAGTCACCAGGCCAGAGAGCCAGCAGCAGCAGCCAGGTACCGGCTAGGAGCACACACAGTCGTTGAGGCCTGGCCACCCACGCAAGAGCGGAGAGGTGAGCAGCAGTCGGGAGGTATGAAGAAGGCCAGACAAGCACCGGCATACTGTCTCGGGGAATCAGGGAGCTAGCTTGAGTGAGGTGACCAGCTAAAGTGGGGCAACTCGACCAGAGGCCAGGCAGGCAGAGCTGAGAATGGGGGGGCTGGGCAGCAACCGGACCGGGCAGCGAGGGTGAGATTTGGGGTTTCTGTGCCTTGCATTGTGTGAGCTGGGGGTGGGCAGGGTCAGGAGGGTAGCGCTTGGGGGGGGGGGGGGGGGGGGGGGCGCGCAGCGCAAGGTTCGCCATCACCGGGGGGGGCGGTGTGATATGGGACCCCCCCAAAAAGAGGGAGGGGGCACGAGAAAGCGGAAAAATTTGTACAAACTGTATGGTTATGTGTTGGTAAGTTTGTTGCCTGAATTGTTTATATGTTGTAACTTTTCTTTTACGTTTGGAATAAAATACATTTTTTTTTAAAAAGACTTGGAATTCAAGTGTGTTTTGCGACTTTAGGACATCCGAAAATCACCTCATAATCTTTAATTAATTCTGAAATGTAGTCACTTCAAATAATTCTGAAATGTTGTCACTTCACCAATTAATGCCACGAGAGGATACAGGGAAAATAACTCAACGCAAAGACTCGGGGCGGTACGGCGATGCAGTGGTTAGCACTGCTGCCTCATGGCGCTGAGGATCCGGGTTCGATCCCGGCCCCGGGTCACTGTCCGTGTGGGATTTGCCCATTCTCCCCGCGTCTATGTGGGCCTCACCCCCACAAACCCAAAGATGTGTAGGGCAGGTGGATTGGCCACGCTAAATTGCCCCTTCATTGGAAAATAATAATTGGGTACTCTAAAATTGAAAAAAAAGCAAAGACTCAAAGATATAAAAACTTAACATAAGAACTAGGAGCAGGCGTCGGCAATTCAGCCTCTCGGGCCTTCTCCGCCATTCAATACGATTGTGGTTAATGTCCTCTTGCCCATTCTCCATAACCCTTCAACCCATTACTAATGAAAACCGGTCTATCTCCTCCTTAACTTTACTCAATGTCCCGCACTCTGGGGTAGTGAATTCCACAGATTCACGATCTTTGAGAGGTCATTTTTCCTCATCTTGGTTTAAATCTGCTACCCCTCATCCTAAAACTATGACCTCTCGTTCGAGAATGCCCCACAAGAGGAAGCATCCGCTCTAAGGGATTGAGGTTGGTTTCTTTTTAAGAGGAGTGATCAAGGTGACCTAATTAAAGATTGTAAGAGTTGACAAAGACGGTTCTGGTTACTATAGTGAAGGAGCTTTTTCAACCAATGCTAAAGAGATACAGAAACAGTTATAGGGAAGGAAGGTGGAGATTCATCGTTTAAAAGGGGGATCGTTTTATCCAACTGAACTACTGGAGGAGCCCCTCCCACAGCACATTTTCCCCCAGTCACTTACCGCAGCCTCTCACTGATCCCAGCCAAATTGGTCAATGCCATCAGCGACTCAAAGTTCTGCAACCCCGTGCGGTCAAGGTGCAAAAGGCCAACCAAAGGTCTGATTACCTCATAAACCTGAAGGAATGAAGAGCCCAAAACAGAAATGTTTATTCAATGGCCACTTCCATAACTCAACAATAATGTGCCAAGCCTCCAAACTTCAGCAGAGTGCCTCCTACTGTACCAATGTGGCTTTTTTTGAAACCAACCAGCCTTACACTTTTGTGAAGGTGATGGCGATATAGGGATAGATTTGCGCTGAAGGCCATGTTCACCGAGAACTGGATTAAAGACTATCTAAACCTATTTTATGTTGAATTTTAACAGTAAGGTGGAGAGGTATCCATCCCCTTGCTTGGGACTGAAATTCGACCCAGTTTCCAGAGGGACAAGGAGCACTGTTGCTTCACAGTGCCTGGGTCCCAGGTTCGATTCCTGGCTTGGGTCACTGTCTGTGCGGAGTTTGCACGTTCTCCCAGTGTCTGCGTGGGTTTCCTCCGGGTGCTCCGGTTTCCTCCCACAAGTCCCGAAAGACGTGCTGTTAGGTGAATTGGATATTTTGAATTCTCCCTCTGTATACCCGAACAGGCACCGGAATGTGGCGACTAGGGGATTTTCACAGTAACTTCATTGCAGTGTTAATGTTATCCTACTTGTGACAATAATAAAGGTTATTACATTATCATTGTACCATCAATATCTTTAAAATGGATCAACACAATATGACATTTTCTGCTGAATAGTTTGAATAAGACTATCTTTTAAGAAAAATGTTACGGCAGTGCATATAAATGGTCAGGTCTCACCCTCTCTCCAGGGAAAGCAATCTCGGGGTTAGAGGTGACTGTGATCTTTGCCAATGCCTGAGCTGCCTTGGTCTTGCCAACCTCTGTGCCTTCTGACGCCAAAGGGAGCAGAGCCTGTGGGAATGAAGGAAATAATAAACTAGGTTATTAAATGTGATCATAGAAATGTATAAAATAGGAAGAGGAGGCCATTCAGCCCTTCAAGCCTGCTCCGCCATTCATTATGATCACGGCTGACCATCCACTCAATAACCTAATCCCGCTTTCCCCTCAAATCCTTTGATCTCCTTCGCCCTAAGTGCTATATCTAACTGCTTCTTGAAAACATACAATGTTTTGGCCTCAACTATTTCCTGTGATAATGAATTCCACAGGTTCACCACTCTCTGGGTGAAGAAATTTCTTCTCATCGGTGTCCTAAATGGTCTACCCCGTATCCTCAGACTGTGACCCCTGGTTCTGGATACACCCACCATCGGGAACATCCTCCCGGTCTAGACTGGTTAGAATTTTATAGATTTCTTTGAGATTCCCCCATCATTCGTCTAACTCCAGTGAATACGATCCTATCCGATTCAATTGCTCCTCGAACATCAGTCCTGCCATCACAGGAATTTGGTAAATCTTTGCTGTACTCCCTCGAGAGCAAGAACATCCTTCCCCAGATAAGGAGACCAAAACTGCACACAATATTCCTGGTGTGGCCTCACCAAGGCCCTGTATAATTGCAACAACACATCCCTGCTCCTGTATTTGAATCCTGTCACAATGGAGCCCAACATACCATTTGCCTTCATGCTGCACCTGCATGATTACCTTCAGTGACTGGAGTACGAGGACACCAAGGTCTTGTTGCACATTCCCCTCTCCTGATTCATGGCCATTCAGATAATAGTCTGCCTTCTCACTTTTGCTACCAAGGTGGATAACCTCGCATTTCTCCAAATTATACTGCATCTGCCATTCATTTGCCCACTCTCAACTTGTCCAAATCACACTGAAGGATCTCTGCATCCTCCTCACAGCTCACCCTCCCACCCAACTTGGTGTCAGCTGCATTCGTGCTATCCTGAAAATTTTAATCTGATCATAATCATGCTGGTAGTAGAGGCGCTAAAGATCCGTTACAGTTTCCTCACAAGATGTGCTATTCCAGAAAGCCAGTTTATGAAGGATAGAACTGGAGCCAATCTTTACACACTCTAATATCTATTTTCAGAGTTCCACATTACAAGCATACAGCTTCTACCTCAATAACCACAATTTCAGGCTATTTCTATTATATAGCTCAAGTGAAATTCCCAGTTAATGCCCACTAACTGCATAAAATTAAATACAAATATACAATTAACAATAGGGATCTCTAAGTTAGACACAGCTCTCATAGAGAATATATTTCCACTTATGAGAAGTCAAAATTAGGAACCAAAAATATACGGTAGTCACTAATAACACCAATGGGAAACTCAGGAGAAACTGGTTTACCCGGAGAGTGGTCAGAAAGGTGACTTTGCTCCCACTGGGAGTAGTTGAGGTGAAGAGCGTGGATGTGTTTACCTAGCTTCCCCTTAAACATGAAGGAGAAAGTAATTGAGGGACAGGTTGTGGGGTGAAATTCTGTAGGCCAGGAGGGAGCTCATGTGGAGTATAAACACTATCATAGACATTGACCTACTTCGGTGCTTTATATTTTATGCTTAGAGGCCATTTGGCCCATCGAGTCTGCACCCACCCACTTAAGCCCTCACTTCCACCCAATCCTCCCAACCCAATAACCCCTCCTAACCTTTATGGACACTAAGGGCAATTTAGCATGGCCAATCCACCTAACCTGCACGTCTTTGGACTGTGGGAGGAAACCAGAGCACCCCCAGGAAACCCACACAGTCATGGGGAGAACGTGCAGACTCCGCACAGACAGTGACCCAGCGGGGAATCGAACCTGGGACCCTGGCGCTGTGAGGCAACAATGCTAACCACTATGCTACCATGCTGCTCTGAATATGTAGGATCGGATTGAGTGGTGGTAGCCTTCACTTGGGGATTTTGCTTTGCCAAAAGGAACGTGAACTTGAGCGACATAGCAGGGCAGTTGACACCCACACCATCATATTTTAGCAGCAGACAGTACTTTCAGACAAGGGAATTAATACCTACAGGTGCTAATGGATCTTAGACATCTTGTTGTCTTCTCACTGTTGTCTCCACTCTTTATCCCACAAGGGCTACATTGCATTTTTATAAAGAGTCAGAAATTACAAGGCCCACTGATTTGGGGAAATGCCGAGGAGCTAACATGCTCACTGTCACACTCACCTTGCCTCCACCCTGAGCTACCACGATTCCACGATCCTCTGGGGCCTCAACCAGAGACAGGATCACCCTGAAATACAGAAAGGCTTTGAAGCTCTCAGTTTTACACTGCTTCCACTCTCTGGTATAGGGCTGCTAGGTAATGCAGTAAGCAAGACTATTTAACTCGGATGCGAGTGACCAAAACCTTGAAGCACTGTACACCAGCACAAACCAGCTTGGAGTTGGTAATGTTTTTTTTTAATATAAATTTAGAGTACCCAATTCATTTTTTCCAATTAAGGGGCAATTTAGCGTGGGCAATCCACCTACCCTGCACATCTTTGGGTTGTGGGGGCGAAACCCACGCAAACACGGGGAGAATGTGCAAACTCCACATGGACAGTGACCCAGAGCTGGGATCGAACCTGGGACCTCGGCGCCATGAGGCAGCAGCACTAACCACTACGCCACCCTGCTGCCCAGGAGTTGGTAATGTTGAGATCGACCTCCAAGCAAGAAAGATTACTCGTTAGTGGCAGCATCGCTAACCAAGCATTAAATGTGGGGCTTTTGCTCAGTGCCATCGAGGTATTAAATTTATAAACTGAGCCATGGGCAGGTTCGGGGGCAAGAGTTCAAATTCCTCTAACCCCGAGTTTGCTTTCCCTGGAGAGAGGTTGGGATCTGAGGATTTAGATGCACTGCCTTAACAGGCATTTAATTTTTATACATTAAATTGAAATTAATCCTCTAACCAAATCTATGACTTCTCAAATCTATCTACTGAGAAACCTCAATAGTGTTTGCTCGCTAGTTAATGAATACACAAGTCTGCCTCAGACTTAAAGCTTTACAGCACCTAGTAGAGAAGGTAATGCTTTGGGACCAGGTGTATGTAGAGATACCACTTGTTCTGCCAGAACATTCTCAATCCCTGGGGATAAATCAGGCTGATTACTAAAGCCAGTAATACAACAGGCCCAGTTTTGTTGTGTTACACATCAGTTTGGTTCAGTGGTAGCACTCTCATCTTTCAGTCAGAAGGTTGTGAGGCCAGGCCCTATTCCAAAGACTGGTGTAATTCAGTGCTTTACTAAGGGAGCTCTGCAATGCCGTCTTTCTTTCTTGGCTCAAGTCCCACTCCAGGGCTTGCTTGAGCCTTCTGTGTCTTGCTGAGGGAGTTAAAGGACTGATGCCCTCTCTGTTTGATGCAGTGATTCAGGCAGACGAAAGATCCCGTGTCACTATTTGAAGAGCAGGGAGCCCTTCTGGAATCCTTCCTCAGACATCCTGAAAATGAAATGAAATGAAAATCGCTTATTGTCACAAGTAGGCTTCAATGAAGTTACTGTGAAAAGCCACTAGTCGCCACATTCTGGCGCCTGTTCGGGGAGGCTGTTATGGGAATTGAACCGTGCTGCTGGCCTGCCTTGGTCTGCTTTCAAAGCCAGTGATTTAGCCCAGTGTGCTAAACAGCCCCTGTAGCCATTTGTGGCATCTTGCTGTGCACAATATAGCTTCAATGTTTTCCCACATCAAGGCACTAAGTAAGTCAGTCACTGCGTGTGAAACACTCCCTATGCAACAATAGTTTGATTAATGCCAGTGTAGGGGCCACACACATACCGAGAAATCATCTCCTTGCAGGAATCGGTCAGCACCGGACTCTCCTTCTTTGTCATACACACCAGTGCCGACACCACCCCTGCCTTCAGCAGTTTCCCAATCCGTTTCCCCACATGCTTGGGTTTATCCTGCAAATCATAAAATGTCATTGTTAGCGCCAAATCAGTTCTCAAAAGGAATTGAGGCGCGGGATGGAAAAAACGTCCTTAAGCTCATGGGGTGGTTAGAAATTGAAACTCCCAACAGCCAGTAAGCCAGAGGGAGCCGAAAGTCACGACACAACAACAAATGCAAACAAAGTGGGGGGGGGGGGGGAAACAAAGAAGCAGGGAGCCCAACCAGGCTCAGCAAATAACAAAATACACTGCGCTATGCCAACCAAACAGGAACAAGACATAGAAGCTGAAGAGGGAAGAAGGCGCGCCAGATGGGGAGGGGGGTCAGGAAGAAAAGGCGGGAGAGGAAGGTTGGGGACCCAGTTGGACATAAGCACCTACTGGAGAACGCAGAGCAAGAGGCCGCAACTGACGTAAATAACAAAAGACAACTGACACATATTTATTTTTTTCCCTCTTTTTTTTTCTTTTCCTTTTCTTTTCTGTTATTTTCAATGTATGTTCACGGTTGCCTTTGTTTTGTACAACATAAAAATCCTTAGTAAAAAAAAATTTTTTTTAAGTGAAACTCTCTGCCAGAAACCACTGATATGCACTGAAAAAAGGGAAGCATTGCTTCACAAGGATTGACATCTGGAACTTCCTCCCTATATGAAGGGATAAGGAATAGCGATGGGTATGGGGTTCAGGAGAAGATCAGCCATGGTCTAATTGAATTGTAGAACAGGTTCAAGGGGTCGCCTCCTGTTCCTACAATTTTACTTCTTTAAAAAAAAGTTACAGTCGTTTGGAAAACAAAAAAGAGGAATATTAAAGTGAGCAGGAAAATGGGATTACAGTAACTGAGATTTTAAAAGCGCCGGGAGTGGAATTAAACTAGGCGAGATGTAGAGACAATCAGCTGCACAGATTTGATGGACAACAAGGGGTGTTCCTGTGATCATTCTGGGAAGGGTTAACAGCCCCACCTGCTCACCTAAGGCTGTTTTTAGTGAGTGGACTGAGACAGAGAGTCAGCAGGCTACTCGATGGACTGTACAGGAAAGTCACAGCTGTGTTCAATCAGGTTTCCACTAACGCCCTCACAGGCACAATCCTCACAGAAGTCAGGGATAGAAGCAGGGGTGATTATTTCCTCTGCCTGTTACAAGCAGCACAGAGGACCATCTAACTCAGCACAGACTGTGGGGAGGATCCGATTCGGCTCACAGGCAGAGCAAGAGTAACACGCATCGTTCCCTGTAAAGACGGGCAGTGACTATTGTACCTTTGGATGCTCCTCTGGCACATGCTGCTTGGCATACTTGGCCAGTTCCAGAAGCTGTGGATCAGGGGTCTCCTTATCGTAGCTGTTTGTGCAGTTTACAAGGGTTGACGCGACTGCAAAGAGTGCGGTTTTTTCTTCTGACTGGGAAGGGAACAAAAGCAAAACATTGTTGCGCACAAAACAGGAAGGACAGAAGATCAGCAAACACAGATCATTCATCTCACAATGATTCAGAAAATAGAAATGTTGGATTTTGTCATAAGCAACCGAGGTAGATTAGTAGAAAATGCTGGACAATCTCAGCTGGTCTGAGACCTTCCGAGATTGTCCCACATTTTCTGTTTTTGTTTCAGATTCCAGCATCCGCAGTAATTTGCTTTTATTAGATCATCTGTAGATTATGTTTCAAACTCCCATTGTCTCCCAACTGGGGCTCCTCCTGATGATATTCAGTTCCACACACCCACCCACCCACCCACACCCACCCACAAACACACCCACACACTCTCACCCACCCACCCACCCACAAACACACACGCTCACCCACCCACCCACTCACACCCACCCACACAAAAGTTCACTGGTGGGCTTGAACATAATTTCTGTATAACGTCATGGAAAGCCAAACACATGTTGCCCCTTGATGGGTGCACATGTCACAGCTGCTCCGGCAATCGAAAGGGTGAAGCCAGAGGCTGGGATCCAGACCACTGAACACACTTGGCTTCGGCTTTTTCCTTTAACGGGCTCTCTGTCGGCCGTTTACCTTTGCCAGTTCAAACATAGCCTGTACCGCAGGCTGATCGTCCACAAACTCCTCCTTCACGTCAGCGTCAAAGGTCAGATAGGCCAGTCCCTCCATCGCCCATCGCCGCGTGCTGGGCTGAATCGAGTCGTTGCATAGCCACCTGGCGGGAGTGGAAGAGCAGTGCAATCAGCAAGAGCCTCATCTACCGCTTTACACCACCTCGTTCAGTTCAAAGCCCATTAACAGCCACTGCAACAGTAGTTAACATAGTTGCACTTTCAGTTTCTGTCCCCACTGCTCTCCTCTCTCGGGCAGTTTTTATATTGTTCACGTATTGTGGATCTGATACAGTTAAGAAATCAAAATAAACCAGGCTGAACCGTCTGGAGATCTGAAAGCCCAGGTTGAAGGGGTGACCCGATAGAGGTCTTTACAATTATTAAGAGTTCCAATAGGGTAGATCAAGAAAAGATGTTTCCACTCGTTGGGAACACCAGAACTAGGGGCCGTAAACCCGAATAAGAATACAGGAGAAACCTGTTTAATCAGAGAGTGGCGAGAATATAGAAATCGTTATCTGTAGCCGAGGTGAATAGTATGGATAAATTTATGGGGAAACTGGATACACACTTGGGAGCGGATGATAGGATGGGGTGAATAGGAGTGGGAGGAAGCTCACGTGGAGCATAAACACCGTACGTCCTGGTTCTGTGTTGTAGGCTGTGTGTAATTGTACTTAATCTTTTCAAATCAAACTGATATTGATCTCCATAAAGCCAGTGAAACTTCTATTTGGAGCGCAGCAGTGTCATTTGCCCTTTTATGTATTTTCTTTTTTATTATTTTCATGTATTAAGTGATCTGTTTGAGCTGCTCGCAGAAAAATACTTGTCACTGTACCTCAGCACATGTGACAATAAACAAATCCAATCCAATCATTTGGCCAGGTCGCAACGCCATGAATACGGACACATACCCACAAAAACGCACCAAAAGGTCACCGCAATTTGCCCCTGCAGACTAACGAACCCACAAAATCTAATTCCTGCTAATTATCCAAGTTCAGCACAAAACTCTTCTTAGTCGGCAATCTCATCGAGAGGAACCAGAGTATACATGGTGTGGGAAGTGCAAAAATGCCACACTGATGCAGTAGGAGGTATTCTTCGGAGGTTGGAACTAAAGCACATTGTTCAGGGCAAAGTAGAGGGTGCTTTTTAAAATAGGACGTTCTATTCCCCAGCATCCCACATAAGCAAGAATTATTGAGATTCCTCTTTCTCGAAAGGATTCTTCTCCATCCTCAGTTAAAAGGCACAGGAGCCTGCTCTTTCACTCTCCCTGCAATCGATTCATAGCATCACAACTGCACTCACAGCACCAGAATAGCAGACACCAGCTCACCTGCGGCACTGCTTTGCCAGTTTGCAGGTTGAACCTTCAGCAAACTGCTTCATGCTATAGTCTGTTCCACCCGCAGACCCCACCTTGCACAGACCCTGTAAAAGGAAGCGGATAAAGCGCTGGGGTTACATGACACAGGCTCAACCTTCAAAGTTTGGACCGTGTCTATAAGATGGTGAAGCCAGAATCAAAGTGTCCTCTGTGTAGAAAATCTCAGTAATCTCCCGCTGTTAATCAGATGGGTCGGAGAAGAGACGCTCCAGAATGTGGACAGCATTTTATGTTCGAAGTGTTCTCTCTCTAATATTTTTAACAAATATTATTTCCAACCCTGTCTGCCCCCCTCCACACCATTCCTGATGGTACTGACTCATTGGAGTAAAGTAACCTCTCTTCACAAGTGAAACTAGACTGCATTTTAGCAATTATTCAACAAGGGGCAAAATCTGATATTCAGACATGTGCAATTGTCAGTAGTGGTGCTGTAACAATCAAAGTCACCCCTACAGAATCCAGGGGTATTGTAGCACCTTTCGTACCAATTTGGCAGGGATGGGTTAACTCATTACAGATCCATTAGATCATTAAATCACTACAGCCCGGAGGAATCAGGGTGCTATGTGATAGGGCAGGGAGTTTATTTTTTAACCTCCTCTCTTCGTTTTGGGAAGGAGAAATGAAACAAGACGAGTTGCGTGGCTGTCCATAAAACGTTTGCCGCCCACTACCCTAAACGTTTGCCCAATGAAATTGTCATAACCTTACCACCAGAGCACGAATCTTGATTTGATCACTTTCATTCCTCTTGTAGATGTCCTTCAGCAGGGTCACCCCGTTTGCAGTGATGAACGAAGCCCGCTTCGACTTGCCTGCAGCGTGAATAAGAGCTTCCACAGCAACCAGCTGGTCGATCTCCCGTTCGGAGCTGCACAACGCGATCATACACTCCAAGATCCCGCTCATCTCGAGCACCCGATTTCCAACTTCCGAGGGTCCCTGGAGCAGGGTGGACACAGTCTGGACGGCTTGCAGCTTTCCGTCCATTCCGGAAGACTCAAAGCGGTCCCTGCGCAGAAAAGAGTTTCAGCTGCAGTTTTTTTTTCTCTACTTTATTCCAAGAGAACCTCCTGTTACCAAGTCAGGCGAGGAGATATTAGAATCGGTGAGAAGACGCTTGCTTAGAAAGGTAGGTTTAAGGAGAGTCTTAAACGAGGAAGGTAGAGAGGTGAAGACATTTAGTAAGGGAATGTGGGGAGACGGTGGTGTAGTGGTATTGTGACAGGACTAGTAATCCACACACCCGGGATAATGCTCCGGGGTACCAGGTTCGAATCCCACAAGGCAGATGAGGAAATTTGAATTCAATAAAAATCTGGAATGAAAAGTCTAATGATGACCATGAAACCATTGCTGATTTTCTGGTTCACTAATGTCCTTCAGGGAAGGAAATCTGCCATCCTAACCTGGTCTGGCCTACACGTGACTCCAGACCCACTCAACAATGCAGTTGATTCTTAACTGCCCCCATTGAAATGGCCGAGCAAGACACTTAAGTCAAGGGCAATTAGGGATGGGCAACAAATGCTGGCCCCGCCCATGACACCCACGTCTCAAGAACAAATCAAAACAAAAGATCATGGGGTCTGGGCAGCTGAAAGCACAACAACCAATGGGGATTCAAATCAGGGATGCTCAAGAAGCCAGGATTGGAGAGGTGCGAGGAACTCAGAGGGTTGTAGAGCTGCGGAGGCGACAGAGAAATGGAGGGGGAAAGGTCAGGGAGGAATTTTAATACTGGGACAAGTGTTCAACTGTGAGGACCAAGCCTCAACAGGTTCCTCTTCCAGCAGGAGTCGCTGGTTAGATATCAGAACTGTGGCTGATTTTCTCTTACTGTGAAGAGGGACGCTATTGAGGGACACTACCGTGGGCAGCACGATAGCACAAGTGGATAGCACTGTGGCTTCACAGCGCCAGGGTCCCAGGTTCGATTCCCCACTGGATCACTATCTGTGCGGAGTCTGCACGTTCTCCTCGTGTCTGCATGGGTTTCCTCCGGGTGTTCCGGTTTCCTCCCACAGTCCAAAGACGTGCAGGTTAGGTGGCTTGGCCATGATAAATTGCCCTTAGTGACCAAAAAGGTTAGGAGGGGTCATTGGGTTACGGGGATAGGGTGGAAGTGAGGGCTTAAGTGGGTCGGTGCAGACTCGATGGGCCGAATGGCCTCCTTCTGCACTGTTCTATGTTCTGTTGTTATCAGATCACCTCAACACAGGGTGGCGCATTGGTTAGCACCGCTGCATCACGGCGCCAGATCACTGTCCGTATGGAGTTTGCACATTCTCCCCGTGTCTGCAAGGGTCTCACCCCCACAACCCAAAAAGATGTGCAGGGTAGGCGGATTGGCCAAGCTAAAATTGTCCTTTAATTGGTAAAGATAATTGGATACTCTAAATTTATTTTTTTTAAAAGCTACCCTCAGCACAGAGCACGAACTGAAGTACCTTCCAGTCCCCTTTGTCATTCAATTCTCTACCTGACATAATCTTCACAGAGTTTGTTAAAGGCTTCTCGCTCTGCATCACATTTGAGATCGTCGTAAAGTTTGTTTAGCAGCACCGACACGCTCATCCGACCACTGTCCGTTACTGAAAGGCTGTCAGGAATTTCCGAAACTGTACCAGCCACTTCCAGAATCATCTTCATTCCTGATCACCACAGACAGAAGACAATTAGATACATTGATAGAGTGGGATAGAGAAATGAGGAGGCTCATGTGGCGTATAAACATCAACATACGAATTGTTGGACCAAGCAGCTAGTTTCTGTGCTGAAAACTCCATATATTTCAACGTAATTGAATTAAACGGCATCCACGTTGGAATACCCCCACCTCACAAAAGCCTTTCCGCCCTCTTTGCTCTAACCTTGTATGCAGTAAAGAGACCTTCTCAAAGCACACACCCCTCTGCTGCATTTGGACAGGGAATAGAAATTAGTCATCAGACTAGGCCAGCTTCTCCGTGAAGGCGAGGTGATGTCTCTCTACCAGCTCTGTAAATTCCTCCTCACTACGGCCGCATACAATGCTCACAGGTTTATGTCTTAAACCTCTGGTCACGATGCACCATGCCACAACATAACTCCTCAAGGAATGTCTATATATTTTAGTTTCATTTTGTCAGTGGGACAGGCACCTCCACAAGCTGCCAATGGGATCAGATAGTCAGACCCTCTAAACCCAGGTAGCCCGTTCCAATGCAAGATCATCAACCTGAAATGTCAGTGCCTCTCTGCACTTATGCAGCCAAACCTGCTGAGTGTTTTCAGCCATTTCTAGTTTTATTTTTATTCTGACCCTATTGATTGCTTACTCCCTGCTTGATCTCATTTGAGTCTTGGATTGGAGGTTTGAAAAGAGCTCCTCTTAACATTGTTACCGCACTGGTAAATAAATCCAAAACCAGAACGGCATTAGTTAGGGTCTGTGGCTCAGGGAATCTACAAATTAACAGCACATAGGTTTGAACGTTGTCACCAAAAGAGAAAATGCTGGCAAATCTCAAGCAGGTCTGGCAGCTTCTGTCAAGAGAGAAGAGAGCTAACGTAACCCTTTGTCAAAGCTGAATGTTGTACCTGATCAGCCTTGTAAAACAGGGGAATGGTAGCATCATGATTATGTTACTGGACCAGTAATCCAGACGCCTGGACTAACAATCCAGAGACATGAATTTAAATCCCACCATAGACCTTAAAATCAGGTACTCAAACCAAATCTGGAGTAATAAATCGGGATCAAATCAGTAATTGTGAATATGAACCACTGGTTTGTCACAACAATCAATTCAGTTCACTAGTGCCCTTTTTGGATGAAATTCTGTTGCCTGGCCAAATCGGACTCTGGACCCACAATAATAAATGTTAGCCACACCAAACACGTATTAAACAAGTGGCTTCTCCAACACAGGCAAAACCACGCAGGCACCTGGTTCCCTCAGTTTATGCCTTACCTTGATCGATTACCCAGATCGTCATAGCATTGTTGGGGTCCCGTAAGGATTTCCGTGGAACGTTCTTAATCAGGAGGTTTGTGGAATTGTCTCGGCCATGGGTGGAAACCTGGCGCTGAATCAACATCTCCAGTAGTTGGTGCACCATCATTTTCAAATCTTTCATAGGTTCTAAAGATCAATGAAAAATCATCAGTTATTTGACAATGCGGATTAATTTGTATTCAAGTCATGGTCAAACATTTCCCTGTGTGGACCCAGTACAACACGCTACAGAGTACCCCCCCCCCCCCCAATTCAACACATCCTCAGGGGCCCCTTTCTAAAGGACAATGCCAGATATCTAAAATAAAACTGCACTTTTGCTGCAGAAAACAGATAGCGACAGTCAAACTCCTGCTACAAAGAACGAGATTCTATTCTCACACAAGAGTCACATCACTCACCGACAACCAGTGCCTCCTCTTTGCCTCGGAGATCACTTTTTATTCCGCCTTGCAGTGAATCGAACATGCCTTGCAGGACATTGCACGCTGCCAGGGAAACCTGCTCCTCGTCACTGCCCATCACACGACAGAACCTGTCCATCCCTATTGCATGCAAAATCACCACCGTCTGCAAACAGGAATCAAACCTTAACACAGGCTTTTTAGATAAACACTTAAGTGTTCTATAAATGCAAATTATTTCCACAACCAAACAGCTAAACGGGATTCATTTCTGATGATGGTGGAGTGTCATTTGCACAGAACATTAGCAGTCATCACTGATGGATGATTGACTCAAAAATTCACAGCAGGAGCAAAAATAATTATAAATATATTTTACAAAGCTCTCACTTCCTACCCAGAGACATTACTTCCTGCAGCCAAATTTTGTTTGATGACATTTCTGTGAAGCTCCTGAAAGCTTTTGACTACACTAAAGGAATTATATAAATAGAAATTGAATTTAAAATTTCCAATTCAGTTTTGCTGCACCATCTGTCAAGATGGAATCTCTGGTCACTAGGTGGCTCTGTAGAGTGGCACGGTAGCACAGTGGTTAGCACTGTTACTTCACAGCACCAGGGTCACTGTCTGTGCGGAGTCTGCACGTTCTCCCTGTGTCTGCGTGGGTTTCCTCCGGGTGCTCCGGTTTCCTCCCACAAGTCCTGAAAGACGTGCTGTTAGGTGAATTGGACATTCTGAATTCTCCCTCAGTGTTCCCAAATAGGCGCCGGAGTGTGGCGACTAGGGGCTTTTCACAGTAACTTCATTGCAGTGTTAATGTAAGCCTACTTGTGACAATAAAGATTATTATTATAGAGCAAAGATGCCAGCTTCATGGATAATTAATTATTTAAAAAGAATGGAGGGTAGTTTTTCGTTTCTTTCAAACTTTCTCTGCCTGACTAACCCGGGATTGGTGGCCTGAACACAACCCCACTAGAGTCCGCAGCGAAGCCAGCACCATCTCCACATTCCCAGTGTCCAACATCTTCTGGAGGAGACGCACTCCATCGCTGCGAAAAATCCTTTCAGCTCCTGCATCTTCCCGAGCAAGAACAATCAGATTCTGAATAGCCTAGAGAGGAAAGAAAATATTAAAGATCATTGTCTCAGAAATGGAAACTCTCGGTTTCAAAAATTTATATTTTTATTTAAATTTCAGCTGCGGCTCAATTGATAGCATTGTTAACTCAAGAGTCAGAATGTCAAACTCCATGTCAGGACGTGACAACTAACTCAAGTTTTATAGTACGATATTTTACAACTCCAGTTAAAAGTCCAACAGCTTTGTTTCGAATCGCTAGTTTTCGGAGCGCAGCTCCTCCCTCAGGTGAATCCTGAGGAAGGAGCTGCGTTCCGAAAGCTAGTGATTCGAAACAAACCTGTTGGGACTTCAACCTGGTGTTGTAAGACTTCTCACTGTGCCCACCCCAGTCCAACGCCAGCATCTCCACATTTAAGTTTTACATGTGAAATGAAATGAAATGAAAATGAAATGAAATGTGTGGGTTATTGTAGTTGTGTGCAATTTCTCTTTAAGATCAGAGTCACATGACATTTTCGGCTACTTTGTGGGCTTTTAGGGATCGATTCCCAAACCTTGTACAGTGAAAACCGATTCAATAAACCTCTGTTAATCTTGCATCAAACCCACGTGCTTCTGCAATCCTATTGTTTTTGTACTTTTGGTCTAAAGATATAACAAAAGTGCCCTTAGTGCAGAACGGAGGGAGTGTTGCACTATCAAGGAGCATTCTCTCGGTTGAGATTATCATAGAATTTACAGTGCAGAAGGAGGCCATTCGGCCCATCGCGTCTGCACTGGCTCTTGGAAAGAGCACCCGACCCAAGGTAAACACCTTCATTCTAACCCCAGAACCCAGTAAGCTCACCCAACACTAAGGGCAATTTTGGACACTAAGGACAATTTATCATGGCCAATCCACCTAACCTGCACAACTGTGGACTGTGGGAGGAAACCGGAGCACCCAGAGGAAATCCACGCAGACACGGGGAGGATGTGCAGACTCCGCACAGACAGTGACCCAAGCCGGAATCGAACCTGGGACCCTGGAGCTGTGAAGCAATTGTGCCATCCACAATGCTACTGTGCTGCCCCTGAAGAGTACCCAATTCATTTTTCCAATTAAGGGGCAATTTAGCGTGGCCAATCCACCTACCCTGCACATCTTTGGGTTGTGGGGGCGAAACCCACGCAAACACGGGGAGAATGTGCAAACTCCACACGGACAGTGACCCAGAGCCGGGATCGAACCTTTGACCTCGGCGCCGTGAGGCAGCAGTGCTAACCTACTGTGCCACCGTGCTGCCCTTCGGTTGAGATTGTTAAACCAACTTTCTCAAGAAATTGCAAAGGATGCCACGAGTCAGAGAAAAGCAGGGATTTTTTTCAATATCCAGCTGGAATTTATCATTCAGTGAACATGATCAAAACTAACTACCTGGTCATTAACTAATGCTACAAGACTCATTATGGTTCAATCCATGCAGGAGAGGAAAGAATTTAAAATTACATTGCCGACTGCTTCTCCACAGTTCAAGGAGAATACAGAATGAAAACATTGTACACCTGGCATTACACTGTATTGCAAACCAAGGAACAGCTATCGCTGACCCAGACATTCGCGACCTGCATCAAGTACTGAACAAACAGTTTCAGGAAAGCACATACCTTCTGCTTCTTCTCAGAGTCTTTCTCACCAGGATCCAAGAGGATGTTAAACATCTGCTCCACACGGGCATCAGTGGAAGACTGTAGTCGGACCTGGAATGGAGGAAGACATTCAACACATTGGGGACCTCACACTGGGAATAAAAAGAACACATCAGCAGACTAAAGCTCAACAGTCCTGGGTGATATTAGGCATCTTTGATAATTGGTGCAACTTCAATATTTTGAGGGAATTGTTTTTTAAATTTACACTTCAATATTGAGCGATATGCTTCTTGCAAACAAATCCAAGAACTCTCTCAAAACAGCGCAAATTTGAAATGATAGACTCTAGAATTGTATGAATATTTCACATGCCCTGTTATAATTTATTTAAGCACAGTGATAACACAGTGAATGCATGGGTAAGCTGCCTTGTCAGGTTCCGTACTGTATTAAGAAACTGAAGTCAATCTTCATACCATGAGATACTGACAATACGAAGACCCGGGTTAAAAGGACAAAGACAATTGCAGTTCGGAATCTTCACTATCATATCTTAGAAGCACACACACTTCTCTCCCTTGCCAATCTGACTCTTCCAACTATTTAGTTCCCTGCTCCCCCAATCCGACTCCTCCTTCTATCCATCGATCCATTCATCCCTTACCTTTTCCTGGACCTTTGTCGCAATTTGTCGCAGCGATTCCTGAAATACTTTATTCTTTGGTTCCAGAACAGCACATCTCTGGATATCAGCAAATGCCTGATCCAGTCTCCCCAGTTCTTGCAGGGCCTGGCTCCTACGGAACAGAGCCTTCACATCCTTCCCATTCACCGCAATCACTGAGAACAAACAGACAATCATTGCCTGAGAGTCAATGAGGAACTCTACAGAGATTTAACAACCTTAATCAAGGGGAACTAACGGTTAGCATCTACTGCCCACTGGGGAATGAATCGAGAGATAATTTGGATAGATTTTTTGGGGGTGGACGTTTCTGGACTGGCCAAGTTCAGAACAGTGCTTGTCCTCATGGTGCAATCTGAATAATCCCATCAGCCCCCTCAAAGTGAGTGGTGCACACACACACGAACGGTATTCAGGTGATTCCCGATTAAAACATTCGAGGACAGCCAAGTAAACATGGCAACCCTGATATGTGATAAATGCAAAGTTTATTTCTCATCACCCACCTCTTGCAGCATCAGCTTCAGCTTTTTCATACTCGTCCTAATAAATAATGGAAGTAATCACACAAAAATAAACAACAGGACTGAGCAGATTAAGCAATCAGTAACTACAATTACTTGATTAACCAGATTTCAAAAGGTCATCTGTAAAATTTTCGTCCTTGTATTTGTACTCACAAGTTTAAGGTAGCAGGCTGCTCTATTTCGGTGAAGAATCATGCCCTCTGAAACGTCCCGGGAAAGCTCAATTGCCTGTGTATAGCAGGACAACGCGCTCTCGTAGTCTCCCAATTTAAAATGTTTGTTGCCATCCTCCCGCAGCACAGCCACACTGGTCTGCAACAAGAAAATTCTGCAACCTTAGGCAGTTTCTATCTAGTTCTTTATGGGTAATCGTGGGAATAACTGGCCCTTATTTAGTACTGAATTGGTGAACTCTGTATCTAACCCCGGTCTGTACCTATCCTGGGAGTGTTTGATGGGGACAGTGTAGAGGGAGCTTTACTCTGTATCTAACCCCGTGCTGTACCTGTCCTGGGAGTGTTTGATGGGGACAGTGTAGAGGGAGCTTTACTCTGTATCTAACCCTGTGCTGTACCTGTCCTGGGAGTGTTTGATGGGGACGGTGTAGAGGGAGCTTTACTCTGTATCTAACCCCATGCTGTACCTGTCCTGGGAATGTTTGATGGGGACAGTGTAGAGGGAGCTTTACTCTGTATCTAACCCTGTGCTGTACCTGTACTGGGAATGTTTGATGGGGACAGTGTAGAGGGAGCTTTACTCTGTATCTAACCCTGTGCTGTACCTGTCCTGGGAGTGTTTGATGGGGACAGTGTAGAGGGAGTTTTACTCTGTATCTAACCCCGTGATGTACCAGTCCTGGGAGTGTTTGATGGGGACAGTGTAGAGGGAGCTTTACTCTGTATCTAACCCTGTGCTGTACCTGTCCTGGGAGTGTTTGATGGGGACAGTGTAGAGGGAGCTTTACTCTGTATCTAACCCCGTGCTGTACCTGTCCTGGGAGTGTTTGATGGGGACAGTGTAGAGGGAGCTTTACTCTGTATCTAACTCCGTGCTGTACCTGTCCTGGGAGTGTTTGATGGGGACAGTGTAGAGGGAGCTTTACTCTGTATCTAACTCCGTGCTGTACCTGTCCTGGGAGTGTTTGATGGGGACAGTGTAGAGGGAGCTTTACTCTGTATCTAACCCTGTGCTGTACCTGTCCTGGGAATGTTTGATGGGGACAGTGTAGAGGGAGCTTTACTCTGTATCTAACCCTGTGCTGTACCTGTCCTGGGAGTGTTTGATGGGGACAGTGTAGAGGGAGCTTTACTCTGTATCTAACCCCGTGCTGTACCTGTCCTGGGAGTGTTTGATGGGTACAGTGTAGAGGGAGCTTTACTCTGTATCTAACCCCGTGCTGTACCTGTCCTGGGAGTGTTTGATGGGGACAGTGTAGAGGGAGCTTTACTCTGTATCTAACCCCGTGCTGTACCTGTCCTGGGAGTGTTTGATGGGGACAGTGTAGAGGGAGCTTTACTCTGTATCTAACCCCGTGCTGTACCTGTCCAGGGAGTGTTTGATGGGGACAGTGTAGAGGGAGGTTTACTCTGTATCTAACCCCGTGCTGTACCTGCCCTGGGAGTGTTTGATGGGGACAGTGTAGAGGGAGGTTTACTCTGTATCTAACCCCGTGCTGTACCTGCCCTGGGAGTGTTTGATGGGGACCGTATAGAGGGAGCTTCACTCTGTATCTAGCCACACCCCTGCCTCTGGGATTGGGGAAGAATCAGGAGGAAGCCTCAGGACTCCCCGAGCTCCCGTGAATTTATTCCCCCGGCCCCGCCTTCAGCTCCCTCTCCCCTCCCAGGCCCCAGGCCCACCCCGAAGTCTTCCTACCTTCTCCGCCATCTTTACTCGGGTTGCCCTGGCGATTGAGGCCGGACCTGCGTCGCGCATTGATGACGTCACGGGACGGAGCTGTCAATCGCGGTCAGGGGGCGTGTCCGGGGCTGGCAGTGGCGCTGGGGCATGTCCAATCCAACAGGACAGTCCATGTGAAACACAGCTGCCAACATCTGTATCCAGCATTGTGACCTTTAAGATTTAACTTCATACAACTGCATTAATTGAAATGAAAACCCAGAGGAAGTTTCTTCTGCAAATGTCTTATTTATTATCTCTGCAACTGTAGAGTAATATCTGGAGGCAGTGTCAAATCCTTAGTGCTGTTTGCATCAGAATGTTTAAATGCAATGTCACTGTAATGAGCATTGTGATTGGAGTGAGGTTCCCAAACGGGCTGTACTGTATTTAACCAATTGTGTGGTGTTCTTTACAGAATGTCAAACTTGCATTTTATGAGGGGGCCGCACGGTGGTGCAGTGGTTAGCACTACTGCCTCATGGCACCAAGGACCCAGGTTCGATCCTGGTGCCGGGTGACTGTGTGGTGTTTGCTCATCCTCCCCGTGTCTGCGTGGTTCTCACACCCACAATCCAAAAAGATGTGCAGAGTAGGTGAATTGGCCACGCTAAATTGTCCCTTAATAGGAAAAAGAAAAGAATTGGGTACTCTCAATTTATTTTTTAAAAACATGCATTGTATTACTTTTTTAATAAAGTATATTCCTGGGGGAGAAAATCGACTGATTGACTGTTGTCACGTAACATCGTCTCACTGCTACTCTTGCACTCAATGGTGCTCCTCTGTTGCACCAACATCGACTGGGGCGAGGAATCTGTCATCATATAAAAATAGTCCTTTTTAAAATAATTTTTTTAACATTTTGCCAATTAAAGGGGCAATTTAGTGTCTCCAATCAACCTATCCTGCATATCTTTGGGTTGTGGGGGTGAGACCCACGCAGACACGGGGAGAACGTGCAAACTACACACGGACAGTGACCTGGGGCCGGGATCGAACCTGGGACCTCATCACCGTGCACCGCAGCAGTGTTAACCACTGCGCCACTATGCCGCCCATAAATAATCCTTTTTGGCAGGTTCAGACAACGACTCCTCACTGTAATCCGATTCTGAACACAGTGTATAAGCACACAGAGTCTCAGCTGACCATTGTGTCTGCTTCAATATGTGGACCCATTACAGGCAAAGATGGGAGAATTTATAATGGAGAATAGGGAACTGGTGAAGAAACTAAACAATAACTTTGTATCTGTCTTCACTGAGAAAATCTACCGGAAATATTAGGCAACCAAGGGACTTGTGAAAATTATTAAACAAATATGTAAAAATAAAGAGGTGGCTCTTGAAAAAGTAATTGGATTGAAGGATGATAAACCCCCTCGACCTGAGGAGCTGCATTGCAGAGTGTTGAAAGAGGTAGCCGTGAAGATAGTGAATTTCAAAATTCTATAGGTTCTGGAAAGGTTCCTGTCGACTGGAAAGTAGCAAATGTAACCCCACTGTTAAAGAAAGGGTTGGAGAGAGAAAGCAGAGAACGCCAGGCCTGTTAGTTTGATGTGAATAATAGGGTGGGCAGCACGGTAGCACAGTGGTTAGCACTGTTGCTTCACAGCACCAGGGTCCCGGGTTCGATTCCCGGCTTGGGTCACTGTCTGTGCGGAGACTGCACGTTTTCCCCGTGTCTGCGTGGGTTTCCTCCGGGTGCTCCGGTTTCCTCCCACAAGTCCCGAAAGACGTACTTGTTAGGTGAATTGGACATTCTGAATTCTCCCTCGGTGTACCCGAACAGGCGCCGGAGTGTGGCGACTAAGGGCTTTTCACAGTAACTCCATTGCAGTGTTAATGTAAGCCTGCTTGTGCCACTAATAAAGATTATAAAATGTTAGAATCTGTTATAAAGGATGTGATAAATGGACATCTGGAATAATATGTCCAGTTTTGGTCGCCTTGTCTAATGAAGGAGATGCAATAAAGGTTCACCAGACAGAATTGTCTCATGAGTAGAGATTGAGGAGATTGGATTCACTAAAGTTTTGAAACTTAGAAAATCTTCACAGGACGTGACAGGGTAAATGGATGTTCCCCCTGACTGGTGAGTCTAGAACCAGAGGACACAGTTTCAGAATAAGGGACAGGCCATTTAGGACTGAGCTGAGGAGGACTCTCATTAATCAGAAATCTTTGGAATTCTCTACCCCAGAGGGATGTGGAAGATCAGTAATTGTGCACGTTCAAGACAGAAATAGATAGATTTCTGGATACTAATTACATCAAGGGATATGAGCATAGTGGGAAAAAAAGAGGTAAATTTTTTTAGAATTTAGGGTACCCAATTCTTTTTCCAATTAAGGGGCAATTTAGTGTGACTAATCCACCTACCCTGCACATCATTCTGGGTATCTGGGGTGAGGCCCACTCAGACACAGTGTCATGTGCGAGTACCTTTTATAAATGGGTGTGTATATAAATATCTGTAGTGAGAGTACCTTTAAGAAATGGGTGTTTATTACTGCAGTGCTGTCAGAGAGTGGGTGGAGCTGGGCTGTCTGTCAGCTTTTTACTTTCGTTTTAGGCTGTTTGCTGCAGGGTGTGTTTTAGTTTCGTTTTCAGAGCTGGATAGCTGCAGTTACAGCCAGAAGGTGTATGAGTCTGTAATCTAAAGACTGTAAATCAATCCTTTGGTGATTTAAAACTAATAACTGCTCTCAATAGTGACTTTAATCTGATGTGCTTCTGTTTAAAGTTTTTTTTAAAGTCTTATGGATGTTAAAAGGACAGCTTAAGGATTACTTAGTGTTGTATTCTTTGGGGGTTATATTTGAATTGATGGTTGCTAAGATGTTCACTGTATGTTTTAAAAAGGTTAACTTGAGTTAATAGAATAAACATTGTTTTGCTTTAAAAAATTATTTCCCATTTCTGCTGTCCCACACCTGTAGAGTGGGCCGTGTGCTCCCCATACCACAATCTAGTAAAAGTTGTGGGTCAGGTGAACTCCATGATACACTTTGGGGTTCTCTAAACCCTGGCCCATAACAACGGGGAGAATGTGCAAACTCCACACGGACTGTAACCCGGGGCCGGGATTGAACCCGGGTCCTCAGCGCCGCAGTCCCAGTGCTATCCACTGTGCCACATGCCGCCCTAACCTGCTGATTTTTAATGTTTCCTCTTAATAACTGAACCATTTAGTGCAGTGAAAGCTCTGTACCTGGTTCAACGTTAGAAAACACAAGTTAATTTTCCCTAGCCTCCCCACCTCCCAAAGTAAGCAGGTCCAACATCCGGAACTATTTCTAATAATGAACCTGCAGAGAATTGTCCCAGAAACAGGTTATTTGATCCCATGTTAATGTTTATGTTCTACGTGGGCCTCCTTCCATCGTACTTAAGTGGCTGGATTCTCCGATTTGGAGACTATGTCCCCACGCTGGCGTGGGAACGGCAGGAAAACTGGCGCAAAGCGGACACTGATTCCCCGTGTTGCTGGGGGCTAGCAGCCAGGCAGCGTAGAGCACACGGCTCTCGCTGCCGATGTGCCCTGGGGAATTGCCGGTTCCGTGGCCACGCATGTGCATGGCGGCAGTCTGCAGCAGCCGTGCCGTGCTTCATGGCGGATGCCGCTCACGGATCTGGCCTGCGAAGTAGGCCCTGCTTAGGCTGGCTCTCACGCCCCGGACCGCCCCACCACAGTGCCCCCAGCCCCGAATATGTCCAACCCTGCCCGCAGATCGACCCTCACCCGACTGTGGCGGCGCTGGACTGAGTTCACAGCCGCCACGCTGAGTCCCCGGCGGGTGAGACCATGAGAGACCCACGCCGTCGGGAACTCGGCCGGTCAGGGACGGAGCATCGTGGATCAGGCCTCAGGCAACGTACGGAGGCCGTGGATACGGTGTGCAACGTACTCGCAGAATACGCTGCTTTTCAGGGGGCGGAAAGTGGTGCCGCCCCCGATTTCAGCGTCATCGGGGATTCTCACCCCCGTCGCCGAACACGATTTCGGTGTCGGGGATCGGAGAATCTAGCCCAAGGTCCGCAATGCACTGCTTGAGAGCATGGTGGAGTCAGATTCAATCGAGGCTGTAAAGGAGGAATGTGCAAGGTTACGGTGAGAAGGCTAGAATGACGCCTGGATGAATTGCCCATTTGGAGAGCTGCGACAAACGTGATGGGCCAAATGGCTTCCTTCTGCAGCGTAACGATTTTTTGATACGTTGTCAGACAAGTTACATAAACTGCCATCGCAGAATTCGGGAGAGAAATGGTGCTTAACCGTCTGCAGAAAATCTTAGGCCTAGCTTCATTAGCTGATGTGATTAGGGGGGGATCGGGGATGAGAAACACAATAGTCATGATCGAATGGCGGAGCAGACTCAATGGGCCGAATGGCCTAATTCTGCTCCTATATCTTTTTTTAAATTTAAATTTAGAGTACCCAATTAATTTTTTCCAATTAAGGGGCAATTTAGCGTGGCCAATCCACCTACCCTGCACATCTTTGGGATGTGGGGGCGTAACCCACGCAAACACGAGGAGAATGTACAAACTCCACACGGACAGTGACCCAGAGCCGGGATCGAACCTGGGACCTCGGCACCATGAGGCTGCAGTGCTAACCACTGCGCCACCGTGCCCTCTGCTCCTATATCTTATGGTCTGGATTTCTCCAAAATCATCCCTCATCTCACCCGATCGACATATCTTACTATTCCTTTTTCCCTCATGTACTTATCCAGATTCCCTTTACTGATGGAATAATCTTCACTGCTTATCTCTGTACCTCTGACCAAGAGCAACATTTATTCTGTAAGCGATTGAATGAACAGTTTACACAGGTACAGATAATATTATGAGGCGAATAAATAAATCCCTGTTGCTATTGTTAAATACGAGGTGCACAGAACCTGCAGCGATATGAAGAGTCCAATAAATCATATTTTATTCTATTATCTGCAACAGTGATTAATACATAGCATCCTGTGGGTTTATCGGCATAATCATCAAATTTACAGACTGTACGTTCAAAGAATTGGTGCTGGTTTGTCTCAATTTGTGACACTCCATTTGATTATTTGAGACCTAATCCAGTGCAGTACTGAGGGAGTGCTGCTCTGTCAGAGATGTCCTGCTTCGGTTCTGCTATTCAGCTGCGAGCACCGACTGCCTGTTCTGGGGTTTGAGTTGAGGTTAAAGGACCAACAGGACTATTCAAAGAAGGGCCGGGGGTTCCTCCAGTGTCCCGGCCAGTATTCATCACCCCCTCGCCAAGATGACCAAAAAACACTAACTGCCCGTTCATTGGCGACTCGTCGCAGACTTGATGGGCCGAATGGCCTCCTTCTGCACCGTCGGAATTCTACGGTTCTGGGGAGTGCTGGTCAGTGGGATTCCCTGGGTGTTGAAGGATTGTTGCATTTTGCTGTACAACAAGGAAGGAAGTCATGCAGGAAGCTCTGAAAGTCTTTAAAGTAATTCAGTGCTGTATGAATTAGGTTTTAGCTCAAGTCTGTAAAAGGTACTTAATCAGGAGTGGGGAAGGAACAGAAATCTGTTCATTCCTGAGCTGTGAGGCAGAAACACAATCCTGAGCTGAAGAAAAGAAGACTTGCATTTCTGTAGCACCTTTTATGAGCTTGGAATATCCCAGAATGCTTTACAGTCACGCCTGAAGGGCAGTCACTGCACTAAGTGTGGCTGTTTCCACACAGCAAGATCCCACAAACTGCAATGCGACAATGACCATATCATAGAATCATAGAATTTACAGTGCAGAAGGAGGCCATTCAGCCCATCGAGTCTGCACCAGCCCTTGGAAAGAGCACCCTACTCAAGCCCACACCTCCACCCGATCCAGCAACCCTACTTATCCTTTTTTTTGGGACATTAAAGGCAATTTAGCATGGCCAATCCACCTAACCTGCCCATCTTTGGTAGGAAACCGGAGCACCCGGAGGAAACCCACGCAGACACAGGGAGGACGTGCAGACTCCGCACAGACAGTGACCCAAGCCAGGAATCGAACCTGGGACCCTGGAGCTGTGAAGCAACAGTGCTAACCACTGTGCTACCATGCTGCCCTGTTTTCTGTTTTAAGTGATGTTGATTGAGGGATATGGATTGGTCAGGCCGTTAGAGAGACCTCCACTGCCCTTCTTCAAAACAAAGCCACTAGAGAGGGTAGATGGGATCTTGGTTTATTGCCTCTCCTGAAAGACAGCAGCCCTGACATTGCAGCACTCCCTCAATGCTGCATTGGCAACGTCAGCCTGGACATCTTTAGTCTCAAGGGGCTTAAATCTCCAATCACAACTGACTCAGCTAATTCAATATATTAATGAGCATTTGAGTAATCTAATTAAATTTTAAAAATCTAATTTTTAAGCGTGCCCCTTTACAGTTCGAGAAATACCAGAGGAAGGTTCTGGGTCTGTCACCACGCTCACCGCGACCTGAACGAAAATCAAAAACTGAGCTTCTCAATGAATTCATGAGACATGAACTGAGATGGTTTGGTGGCTGAGTGAGTTACCCCCGACAGTCAGTCAACCCCTGCTTCGATACCCGGCCTCAGGGGACACGGCAGTATTGGCACAGGGTTGGGGTGGGGGGGCGGTCAGTAAAAGCTAATTCAGTGACCCGGTGAGGGCCAAAAGGAGTCAGCCCGGGTCCTGTGCAGAATCACAGTCAGGGGCTGGTTTAGCACACTGGGCTAAATAGTTGGCTTGTAATGCAGAACTAGTCAGCAGCGCGGGTTCAATTCCTGTACCAGCCTCCCCGAACAGGTGCCAGAATGTGGCGACTAGGGGCTTTTCACAGTAACTTGAAGCCTACTTGTGACAATAAGCGATTATTATTAATGATTCCTATTGGGAAGTGGATGGCAGAGGAGAAATCAATGTCAACAGAACTGAGGCTCCTGCACGATGAGCTGGAACTAGGAAAGGTGCTGAGTAGGCTGTGCCAATTCTCATTGGAGTTCAGGCGAATCAGAAGGGATCTTATTGAAATATGTGATTCTGAGCGGAATCCGGAGCAGAAGTCGGCCATTCAGCCCCTCGAGTCCGCTCCGCCATTCAATCAGATCCTGGCTGATCTCTTCCTGGTCTCAAATCCACCTCCCTACCTGCTGGGATGGAGAGCAGCCTCTCCACCCAGTGCCCTGGCGTGGCAGGGGGACCTGTTGGAATACTTGACCCTTGAGAAGGTTAAGTTCGAACTGAGGGGAAGCTCGGAGGGGTTCTACAAGTCATGGGCACTATTTATTATGCACTTTCAAGAACTGGATAACATCGAACATTAGTTGGGGGGGTGGGTGGGGGGGAGGGGGGCTGTGTAGATTAAGGGTGACTATGGGTAATCCCTGATTCCTTTGTGTCATTTGTTTATGTAAACATGTGGGCTGAGGTTTGGGGGTTGGTGGGCGGATGGGATCGTTGTTATTATGGGGATTGACATATCTTGCTGACTATTGTTTATTGTTGATGGGTGTAAATGTGGGAGAAAATGTGAAAAAGGAAAATAAAAATATATATATTTTTTTAAATAAAAATATCCAGAGTACCCAATTCATTTTTTTCCCAATTAAGGGGCAATTTATCGTGGCCAATCCGCCTACCCTGTACATTTTTGGGTTGTGGGGCTGAGACACGCTCAAACACGGGGAGAATGTGCAAACTCCACACGGACAGTGACCCAGAGCCGGGATCGAACCCAGGTCCTTGGAGTTTTGAGGCAGCAGTGCTAACCACTGCGCCACCCTGCCGCCCTTTCTATCTCCTTCTTAAAACCATTTAATGACTCAGATTCCACCCCACGATGGGGCAGCGAGTTCCACAAATTCTCCACCCTCAGCGAGAAGTAGTTCCTCCTCACCTCAGTTCTAAATCTAACGTTTGTGCGGAGAGAGAAACAGAGTTAACATTTCGGGCCTGTGTGACTCTTCACGAAGACTGAGTTCAGTACTTTTTCTCCCTCCACAGTCGCTGCTGGATGTGCTGGGTTTTTCCAGAACTTTCCGTTTATATTTCAGTTTTCCAACATCTGCAGTATTTTGCTTTTATTCCAAATCCTCCTGTTTCTCTCAAACACACTGCACACATCAAGTCTCAGATTATTCAGATACCACATCGCAAAATGTCACTTTCTGAAAGGAATCTACTGAATCTGTGTTGTCTGAACGGAACCAAACCACAGTCACCCGGCAGGTAGTGTGATTTGTATCTTAGTAAAAATAGCTGCCATGAGACAGCCTGGAGACTGAGGCATAAGAAGAAATAAAAAGTTGCATTTATATAGCATCTTTCACCATCACAGTGTGTCCCAAAGTGCTTGACAACCAGTGAAGTACTTTTTGAAGCACAGTGACTGTTGCAATGTGGGAAATGCAGCAGCCAATCTGTGCACAGCAAGCTCCCACAAACAGCAATGAGATGACGCCCAGATAATCAGTGACACTAGCTAAGGGTTAAATATTAATTAAGAGAGAATACTCCCATGCTCTTCTTCAAGTGGCACTGCAGGAGCTTGTGGTAGTCACCACTGTTGTATATAGTGCATGTATAAGAGGTAATACGGTAAGGCTCCTGTACTACAGGTATGGGGGTAGATCCCGGCCTGCTGGCTCCGCCCAGTAGGCGGAGTATAAATGTGTGTGCTCACCGAGCTGCAGCCATTTCAGCAGCAGCTGCAGGAGGCCACACATCTCTGCGTAATAAAGCCTCGATTATCCTCTACTCTCGTCTCGTCGTAATTGATAGTGCATCAGAGCTTTTAAAACAACCCAAGAGAAGAAACAAGACCATGACTGCAATATTGAATCCTCTAACCCTGCTCCTCCATTAAGATCAGTTGGATGTCGGCATTTCCCCCAGTGCAAACGGCAACACTCAATCGCTACCCAGTCACGTCCGAAATGAAAGGACCTTTAGCTGGCAGGAGATGCCAAGCCACCTGATGGAATGTTGGCCCGGTGACGACCTTTGACCCAGCGATGACTGTTGACCCACGATGATGACCAGTGACCCAGTGATGATGGCCCCCGTCTCAGGGTTGTGCCTGAGTTTGGTTTCCATCGCCATCATTGCCGCATCCACTGAAGCACCAGGGAGGTTGGTGCTGCCAGAGATTTTGTCGGTCTGGAGAGCGGTAATGCAGCAGATCTGTCAACAACAAGGCCACGACACACATACCGTACAAAAGGACTGCAATCATTGATCCGTATTTACTATAGTGGGGGGAGCAGAAAAGGCAACAGATTAGTCATTAGTGATTAACAAAGGGAATAAGCGTAATACAGACAACCTCTATCACAGAGTCAAACTACAACAAAACAACCTCTCCTATTTCCAATGGTCATTGGTTAGAAAGGACAGAGGCTTGATCCCCAGTCTGTCCTTAGTCAGCTGACCTCAGCCATGGCAACCAAGGCAAGAAATTTGGCATCCGTGCCCCAGGGTTCTCACCCCCACGCCCATAAACACTTTCACTTTCCCACAGGAGGTTACTAATGGGCCGAATGTCACAGTGCCAAGGTCCCAGGTTCGATCCCGGCGCTGGGTCACTGTCTGCGTGGAGTTTGCACATTCTCCCCGTGTCTGCGTGGGTTTCACCCCCACAACCCAAAAGATGTGCAGGGTAGGTGGATTGGCCACGCTAAATTGCCCCTCAATTGGAAAAAGAAATGAATTGGGTACTCTACATTTATTTAAAAATTAATGGGCCGAATGGTCCTCCTCATGTTTTTTATGATCTTATTGGGTAGCATACAGAAGCAGCAACAATGGTGGAACCCACCCCCCATCTCCGAGACCAGTTGGTACAACTCATCGTCTGCCAGGTCAGCATAGGCTGGGGTTTAAAAACCTTCCACAAACAAGGATGATCATCCTTCTACCCTCCTCCCCTCTCCAACACCACCCTTCCACCACGCCACCCCCCACCCTGCCATCACCCCATCCACCCCCATGACATCACCCCAAATATCTCCCATCTCACAACCCATCCCCACCCCTCCCATCTACGAATGCTCCTCTCCTTCCTAGTCTTGTTCAACACCCCCAATTTTCCTTTTAACTAGGGGGCCCCTTGTAGATACACTAAAGACCCTCCTCCGAAGACATCACTAGCTAGATACCAGTCCTACTAACCCGTACTATCACTCCATTAAACAATCACAACTTGCACTTTGATGCGTGCCATGGTCATACTCACAAAGTACCCGTTTCGGGTGCTGTCTGGTTGAACTTCATTGTGCTCTGAAATTCAGACTCATTGCAGCAATATTTCAGTGTCTGATCGCTCTGCCGACAGCAGTAGATGTGTTTCTGTTCTTCATTAAGCCGTGGACAGTAGAATCCGTAGTGATACATTTTTGCAGCATCTAAGTATGGCTCACAGGTTCTGTATTTAGAGGCAGAAACTGGACAACGAAAGATTATTGTCAGGACACTGCACGTTGTGGCTTCATAGCAGCACAGCACAACTGATTAACAATAACGTAAACGGGGACAGTGGACTAAAAGGCACAGAGGTGTCCATGATCGTATTGAATGGTGGAGCAGGCTTGACAGGCTGAAAGGCTCCAATGTTCTGAACTGTAATTCAGGGCAACAACATGGCCATATACAGGAGACCTTGAATAATTTCAGAAAATGGGCCAGCAGATGGCCAACGCAGTTTGAAAACCCAGAAATAATTAGTCATAAAAATTCATTTTGTTCTTTTCCTGCCTCTTCTATATCATCCCTTCCTCAGTGCAAGGACACATTCCATCTGATGTATCATCCAGCTCTGGTATTTTACCAAGAGCCTATTTCTAATGCATCAGTTGGACAGCAAGTGTGGACAGCATTTAGACTTGTTGAGGAAATGACTAAAGGCGCCTCTCTTGTCCCAGTGTCAGTGAGTGAACAGTAATGAGGATTAAGGGCAGTGCCACCCAAAGCACAATGGGCCGAACTTTCAATCTGAGTCAGAAGATTATAACCTAGGCTGATAGTCCCAGCACAGCACTGAGAACGTACTGCACTGTCAGAGGTGCCATCTTCTGGATGAGATCTTAAACCCAGACGTCGACTGCTCTTTCGGGTGGACATGAAAGATCTCATGGGGCTATAAGAGAAAGGAAGCTCTCCCCAGTATCCTGGCTCTCCATTGTGTATGGATTGTGTATAATTCTATGCAACTGGTGGACATTAACCGGTGATTTTCCTGGATCTGTACAGACATAGGCTGAAGCTCTGGTTGTTGGGTTAGGAAGCAAATGCTTGTAATGAGTAACTCGGTAAGTAAATGTGAAACTATGTAAAGTTTGGCTCCGGTTCTATCCTTCAGCAACTGGTTTTCTGGAATTTAACACTGGCCAATACTTATCCCTTAATCAATATCACTGAAACAGATTATCCGGTTATTTGTCACATTGGTATTTGTGAGTTTGCTGTGTAAAAGTTGGGTGTTACATATCTTACGTTAACAATTTAACAAGTACTTTATTGGCTGGAAAGCACTTTGGGGCATTCTGAAGTAATATACAATTCTATATATACACATATATATATTGCAATGTATTCCTTTACATACCTGTTATCAGTAATTCACACAGCAGCAATACGGTCAGGAGTTGGCTGGAGCGTGACATTGTAGCATCCACAACCTGGATCTCTAATTGTCATCCTAAGAGATGGTGGTGCTGCCTTAAAACAAAGCACTCCATTTATTTCCAGTCCAATATCTCAACACTTCCGTCTGCTACTATCCCCCCCAAATGTGGTCAGACCTCCTCATTGCCCAGAGTTACACAAACAAAACAAGAGAGAGACAGAGAGAACGAGAAACAGAGAGGGGGACAGAGAGAGAAAGACAGACAGGGAGAGCAGGAGGGAGACAGAGGGACAGAGAGAGAAAGACAAACAGAGAGAGAGACACACACACACAGAGACAAAGAGAGAGAAAGACAGACAGACAGAGAGAGAGAGAGAGACAGGGACCGAGAAAGACAGACAGGCAGAGAGTGAGAGGGACCGAGAGAGAAAGAGAGAGAGAGACAGAGAGAGACAGGGACAGAGAGAGAAAGACGCACAGAGAGGGACAGGGAGAAAGACAGACAGAGAGAGAGGGACTGAGAGAGACAGAGCGGGACAGAGAGAGAAAGACAAATGGAGAGAGACACAGAGACAGTGGGTGAGAGAGAGACAGTGAGAGAGAGAGAAAGACAGAGACAGGAAGCGTGGTAAAAATAGAATGAAATGGAAGAGGACAAGGAAAAAGAAAAGCGAAAGAACAGAGAGAGGAGATAGTTTGGAGAGAGAATAATAATCTTTATTAGTATCACAAGTAGGCTTACATTAACACTGTAATGAAGTTACCGTGAAAACCACTGTGCTACTGTGCCACTCAAAAAGACATTGGGTAAGGCCAGCTGAGATTCCGGTCAAATAGCCTGTCAATAATCACAGTTTAGGCTTTGAGGAAACAATGGGTAGTTGAGAGAGGAACCAGGTGGCACAGTAGCACAGTGGTTAGCACTGTTGCTTCACCGCGCCAGGGCCCCAGGTTCGATTCCCGGATTGGGTCACTGCCTGTGCGGAGTCTGCACGTTCTCCCCGTGTCTGCGTGGGTTTCATCCGGGTGCTCCGGTTTCCTCCCACAAGTCCCGAAAGACACGCTGTTAGGTGAATTGGACAGTCTGAATTCTCCCTCTGTGTACCCGAACAGGCGCCGGAATGTAGCGACTAAGGGCTTTTCCCAGTAACTTCATTGCAGTGTTAATGTAAGCCTTCTTGTGACAATAATGAAGATTATTAGATGGTGTCCACAAAACCTTACACCAGCAAGAGTCACCATCTTCAGGAGAAAAAAGAGGTGAAAGGAGAGATTTTACAGAAGATGCAACCTGATGAGTTAATCTCGTCATTCCAGATCAACCATCATTCCAGATCAATCAACATTCCAGATCAATCGTCATTCCAGATCAATCGTCATTCCAGATCAATCGTCATTCTAGATCAATCATCATTCCAGATCAACCATCATTCCAGATCAACCATCATTCCAGATCAACCATCATTCCAGATCAACCATCATTCCAGATCAATCATCATTCCAGATCAATCATCATTCCAGATCAATCGTCATTCCAGATCAATCAGATCAACCATCATTCCAGATCAATCATCATTCCAGATCAACCATCATTCCAGATCAATCATCATTCCAGATCAATCATCATTCCAGATCGATCGTCATTCCAGATCAATCATCATTCCAGATCAATCATCATTCCAGATCAATCATCATTCCAGATCAATCATCATTCCAGATCAACCATCATTCCAGATCAATCATCATTCCAGATCAATCATCATTCCAGATCAACCATCATTCCAGATCAATCATCATTCCAGATCAACCATCATTCCAGATCAATCATCATTCCAGATCAGTCATCATTCCAGATCAACTATCATTGCAGATCAATCATCATTCCAGATCAATCATCATTCCAGATCAACCATCATTCCAGATCATTCATCATTCCAGATCAATCATCATTCCAGATCAATCGTCATTCCAGATCGATCATCATTCCAGATCAACCATCATTCCAGATCAACCATCATTCCAGATCAATCGTCATTCCAGATCAATCAGATCACCATCGTTCCAGATCAATCATCATTCCAGATCAATCATCATTCCAGATCAACCATCATTCCAGACCAACCATCATTCCAGATCAACCATCATTCCAGATCAATCATCATTCCAGATCAACCATCATTCCAGATCAATCATCATTCCAGATCAACCATCATTCCAGATCAATCATCATTCCAGATCAATCATCATTCCAGATCAACAATCATTCCAGATCAACCATCATTCCAGATCAATCATCATTCCAGATCAATCATCATTCCAGATCAACCATCATTCCAGATCAATCATCATTCCAGATCAACCATCATTCCAGATCAATCATCATTCCAGATCAACCATCATTCCAGATCAATCATCATTCCAGATCAACAATCATTCCAGATCAATCATCATTCCAGATCAACCATCATTTCAGATCAATCATCGTTCCAGATCAATCATCATTCCAGATCAATCATCATTTTAATGTATTGTTAGTTGATCTTTCATGATATTGCATTTGGGGAGTTCAAATAGCTTTGTCTGGAGGTGATGGATTGAGACACCAGTGAATCATTAGATCAGAGAATGTAGTGCAGCACAGTGGCACAGTGGTTAGCACTGCTGCCCCACAGCGATGAGGTCCCAGGTTCGATCCCGGCCCCGGGTCACTGTCCGTGTGGAGTTTGCACATTCTCCCTATCTCTGCGTGGGTCTCACCCCCACAACCCAAAGATGTGCAGGCTAGGTGGATTGGCCGCGCTAAATTGCCCCTTAGTTGGAAAAAATGAATTGGGTACTCTAAATTTAAATTTAAAAAAAGATCAGAGCATGCAGACACAATTCAGTCCCCATTTTAAAATAATGTATTCAGTCTTTCAATAGTCTGGTTTAGCTCAATTGGGTGGGCAGCAGCGCGGGTTCAATTCCCGTAATTGCGGAGGTTATTCATGAAGACCCCACCTTCTCAATCTTGCCCCCTTGCCTGAGGTGTGGTGACCCTCAGGTTAAATCACCACTAGTCAGCTCCCCCCCCCCCCCTCAAAGGGGGAAAAGCAGCTTGTGGCCATCTGGGACTATGGAGACTTTACTTTAAATCATAGAATCCTATAGTGCAGAAGGAGGCCATTCGACCCATTTAAAGTGTGGACTGACTGTTCAAAAGAGTGGCCCACTTCCCCACCCTCTCCCTGAAACCTAACCAGTACATCCCTGCATGCCCAATCCACCTAACCCACACATCTTTGGACTGTGGGAGGAAACCGGAGCACCCGGAGGAAACCCACGCAGACACTGGGAAAACGTGCAGACTTCACATAGACAGTGACCCAAGGCTGGAATCGAACCTGGGACCCTGGCGCTGTGAGGCAGCAGTGCTAACCACTGTGCCCCACTCATATAAATTGTTTCCACTGTAAATTCTTACATCAATATTCATCATGAAAATAGGGCAGCATGGCAGTGCAGTGGTTAGCATTGTTGCCTCACGGCGCCGAGGTCCCAGGTTCAATCCCTGCTCTGGGTCACTGCCCGTGGGGAGTTTGCACATTCTCCCAGTGTTTCCGTTGGTTTCGCTCCCACTACCCAAAAATGTGCAGGGTAGGTGGATTGGCCACGCTAAATTGCCCCTTAATTGTAAAAAAATAATTGGGTACTCTAAATTTAAAGAAAATATATTTATCATGAAAATTACCTGTGTAAACTTGTCACAATGCAATTACAGCCGCCATCCAGTGACGGCACTGTAGCAGCTCCTCTGGTGGGAGGGTATTTCATGGTGTGGCATGTTTACATAGGTAATTTCCATTGTAGCTGTGGACAGGATTTTCATACTATTTGCATGCAGGCTGAATCCCTCATCATTTAAGACTGAAAGCTATAACTAAAACTTACAGCCTGAAATCTTAAAAAAAAAACTTACTGTAACATAACAATGCACTTATTCAAACTGGGGTACAACTCCTCGGGTAACGGAGTTCATTTCAGAATGGGTTGCCGGATAAATCCCTGGCGCCAAACTGCAGCAATGAGGACATTTTTTGCAAAGCCAACAATAGTGAAAAGTTAGTCATTTGTTTTCAGAAATGTAACTCGAGTAACAGAAGGGGGGGGGGGGGGGGGGTATTGTGCGTTTAGAATGTTTAAATTGGTTGTCTGCGAATGGAAGTAAAGCAGATTTCGTTCACCGACGAGTATTTGTTTTTAATTGTGTTGGGATTTAAAAATCACAAAGAGACCTGTACCAACCAACCACTAATCTCAAAAGAGCTATTTGACTACAGGGGCATCGCAGCCGGCCGAACATGCAGCAGAGTAGCTGAATGGGGGGGGTCATGCTTGGTAATTTCTGGCTAGCTTTGGGTTCGAATCCTGACAACACATCACAACCTGAGTTTTTTTAAAAAGAGCTGGTAATTACAATGGAATAGTGACAAGCTAAATTAACTGAATCTAAAAATCCCCGAATAAATGAGACAGATAATTCACGTTTAGGCTGACGAGGAATTCGCCGGAGATGGGATAAATCAGACCGAGTCGCAAGTGCGAGCAGATTTGCCCTTCCTCCAGAAGGACCTTACCTGTCTCAGGTGAGCCTCGCCCAGGTCAGTTCAGGTGAGGAATGATGCCTTTTTGGTCACTCTGATGCAATGCTCTCGGCTGCCTTTGTCCCGAATTGTCTGGAGTTTCAGCACAGGCTGGCCCGACTAGATATCTCCGTCCTGCAGCTTGTTACAACTCTCAGTGACCCCCCTCATCCTTACCCCAGGATGTCTGCTGCCTGCGGTGGAGCCTATTTCAATTTGATCTCCGTCCACTCTAGATCCCTGTGTTGCTCTCTGATCTGACCGAGTGCATTTTCAAAGTGCATCCTGCACTCAGAATGGGCTTTAAAAAAAAATAAATTACAGCGTTATGTTCAGTTGGCAGTTTGACAAGCCCTGCCCTCTTCCCCAGGGAAGGTGTGTTCTAATTATATTTCCATGTAACTGACTCAGTCCCTTGGCAGATATCACCCAGTGACGCCTCTCACTCACCCAGCAACGTGCCCGAGTTCCCAGTTATTTATTGATTCTTGCACTGACTCCCCAGATATTCCCCACACACCTTCCTCCCCCTGCACTAATTTGACCACCGAATTCGTGTTGAGGCAGACGAGAAGTTCACCTGCGAGTTAACAAGCCAACTTTTACTCAACAACGCCAACCCCTGTCCTCTCTCAGGAGGGTGGGGGCTACGCATGGCAGGTGCTATTCGACTGCAGGAGCATCGCAGCCCGTCAATGTGGAAATTGCACTGCCCCCAGGTGCTTGGTGCAATTTCTAAAATAAGATACATTTAGTTACCGTGCCGGCATGTTGTTGCTTTTACTACCTGCCACTGTCCTGGGTTCACTGTGGCCATGAAATGAATTTATTTCAGCATTTCAAACCGTCCTTTCAAGATTTTGATCCAAACCCCGTTGTCCCTTCTGGCTTGTTTTGTGCCAGGAATTGTTACATTGCAGCTCTTCCTACAGCTTGTCACCCTGTACCAGCGGGCTATTGAGCCAGGAGAGCCCTCAGCCGATTTTCATAGACCGACACTGTCCAGTTTAAAGAGGCCATTGGACAACAATCAGGTGTGGAGCACGACATTCCCCATCCCTCACCCAAAGGTGCTGAGGCCAATTATCCCTGGCCCAGGGGTTGGCTCAGTGTGTGTGGATCAGTGCCACAGTTGCACTGTGCATTGAGCCTAAATAACACAAACTGGGAAACAAATCATCGATACACTGGAGACGTTTCAGTGCTAATTTATTATTTAGGTTAAGTGTATGTTTCTGATATATAAATTGAGCCGAAATTGGTCAATGTTGCCCTAGAGATATCACAGAAAATACAGTGCAGAAAAGGCCCTTCGGCCCATCGAGTCTGCACCGACCCATGAAAACACCTGACCTGCCCACCTAACCCCATTTACCAGAACTTGGCCCACAGCCTTGAATGTTAAGACGCGCCAAGTGCTCATCCAGGTACGTTTTAAAGGATGTGAGGCAACCCGCCTCTCCCACCCGCCCAGGCAGTGTGTTCCAGACCCGCCTCTCCCACCCTCCCAGGCAGTGTGTTCCAGACCCGCCTCTCCCACCCGCCCAGGCAGTGTGTTCCAGACCCGCCTCTCCCACCCGCCCAGGCAGTGTGTTCCAGACCCGCCTCTCCCACCCGCCCAGGCAGTGTGTTCCAGACCTGCCTCTCCCACCCTCCCAGGCAGCGCGTTCCAGACCCGCCTCTCCCACCCGCCCAGGCAGCGCGTTCCAGACCGTCACCATCCTCTGGGTAAAAAGGTTTTTACTCAAATCCCCCCTAGACCTCCTGCCCCTCACCTTGAACTTGTGTCCCCCTCGTAACTGACCCATCAACTAAGGGGAACAGCTGCTCCCTATCCACCCTGTCCATGCCACTCATAACCTTGTCCACCTCGATCAGGCCGCCCCTCAGTCTTCTCTGCTCCAACGAAAACAACCCAAGCCTATCCAACCTCTCATCATAACTTAAATGTTCCATCCCAGGCACCATCCTGGTGAATCTCCTCTGCACCCCCTCCAGTGCAAGCACATCCTTCCTATAATGTGGTGACCAGAACTGCACACCGTACTCCAGCTGTGGCCTCACCAAAGTTCTATACAACTCCAACATGACCTCCCTGCTTTTGTAATCGATGCCTCGATTGATAAAGGCCAGTGTCCCATATGCCTTTTTCACCTCCCTATTAACCTGCCCTTCTGCCTTCAGAGAACTATGGACAAATACGCCAAGGTGCCTTTGTTCTTTGGAACTTCCAGTGTCAGGCCATTCATTGAATATTTCCTTGTCACATTACTCCTTCCAAAGTGTATCACCTCACACTTTTCAGGGTGAAATTCCATCCTCCACTTAGGTGCCCATTTGATCATCCCGTCTATATCTTCCTGTAACCCAACTGTTAACCACGCGGCCAAACTTTGTGTCACCCGCAAACTTACTGATCTTACTCCCCCCCCCTATTAGTCATCTGTGTCATTTATATAAATGACAAATAATAAGGGACCCAGCACAGATCCCTGCGGAACGCCACTGGAAACTGGCTTCAGTCACTAAAGCAGTCGCTTGTCATCACCCTCTGTCTCCCGCATCTAAGCCAATTGTGAATCCACCTTATCAAGTTCCCCTGTAACCCATGTGTATTTGCCTTCTTTATAAGTGTCCCATATGGGACCTTGTCAAAGGTTTTGCTGAAATCCATGCAAACTACATCAACTGCACTACCCTCATCTACCCACCTGGTCACATGCTCAAAATATTCAATCAAATTTGTTAGGCACGATCTCCCTCTAACAAAGCTATGCTGACTATTCTTTATCAAACCTTACCTCTCCAAGCAGAGATAGATTCTCTCCTTCAGAATTTTCTCCAATAGTTTCCCGACCACTGACGGGAGACTCACTGGTCTGTAGTTCCCTGGCTTATCTCTACAACCTTTCTTAAACAGTGGGACCACATTAGCTATTCTCCAGTCCGCTGGGAGAGACAGAGCCCCTGCAATCTCCTCCCATGCCTTCCACAGCATCCTGGCTCACAATTCATCTGGACCTGGAGATTTCTCCACTTTTAAGCCTGCCAACTCCTCCAATATCACTCCCTTTGACAATTTGCTTAAGAACCTCACAGTCTCTCTCCCTGACATGAGACATTTGTTCAGGGAGGTGGTGGCAGTGGAATTGTCATTGGATTGATAATCTGGAGACACAGGGTAATTCCCTGGAGTTCCAGGGGCAGAATTCTCCGGAAACGGCGCGATGTCCGCCGACTGGCGCCCAAAACGGCACAAATCAGACGGGCATCGCGCCGCCCCAAAGGTGCGGAATGCTCTGCATCTTTGGGGGCCGAGCCCCAACCTTAAGGGGCTAGGCCGGTGCCGGACTGATTTCCGCCCCGCCAGCTGGCGGAAAAGGCCTTGGGTGCCCCGCCAGCTGGCGCGGAAATGACATCTCCGGGCGGCGCATGCGCGGGAGCGTCAGCGGCCGCTGACGGCATTCCCGCGCATGCGCAGTGGAGGGAGTCTCTTCCGCCTCCGCCATGGTGGAGACCGTGGTGAAGGCGGAAGGGAAAGAGTGCCCCCACGGCACAGGCCCGCCCGCAGATCGGTGGGCCCCGATCGCGGGCCAGACCCCGGAGCCCGCCCGCGCCGCCTTGTCCCGCCAGTAAGGTAGGTGGTTTAATCTACGCCGGCGGGATAGGCATTTTAGCGGCAGGACTTCGGCCCATACGGGCCGGAGAATCGCGCGGGAAGGCCCGCCAATCGGCGCGGCGCGATTCCCGCCCCCGCCGAATATCCGGTGCCGGAGAATTCGGCAACCAGCGGGGGCGGGATTCACGCCAGCCCCCGGCGATTCTCCGACCTGGCGGGGGGTCGGAGAATCTCGCCCCAGGTCTTTCAATAAAAATCTGGAATTAAGAAGTCTAATGATGACCATGAAACCATTGTCGATTGTCCTAAAAACCCATCTGGTTCACCAATGTCCTTTAGGGAAGGAAATCTGCCGTCCTTACCCAGTCTGGACTCCGTGACTCCAGACCCACAGCAATGTGGCTGACCATTAAATGCCCTCTGAAATGGCCAAGCAAACCAGTACAAAAGCAATAAATCCTGGCCCAGCCAGTGACACCCACATCCCGAGAAAGAATAAAATAAAAACGGAGGGTTGTGAATCCATTTGAAGTCTGTGTTTCAGCGGGCTGGCAATGTTCGGCTATCGAGTGTTATGACTCCTCTGAAAGTCTCCCTGACGTGGAAATATTTTTGATTTTTCATTGTCGCCTGGTCAAAATTGTGGAATTCCCACCTTTGGATTGGGTTGGATTTTCATGTACCGAGGTACAGTGAAAAGTATTTTTCTGCGAGCTGTTCAAACAGATCATTAAGTACCTGAAAATAAAAGAAAATAAAAAGAAAATACATAATAGGGCAACACAGGGTCCACAATGTAACTACATAGACACCGGCATCGGGTGAAGCATACAGGAGTGGAGTGTTAATCAGGTCAGTCCATAAGAGGGTCGTTTAGAAGTCCGGTTACAACGGGAAAGAAGCTGTTTTTGAGCTTGTTTGTGCGTGTTCTCAGACTTTTGTATCTCCTGCCCGAGGGAAGAAGTTGGAAGAGTGAGTCAGCCGGGTGGGAGGGATCTTTGATTATGCTGCCCCCTTTCCCCAGGCAGCGGGAGGTGTTGATGGAGTCAATGGATGGGAGGCAGGTTTGTGTGATGGACTGGGCGGTGTTCACGACTCTCTGAAGTTTCTTGCGGTCTTGGGCCGAGCAGTTGCCATACCAGGCTGTGATGCAGCCCGATAGGATGCTTTCTGTGGTGCATCTGTAAAAGTCGGCAAGAGTCAGTGTGTGTATATGCCGAATTTCCTTAATTTCCTGAGGAAGTATAGGCGCTGTTGTGCTTTCTTGGTGCTAGCGTCAACGTGGGTGGACCAGGACAGATTATTGGCGATGTGCACCCCTAGGAACTTGAAGCTGTCAACCATCTCCACCTCAGCCCCGTTGATGCAGACAGGGGTGTGTACAGTACTTTGCTTCCTGAAGTCAATGGCCAGCTCCTTAGTTTTAACAGCACTTTGGCTGTCCCTACACCACCACACAGACTGCAATACTTCAGATAGTTCAACGCCACATTGTCTAGAACAAGAGGATGGGCAATGGATGCTAACCTTACCAGTGACACTCTAACCTGTCAATGAATATAAAAATAATTCCTCCAGGTGAGAGTGGATAATGTCAACCCAAATTCCTGCTCCCCATTAAAAAAAACCATGGAAATAGTTCTACAATGTGATCAATGTAGGAACTTCAGATATATTGTATTACATGCAGCTGGGGCAGTAATGGTGTAGCCTCGGCGAGGCTGTGTACCTGACTGCTGCAGTAATGTTTTTTAAAAAATCTTGGGTTGAAAGGCAGATAGACTTTGGGGCTAGAGATACAATTAAAATATCATAAACGATCATGGGTGCGATTCTCCCATTGGGGGCCAGTGCCGACGCCGGCATAAAAACGGGAGTGTTTTACTACGGCGCCCGTTCCGAGACCCGATTCTCCGGGCCACAGTGGGGTAGCACGGTGCTGGAGCAGTTGGTACCGCAGTTGGGCCGGTACCAACTAGCGCCATGCGCAGTGGCCTTCTTCCCCGCGCCGGCCCCAACGCCAAATGGTGCAGGGCTACAGGGGCCGGCGCGGAGGTAGGCCCCCCGGCCGATCTGTGGGCCCCGATCGCGGGCCAGGCCACTATGGAGGCACCCCCCGGCTTCAGACCCCTCCCTCCCCCCCACACAGGCCACCCCCAGACCCTTCAATGCCGAGGTCCCGCCAGCTCGGAGGATATTAGAACGGCGCCGGTGGGACTCAGCTTTTTGGTGATGGCCGATCAGCCCACCCGGGCCGGAGAATCGGTGCACACTGGCGCCAACCATGCCGAACCCAGTGGCGCCAATTCTCCACTCTGTGGAGAATCGCCTCCCGGCATCGGGCCTGCGTGGCGCGATTCTCTGACCTGGGCAGGGTCGGAGAATTCTGCCCATAATTCTTTCCAGCCATGGATATTGTTTGCCAAGGTAGGGCTTAATGGGATTTTGCTTATAGAAAAGTTCACTGGGAGCAGATAGAGACAAGTGTTTAGCCTCAGTCAGATGGCCATAACCCAGTTGGTGGGATAGAGAAGATGTGGTTAAGGGGAGGAGCCAGGCCTGAAGCAGTCAGGTGTTGAGTCTAGTTTTGAGCTGTGAACAGACCACTAGCTTTTGCCAAATGCTGGGAAGTTAGACAGTAGTTGACACAGGCAAGAATCTGCAAGCTGCTTCCTGAAGGATCTCTCTCCCAAAGCAGTTTATCCAAGACATCTCTATAAAGCAAGTATTCTTGGATCTGCTCACTATATTTAAAAGTGGATTGTGACCAGAGATGGGGTTTGCTTGACTGGAGATTAAAAGATAACAGTTAGGAGATAAAGTGTTTAATTTTATTGTTGATCATTGCTTAACTGATATTTTTAAGCTATTTTCATTTATGAAGTTAAAGTTAAGTTTATGACTAAAAGTTGGTTTTAATACACCATATCCCTATGTGTGGAATCACTCCTGGAAGCAAAGTATCCTTTCCTCAATCTTACAAATTAAATAAAATATTGGGGTTTCTGTCCAGTATCCTAGCAACTGTTGCGGTCTGGTCTGGGATCGTAACAATTGAAGCAGTTCATTGAGACAAAACAGCACAAGGTTTGGTTTTGAAAGTTTTTGCAGTGAGCAGCCCAACATTGACAATAAAGTAGGAGTGGCTCTGTTTTTTTAAAAAAAAGAGGGCTGGATAAATACCCTTGAGCAAATGTTATGAAGCACAAATCCAGACAGAAAACGATAGGCAGAAGCTGCAGCTGGGGTGCAGAAAAAAAATCATCCCAAGAGGTAAATGAAGCATTATTAAATATGGCAGAAAAGAGATGCAAGGAGACATTCAGGAGCAATAAAACATGAGATGGAGGATACATTCAACCGGTCAGACATCAAAGAAGATGGAGAGGAGTCAACATTTTGAGCTTTGATTCCTTTGAGAATATTTCCAAGTTAGATTACAAAGCTTACATTTCACTCCAGTGAAAACAAATGAGCTTTGTATCAGTTGTTGCGAAGCAGTCAGCTGGATGGCATTACTGTTTACAGGCAAAATTCTTGTGCAATGATAAATTGTCATATAGAATAAGCAGTCCCATCCCAGGTTAAGAGCTAGTATTTAATGTGTTAGGTGCTCCATTGGAACCACCCATCAGGGCTATTGTTGCCCAGGGTCACTGCTGCTCATTGATATGTAGTGAACATTGACGCAAACTGGAGAGAGGTAGATGGGAATTTTAGTCAATACATCTGTGCTGACACAGGGCTGTCAGGTAAAGTACAAATCAACACAATGCTGATGTGTTGTTTTAAATTTTGTTTGGGGAACACGTGTTCTGGCATTGAGTTGATTAAATTATTGTCCCCATTGTCCAATAAATCACTGCACGGCATTATTAAGAACAAGCAGCTGGAAATCAGCTCAATCCTGAGAAATATTTCAGGCAGGAACCATGAATATTAATCTGGTAACACATTAGCTGTTGGTTTATTTATTGCGAACGTGCTAAAAATGGATATTCATAAACAGTAGGTAGGAAGAATCAGTTTATGCCTGCTGAATATTTACCAATAAATGCAATGTTACTAAATTAGGCTCACACTCCCTCCTAATTTTTTTACCATCTCTCCGTTCACCCGTGTTTACAGACTGTGAATGTTGGAGGCATTACCGTTAAACGCTGCCCTCCTCCAACACCCAAATAGACACCCATTGCAATCGGTCACTGAATGGTTAGTACAAGCTGGAACCATGGCTGATTTCCACCTCCTCCCCAGTCATGGGGGTAAAAGTGACCAAAACCGGGGCCCTGCTTGGCTTCAGCTAATGTAGTAGAGATCATGGGCGGCACGGTGGTTAGCACTGCTGTCACACAGCACCAGGGAACTGGGTTCAATTCTTGCCTCGGGTGACTGTCTTTGTGGAGTCGGCACATTCTCCCCGTCTCTGCGTGGTTCCCTCCGCGGTTTCCTCGCTCCGTCCAAAGATGTGCAGGTTAGGGGGATTGGCCATGTTAAATTGGCCCTTGCGTCCAAAAGGTTAGGTGGGTTTACTGGGTTATGGGGATAGGGTGGGGGCATGCGGAATCTTTCGGTGGGCCGGTGCAGGCTTGATGGGCCGGGTGGTCTTCTTCTCCATTGTAGGTATTCTATGATTCTATTCAGCATGGAGCTCAGGCCTTTCCTTCTGTGTGGAAAAAACTAGAGGGAAAAATATATCTGGTGTAAACAACCGTGCAAGGGTGGCACAGAGGTTAGCACTGCTGCCTCAGGGGGCTGACGACCCAGGTTCGATCCCGGCTCTGGGTCACTGTCTGCGTGGAGCTTGCACATTCTCCCTGTTCCTGCGTGGGTCTCACCCCCACAACCCAAAGATGTGTAGGGTAGGTGCATTGGGTACTTTAAATAAATGTTAAAAATCTATGGAAAAGGAAGTATTAACGTTTCAAGTCAAAAAGAAATTTATGGAAACGGCAATAGCGTTTCAGGTCAGTAACATCTCATCAGAATTTGAAACATCACCTGTTCATCTCTCCATTGAGGCTGCCCGACCAACTGAGTATTCCCAGCATTTTCTGATTTTGTGACAAATTTCTGACACCTGCAGTAATTCACTTTTGTTACTCAAGCTGCTGCTCACAGGCAAGCCGGATGCTGGCGCATCAGCTTCGGAAGCAGGACGCAGCTAGGGAGATCAGGGGAGGGAGTGTGGTGCGGAGTGGGGCTGGCATCAATGGGGTCTTCAGGGGCTTCTACGAGGAATTGTACCAATCCTAGCCCCCACGGGAGGAGGGAGGGATGGGCCAATTCCTGGACCAATTGAGGTTTCCAAAGGTGGAAGAGGGACTGGTGGCGGGACTGGGGGCCCCGATTGGGCTGGAGGAGCTGATCAAAGGGATAGGAAGCATGCAGGCGGGGAAGGCACCGGGGCCTGATGGTTTCCCGGTCGAGTTCTATAAAAAATATATGGACCTGTTGGGCCCGCTGTTAGTTAGGACCTTTAATGAGGCAAGGGCTTTACCCCCGACGATGTCCCGGGCACTGATCTCCTTGATCCTGAAGCGGGGCAAGGATCCCCTGCAATGTGGGTCTTACAGACCGATTTCCTTGCTAAATATAGATGCCAAGGTGCTGGCGAAGGTCTTAGCCACGAGGATTGAGGGCCGCAGATCATCCATGAAGACCAGACAGGATTTGTGAAGGGGAGACAGTTGAACGCGAATGTGCGGAGGCTTTTGAATGTTATCATGATGCCGGCGAGGGAGGCGGAGATAGTGGTGGCGATGGACGCTGAGAAAGCCTTCGATAGGGTAGAGTGGGGGTACCTGTGGGAGGTGCTGAAGAGGTTCGGGGAGGGGTTTGTCAGGTGGGTTAGGCTGTTGTATGAGGTCCCGATGGCGAGCGTGGCCACAAATAGGAGGAGGTCCGAGTACTTTCGGTTGCACTGAGGGAGACAGGGGTGTCCCCTGTTCCCTCTGCTATTCGCACTGGCGATTGAACCCCTGGCTATGGCACTGAGTCGAGGAACTGGAGGGGGTTGGTGCGGGGTGGGGAGGAGCATAGGGTGTCGCTTTATGCAGACGACCTGCTGCTGTATGTGGCGGACCCGGTGGGGGAATGCCGGAGGTAATGAGGATCCTTAGGGAATTCGGGGACTTTTCGGGGTACAAGCTCAATATGGGGAAGAGCGAGCTGTTCGTAGTTCAGCTAGGGGACCAGGAGAGGGGGATTGGCGAGCTCCCACTAAAAAGGGCGGAGAGGAGCTTCAGATATTTGGGGGTCCAGGTGGCCAGGAGCTGGGGGGCCCTGCATAGGCTTAACTTTACAAGGCTGGTGGAGCAAATGGAGGAGTTCAAGAGGTGGGACGCGTTGCCGCTGTCCTTGGCGGGTAGGGTGCAATCAAAATGACGGTGCTCCCAAGGTTTTTGTTCCTGTTCCAGTGCCTCCCCCGTGTTTATCCCGAATGCTTTTTTCAGGCGGGTTAACAGGAGTATAATGGGGTTTGTGTGGGCACGAGGGATTCAGGGTGAGAAGGATGTTCCTGGAGCGGAGTAGAGATAGGGGGGGGGGCTGGCGCTGCCCAACCTTTGTGGGTACTATTGGGCCACCAATGCGACGATGGTGCGCAAGTGGGTGATGGAGGGGGAGGGGGCTGCATGGAAGAGGCTGGAGACGGCGTCTTGTGTGGGTACGAGTCTGGGGGCGCTGGCAACGGCGCCGCTGCCTCCAAGGAGGTATACCACGAGCCCGGTGGTGGTGGCGGCCCTCAAAATTTGGGGGCAGTGGAGGCGGCATATGGGGGGGGGGGGGGGGAAAAGAGTTGGGGCCTCGGCGTTGACCCCATTACGGGGGAACCACCGGTTCGCCCCAGGAAGAACAGGTGGAGGGTTTTCGGGGTGGCACAGGGCAGGGATACAAAAGTTGGGGGACCTGTTTGTGGACGGGAAGTTCGCGAGCTTGGGTAAGCTGGAGGAGAAGTACGGGCTCCCCCCCCAGGGAACACCTTCAGGTACTTACAGGTAAGGGCGTTTGCCAGACGGCAGGTGGAAGTACGGGCTCCCCCCCCCAGGGAACACCTTCAGGTACTTACAGGTAAGGGCGTTTGCCAGACGGCAGGTGGTGGAATTCCCACGGCTGCTGCCACACACAGTACAGGACAGGGTGCTCTCTGGGGGGAGGGGGGGGGGGGGGGAGAATAGATCTCGGAAACTTACCAGGTGATGCAGGAGGAGGAGGCCTCGATGGTGGAGTTGAAAGGTAAGTGGGAGGAGGAGTTGGGAGTGGAGATCGAAGAGGGGACGTGGGCAAATGCCCTAGGGAGGGTGAACTCTTCATCTTCATGTGCGAGGCTCAGCCTCATACAGTTTAAGGTGCTGCACAGGGCACACATGACCGGGACAAGGATGAGCCGGTTCTTTGGGGGTGAGGACAGGTGTGTTAGGTGCTCAGGGAGCCCAGCAAATCACACCCATATGTTCTGGGCATGCCCAGCGCTGGAGGAATTTTGGAGGGGCGTAGCGAGGACGGTGTCGGGGGTGGTAGGATCCAGGGTCAAACCGGGCTGGGGGCTCGCAATATTTGGGGTGGCAGAGCCGGGAGTGCAGGAGGCGAAAGAGGCCGGAATTCTGGCCTTTGCGTCCCTGGTAGCCCGGCGAAGGATTCTCCTTCAGTGGAAGGATGCGAGGCCCCCAAGCGTGGAATCCTGGATCAGCGATATGGCGGGGTTCATTAAATTGGAGAGGGTGAAATTTGCCTTGAGAGGGTCGGTACAAGGGCTCTTTAGACGGTGGCAACCGTTCAATGGCAGCAGCAGCTCGGGTGGGGGTTACTTTATTTTTGTTTATGTTATCTACACTGGAGGGTCTGAGGGGGTGTGTATACCTGTTGTGTTAAGTCGGGGAGTTAATGTTAATTTATTATTTATGTACAGGGGGGAGGGGTTTGGGGGGTTGCTGTTTTAGATTGTGTTTTGTACTTAACCCTGTTGGGTTCTTTTTTCTTTCTCATTTTGTTACTGATATTTTATGAAAACCTTTAATAAATTTTTTTTAAAAAAAAAAGCTGCTGCTCAGTTTCTCCACACACACACACACACACACACACACACACACACACAAACACACACACACACACACACAGAGAACAGAAGCTCAACGGTTCACAACACGGGGCTGGTTTCTGTAATATTTTATTTGATGAATTGTTGAGTGTAGAATTTACAGTAGCTGTGTTTTTCTTCCCCCACCCCAGCTCACACCTCCAGAACTGATGCTCTGATACCAGACAATTGGTTACTCTCCAAATCCAGGCAACGCTGCAAGCTGCGGAGACGCACTGGATCTGGCTGTGTCAGGATCAGAGAGCTTTTACAGATAGAGAACAGTTGAACCTGATGGATAGGAGGCGGCGTATGGAGGGAATGTGTACCATTAAATCGCGTTAATCTAGTTTTGGATTTCTATAAAATAACCCCCCAGAAACTAAGGATGTCACAATAGGAACTGGCAAAAGCAAGCATTCTGCCACTTCTTATATATCTAGTGCTTGGCATGGTAACACAAGTCAATAACACTTGTACGCCACTCTTAATTCATACCTACATGCTGCAGCATCACAGCCCTGCACACCCGTTTTCCTTCCCCCAGTGCTGAACAGTTCAAAATGTTTCCCCCACACATTGCCTGGTTGGGAAGAGGGGTCTAAGGCTGTCTTGCTGGAATTCTACCACAATTCAAGTAGGCATGTGAAAATTGTACTGTTACACTGTTAAACCTAAACTGAAATCCCATCTGAAAGACTGGTTATGATCAGTACACTGACCAGGCTTTCGATTCAGGTTACTGGATTAAATTCAATGAAAACATTCGAGTTTCGCTTTGACACTGTTATTTTGCTCAAGTGTATGATAAACTTACCATTTAAACTGTTTAACTTAACTACAGCAGTTTCAATTTCAGGCCCAATTATTCCAGGATTTTCCCCAAACATTCTACGTGAGAATGTCCTAATTTTATCCCAGTTATCCGGAAGTTCCACTGATGCTGTTAACATTCCTTTTAAAGATAAACCAAGTGATTAACCCCAATGCAATTAACTTCCTTATTTTATTTTTTTAAATGGTAAACCTTCAGAAATGCCACTCGGTCATTGTTTCTGTCGATTTCAAGGGTACCCCGCACAGGTCGTGTTAGATGAATGTGATCACAGTGCGTCGGACTAAGAGCTCTTAATGGACAAAGCTGGACATTATGTTGCAAATGCACAGCGGCCTCGTCTGCGGAATGTAGGAATGTTTCTTCAGATGAAGAACTTTAGGTAGAGTTGGCATAAACTTCCCACAACGCTGACCTGTTATTTCCTCAATCTGACCCACTTGAACATTTACCGCATTTTCCGTTTTTACCTCTAATCAGGTTTCTGCAGATCTGCATTGCGATGGAAATATTGTCACATCCTCGCTTCCAAGTGACCCTTCCCACCACTAGGTTTGGAGCACGCAGCAAAACTACAGATTATTGCACAAATGCCCTAAGAGATGTGTATGAATGGACCCAGGGGGTGTTCAAACATCCTGGTACAGTCGGTTCAGTCACGGTTACGGAGACAAGTCCTGAAAGAATTTCAAAACTAAACGTCAACTGCCCATCTCGCGCCGGCTCAGAGAAATTTACACAAAATGCAGCAGACAGCGACGGTCCCTGGTTAATGTAGAGTTTAGGTTCAGTCACTGTTACACCCACCTGCAACAGAAAAAAAAAAATACTTCGACAAGACTACCCCCCCCCCCACCCTTCCACACCCTATTCCCCCCCCCCCCCCCTCCGTCCTCCGTCCCACTTTCAAGCGTTAAGATTCTTCATTGAGAAATTCATTGCCAGCTTTTCTGAAATGATTAGGAACACACTAACTACATATCAGTCAGATCAGAATACTGGTTTTCTTTCCCTGTTCAGCTTGGTTCACAGGCTAGGACACTGAATGATTTTGAATGCGCAGACTGCTTCAATGCCTGCGCGCACAGTGTTACATTCACACTCGTCTCCGTCCTTGCAAATCGTTTTTTGCATCATGTACAAAGCCCTCGTCCTTTGGATGCTATGGAATCTATTTCCTTGATTTTAAGCTTATGAATTGACAATGAAATCAGGACAGCTTATAAAAGTGATAAATTGGCATACATTGTACTGGTATATGCACAAACCTGTACCTAGAGCATCATTTTTCTTTTAAAAGTGCGTTGCTCAGGGTGGCATTGCCGTGCTTTCGCTGCACAGGCAATCTGAGGTCCATGAATTACAAATTCAGACTCTAGTAGCCTTCTGTCAGTTCCACATTTTGCAGCACCGACCATGCCTGCCCCACCCCCTCACCTCCCCATCCCACCCTCTGGGGTCTATGGATTGATGAGCCAACAGTTCCTGTTGTCAGCTTGTTGCTATCTCACAACTCCTAGCTCCCAAGGTAGGAACAGCTGTTGGGAATTCATTCAAACCAGCCAGATGCGGAACGTGGAAATCTCCATCGGCCTCATGGAGACGAGGCTGCTGTTGAAGGGCTCAGTGGGATACAGAAGGGACAAAGACATCGGCTGCACGCTCCGGATATCCAGACCCTGAAACAGACCCTCCAATGATAACTGGAACAGAAAGAGAAGGGCCACATTAGGTTGCAATCAGCATTGTCTTCAAGTCAGATAAAATTATTTGATTTACAAAATGTTGCTAAGGTTTGGCAAGTTGCACATCAGGTATTTAAAAAAGAAAGCTCTCTTTTCTGATTGTACCAGCTCTTGTACAACTCCACAGACCACCAGTCACCCTCCACCTTCATGTCCAGGCTTACACGCGCACACAAATGCTCAGGCAGAACAGCCCAGTCCTGTACTTAGCAGAAATCCGTACATGTGCATTTTCAGGTCGAGGCACTGACGAACGCTCAGAAGCAGGAACCTCTGACCGATCAGTTTGTTTCTCTTTCCAGGCTCCAGCACCGTACCAGGCTGATGGGAAAAATCAAACCCGGGATTCTCCTGGCCTGTACAAGGCAGAGCCACAAGAGGCCATGCAGCTCAAAGCGAGTTACTGGGAGAACCCACATCACAGATTACTACAGTGCAGAAGAGGCCATTTGGCCCATTGAATCTGCACCGGCGCACGAAAGGCCCTGACCTGCCCACCGAATCCCACTTGCCAGCACTCGGCCCATGGCCCTGAATGTTTTGGCGTATATCTCCCATGTGAACCAAATACAAAAATAGGTTGCACGACCTGTTTTTAAATGGAGGCATCACAATCATATAAACAGGAAATTGTATAGTACTGCTTCTTCAAGATTCACCTATTTAGACAACATGGCACATGATAGTATATGGGCAAGGACGCATAGGCAAACGGTTTTGGACAAGAGGTGCAGAGGGAATGTGAAGAACATTTTTTTCTTTTAATGCAGCCTGTGGTATTGATCTGAAATTCACCGACAGGAGGGTGGTGGATGCAACCACCATTGATGATTTCAAAAGGATGGGCACTGAAGGATATAAACCTGCAGGACTACAGGGATTGAGGAAGGGACTGGGACTGACTGCGATGCTCTAGAGAGCCAGCATAGACTTGATGGACTGAATGGTCTCCGGTGCCATAAATGACTATGAACAGCCTTATTCACCTTGACAAACCCAGGTCATATTAAAAACAAAAAAAACATCTAGTTAGTTCAAGCTCGGTGTCTAGATCTTCCTGCGTTTCATACTTTTCCTTGGGTAGTCGTACAGTTGAAGCCCAGGGTCTTGGCTTCCAGCCCACAGTCAAACCCTTTTCGATGGAGAATTAAAGCCATCTCCAGCCCAGGGGCCGATACCACCTGCAGTGTAAAACGAGAGAGAGCATCATTCAGGCAGCGGAGTTGCATTTCAATAGAGAACAGGCAGATATCCAGTCCACAATAACGACAATGATTCAGTTCCACTGGTGAAGGAAACTATCACTGCTGAAAGGAATTACCTGGAGCCAGGTCCGAGAACACACCTAATAGAATTCTTTGAGGAAGTGACAAAGTCAATTGATGAGGGAAGGGCTGTAGATGTCATATACATGGACTTCAGCAAGGTGTTTGATAAAGTTTCCCATGGCAGGTTGATGGAAAAAGTAAAGTTGTTTGGGGTTCAGGATGTACCTGCTAGATGGATAAAGAACTGGCTGGGCAACAGGAGACAGGAAGTAGTGGTGGAAGGGAGTGTCTCAAAATGGAGAAAGGTGTTCCACAGGGATCAATGCTCGGACCACTGTTGTTTTTGATATACATAATTGATCTGGACGAAGGTATAGGTGGTCTGATTAGCAAGTTTGCAGATGATACTAAGAATGGTGGAGTTGCAGATAGCAAGGAGGACTGTCAGAGAGAATACAGCAAAATATAGATAGATTGGAGAGTTGGGCAGAGAAATGGCAGATGGAGTTCAATCCAGGCAAATGCAACGTGATGCATTTTGGAAGATCTAATTCAAGAGCGGACTATACGGTCAATGGAAGAGTCCTGGGGAAAATTGATGTACAGAGAGATCTGGGAGTTCAGGTCCATTGTACCCTGAAGGTGGCTGCGCAGGTTGATAGAGTGGTCAAGAAGGCATACAGCATGCTTGTCTTCATCAGACGGGGTATTGAGTACAAGGGTCAGCAGGTCATGTTACAGTTGTATAGGACCTTGGTTAGGCCACATTTGGAATACTGCGTGCAGTTCTGGTCACCACATTACCAGAAGGATGTGAATGCTTTAGAGAGGGTGCAGAGGAGGTTCACCAGGTTTTGCCTGGTATGGAGGGTGCTAGCTATGAAGAAAGGTTGAGTAGATTAGGATTGCTTTCGTTGGAAAGACGGAGGTTGAGGGGAGACCTGATTGAGGTCTACAAAATTATGAGAGGTATGGACAGGGTGGATAGCAACAAGCTTTTTCCAAGAGTGGGGGTGTCAATTACAAGGGGTCACGATTTCAAGGTGAGAGGGGGAAAGTTTAAGGGGGATGTGCGTGGAAAGTTTTTTACGCAGAGGGTGGTGGGTGCCTGGAACGCATTGCTGGCGGAGGTGGTAGAGGCGGGCACGATAGCATCATTTAAGATGCATCAGACAGATATATGAACGGGTGGGGAACAGAGGGAAGTAGATCCTTGGAAAATAGGTGACAGGTTTAGATAAAGGATTTGGATCGGCTCAGGCTGGGCGGGCCGAAGGGCCTGTTCCTGTGCTGTAATTTTCTTTGTTCTTTGTTCACACGCCCATATCTCCAGGGTTTGGCACAGAACGTGACTGGGCTGTAGCATGGTAAAAAGCCTCAGGTACAGCTTCACACTCAAGTGCCTGTTGACATGGTGGTTTAGACAACAGTGGCAGGTAGCATGTCTAAATTTTACAGCGAATGGTGTTAACTCCCCCTGTCCCCTGCTCAACGAGGGTCAAACAGGGAACAGTGGTTTAGTGGTTATGCTACTGGACAACTACACCAGAGACCTGGAATAAAGATCCAGAGACACAAATTCAAATCCCACCGTGGCAACTGGGAACTTAAACTCAAGTTACTGAATAAATCTGGAATAAAATGTAACCATTTGGCTGCCGTATTGTTATTAAAAACCCAGCTGGCTCGTTGTAGGAGAGGAAATCCGTTGTGTTTACCCGGTCTGGCCTGACTCCAGACTCTCAATTCTGTGGTTGACTTTTAATTACCCTCAAATAGCCACACAGTGAAGGACAATTAGAGATGAGCAATAAGTGCACCCCTTGCCAGAGGTGCCCAGATCCCCCGAACTAACATTTGAAGATTGACCTGTCAAGTTGTCGAAGAATAAATGATTTAATTATCCTGGGTGAGAGCTGGGAAGGTTTGTTAAGATGCTTTGGGTTTGAGGCAGCTTCCAGGGGACAAGGAACGCTTCAAGGAGCAAGCAATCTTTCTGTGGCAGACTCGGGAATGTCCTTCAGGAGCGCCGGGCACCTGTGGCCAGGCTGTGACCCAGAAAGCTGGTCAGCCATCAGGTGGTTGGGATTCTGCCCACTTGATTTCGGGTAACTCTGCACACCAATGGCCTGATGGGCAGGGCGGCACAGTGGGCAGGAAGTGTGCATCGTAGCGTACAAGTGAAATTAGCCCAGCAATGGCAAGACGTGCTGCCCCGCTAAACCACTCACCTCAGACTGAAGAGTTCTCATGTTCAGCATGTGGAAGTCACAGGGGACAGGGGTCGAAAGTGGACGCCAGGTTCTGATGGGCGGAACATTCTGCGGCCGAGGGGTTACTGGCATCGCCAGGACATCGTGGCTTAAGTGCATCGAGGTCATGTGACTGAGCAGAGAGGGAAAGCTCACCGGCCGACTGTCCTGCACCTGCAGCAATGGAAATAAAAGCTCAGTCTGTTGTAGGTCACACGGTTCAGCCAGTCAGACAGGGTGAATCTGAGCAATGTAGCACCTCTGAACCCACTCCACCAAGAAGTCCTCCCCCACCCCAGCCCCCATAACTCCTCAGAGTCCCACACTGATGAGCTAACAGTCCCAGGGAGGAACAGCCTAGGTTTTAAAGACTGGATTGGCAGAACTGATGGGACACAACATAGGTCACTGGGCATAGTTTGGACACTCAGAAGTTTTCACAGTTAAGTGCTGTAAGATTATTAGATGGGGCCATCATAGTCAGGTCTGATTTTGCCTTCATTGAACATCCACACACTTTCCCAATGGATAGGGTCCAGGAGCAGAGGCGCTGGCGGAGTTTACTCCCTTTCTTCAGCACAGGAGGGCAAAAAGCTTAACTCCAGTGGGCCAAGCTGAGTTTAGCCAACGCAGCAACAGAGGACCATTCTGGTCTTAAGTTGTCAACTCAGAGCTGGGTTGGTCACTGGGGATTGTAGTCACTGACTGAACCAACAGGGGGAGCTAATAGATCAGCTTTTGATCAAAACAAAAATACCCGAGCAGACAACTAGCCAGTTGCAACTATAGAGAATGGAGGGTTTACTGGGCTGGAACTTTCCTGCAAGCAGAAACAAGATGATGTGGTATGGATTCGGAATGACTACTAGTCTCTAGAAGCTTGCTCAGCATTTAATAAGGAGCAGATGTGTCACCCATGGTCAATGAAGCATGAAACAGGAGTTCTGTGACTCCCGCACTTCCTTACATGGAGCACAGATGTATCAGCTCAGTAAAGGCTTTGTATTGTTACCGACCTACCCTAATCCAACCCTCTGAGAAAACCCTCACAACAAGGCCAAGAGACACATGGGCAACAAGTTCTATGGAGCGTCAGAGGTGGGCAAGAAGCAGGTTGCATTTGAACAACACTTACACACAGCTCGAGAGTCACATACATTGTAGTGAAGGCGTCATTTCTTTTGTCAGCCTCCTTCCTCCCCACTGAATGGCTCACTATCGGGGTACAATTCCAGGGCCCGTAGCAGTCTCTGATCAAGTGGTCAGTCTCAAGGTGGGGGCACTCATCCAGATCACAGACCACCTCACCAGTCTTTCACACACACACACACGCACATACAGACGCACACACTTTTCAGCAAGACTCACTGGACAGCAATCAGGGACCAGAACTCCTGCTGATTTCCCTCCCCAGCCCAGGCAAACAATTGGTTGGCGAGTGAAATACAGGTTACAGAGCTTCCAGACAGACATACAGACAAACAGCTACTGGCTACATCTCACTGCAGCTATGACTCATAGCACAGAGGCGGTCAAAGTTAATTTACAGATTACACTTTGACCCAGCCCCCTCTCTAAAAGGTTACCTCATGGGTGCTGGTCCTGGAAAAGATGGAGGCTGCGAGTGTCTGTAACATGGAGTGCAGCCTTGACAGAAAGCCAATGTGCTGAAGAGGAGCAATGGGAATGAAGAACACGGTGAACATGAAGGAATGCAGTCCAGCAAACGGGCAAGTACAGCCATTCACATCCCACAGACATGGAATTAATCATATGTGCACTTGTGCACACATACACAGAGACACACAGTCACACACACCCATCACTACATAGATGACAGACACGGTGGAGTGGTTGGAATTTGTGTTTAATTCCCAGGTTCCCAATTCCAGATCTTCTGTCAGCTAAGGTTGGGAGCACAGACAGTTGCCACAAAACACAACGCTAGACCCAACATTTCTACTTATGCTATCTCCAACCGTAACTTGGTTCCAAAAACTACAGAACTCCTGGCCTCCCTTAGACTTCAGCCTTCGGCCGAGAGCCCACACTCCAGGCAAAGGTCTGAGTGACAGGGCAAAAGGCACTGGTACCCTCCCCAACTAAGTTACTGGTCTCACGACAGTAATAGAAAATATGCTGCTTTATCTTGCATACTATTTCAACTGACATCTACTGATGCAGATGCGTGCGCACTATCCTGGATTCTAACACTTCATTAGTTGCACAGTAATCTAGGAGTCATAAAGGGAGCTGTTTAAATGCAAGTTTTTCCTTCTTGGTATTGCGTGACGTGCAAAGGAAGTCAGACACCATGTGCAATTCCCCCCCACCTGCTACTTATTCCCTGAATAAGAGACTGGACGAATGAACTTCAGATAATCGGCCCAGTTTTTTCCTTCCTCATTCACAGCCCCACACCCTCACCTCCTCTACTGGAGCTATTGTTTCTTGCTGAGGTACAGTTCAATTGGCCACCTCAGCCCTCTGGAGTCACTCAGGCTGGCTATTAGCTGCATCAAGAATCATAGCTGTGTCCAATCCTGTTGTCACCTGCAATACACACTTTCCAGAAGGAACCATGGCCACAGGAGGGAGGACCCAGTTTATAATCCCCCCCCCCCCTCCTCCCCAGAGTGAGATCAGTTACTTCTGCCCAGACAGGGGTCGAACCCAAGCCGAAGGAGCGAGCAGCACATCCAATGGTGCCTTTAATCAGAGAGAAATCACTCTTTAAATTTCTAGGTCGACACTCCCCAACAACAGATATACCAAGAAGTGGGTTTAAAAACGATTAAATACTTTGTTTGATGTTGCCCTCTTCTCCAGCAAGATACGGAATCTGTTGCAGGTCACTTTATTGTCCTTCAGCCCTTGTCCCAAGCCCCGGTTATCATCCTGCATTAGACGGCGATCCAGAATAACCTCCAATTGACCTAGCAGCAAAAGAAACAGAAATATATTCAGTCTTTCGCAGAAGTCAGATAACTTTTGGTGAAGTTGGAGTGCCTCTTTTTTTGTTGTTGCAATTTTCATTCCCCCTTAGGGAAATTTCCCAGTGAGGATAGCGCTGAAAACGTGAAGCTCACGTTACTCATCATCGTGACGTTGGGCGAAGGACAATTACTGCAGGAGGCACCATCAGCACATCATCAATTAGGAACACAGGAGCAGTCGTAGGCCATTCGGCCCAACAAGCCTACTCCAACATTCAATTTGACCAGCCTGATCATCTACCTCAATGCCACTTTCCCCGCACGATCTCCTTATCCCTCAATGCCATTAGTATCCAGAAATCTATCGATCTCTGTCTTGAACATGCTCAATGATTGAACTTCCACAGCTCTCTGGAATCGGGAATTCCAAAGGTCCACTATCCTCAGTGAAAAAATTCCTTCCCATCTCAGTCTTAAATGATCTACTCCTTATTCTTAGATTATGTTCCTTGGTGTTCGACTCACCAGCCAATGAAAACATCTGATCTACATCCAGCCTGTCAAACTCTGTAAAAAATACTAAGTTTCAATTAGGTCACCCCTCATTCTTTAAAACTCCAGTGTCTACAGATGAAATGAAAAATGAAATGAAAATCGCTTATTGTCACAAGTAGGCTTCAATGAAGTTACTGTGAAAAGCCCCTAGTCGCCACATTCTGGCGCCTGTTCGGGGAGGCTGGTACGGGAATTGAACCGTGCTGTTGGTCTGCTTTAAAAGCCAGCGATTTAGCCCAGTGAGCTAAACCAGCCCCAGATCCAGTCCCAATCTCTCCTCAAAACAATTCCAGGGATTAATCTGGTGAATCTCAATTGTACTCCCTCTATGACCAGTATATCCTGCCTTAGATAGAGACACCAAAATTGTACACAATACTCCAAATAACACCTCATGTAGACTCTATACAATTACAGCAAGACATTGTTACTCCGGCACTCTCATTTCCTTGCGACAAAGGTCAACATACTATTAGCCTGACTTCCGGGTGCGGCGATGACCAGCTGAGTCGCACGTTTCGGCAGCTCCCTGTGAAACGGACTTTTGGGCTCTTGATAGGAGCCCCAACGGCAATTTTAACGGCTGAAAACACCGTGCGGTAAACCAGAAGGGTGTTCCCCCTGGACACGGATGGAAAAAGGAGAGGAAAGTGGCCGGATTGCAGCGGATCCTTTGGAACAACGGCAAGGAAGGCAAGCAGAAACCAAGATGGCGTCGGAAGGTGGCAGTTTCATATGGGGCCCTGAACAACAAGAGTTTTTGAAACGCTGCGTGGAGGAGATAAAAAAGGAAATGAAGAAAGAGTTGTTGGCCCCGATATTACAGGCGATTGAAGGGCTGAAAGAGGAACAAAAGACCCAGGAGCAGGAGCTTCGGGTCGTGAAGGCGAAAGCAGCAGAGAATGAAAACGACATACAGGGCCTGGTGGTGAAGTCGGAGATACAGGAGGCACACCAGAAACGATCTGTGGAGAGGTTGGAGGCACTGGAAAATAACGCAAGGAGAACAACTTGAGGATTCTTGGCCTTCCTGAAGGTGTGGAGGGGGCGGACGTCGGGGCATATGTGAGCACGATGCTGCACTCGTTAATGGGAGTGGAGGCCCCGACGGGTCCGTTGGAGGTGGAGGGAGCATACCGAGTTATGGTGCGAGGATCGAGAGCAGGAGAAGCTCCCAGAGCCATAGTGGTGAGATTTCTCCGTTTTAAGGATAGAGAAATGGTCCTTAGATGGGCGGAGAAAACTCGGTGTAGTAAATGGGAGAACGCGGTGATCCGCGTCTATCAAGATTGGAGTGCGGTTCGTAAAAGGGAGACAACTGAATGTTAACGTGCGACGACTATTAGGGGTGATAATGATGCCCCCAGTGGAGGGGGAGGCAGAGATAGTGGCGGCAATGGACGCAGAGAAGGCATTTGATAGGGTGGAGTGGGAGTATTTATGGGAAGTGTTAAGGAGGTTTGGGTTTGGGAACGGGTTTATTAGCTGGGTTAGACTTCTTTATGGGGCTCCAACGGCAAGCGTAGTTACAGGTCGACATAGATCGGAGTATTTCCGACTATATAGGGGAACAAGACAGGGATGCCCGCTGTCTCCATTGTTGTTCGCGTTGGCAATTGAACCTCTGGCCATGGCGTTGAGAGACTCCAGGAAATGGAGAGGGGTGATTAGAGGGGGAGAAGAACACAGAGTCTCGTTATATGCGGATGACCTATTGTTATACGTGTCGGACCCAGCGGGGGGAATGATAGAGGTTATGCGAATTTTGAGGGGGTTCGGGGATTTCTCGGGGTATAGGCTAAACATGGGGAAGAGTGAATTATTTGTGATACATCCAGGGGACCAGAGTAGAGAGATAGAAGGCTTGCCTCTAAGGAAAGTGGAAAGAAACTTCCGATACCTGGGGATTCAGATCGCTAGGAGCTGGGGAACCTTGCACAGACTTAATCTGACACGGTTGGTAGAACAAATGGAGGAGGACTTCAAGAGGTGGGACATGCAGCCTCTATCGCTGGCGGGCAGGGTGCAAGCAATTAAGATGATGGTCCTCCCGAGGTTCTTATTTGTATTTCAATGTCTCCCTATACTAATCACTAAGACCTTTTTTAATAAAATAGACAGGAGCATCACGAGCTTAGTGTGGGCAGGGAAAGTTCCGAGAGTAAGGAGGGGGTTCCTTCAGCGTAGTAGGGACAGAGGAGGATTGGCACTACCGAACTTGGGCGATTACTATTGGGCCGCCAATGTGGCAATGATACGTAAATGGATGATGGAGGGTGAGGGAGCGGCGTGGGAAAGACTGGAGAGAAAGTCCTGTAAAGGGACGAGTTTAGAGGCGCTGGTGACGGCGCCGCTACCGATCTCACCTAAAAAGTTTACCACGAACCCGGTGGTGGCGGCAACATTGAATATCTGGGGACAGTGGAGGCGACAGAGAGGGGTGCGGGGAGCCCTGGTGGGGTCCCCAATCAGGAACAACCATAGGTTCGCCCCAGGAAGAATGGATGGAGGATTTCAGAGCTGGTTCCAGTTGGGAATTAGGAGGGTGGGAGATTTATTTATAGATGGGACTTTTGCGAGCTTGGGAGCATTGGAGGAAAAGTATAAGTTGCCCCGGGGAAATTTCTTGAGATATATGCAGGTGAGGGCATTTACTAGACAACAGGTGAGGGAATTTCCATTGCTCCCGACACAGGGGATACAGGACAGGGTGCTTTCAGGGGTGTGGGTCGGAGAGGGCAAGGTGTCAGAGATTTACCGAGAGATGAGGGAAGAGGGGGAGGAGTCGGTGGGCGAACTAAAAGGAAAGTGGGAAGAAGAACTAGGGGAGGAGATAGAGGAGGGTATGTGGGCTGATGCCCTAAGCAGGGTAAATTCCTCTTCCTCATGCGCCAGGCTTAGCCTGATTCAATTTAAGGTGCTACATAGAGCACACATAACGGGAGCAAGATTGAGCAGGTTCTTTGGAGTGGAGGACAAATGTGGGAGGTGTGGCGGGAGCCCGGCAAACCACGCACATATGTTTTGGGCATGCCCGGCACTGGAAGGGTATTGGAAGGGAGTGACGGGAGTGATTTCGCGGGTGGTGAAGGCCCGGGTCAAACCAGGCTGGGGGTTAGCTCTATTTGGAGTTGCGGAAGAGTCGGGAGTGCAGGAGGCGAAAGAGGCCGACGTTGTGGCCTTTGCGTCCCTAGTAGCCCGGCGCAGGATCCTACTCATGTGGAAGGAGGCAAAACCCCCCGGACTGGAGGCCTGGGTAAATGATATGGCGGGGTTCATTAAACTGGAGCAGATCAAGTTTGCCCTGAGAGGATCGGCTCAAGGGTTCACCAGGCGGTGGCAGCCATTTCTCGACTACCTAGGGGAACGTTAGAGGGAAGACAGATGACCAGCAGCAGCAACCCAGGGGGAGGCGGGGGGGGGGGGGGGGGGGGGGGGAGGGGGGGTTTAGTTTAGGTCAAAGATAAAGGGGTTTTGTTACTTGTGTATTGTTTAAAATTTCTGTATTGTTATTGTTGCGTTTGCTTTGTAAGAGGGGAAAAATTGTTGTTTGGGAAAAAAATTTCAATAAAACATTTATAAAAAAAAAAAAAAAAAAAAAAAAGATTGGAGTGCGGAGGTGGCGAGAAGGAGGGCGAGCTTTAATCGGGCCAAAGCGGTACTTCACAAAAAAAAGATAAAGTTTGGAATGATGCAACCGGCAAGACTGTGGGTCACATATCAAGGGAGGCACCACTACTTTGAGACGGCGGATGAAGCGTGGACTTTTATTGTAGAAGAAAAATTGGAATGATTGGACTACAAAAATGAACGTTTGGACAAAGTGGTGGGACGAGTGGGGGGGGGGGGCGAAGAGGGATTGTATGATTAATCCTGCGGTATGGTAACTTTTCTTTCTCCCACAGGTGGTGATGGGGGGAGGTGGGGAGGGAGAGGAGATGGGGCGTTGGCCATGGGAGGCGGGGCCGAGGGAGAGGCGCGGGCTTGGTTCCCGCGCTATGATAATTATGGCGGGAATAGAGAAGCAGGAAGGAGGGGGCGCCGCACGGGGCGAGCCGTGATCACGGGGGGAAGCAGAGGTCAGCCAGAGTTTGCTGACTTCTGGGAGCAACATGGGGGGAGTAATTATGCTAGCGGGGGGTCTAGCGGGGGGGGGGGGGGGGGAATTACTGGGTTGCTGCTGCTGGGGAAAGGGGGGAGTGGGTGCGGGAAAGGATGGGCGGGGGGGCACCGTCTGGGAGAAATACAGCCGCGTGGGAACTGGGCGAGAAGCTGGAAAAAGATGATGGCTAACCGGCAAGGGGGGGGGGGGGGTGGGAAGCCCCCCAACTCGGCTGATCACGTGGAACGTGAGGGGGCTTAACGGGCCGATAAAGAGGGCACGAGTACTCGCACACCTTAAGAAACTTAAAGCAGATGTGGTCATGTTACAGGAAACGCACCTGAAACTGATAGATCAGGTTAGGTTGCGCAAAGGATGGGTAGGGCAGGTGTTCCATTCGGGGCTGGATGCGAAAAACAGGGGGGTGGCTATATTAGTGGGGAAGCGGGTAATGTTCGAGGCAAAGACTATAGTGGCGGATAACGGGGGCAGATACGTGATGGTGAGTGGCAAATTACAGGGAGAGATGGTGGTGTTGGTAAACGTGGATGCCCCGAATTGGGACGATGCCAATTTTATGAGGCGAATGCTAGGACACATCCCAGACCTAGAGACCGGAAAGCTGATAATGGGGGGAGACTTTAACACGGTGTTGGAACCAAGGCTGGATAGGTCGAAGTCCAGGACTGGTAGGAGGCCGGCAGCAGCCAAGGTGCTTAAGGATTTTATGGAGCAGATGGGAGGGGTGGACCCGTGGAGATTCAGTAGACCTAGGAGTAAGGAGTTCTCGTTTTTCTCCTATGTCCATAAAGTCTATTCACGCATAGACTTTTTTGTGTTGGGTAGGGCATTGATCCCGAGGGTGAGGGGAACAGAATATACGGCTATAGCCATTTCGGATCATGCCCCACACTGGGTAGACTTGGAGATAGGGGAGGAAACAAGAGGGTGTCCACCCTGGAGAATGGATATGGGACTAATGGCGGATGAGGGGGTGTGCTTAAGGGTGAGGGGATGCATTGAAAAGTACTTGGAACTCAATGACAATGGGGAGGTTCAGGTGGGAGTGGTCTGGGAGGCGTTGAAGGCGGTGGTTAGGGGGGAGCTGATATCAATAAGGACACATAAAGGGAAGCAGGAGAGTAAGGAACGGGAGCGGTTGTTGCAAGAACTTTTGAGGGTGGACAGACAGTATGCGGAAGCACCGGAGGAGGGACTGTATAGGGAAAGGCAAAGGCTGCATGTGGAATTTGACTTGCTGACCACAGGCACTGCAGAGGCACAATGGAGGAAGGCGCAGGGTGTACAGTATGAATATGGAGAGAAGGCGAGCAGATTGCTGGCACACCAATTGAGGAAAAGGGGAGCAGCGAGGGAAATAGGGGGGGTGAGAGACGAAGATGGAGAGACGGAGCGGGGAGCGGAGAGAGTGAATGAAGTGTTTAAGACATTTTATAAAAAATTGCATGAAGCTCAACCCCCGGATGGGAGGGAGAGAATGATGGAGTTTTTGGATCGGCTGGAAATTCCCACGGTGGAAGAGCAGGAAAGGATGGGATTGGGAGCACAGATCACGGCAGAAGAAGTGGTGAAAGGAATTAGGAACATGCAGACGGGAAAGGCCCCGGGACCGGACGGATTCCCAGTTGAATTTTACAGAAAATATTTGGACTTGCTCGCCCCGCTACTGACGAGGACCTTCAACGAGGCAAAGGAAAGGGGACAACTGCCCCCGACTATGTCAGAAGCAACGATATCGCTTCTTTTAAAGAAGGAAAAGGATCCGCTACAATGCGGGTCCTACAGACCAATCCTCCCTCCTCAATGTAGATGCCAAGGTCTTGGCCAAGGTAATGGCAATGAGAATAGAGGAATGTGTCCCGGGGGTGGTTCATGAGGACCAAACTGGGTTTGTGAAGGGGAGACAGCTGAACACGAACATACGGAGGTTGTTAGGGGTAATGATGATGGCCCCACCAGAGGGTGAAAAGGAGATAGTAGTGGCGATGGATGCCGAGAAAGCATTTGATAGAGTGGAGTGGGATTATCTGTGGGAGGTGTTGAGGAGATTTGGGTTCGGAGAGGGGTATGTTAGGTGGGTGCAGCTGTTGTATAGGGCCCCAGTGGCGAGTGTGGTCACGAATGGACGGGGATCGGCATATTTTCGGCTCCATAGAGGGACAAGGCAGGGATGTCCTCTGTCCCCATTACTGTTTGCACTGGCGATTGAGCCCCTGGCGATAGCGCTGAGAGGTTCCAAGGGATGGAGGGGAATACTTAGGGGAGGAGAAGAACACCGGGTATCTTTATATGCAGATGATCTGCTACTATATGTGGCGGATCCAGCGGAGGGGATGCCAGAAATAATGCGGATACTTGGGGAGTTTGGGGATTTTTCAGGGTATAAATTGAACATGGGAAAGAGTGAGCTGTTTGTGGTGCATCCAGGGGAGCAGAGTAGAGAAATAGAAGACCTACCGTTGAGGAAGGTAACAAGAGACTTTCGTTACCTGGGGATCCAGATAGCTAAGAATTGGGGCACATTGCACAGGCTAAATTTGACGCGGTTGGTGGAACAGATGGAGGAAGATTTCAAGAGATGGGATATGGTAGCATTGTCAATGGCAGGGAGGGTGCAGGCGGTTAAGATGGTGGTCCTCCCGAGATTCCTTTTTGTGTTTCAGTGTCTCCCGGTGGTGATCACGAAGGCTTTTTTCAAAAGGATAGAAAAGAGTATCATGGGTTTTGTTTGGGCCGGGAAGACTCCGAGAGTGAGGAAGGGATTCTTACAGCGTAGTAGGGATAGGGGGGGGCTGGCACTACCGAGCCTAAGTGAGTATTATTGGGCCGCTAATATTTCAATGGTGAGTAAGTGGATGGGAGAGGAGGAAGGAGCGGCGTGGAAGAGATTAGAGAGGGCGTCCTGTAGGGGGACCAGCCTGCAGGCTATGGTGACAGCCCCATTGCCATTCTCACCAAGGAACTATACCACGAGTCCGGTGGTGGTAGCTACACTGAAGATTTGGGGACAGTGGAGACGACATAGGGGAAAGACCGGAGCACTGGGGGGGTCCCCGATAAGAAACAACCATAGGTTTGCCCCGGGGGGAATGGATGGGGGATATGGAATGTGGCAAAGAGCAGGTATAACGCAATTGAAAGATCTATTTGTGGATGGGAAGTTTGCGAGTCTGGGAGCGCTGACCGAGAAATATGGGTTGCCCCAAGGGAATGCATTCAGGTACATGCAATTGAGGGCTTTTGCGAGGCAGCAGGTGAGGGAATTCCCGCAGCTCCCGGCACAAGAGGTGCAGGACAGAGTCATCTCAAAGAAATGGGTGGGGGACGGTAAGGTGTCGGATATATATAGGGAAATGAGAGACGAAGGGGAGACTATGATGGACGAACTAAAAGGGAAATGGGAAGAAGAGCTAGGGGAGGAGATTGAGGAGGGGATGTGGGCAGATGCCCTAAACAGGGTAAACTCGTCGTCCTCGTGCGCCAGGCTAAGCCTGATTCAGTTTAAGGTATTACACAGGGCACATATGACTGGAACACGGCTCAGTAAATTTTTTGGGGTGGAGGATAGGTGTGCGAGGTGCTCGAGAAGCCCAGCGAATCATACCCATATGTTTTGGTCATGCCCGGCACTACAGGGGTTTTGGATGGGGGTGACAAAGGTGCTTTCGAAAGTAGTAGGAGTCCGGGTCGAACCAAGCTGGGGGTTGGCTATATTTGGGGTTGCACAAGAGCCGGGAGTGCAGGAGGCGAAAGAGGCCGATGTTTTGGCCTTTGCGTCCCTAGTAGCCCGGCGCAGAATATTGCTAATGTGGAAAGAAGCCAAGCCCCCGGGGGTAGAGACCTGGATAAATGATATGGCGGGGTTCATAAAGTTAGAGCGGATTAAGTTCGTCCTAAGGGGGTCGGCTCAAGGGTTTACTAGGCAGTGGCAACCGTTCGTCGAATATCTTGCGGAAAGATAGATAGGGGAGAACAAAGAAGGCAGCAGCAGCGGCCCAGGACTTGGGGGGGGGGGGGGGGGGGGGGGGGGGGGGGGGGGGGGGGGGGGGGGGGGAGAGAGGGATGGGGGGGGGATGGGGTGTGTGTGGCCTGAGACAAGGCAGTTGCCAATTAGGGCTAGTTTTTATTTTTTGTTATTTAATATTTATTTATTTGTTGTTGTTTTTGTTTAAATTTAAAAAAGGTCATTATTATCTGTATTGTTACAATGTTGTGTAAAGGATGCACAATGTACTGTGTTGGTTGACCAAAAATTTTCAATAAAATATTATTTAAAAAAAAAAAACAACATACTATTAGCCTTTCTAATTGCTCTCTGCACCTGTAGGCTAGCTTTTAGTGATGCATGGACAAGGAGGACACCCAGGTTCCTTTGGACACCAACACTTCCCAAACTCTCACCTTTTAAGAAATACTCCGTCTTTCTGTTTTTTCTACCAAAATGAATAACTTCACTTATTCACATTCAAGGTCTGTTCAAAACCCCTTGAAGCCTCCTTGTATCCTCCTCAAAAGTCGTACTCCCGCCTAGTTTTGCAACATGAGCAAATTTGATATTATTACATTTGATCCCCACATACAAATCACGTATATAGATTGTGAAGAGCTGCGGCCCCAGCACTAATCCTTGTGGTAACCCACTAGTAACAGCCTGGCATCTGGGAATGATCCGTTTATCCTACTCTCTACTTTCTGCCGGTTCATCAATTGTCAATCCATACAAGTAAACTTCCCCAATCCCATGCGCTTTAATTTGATTTACTAACCTCCTGTGTGGGACCTTATCAAAAGCCGTTTGAAAATCCAAATACACCACATCCACAGGTTCCCCTTTATGGATGATGTGCTTAACATCCTCAAAAAAAGCTCCCAACAGGTTTGTCAAACATGACTTCCCTTTCATAAATCAATGTCGACTCTGCCCAATTATACCATTCTTTTCTTAACGTCCAGTTATCAGATCCTTTACAATGGATTCTAACATTCCCTACTACTGACATCAAACTAACGGGTCTGTAGTTCTCCATTCTCCCGCCCAGAGAGGTCGCTTACCACTGTGAATGCTCGACACACCCAGCGATTGTGCAGTGTGTAGTGTCAGACGGAAAAGATCATCCTGAATGTAGGCCATGGCTGACATCGGGTAGAAGTTGGCCTGAAGTGGCAGTTTCTGAAAATATTTTCTAGGTTGAATCTATGGAAAATAATTGAAAAGATACAGAACACTTGAACAATCCACACTGCTGCATTAAGATTGCCTCATTTAAAAACTCCAGCACATTTTCCAAGATCAAATACCTTCCATTCTTAACCTCGTGACCATACCTTCTACTCCAACAGATATTATTTTGATCCTAATTCTCTCTTTCCCCCCCCCCCTCAAATAATTCAAGTGGTTTCCATTCCCAATGTGCAACCAAGGATAACCAAACAGAGTTAGTCCACCACGCCAGTAGTGCGGCCAGTGTCTGGTGTCTATGGGACAAATTTAATTTTAAAAATTAATTTAGAGCACCCAATTATTTTTTTTTCCAATTAAGGGGCAATTTAGCGTGGCCAATCCACCCACCCTGCACATCTTTGGGTTCTGAGGGTGAGACCCACGCAGACACGGGGAGAATGTGCAAACTCCACACGGACAGTGACCTGGTGCCGCGAGGCAGCAGTGCTAACCATGGGACAGATTTAACGATTGTATTAAACATGTATCGATAGTAAAATCTTGCAACAATGTACATTATAAATAACACCAACGATATTTATAATGAGACGTGTCTATGTGAACTTGTCACGCTGTATGTACACACACTAATCAAAGTCCTGCAGTGCCACCACTGTCAGGAGGGTGTAATTATAGGGCAACAAGTTTACTTCAGCAATTCCCAAGTTTACATCACCAATTTCCATTACGAATGTAGACTGGGGAAGAAAAACGAACAAACTTAATAAAGGAATAAAAACAAAAATGCTGGATAAACTCAGCAGGTCTGGCAGCATCTGTGGAGAGATGGACCGACTACATCTGTAAACTCCCTAACAATTATCTCCCAGCCTCTAGCACCTCTTCACCCAAACATCGGGGGCCGAATTCTCCATCCCGCCAACGGGTTTCCCATTGTGGGCACCCCTCACGCCATCGGGAAATCCGCAGGCGCGAGCACGCTGCCGGCGAAATGGAGGATTCCGCCAGCGGAGAATCCAGCTCCATATCGAAGGAAGACATAAGTTCCTTGGAAGCAGTACCTCCAAGGTTCATTAGATTGGTTCCTGGGATGAGAATGTTGTCTTATGAGAGGGCGAGTAAATTAGATCTATATTCTCTCAAGTTTAAAAGAATGGGGCCAAATCTCATTGGATATGCAAGATACTGAAGGGGCTTCACAGTGTAGACAGAAAGGTTGTTTCCACTGCTTGAAGTCTAGAATATGGCAGCACAGCCTCAGGATAAGGGGTAAATTATTTAGGACTAAGATGAGAAGAAGTTTGCTTATTTAAGATTGTGAATTGTAGGAATTCTCCCCCCCAGAGGAGTGTGGATGCTCCATCGTTGACTGCGCCCAAGGCAGAGATAGACAAATTCTTAATTTCTCAGGAAATCAAGGGATATGGGGAGCGGGCAGGGAAGCAGAATTAAAACAGAAGATCAACCACAATCATATTAATGGCGGAGAAGAATAGAGCGAGCATATGATCTGCTCGTTCCTTTTTCTTATGCTTTTGTTGATCATGACCTGACGAGGAATCCACTGGAAAATAACGAATGTACTTATATTGATGTAATACCATGTAGCAATGTCTTAACGAATAATTAGTGAGGTGTTATAGAAACACACCATGGCCAAACAGCAGCAAGGTGAGCAAATAGTTCATCTGTTTTTAGTATTATCGGTCACTTGCTGGCGAGGGCAGCAGACCTTCCTGCTCTTGTGCAATAATGTATCAGGATTGTTATCAGAAAGAGGGAGGTGGGACCCAAGTCTGATGCACTCTCTCAAGGTCACTGCACTGGAGTGTTAGCCTAGAGTCAAGTTCAAGGCTTTTCCTTTCGAACATTACCCTCCCTTTGTATCCCTTCCCACCCACTCCACTCAGCATCTCAGGGGAGTGGAGGGAATCTGCATTCCTCTGGGAAGCAATTTTAGACCAAGTTACCTGAAATCCGTTCAAATCGGTGAAAAATGTGTCTCCACTTTCAATATCGGTGGACAGCCTCATCGCCAACTCCCGGTTGGTCTGGTCGTGAATGTCAACAACAATGGAAACATCCAACGAAAGCCCCTCAACTCCTGTCAGCACACAGGCAGATTATCACCAAGTCACATTAAACAGAGCATGTTAGTAAACATTCACTGGAATCATTCTCTTATCTTTGGCTTCATTGTAATAGCAGTTGTCATCAGTTAACGCAGCACAGAACTGGGCAGGGCCTGCTGGTCTGGATGAGTCAGTATCAGATCAGGTATCTCATTTACCAGCCAAGGGAGAGGGATGAAAGTTAATGAGACAATTTGCAAATCAACAAGGCCTTTTTCTGAAAACAGTCTACTTGACTCAGTTCTCCATCCAAGTTGACATTCAATGGTCAGCATGTCAAACCCACCTCATCATAAACAAATCAAACCGTCCTGTTCTGGGGTAGGTGGAAAGCCTTTACCTAATCCACACTGACAGCACTGGTAGCGGATCGTCACAGTAAAGTTAACAGCCTGCCATAGCTGACTGCCGTACACATCAGCCTTCATTGGTGCTCTATAATGTGCACTCTTCATAATTCGCACCTCCCAATGGCAACAAAGGCACTAAAACCGCCCCCTCCTGCAGTTTGTCACAATTCAGTGATACTTTCAGGAAGGGCTGCAGGTACATGTCTAAGTTAGCAGCGATCAAGCCAAGCAGTGATGAGAATGCAAGTGTTTGAGGTTGTGGTACTGAACTTACAAGCCAGAATCGAGAAACTTAAAAAAAAAAATGACCATGAATGATGCCAGCTTGAATTTAAAATCCATCAAGCTTATTTTGTTCTTCAAGGAAGGGAATTTTCTGCTCCAGCCAGGACGGTCTGTACAAGATTTCAGACACATTGCGACATAGCTGAGCAAGCTATTAATAATAATCTTTATTAGTGTCACCAGTAGGCTTACATTTACACTGCAATGAAGTTACTGTGAAAATCCCCTAGTCGCCACATTCCGGCGCCTGTTCGGGTACACAGCAGGAGAATTCAGACTGTCCAATTCACCCAACAAGCACGTTGGAATTTGTGGGAGGAAACCGGAGCACCCGGAGGAAACCCACGCAGACACGGGGAGAACGTGCAGACTCCGCACAGACAGTGACCCAAGCCGGGAATCGAACCCAGATCCCTGGCGCTGTGAAGCAATGGTGCTAACCACTGTGCTACTGTCAGTGGTTAGCACCATTGACAGTAACCATTCACAATAAATGCTGGATTAAGCATCATGCACATCAAAAAAAATGTAAATTATACATATAGATGACAGCTTCAAGAGAGAAGGGGTCAAATCACAGTGGGAATTGGATTGGTTTATTGTCACGCGTACCGAGGTACAGTGAAAAGTATTGTTCTGCATACAGTCCATACAGATCATTCCGTACATGAGAAGAAAATACATAATAGGGCAAACATAAAATACACAATGTAAATACATAAACACAGGCAGCGGGTGAAATATACGGAGTGTAGTACTACTCAGTAGAGAAGATGTGTAAAGAGATCAGTTCAGTCCATAAGAGGGTCGTTTAGGAGTCTGGTGACAGTGGGGAAGAAGCTGTTTTTGAATCTGTTTGTGCGTGCTCTCAAACTTCTGTATCTCCTGCCCGATGGAAGAAGTTGGAAGAGTGAGTAAGCTGGGTGGGGAGGGGGGGGGTCTTTGATTATACTGCCCACTTTCCCCAGGCAGGGAGGGAGATAAATAAAAGTAACACATACAGTATGTAAAGCCAGGTTTAAATATGCACCAACTTAATGGAAGGTTGAGTATCGTCTCAAGAAATTGCTATAATATTGACCAATAAGATCCACAGGATACCGATTACAATGAAATGAAAATGAAAATCACTTATTGTCACAAGTAGGCTTCAATGAAGTTACTGTGAAAAGCCCCTAGTCGCCACATTCCGGCGCCTGTTCGGGGAGGCTGGTACGGGAATCGAACCGTGCTGCTGGCCTGCCTTGGTCTGCTTTAAAAGCCAGCGATTTAGCCCAGTGTGCTAAACCAGCCCCAATGCAAGACGCTTTAGAACATGCACGTTGTCAAACCTTTGGGACAAAATGTTTTTGTTGCTGGATTAGCTTCACCTCAGTCTCCCAAATCCCTGGACCCACTTTCTTCATCTCACCATCCTCAACATGTTGAGGATCATCACTCCATCTCATGTCAGACTCATTCTTTCCAACAACAGGATTCCCTCAGTCTACCGTTTCTCTGATAAACTACAGGTTTTAAAGGTAGAGATTGACATTGCATAACCAGCTTCTTGACTTGTCTTTATATACTTATCTATATTTGTTACGAGGGGTAGTTTAGCAGCAGCCCTTGAAAACAGGATCCAAGCTGATTGGTGAAGCTGAAACCAAGACACAGAACTTGTCTTTATTGAGATTTTAGTCTCACAGTTCAGCCCTCACTCGAGCTAGTGTGCCAGCTATCACCCATTGTATGTGCTTGAAAACAATTAACAACCATCACCTGTCTCTCTGACCCTTAATGTAACTGACAAGACATTAACACCCCTCTCACCTGCACACACCAAGCCTAGTCCAGGATGCAAGCACATAACTCAGGCAGACACTTCAACTCTACACAGCCACAGACAGTGTCACTCAGATGAGGCTTTAAGGCTCAATTTGGGTTAGATATAGAAGATGCCACAGCACTACTGAAAAAACAAAGAATTCTCAAGGTGTTCTGGCCAACATTCCTCCCTTAACCAATACCTTGCAAATTGGCATCGATGCTTCCCCACAAAGTAACATGGACTGTAATTTGGTGGCTGGATAATGCCACCATCTTCAAAGCACGACGCGTCTGAAAGTGCAGCACTTCCTTATTACTTCACTGCAGTTTGTGCTCAGGTTCCTGGGGGTGGGGCTCAAACCCACAACCACCTGAATTAAGGTAAATGCTATCCCATCCATGGATGACTCAGATTTACGAGCAGACGATGCATAACTGGCAAGCTGACTGTGCTCAGTGCAACAATCTCACTTCATCACCGGCGAGAAGCAATTCACACTCATACAGCACCATCACAACTCCCCAAGTACTTTACACCCTATGAATTACTTTTGAATTGCAGCCACTGTTGTTTTGTTGATGTCCAAACTGCAACTCTAATAATTCTCTAATTATCGAAAGTGTAGAACTCAGCAAGAATCTCAGCACGTCGCCACATATCAAACAGAGAAAGGCGATGTGAGCCTGCTATTGATTATCTGAAATAGTACAGAGCCCCGACTGTAGACTCTCAGCTATGTTCTAAGTCCACCCTTGCTAACTCTGCTGTCCGTGGACACATCTGCTTTAAATCCAGAACCTCAGATTGTTCACAACGGATCTCTGCACGCAGCCACTGTTGCTCCAAGTCTAGCCGACTGTGAGTTTCTGCCACTCCTCTCACAGCTCTATTGGTGTAGACGCCAGCCCCGCCAACCCTACATTTGGAAATTCCCTTCTGTCTTGGTACCACACCCTCTCCTACAGAATCTCATGGACAGCAGTCAGTCATCTCCTGATTGGTGTCTACAGTTCTTCCCCAAACTCACCCCAGGCCAAGAGTGAAAAAGCTACTGTTACCTGGCAAATTGTAGAGGCGAACAATCTGGTGGAAGTGTTGATAGAAGCTAACAACTTCAGAGAACAACGGACCTTTGGTAACACGAGTGATCGCAGCCTGTTTGGAAATGTAGGCCTGTAAACAGATAAAAATGTGCAGCTACTTAGCGGAACAAATTAGGTAAGGTATGAACCCATTTCAATAACCGTTGCATTATCCTCCATCTCTATAAAGTATTGTCCAGGTTAAGGATTAGTATAGAGCTGTATCTTCCCCCCCATCCTCCTTCAAAAATGGAGAGAAACATTCATACTCTCCTTCCACCAAATTCCTTCACTCCACACAGGAGTTCTCTTGCTGGCGTACAATTCCAATAGCTTTCCCATTAACAAGCACAGCACTTGACAGAAAGTGAGGGGGGGGGGGGGGCGCTACTGAACTGAGGGCCAGCCTAACCGGTGCACACATTTCATTGCTCCAGCAGACGGCAATAAGATTGCCGGCCTCTAACCCAGGCTGCTGTTGAGCCCAGCAAGGTCACAGTAGAGTGTGGGAGGAACCTTGCGGTTTATATGCCCCAGAAACCCACAAAATGCTACACAGGAATTCCAAAGCCCACGAGTGATTCAATAACACAAACACACTTTATATTTCAATTTGCTGGTTTTTAAAAGATGGGAGGAAAGGATTACGAGTTTACTTTTCCACAATTCTACAACCACCGTGGGTCTGTTCAGTAAACATAACATTTCTGTGACTGTTCACCTACTAGCACTTTTGTGGTAAATGCTTCCCTGCAATGATGGCAACATTCTGCTTTGGGCAGTGTTGCCTAGGCATCGATAGGGGATTTTCTGCAGTGTGCCGACACGTACGAGGTAACCCCCCCCCCCCCCAAACACGGGCACAAAGTCCTACGCTCCCACCCCACCCCCAGAAGAGTTTGAAAGCTGCCGTTATAAAGCTCCATACTTTAGCTTCGCCGTCGGGCAGGAAGAGATACGCCCCACTCCTATCCTTAAATGGTCGTGTCCCGTACCACACAAACTCCATCTGCACCTTCTGCTTCGCCTGGTTGTCTTTGCGTTTGATGCTCTGTTGGAGCAAAATAAGGAAACAAATAAACCTTTGTGGCACATTTTACCGAAATGCGCAGAAGAGTTCTGAATGCAAAATTACAATTATATACTAGGTTCTAATCTACTCCACCCGAGCCTTCTGCAACTTGCGCCTGTGTAAACCTGTTACTTCCTATTTTTCAGCTACTTTTTATAACACAAGTCAAACTAATATTAGTCAAATATAATAGTCAAACTATATTAGTCAAATTAATATAACTTTTGGATGCAGGAAATAATAAAGCTTGCGCCATAGGCTGCCGGTTTCTTAATTCAGGTAAAAGTAACAACATTTACAAAGTTTACTAACTCTACAAATATGTTTGAATACAAGGGGGACGTGTACACAACTGGGTGGACTGTTCCTGAGCAACTTGTGACAGTGGTATTCAGCATTCCTACCTCCATTAATCCTGTCACTCCATTAAACCACACTTGCATGTGCTGATTTTCGATGACGAAATCATCAGTCGAGGACTCCAGGATCTTTACGCTAAACGGCTCCTTCTTACTCACAGTCACGTCTCTGTTGCGCAGGTAGATGGCCACGTTGGATTTCACCGAGGCACGGTAGTTAAACGATTCAGTCAGCTGGAACACAGCAAGTCCCAGGGCAGAGAGTCGGGAGACAAAGGAGACCTGTGGTGAAAGAGAGAACGGAAACGATAGCAGGGACTGGAGAAAGAAAAATCATGTTATATTGAACAAAGGGAGTATATTCATCATCCTCGTGTGAAAGTGGTGTCACTAAATTATTTAGCGTGTTGGTATTATTAGGTCATGTTCAATGAGCAGGAAGAGAAAGATAGTAATATACAAGGCATACATCAACATTGGCTTCAGAACAAATATCACCATTGACAGGCAAGAGGGAGCTTGCCTTTTTATAAAGTATTATGTTCTCAGCACATCCCAAAATACACCACAGTAAAGTAATTGTTTCTGCTGCATAATGTTGGCAATTAACACACGGCAAGGCTCCACAAACACTAGAAATGACTGGAGAGATATTCAGTTTAGAGTACTGGTTGATGGATGAATATTGGATCAGAGCTCTGGGAGAACTTCCTCCTCTTCTGTCACTAAGGCCCAGAATAGGTGGAGTGCGTTCCAGTTGAAGGGTTTCCTTGACAATATAATGCGCCAACCTAAATTACATATTCAAACCTTGGAGTTTGGAAATCACAACTTTGACTGAAGTGGAAGAGTGGCCAAGTGGACACCATAACCAAAGGTTCTCCACCCCGTACCAATGCAAACGTAATATTTCTCAAACTCAAGTTTGGGAGGGGCAGAACCAGGCCCAAGGGAAACACAGTATGAACATTTCACAGACCGACTATCAGACTTTACTGAACCAGCAAGTGCAAACATCTGTCCTGGTCCACCCATGTCGGCACAACGACAAAGGGGGCACAAGAGCTTTCTCAGGAAACTAAGGAAATGCGGCATGTCCACATTGACTCTTACCAGCTTTTACAGATGCACCACAGAAAGCATCATGTCTGGCTGCATCACAGCCTGGTATGGCAACTGCTCGGCCCAGGACCGCAAGAAACTTCAGAGAGTTGTGATCACTGCCCAGTCCATCATGCAAACCTGCTTCCCATCCATTGACTCTGTCTACACCTCCCGCTACCCTGGGAAAGAGGGCAGCATAATCAAAGACCCCTCCCACTCGGCTTACTCACTCTTCCAACTTCTTGCATTGGGCAAGAGATATAGAAGTCTGAGAACACGCACCAACAGATTCAAAAACACCGTTACCAGACTCCTGAATGACCCTCTTATGGACTGAACTGATCTCTTCACACATCTTCTCTACCGAGGCTGGAGAGGAAATTGCTGAGGCCTTGACAGAAATCTTTGGATCCTCACTGTCTTCAGGTGATGTCCCGGGGGACTGGAGAATAGCCAATGTTGTTCCTCTGTTTAAGAAGGGTATCAAGGATAATCCCGGGAACTACAGGCCGGTGAGCCTTACGTCAGTGGTAGGGAAATTACTGGAGAGAATTCTTCGAGACAGGATCTACTCCCATTTGGAAGCAAATGGACGTATTAGTGAGAGGCAGCATGGTTTTGTGAAGGGGAGGTCGTGTCTCACTAACTTGATAGAGTTTTGCGAGGAGGTCACTAAGATGATTGATGCAGGTAGGGCAGTGGATGTTGTCTATATGGACTTCAGTAAGGCCTTTGACAAGGTCCCTCATGGTAGACTAGTACAAAAGGTGAAGTCACACGGGATCAGGGGTGAGCTGGCAAGGTGGATACAGAACTGGCTAGGTCATCGAAGGTAGAGAGTAGCAATGGAAGGATGCTTTTCTAATTGGAGGGCTGTGACCAGTGGTGTTCCGCAGGGATCAGTGCTGGGACCTTTGCTGTTTGTAGTATATATAAATGATTTGGAGGAAAATGTAACTGGTCTGATTAGTAAGTTTGCAGACGACACAAAGGTTGGTGGAATTGCGGATAGCGATGAGGACTGTCAGAGGATACAGCAGGATTTAGATTGTTTGGAGACTTGGGCGGAGAGATGGCAGATGGAGTTTAATCCGGACAAATGTGAGGTAATGCATTTTGGAAGGTCTAATGCAGGTAGGGAATATACAGTGAATGGTAGAACCCTCAAGAGTATTGAAAGTCAGAGAGATCTAGGTGTACAGGTCCACAGGTCACTGAAAGGGGCAACACAGGTGGAGAAGGTAGTCAAGAAGGCATACGGCATGCTTGCCTTCATTGGCCGGGGCATTGAGTATAAGAATTGGCAAGTCACGTTGCAGCTGTATAGAACCTTAGTTAGGCCACACTTGGAGTATAGTGTTCAATTCTGGTCGCCACACTACCAGAAGGATGTGGAGGCTTTAGAGAGGGTGCAGAAGAGATTTACCAGAATGTTGCCTGGTATGGAGGGCATTAGCTATGAGGAGCGGTTGAATAAACTCGGTTTGTTCTCACTGGAACGAAGGAGGTTGAGGGGAGACCTGATAGAGGTATACAAAATTATGAGGGGCATAGACAGAGTGGATAGTCAGAGGCTTTTCCCCAGGGTAGAGGGGTCAATTACTAGGGGGCATAGGTTTAAGGTGAGAGGGGCAAGGTTTAGAGTAGATGTACGAGGCAAGTTTTTTACGCAGAGGGTAGTGGGTGCCTGGAACTCGCTACCGGAGGAGGTGGTGGAAGCAGGGACGATAGTGACATTTAAGGGGCATCTTGACAAATACATGAATAGGATGGGAATAGAGGGATACGGACCCAGGAAGTGTAGAAGATTGTAGTTTAGTCGGGCAGCATGTCCGGCACGGGCTTGGAGGGCCGAAGGGCCTGTTCCTGTGCTGTACATTTCTTTGTTCTTTGAGTAGTACTGCACTCCCTCTGCTTCACCCGATGCCTGTGTCTATGTATTAACATTGTGTATTTTATGTGAGCCCTATGTATTTCCTTTTCATGTACGGAATGATCTGTCTGAGCTGCACGCAGAACAATATTTTTCACTGTATCCCAGTACACGTGACAATAAACAAATCCAATCCAATCCAATTCACGCCAGCATTCTCTTCAGTACCTGGTATATGTCGGTTACCATATCTGTCGGCGATTTCCACACAGCACTGATCTGCGTTGGCAGACTGCTTCCATCGGTTAGTGTAACCCTGACCTGGGGTGAGGTAGCGAGAACAGAAATCACACATGGGCGTTCTTGCTCAATGGGATTGAACACAACCACGTATCTGGGAAAACAACATGAAAGGTGCCTCAAAAATGCAAGTTTGCATACAAATACAAGTTCACACTTGCTTAATTATTGTAAAAAAAAAGTTATACCTGGGAAGAGACTCCAATTTTATCACCACTTTCTCTGGTAATGCATCATGATTTTGACGTTTGTCATCCTGAAATTAAAATCAAGAGGCTATAATTCATAAACAGAGTAGGGCTAACATATTCGCTGGTTATAACTTTTGATATCATACTTGTATACTGTGGCAGACCTCAGGTCAGATATCAGGAACATGCGCCACTCCCTCCTGTCTGCACACTACTGCAGACCCAGGCTCCAGGCCGGTCGCCTCTGAATGGAAGCCTATTAATAGCGTGCACACAAGAGGGCCGGGTTCTTTGTGGGATGTATGAACGAGTTTCGAAGTCATCTGGACCAATTTACATTTTATTTCTGAATCTGACAGGGATTTCTGGGCACTGTACTCAGCCTGGGAATGGATAAAATAATGGCTGACAGATAGATTTCCCCAGCTCACTTTTGTATTTAGAAATAAGTGTTCACCTTGGCCATTCAGCCCATCGAGGCTGCACCGACCATCTGAAAGAACACCCGACACAAGCCCACTCCCCAGCCCCATCTCCGTAACCCACATCTAACCGTTGGACACGAAGGGGCAATTTATCATGGCCATTCCACCTAGCCATCTTTGGACTGTGGGAGGAAACCGGAGCACCTGAAGGAAAGCCACGCAGACACGGGGAGAACGTGCAAGCTTCACAAGAGAGTCACCCAAGGTCAGAATCGAACCCGGGTTTCTGGTGCTGTGAGGCAGCAGTGCTAACCACAACTATCATATTTAATAAATATCAGAAATTAATTTACCATCTGCAGAAAAAGTGACGACTGGTCGTATCTGTAGTTGTTCTTGTCCCGGAGTACTAAAAAGTGAGCCGCATTAATTATCACTCGTTTCAAGTTCATGAGGGAGTGAAAGAGTCTGAAAGAACAATAAAAAAAGCCTCGTGTTCAAACAATACCCAACACTGCCCCAGAAATCCCTGTATTTATACAATGTCCCATTACATCCCCTAACATCGAAAGCCGGGTGTTTAGACAGCGTGTCACTCAAGGGCCTCAATGTTTAACATGAGGAACATGAACTTTATCTGAAACCCTCTGTGCTTACTTGGCAGCTTCACACTGTTTCAGTGGCCTTCATAAACCAGACCAACTATCACAGAGTTCAGCAACAGAAACATTTGTATGTTGAAAATAAATACAAAAATCAAAGCAGCAGAATTTATTCTTTAGCTAAGGAATGGACGTGACATTTTATAAAAGTGAAGTGCATTCATTTCAAACTCTACTCTCCATTCATCTCAGTTAGGGGTCCCGAAGCATCAGCTTTTGAAAACTGCCCTTGTTCTCTGCCAGACCAATAGTAACTCAATTTTTATTGATTGTTTTGAAGAACAGTGATACCCTGGGTTCAAATAACAATAATGATCTGACATTACACCAATTGGCATTTTATTTCAGTCGACAGAGGCTCACGGCGGCACGTACCGGATCCCATAGTCGACAACCACCACTTCCTTTGAGGTGCCGGTGATAGCATCGTGGTGCTGGAACAAGCCGACGTTCCGGCGAGCTTCTGTTAGCGAGCTGTAATCGGAAATCGGGTATTTGCTGTCTGCACTGGAGCGTCGGACATGATTCAGCGCCAGGCTGTAGAGGATCTCAGCTGCTCTGCAATAAAATGACAAGATTTTTACAGAATCCCAGCAATGGTCATTTAATGAAAATACCACGGCACACGAGCTGATCTCAGAACTTTCCAGAGTTCAGCTCATTGTACTTGTGCCAGCTCTGGGAGCTTAACCCCCAATAACTTATACTGTCCTCACATTACCCTCTGTACTCTACTTTTATCATTCTAAAGGTCGCCTGCCTAAAAAATGTTCTAACTTCTTTCATTCTTTTGGTGACCTTAAATAGCAGTTTGTTAATTACTGCCTAACCAAACAATAGAGAAGCGTTTTCCCTCATTTACTTAATTAAAACTCCTTAACCCTGAACATCTTATCAAATCCTTGCTTAGCCTTCTCTGCTGTACTGAAAGAAGCCCAAATCTCTCTGGTCTCTTCTTGTATCTAAAATCCCTCTCCTGGTGCACGGTAGCACAGTAGTTACCACTGTTGCCTCACAGCACCAGGGTCCCGGATTCGATTCACAGCTTGGGTCACAGTCTGTGCGGAAACTGCACGTTCTCCCAGTGTCTGCGTGGGTTTCCTCCAGGTGCTCCGGTTTCCCCCCACAAGTCCCAAAAGATGTGCTTGTTAGGTGAATTGGACATTCCGAATTCTCCCTCTACCCGAACGGGCGCCGGAGTGTGGCGACTAGGGGATTTTCACAGTAACTTCATTGCAGTGTTAACGTAAGCCTACTTGTGACAATAAAGATCATTATTCTCTCGAGTCCTTTCTATGGGCTTGGTATTATTCCCAAATGAGTGCCCAGATTCCTGCGCTGTTGGGTCATTTAACAAAAAGAATGACTTGACTCGCCCTCGTTCATTATTATACATCTCAGCCGTCTTTTATTTATCTCTCTCCCCAAGACTTGTTTATACTTTCATGTTCGTATTCCCCCCCCCCCCCCCCACCCCCCCCCCCCCCCCCCCCACCCCCCACCGAGTTTTCTTTTCCACCAAGACAGAATGTGAGGACTTCAAATACAACCGCTTGAATGAATTGGAAGCCCCTTACCTGAGGTGCGATTCCAGCACTCTGTCTAGATTCTTATAGAAAGGCCGAGAGGTAAAATATCCACTCCAATAATGGTCCTCACGATCAGCGTAGGTGAAGAAGTCCCCGCTGAGGACTGGGTAGGATGGAAGCTTGCTGCCAGGGCTGACACCATACTTCTTATAAACAGCATCAAAGTACTCAGATAGTGTCCCAAACTGCACCTGGAAAACAAACAGACATTCAGGACAGATCTAGGAGAGAAAACCTAGATACTGGATGAGAAGCTTCCTTCTCTCTCAAGTTTTTCCTCAATATTTTTCTCCCGCTTCCCAAGACACTTACAGGCTGCCTCCGACACCTTTCCTAGCAAACACTATTTGTGTGCGAGACATGGCGGGATATTCCAAATGTGAAAGAAATCACAGCTGATCCTAATTAGCTCACGGACTTCCAGTTCTCTTCCCCCCCCCCCCCCCCCCCCGCCCCCTCCAAAAGCGGTTGAGAAAGTCCTGGCATTTTTCCTAGCCTAGTCTGGAGGATGCTGCAATTAACTGTTCCTTCATTTGGCCAGCTAGCTCAGCACAAACTGCAGATCAAAGTAGAGGCCTTCCTGGTGTGCACAGCTCAGAGGCATGGCTACTGAGCCACCGGAATCTAGGCAGCCAGATTTTACTGCGACCCAGAGCACTTACTTGCACGTGAAGCTCTGGGTGAGAGTTCAGGTAGTCAAAAAGTTTTGCGTAGTTCTGGAACTGCTGGTCCCACTCCACAGAGTTGTCATAACGGAAATCATCTCCGAGGGGAATCAGAACCACTTTGCTCTTGTAGAGCTTGGACTTTTTCCTGTACTGATCCAAGAGTAAATTTGCCCTGGGAAGAGAGAGAGAAAGGTCTATAGCAATACAGAATCTCACAGACATGGATGAGAGGCTTGAGCAAGCTTAGTATCTCATCAGCAACAAGCAAATTAGATTGCAACTATTGACTGTCGAAAAGGAAGCTTATGCAGGATCAGTCCATTCAACTCAACTTTACCTTATTCATGGGAATACAGTTCCAATCAAATTTCTATATCCTGACAACCCAATACCGTTTGTCCGCCTAACCAATATAATCCCAGCATAGGCTGCATTGTTCTCAAGCTATCATTTTCCAAAACTTACATTTTTTATTTTCTCACACCAGGCTGCATCTTCGTGAATCGGAGCTATAATCTCTCTAAAGCTTTAACTCCCTATCGTGTGGAGCCCAGTGCAGCTTGCTTGAAGACATTTGAACTCAACTTCCTGCACGCAGCCGGGGGACTTGTACATCAAGATTATCACCAGCAAAACAATAGGATGAAAATACCAAAACTCAACTCCCAATGAATCAGTGGAACAGAGGGCAGGAAGATCCCAGAGTCAACCAATCTGCGTCGAGTTAGCGGATCTGAACCGGGATAGCAGAATTCAGCAATTGGCCTCACTGACTCTGGGTGGAGTTAAAGGGGAAAAGTAATCAAGCAGGGTTTCAACTCAAGGTGGCTGGCAAGTGTGAAAACTGACCACGATTGCACGAGAGACACACAGCAGAGCAGACTATTCCACCCGAATAAGACCATCCATCAATAGTATATAACTACTCCAGCACTTTTTTCCCTTAAATTTAGAGTATCCAATTCATTTTTTCCAATTAAGGGGCAATTTAGCATGGCCAATCCACCTAGCCTGCACATCTTTGGGTTGTGGGGGCAAAGCCCACGCAAACACGGGGAGAATTAGCAAACTCCACACGGACAGTGACCCGGGCCGGGATCGAACCTGGGACCTCGGCGTTGTGAGGCAGCGGTGTTAACCACTGTGCCACCGTGCTGTCATAACCATTCCATCACAACACAATTATTACAGGAACTTTTATCTCCAATGCCACCCTACCTATCCCCAAGATTTTTGTTCCACAAGTTGATCACAATCTTTACTGTTGTCACAAGTAGACATGCAATGAAGTTACTGTGAAAAGCCTCTAGTCGTCACATTCCGGCACCTGTTCGGGTACACAGAGGGAGAATTCAGAATGTCCAATTCACCTAACAGCACATCTTTTGGGACTTGTGGGAGGAAACCGGAGCACCCAGAGGAAATCCACGCAGACACGGGGAGAACATGCAGACTCTGTACAAACAGCGACCCAAGCCGGAATCGAACCTGGGACCCTGGAGCTGTGAAGCAACAGTGCTAAACACTGAGCTAAGAACATCCTAATAGTGTGCTATCAACCAACATCTTAGGAGATTCAGCACCTGGATACATGGGCAATTTCAAACACATTCATGAAGATTGCACAACACAAATAAGAGGTGGAAACTATTCCACCCATCTAAGCTCATTCAACCATAACCCAAGTTAAAACGAACAGATTAATGCTCAGACACGAATGACTCGCAGATGCAGCTGAAACACCAGTATCAGTAAAAGACTGACCAACAAGGATCTAAGTCTAATCCGGTGAGAGAGAAATCAGTGTTAGGTCCATGCGGCCAGCACCTACCTTTCCGCTACATTGGCATTGTTTATTGGTTTGGGCGGGACTTTCCATGGACAGCTGATTCGGCCCCCAGGGAGGCGCCTGAAGTCGAACTGGCAGCAGATTTTAGGGTCAGGCCCACAGCTATGAGGGACGTCGTAACTGTAGAACGGCATTAGATGACAGAAGATATCGGTGTTCGAATCAGTGTCTAGAACAAGGCACAGGGAGCAAAGCAAAATTCTTATTTTAGTCAGACATCAATAGGACCTGTTAAGGAATCATATTAACAATTAACTAGCTCACATAGGGAAAGTAAAGGATGGAGACAGGAACCTGGTAGCAGCCTCAGCAGGGGTAAATAAGGCGTTTAAGGAGTATTATAGTAGGCTGTACGGGTCGGAGTCCCACCGGGGCCGGAGGGGATGAGGCACTTCCTAGGGGGGCTGAATTTCCCGAAGGTGGATGGGGAGCTGGTAGAAGGGCTGGGGGCCCCCGATCGGGATGGAGGAGATAGCGGAGGTGCTGAAGGCCATGCAGTCGGGTAAAGCCCCAGGGGAGGATGGGTACCCAGTGGAGTTCTATAAAAAGTTCTCTGGGATATTGGGGCCGCTGTTGATGAGGACATTCAATGAGGCAAGGGAGAGAGGGGTGCTTCCCCCGACGATGTCACAGGCCACGATCTCACTGATCCTGAAGCGGGAGAGGGATCTGGAGCTGCTTGGGTCCTACAGGCAGATCTCCCCGTTGAATGTGGACGCCAAACTGCTGGCCAAAAGTTTGTCCTCTAGGATTGAGTTCCGGACGTGATTGGAGAGGACCAGACGGGGTTTGTTAAGGGAAGGCAGTTGGTGTCCAATGTAAGGTTGCTAAATTCGATCATGATGCCCCCAGAAGGTAGGGAGGTGGAGGTAGTGGTCGCAATGGATGCAGAGAAGGCTTTTGATAGAGTAGAATGGGAATATCTGTGGGAGGTACTGGGACGGTTCGGATTTGGGCAGGGCTTTATTGACTGGGTCAGGTTGCTGTATCAGGCTCCTGTGGTGAGCGTACGGATGAATAGAACATCGGACTATTTTGGGCTGCATCGGGGGACGAGACAGGGATGCCCCCTCTCCCCACTGTTGTTCGCATTAGCTATAGAGCCGTTGGCAATCGCACTAAGAGCTTCAAGGGGCTGGAAGGGACTGGTCCGGGTGGGGAGTGGAACACAGAGTTTCGCTTTACGCAGACGACCTGTATGTATCAGACCCAGCAGAGTGGATGGAAGAAATCATGAGGATTCTGGGGGAATTTGGTCAGTTTTCAGGGTACAAAATAAATATGGGGAAAAGTGAGATGTTTGCGATCCAGGCAAAGGGACAGGAGAGGCGACTGGGGGAACTGCCGTTTAGAGTGGTAGGGGGAAGTTTTAGGTATTTAGGCATCCAAGTGGCGCGGGAATGGGAAGGGCTGCACAAACTTAATCTGGCCCGACCAGTAGACCAAATGAAGAACGATTTCCGAAGGTGGGACGCTATCGCGTTGCCATTAGCTGGGAGTCTTTTTTAAAAATAATATGTTTATTCAGAATTTTTCAACAAAAATTTTCAACCATTCAAACACCGCCCCCCCCCCCCCCCCCCCCCGCCGTAACAAAAAGGAAGTCATAAACATACCAATCCAACATAATACAAAACTTTGTACAATGGGTTCCTCCCGCATATATTGACTTTCCCATATGTTTATGTTTTTCCTTTCTCAAGTGCCCCTAGGAAAAAGCCCTTTCCCCGCCCTCCCTTCTACGCCCCCCCCCCACGCTCTCCCTGGGTTGCTGCTGCTGCTGACCGACCTCCATCTAACGCTCCGCGAGATAGTCTAGGAATGGTTGCCACCGCCTGAAGAACTCCTGCGCAGACCCTCTCAAGGCAAACTTTATCCTCTCCAGCTTGATGAACCCTGCCATCTCATTTATCCAGGCTTCCACACTGGGGGGCTTTGCGTCTTTCCATAATAGCAAGATCCTCCGCCGCGCTACCAGGGACGCAAAGGCCAGGATACCGGCCTCTTTCGCCTCCTGCACTCCCGGCTCGTTCGCCACTCCAAATAGTGCTCGCCCCCAACTTGGCTTGACCTGGACTTTCACCACCTTAGACATAGTCCTCGCAACACCCCTCCAGTGCCGGGCACGACCAGAACATATGGGCGTGATTCGCCGGGCTTCTTGAGCACCTCCCACATCTGTCCTCCACCCCAAAGAACCTACTCAGCCTCGGCCCTGTCATATGCGCTCTGTGAATAACCTTAAACTGTATCAGGCTGAGTCTGGCACACGAGGAAGAGGAATTAACCCTACTTCGGGCATCAGCCCACAGACCCTCTTCAATCTCCTCCCCCAACTTGCCCTTCAGCTCCTCTACCAAAGTCTCCTCCTCTTCTTTCATCTCCTGGTATATCACCGACACCTTGTCCTCTCCGACCCATACACCGGAAATCACCCTATCCTGAATCCCCTGTGCCGGGAGCAACGGTAGTTCCCTCACCTGCCGCCTCACAAACGCCCTCACTTGCATGTACCTGAAAGCGTTTCCCGGGGGTAGCCCAAACTTCTCCTCCAACGCCCCTAAGCTCGCAAACGTCCCATTGATGAACAGGTCCCCCATTCTTGTAATCCCTGCCCGATGCCAGCTCTGAAACCCCCCCGTTCATCCTTCCTGGGACAAACCGATGGTTATCTCTGTTCGGGGACCACACCGAGGCTCCCATCGCACCCTTGTGTCATCTCCACTTCCCCCAGATCTTTTGCGTTGCCGCCACCACCGGATTCGTGGTATACCTTGTCGGCGAGAGCGGCAGCGGTGCCGTCACCGGCGCCCCCAGGCTCGTTCCTTTGCAGGACGCCATCCCCAGCCTCTTCCATGCCGCCCCCTCATCCTCCATCACCCACTTACTGATCATCGCCACGTTGGCTGTCCAATAGTAGCCACCCTGATTCGGCAACGCCAGCCCTCCTCTATCTCTACTACGCTCCAGAAACCCCCTCCTTACCCTCGGGGTCTTGTTTGCCCACACAAAACCCATAATGCTCCTGCCTACCCTCTTAAAAAAGGCCTTGGTGATCATAATTGGAAGGCACTGGAACACAAAAAGAAACCTCGGGAGGACCATCATTTTAATGGACTGTACTCTGCCCGCTAGCGAGAGTGGCAACATGTCCCATCGTTTGAAGTCCTCCTCCATCTGCTCCACCAGCCGCGTCAAATTAAGTTTATGCAGGGCCCCCCAACTCCTAGCTATTTGGATCCCCAAGTACCGAAAGCTCCTTTCTGCCCTCCTCAACGGTAGGTCGTCTATCCCTCTTCCCTGGATGCACCACGAAGAGCTCACTTTTCCCCACATTGAGCTTATAGCCCGAGAAGTCCCCAAACTCCCTTAGGATCTGCATGACCTCCACCATCCCCTCCACTGGATCCGCCACATACAGCACCAGGTTGTTTGCATACAGCGACACTCTATGCTCCTCTCCCCCTCGAAACCCCCCCCCCCCCCCATTTCCTGGACTCCCTTAATGCCATGGCCAAAGGTTCAATTGCTAATGCAAACATGGGGGGACAGGGGGCCTCGTCCCTCGATACAGCCGTAAATACTCCGACCGCCGCCGATTCGTAACCACACTCGCCATCAGGGCTCTATATAGGAGCTTAACCCAACTGATAAACCCCTCCCCAAACCTCCGCAATACTTCCCAGAGATACTCCCACTCTACTCGGTATTAGCTGGGAATCTTGATGGTGAAGATGACTGTCCTTCCGAGATTCCTGTTTGTGTTCCAGTGTCTCCCCATCTTTATTCCACGGTCCTTTTTTAAACGGGTTAACAAAGTGATCACTGGCTTTGTATGGGCGGGCAAGACTCCGCGAGCAAAAAAGGGGATGCTTGAGCGGAGCCGGGGAGAGGGCAGGCTGGCGCTGCCAAACTTCAGCAACTACTATTGGGCGGCGAATAAAGCCATGATCAGGAAGTGGGTGGTGGGTCAGCATGGGAGCCTATGGAGGTGGCTTCATGCAAGGGCACCAGCTTGGGGGCGTTCAATAACAGCACATCTGCCATTCCCGCCGGCACGGTACTCCACCAACCCCGTGGTGGTGGCAGCCCTGAGAGTCTGGGGGCAATGGAGGAAGCATGCGGGAGCAGAGGGAGCATCGGTCTGGTCTCCAATTTGTAATAATCACTGGTTTGCCCCGGGAAGGATGGATGGGGGCTTTCGGAGATGGCATAGAGCAGGGATAGAGAAGGTGGGGATATGTTTATAGAGGGGGGCTTTCCTAGCCTGAGGGAGCTGGAGGAGAAATTTGGATTGGCGAGGGGAAACAAATTCAGGTACCTGCAGGTGCGGGGCTTCCTACGCAGGCAGGTCTCAACCTTCCCGCTCCTACCACCAAGGGGGATACAGGATAGGGTAGTTTCCAGAGCCTGGGTGGGAGAAGGGAAGGTCTCTGACATCTATAAGGAACTCATGGGGTCAAAGGATACGCAGACTGAGGAGCTGAAGCACAAGTGGGAAGAGGAGTTGGGAGGAGAGATGGAGGATGGTCTCTGGGCGGATGCGTTGAGTCGAGTCAACGCGTCCAAAACATGCGCCAGGCCCAGTTTAAGGTCGTTCACCGGGCTCACATGATATAGACTCATGTACATTGTTCATTTTGTTGTTGTAAAACCAAAAGTATCTCAATAAAATGTTTATTAAAAAAAAACAATTAACTAGCTCTGACAAAGAGTCACCCAGACTCGAAACGTTAGCGCTGATCTCTCTCCAAAGATGCTGAGAATTTCCAGGATTTTCTGTTTTTGTTAACAATTAACCGGATTGTTGTGGCTCCCACTAATTGTGCAACTTTACAGAGATATAGAAAGGGAATATGTAGGAAACTGCTAGATCAGCTCACTCGGCAGCTGGGAGAGATAGCTCCTTTTTCAGCCACGATGGAGCAAGTGTGAGTTTCCAGCTTCAGGCTGCTCTCACCTACCCCAGGTCTGTCTCCACATGAATTCCAGGTTTTTGGTGGCAGCAAAGTGTTTTTTGATGGAGTAATGCACTCGCTGGATCAGCATGCTGGTCAGGTTGGCTCGTTTCAGCAGATAGGACATGGTTGAGCTGTGCCCAAAGGGATCAATTGCCCAGCCAGATTTTGGAATCACTCCTGTCAATGTGAAAAACAGGAACATACACTGGGTAAACATAACAAAAGAAATGAAACAGAAAGCAACAAGGACACCACATTGTGTCCCCCAGGTGTGGGCAAAGATACAAAATCATTAACAAATCCTAAATACATTCAGAGTTTAAAAACAGAAGTCTGAGTTCATTCTACACCACTGGAAGCACGAGATTTCAAATGGTACTTTTAGAAATGATCAGCTCCTCTCTACCTCATTACCAAACATGCTCTTTTCTTCTGCTACGGATGCTGAATGTGCTTCCTCATGTACCCTCCAGTACCCACACCTCCTTGATGAGCTTATAAAGGAGTGCTGGTAGACAATTTGACTGGGCAGCTTTGGTGGTACTTAATGAGGAACCTGTGGTGATTTACAGGTCTTTAATCCCTCAGAACTGGTTCCATTTCAGCTGGATCTTCCAAAATTCTCACATGAACGTACTGCAATCCCCAATGTGCTCATTGCTCAAAGCTACCCCTTAATTGGCAATCTGACTTGAAACACCAAAAGGCAGCCGGTGTAGTAAATGGCATTAGACTGTCAAAATTTGTGGCGGTGTCGAGGGAACTTCAAACTCTATCTAACCCCGTGCTGTACCTGTCCTGGGAGTGTTTGATGGGGACAGTGTAGAGGGAGCTTTACTCCGTATCTAACCCTGTGCTGTACCTGTCCTGGGAGTGTTTGATGGGGACAGTGTAGAGGGAGCTTTACTCCGTATCTAACCCTGTGCTGTACCTGTCCTGGGAGTGCTTGATGGGGACAGTGTAGAAGGAGCTTTACTCTGCATCTAACCCCTAAGCTGTACCTGTCCTGGGAGTGTTTGATGGGGACAGTGTAGAGGGAGCTTTACTCTGTATCTAACCCCGTGCTGTACCTGTCCTGGGAGCGTTTGATGGTGACAGTGTAGAGGGAGCTTTACTCTGTATCTAACCCCGTGCTGTGTCCTGGGAGTGTTTGATGGGGACAGTGTAGAGGGAGCATTACTCTGTATCTAACCCTGTGCTGTACCTGTCCTGGGAGTATTTGATGGGGACAGTGTAGAGGGAGCTTTACTCTGTATCTAACCCCGTGCTGTGTCCTGGGAGTGTTTGATGGGGACAGTGTAGAGGGAGCATTACTCTGTATCTAACCCTGTGCTGTACCTGTCCTGGGAGTGTTTGATGGGGACAGTGTAGAGGGAGCTTTACTCTGTATCTAACCCTGTGCTCTACCTGTCCTGGGAGTGTTTGTTGGGGACAGTGTAGAGGGAGCATTACTCTGTATCTAACCCTGTGCTGTATCTGTCCTGAGAGTGTTTGATGGGGACTGTGCAGAGGGAGCTTTACTCTGTATCTAACCCCGTGCTGTACCTGTCCTGGGAGTGTTTGATGGGGACAGTGTAGGGGGCTGGTTTAGCACACTGGGCTAAATCGCTGGCTTTGAAAGCAGACCAAGGCAGGCCAGCAGCACGGTTCAATTCCCGTAACAGCCTCCCCGAACAGGCGTCAGAATGTGGCGACTAGGGGCTTTTCACAGTAACTTCATTTGAAGCCTACTTGTGACAGTAAGCGACTTTAATTTTTTGGATAGTCAGAGGCTTTTCCCCAGGGTAGAGGGGTCAATTACTAGGGGGCATAGGTTTAAGGTGAGAGGGGCAAGGTTTAGAGTAGATGTACGAGGCAAGTTTTTTTACGCAGAGGGTAGTGGGTGCCTGGAACTCGCTACCGGAGGAGGTGGTGGAAGCAGGGACGATAGTGACATTTAAGGGGCATCTTGACAAATACATGAATAGGATGGGAATAGAGGGATACGGACCCAGGAAGTGTAGAAGATTGTAGTTTAGTCGGGCAGCATGGTCGGCCTGGGCTTGGAGGGCCGAAGGGCGTGTTCCTGTGCTGTACTTTTCTTTGTTTGTACTGTCTGTATGTGCTTTCTTTTTTTATATAAAGCTTAATGTTGACAATGGGAAAACATTTTATTTGAGGATTAACATCCCATGAGCAACATTCACAGCAAAAAACAAAATCCACCATTCCTTAAAGTTACGTCAACATCATAACTCTTCAACGTGGACTCTTACCAATATTTTTCTCCATCCACTGATGTCCTTCGATTAGCTGGTCGATCATTGCAAAGTAATGGGAGTTGGCTTCATCGGTCATTACCCAGCCTCCTGTCACAAACTCCAACTGACCATTAGCTGCGAGCCTGGTGACCAAATAAAACGATGCACATTCAGCCAATATTGGTCAGTCAGACACTGGCCCCATTAAACCCAAGGTATAACTGAAGAGCTGCCCATTGGAAGCTTTATAGTGAAGCCAATCGCTCGTAGTAAACACCATCAACATTCCATTGCTTTAGCTCAGTGGGCTAGACAGCTGGTTTGTGATGCAGAACAAGGCCAGCAGTGCGGATTCCCGTACCAGCCGAGAATTCACCCTGTGTGTACCCGGACAGGCGCCCGAATGTGGCGACTAGGGATTTTTCACACTAACTTCAGTACAGTGTTAATGTAACAATACTTGTGACAATAAGGGTTATTTATTTTTATTTTGTTTTAGCAAGATAATAAAGCTGATCATTCTTCTGAGTTCTGGGGACAAATGGTGCCAGTGCCCAAGGGCAGGGGAGATGGGGAAAAATTGAAAGCAACCGGGTTCGCCACCAGCAACCTCTGCTGAAAATGACATCATATCAGGAGGCTGATCTGTGATGCTTCTATAGGTCAGCAGCCTGCTAAGCACTCAGGGCTTGATGATCGTCTACTGGCGTACACTGGGGAAGGGGAGTTCAGGCCTGTGAAATGCTTCCCAGTGCGAGTCAATGGCTTATTTAAGTGAAGCACCTTGGCCGAGCATACCTGCGCACGGCAGACCTTTGCTGAATGTCAATGTTGTCCCACCATTTGGAAAAGAAGGAAATCTCTGCCCAGATGAAGCGGCGCTTTGGGTCCTCCTGCAGCTTCAGCAGCATGTTATTCAGAATATGCTGTGTCTGGTCTTGGTAATATTTGTCAAATGTCTTTAACCAGCCTGGACAGAAACGAGAGTTAAAACCATCAGGGTTTTAATACTTGGTACCGTTTCACATCTCAGAAACAATCCTGAATATTTCACAGGCAAGGTGTTTCCAGAAGTGCAGCCAGTGTTGTTATAATAGATACAGATAGCAGCCAACCTGCACAGAGCAAGATCCCGCGACTAGATGAATGGTTAGTTAATCAACAGTGATGGCCCCGGATCTCAGACTGGCTGCTTAATCCCCACCACAAAGTGTCATAGGATATTCGACATCCAGCAGAACCGGCCTCAGTGCAGCGCTCTCTCATGCTGCACTGGACTGTCTACAGAGATTATGCCCAAGTCCTGGACGGGGGCCTGAACCCATGAACTCTGACTCAAGAGTGTTAAAAGAAAACGTATCTCCCCAACAACTAGTTGCTACGAATGTAGCATGCCTAGGTTCGCAGCTTGACAAGACCTACAAAACACCAGAACTAAGATCAATATTAAAAACAGCCACGGCTCCACAGGCTAGCTGGCTGCAAAACGTACAACCCGCTTGTTAAACTTGGGTCACAAGCAAAGATTCCAGGAATCACAACTTAGGCCAGTTTTAATAAAGCCACCAGATGTGACATGTATATAAAAAGCAAAGCCACGCTACGTTCTTGATAAATTCAACACTAACGGACTCGAGACCCATTTCCCTTCCAATGGTATACGTTCTCAAACTCCCAGGGCTCCCTCACCTGGATCGTTGTGGGAATGGGGAACCACATACACCTGTAATGGGTCGCTGTCCCACTCGTGCTCATCGTACGTGATCTCGAAGCCTTGCTTCCAAGCGCCACCGTCCAAGTTGTCAAACTTCAACAGCGAGTAAACATCCAGCATCTGTCAAGAGCAAACAGCAGGAATTTACCCAGCAGCTCCAAGGAGACGCGGGCAGGTGAGTTTGGACTGCCGAAATTTGCAAACACTGACCAGTCCACGACAGACATCATCATTAATTCTAGCCTCAAGCCCCACATTGGAGCAGGGTCCAGTTACTGAGCGAGTGCATTCATCCCAATTACAAGCACTGATCACGTGCCCTTGGAACACTGCAAGGATGACTTTGATTACTTTGTTTATTCAGAATACATATTTAGGCTTGCACTGCAAGATAATTCCAAATAAAAGCTGCATCCGGAAGGCTGCGCTAATTACAATTTAAATTCAAATCATCGAGCAGTTCCGAAGTTTCTACTTCCCGAAGGACAGGCTCATGGTACACTGGGTTATTAGACTTGTCTCGAGCTTGTCCTTAATGAATAAATCAGATATTAGAGAAAATGCTGAAAATTAAACCAGTTGATCATCAGAATGAGAAAAGACAGGTGTAGAATCTTGCCAGAACTGGTCACGTGCCAAAGGACATCTTGTCACTTTACACATTGACTGCTTTTATTTTAGATGGTTTGCATTTAATGATTTTAAATGTCTACTGCTGCAAATAATACACAAATAACTTGGTTCAGTAAATATGGATATGGAGAACAATCTAGAAATTTCAATTGTAGGCACCTAGGCTTCACAAAACCAGTGTCCAGATGAAATGCAGAATTGATCCCTAGATCCAGCAGCACAGGGATTACGTCATTTGAATCAGATGATCCGGTTACGAACAGGTAACAAAGTCGGTATCCCTTTGAAATGCTCGGCTATCAAGGTCACTTTCCTCTGCATCAATGCTTGTTACCCAAGTACCTGAGCAATGGAGCAAGTTACTTGTGTGACTGACTGTAAATGGCGATGCAGGTATACTGTGCCCACACTACCACAAAATAGGTATGGACCTGGAAAACTGTGTTCATCAGCACAGGAAGAAGTAACAGCCCCTCCGACACAAACGCAACTGATGTCATTCCTTTTGTTGTTGGGGAACTGGGGGGTTCTGACGGGGCCACTATTATTACAGGTGTGAGGAAGCAGGAATTCTGCAGTTCTTGTGGTTACGATGCTGCCATACTGACAACAAAACAAATTCCTAGGACACTGATGCAGTGATGATAAATGAATGGTGACGTACAAATCAGTATGGTGCAGGATTCAAGAGGGGAGATTAGGGGTGATGTTCCCACGACATTGCCACTTTCGGTGATGGGAGTTCAGAAGGGAAACAGCTGCTTTATTGATCCCACGCTGTGCAGGTCCACTCCATACGTCGATCACTCCCGTGAGGAACAGTTACATTTGTCTTTTGCCGATTAAACCAGTGTCCCACTAATTTGTACTTGCATTTAGAATTTACTTTTCCTGTACAGTTTACTTTATATCCATACAGTTATCAATGCTTCCTCTAAGCAGTGCAGTGCGCAGTGGTACAGCAATGTAGAGTGTTCTGCACAGGGTACAAAAGGTTCCCTTTAAGATGCAAGCATGCTTAGCCACAGAGAAATTTAAAGGGGTCGCGCAATACAACAAACATCCACAGCAGAGAGGAATTAGAGGAACCATTGATAGTCACCTCTAATTAAGGTATAGGGGAGATCAAATTGAGGTATACACGATGCTAAAATGTATGTAAAGTAGACGAGGAGCCAATGCTTCCTCTATGGGACATTCTAAAACGAGGTGTCATAATCTTGGGATAAGAGGTAGCAAATTTAAAACAGATTTGAGGAAAAACTACTTCTCCCAAAGGGTTGTGAATCTGGAATTCGCTGCCCCAGAGTGCAGTGGATGCTGGGACAGCGAGTAAATTTGAGGAGTTAAGACAGATTTTTAACTGGTAATGGGTTTAAGGGTTATGGAGGACGGGCAGGGCAGTGGAGTTGAGGCCAGGATGGGATCAGCCATGATCACATTGAGGGTGTTAGGCTCGAGAGGCTAAATTGCCGACTTCCGCTCCCAGGTCATGTGTTCCAGGGAGGAGATGCTCTGGCTGATTGCACAATCCAGCTCTAGGTCTGTAACATTGTAGGTAGCAGATGAGGAACACATCAGCCATGATAGAATGGCAGAGCAGACTCAATGGGCCGAATGACCTAATTCTGCTCCTATATCTTATGAACTCTCCTTCGATCCTTTCCGGGACAGAAATTCCCACAAGTATGTCAGTGTTAGGAACTAGTCTTGCTCTCTTCTGCGCTGTTTCCAATGTCAGAACATTATGATTCCCTGGCCAGAGCTGGGCCTGCTGCTGAATATGGAATTTGTTTTTCTCGACAAATAGCACGGCGTTGTACTTTGAGAACATTTCACCTGGGGCACCAGACACGAAGAATAGTCCAAACTATAAAAGCCAGATAATGCAGGCTAGCTTTTGTGCAGGCGGTTATTTTTCATGTCGGGTTTGGAGGGCAATGAGAGCCCTTTCACAGTCTTCCGGATAAGAACATGCATTTATACAGGACATTTCACATCCTCAATGCACTTTGCAACCAACGGACTACTTTTGAACGACAGCATTATATAGATAAACATGGCAGTCATACAGCACAGCAGGGACCCACACTGGTCAAAGAATAAATGATGCCCAGGAAAACATTGCCTTTGAATTGGAATGTAGGATCTTTTATGCAAAATTGAAGAGGCACACAAGACCTCATTTTAATGACTCATTCAAAATGACAGGACTCCCCGTCAGTGCAGCACTTCCTCAATGCTGCACTGAAATGTCAGCCTGATGTGTGTCGAGGGGGGACGGGGGGGGACCTGGATAAAATATCGCAGTCACATTGTAGGCTGTCAGTTTTAAATTAAGGCGATTATCTTCCCCATTGCAATCAGAATCTTATCTTGTCAAAAAGGCTTTAGATAAAAAATTGATCCATGCAGATTAGCAGACAGTGGGAATATGTGCGATCATTGCTTCATCAGGTTTCCCCTACCTGCACGTCTGTCTTTTGCCCTTTATTCCCAAGGGCAAACTGGCAATCCTGGGGTGACACAGAGAGAAAGGTCGGGTGATTGTCTGCGGGTAAAGTCCAAGAGCCATTTCCCTGGTAAGCGATCAGTCCTGGGAGACCCCTGGCATTCTCTGTCAACTCCAGCACAGAGTCCTTGATGTGACTGATTATCTGGTGATTTTCTTCCAAAAGCTGCTCCAATTGCTCAATGCGATTCTGCAGCACAGAGATTTGACTCTGTGTTGGGAAAACAAAAAGGGGGAGAAAGGCAATGTTATATTTTTCAGGAATTTGACACCAGCTTTACCATCCTAATTTGCTGCCATACAGAATGGCTAAAAGCTAAAATCGATCGGACAACTACGCAAAATGACTCCAAGAAGCACAGTGGTTAGCACTGTTGCTTCACAGTGCCAGGGTCCCAGGTTCGATTCCCGGCTTGGGTCACCGTCTGTGGAGAGTCTGCACGTTCTCCCCGTGTCTGCGTGGGTTTCCTCCGGGTGCTCCGGTTTCCTCCCACAAGTCCCGAAAGACGTGCTGTTAGGTGAATTGAACATTCTGAATTCTCCCTCAGTGTACCCGAACAGGCGCCGGAATGTGGCGACGAGGGGATTTTTGTTTTTTAAATTTAGAGTACCCAATTCATTTTTCCCCAATTAAGGGGCAATTTAACGTGACCAATTTACCTACCCTGCACATGTTATGGTTGTGGGAGCAAAACCCACACAAACACGGGGAGAATGTGCAAACTCCACGCGGACAGTGACCCAGAGCCGGGATCGAACCTGGGACCTTGGCGCCGTGAGGCAGCAGGGCTAACCCACTGTGCCACCGTGCTGCCCCTATCAGGAGTTACACTTCACAACACTGCTGTCCTCAGCATCACCCAACCTTCCCATCCAGCCCTCCAAAAACAGATACAACGCACAATAATCTGGCCATTCAGCTTTTTAAAAATTAAAAGTAACGATTCTCTGTCCATGGCCTTCACTAACTCACCAAGGCCTTCCAATTCCCACCCCAAACAGGCTCTCGCACCCTTTCCTCCAGCTACACCCTTATCTTCTTCTCGGACAGCTGGTCACTCTACTGATCGTAAATTCTCCAAAAGAAACATTTTTCTAACCTGTAGAAATGTCTATGCCAAGCGGTTTTTGCCATAAATCATCCATTTGAAAGTGGAAATTTACCCAATGCAACAGCACGCAATTTACTTTGCAAGATCTGACACTTAATTGATTTGCTGTTAGCACGTTACTCCGACAGCAGAATGCGGTTTAATCACTTGGGAACACAAGAAATAGGAGGAGTCAATCATTCAAACTTGCTCCGCCATTCAATACGCTGTTGGCCAATTGCTCTCCCGGCCGATCCCTACATCTGTCCCCAGCCTTAAATGTGCTCAATGATGGAGCATCCACAACCCTCTGGGGTGGAGAAATCCAAAGATTCACTATTTGAGCAACTTCTCATGTTAGTCCTAAAGGAACGACCCTTTATCCTGAGACTGCCCCCCGCCCCCCTCCCAGTTAGAGATTCCCCGAGCAGCAGAAACAATCTCAGTATCTATCCCATCAAACTCTATCAGAATTTTGTAGGTTTCTTACTCTTCTAAGAGAACACTAGCCCAATTTGCTCAGCCTCTCATCATAGAACTCCCGCATAGCAGGTGGCAATTTAATGAATCTTTGCTGTAAAAACCCCAATGCAAGCATATCCTTTCTGAAATGTGGAGACCATAACTGCACACAATACTCCAGATGTGGCCTCACCAAAACCCTCTTTTTTTAAATAAATTTAGAGTGCCCAATTTATTTTCTCCAATTAAGGGGCAATTTAGCATGGGCAATCCACCTACCCTGCACATCTTTGGGTCATGGGGGCGAAACCCACGCAGACACGGGGAGAATATGCAAACTCCACACGGACAGTGACCCAGAGCTGGGACCGAACCTGGGACCTCGGCGCCGTGAGGCACCAGTGCTATCACCAATACCCCCTCGTCCTTGTCAACCATAATCAGGATCCTGACATTGGCCAACAATTAATTTCAAAGTCTTTTAAGTATCATTGGCTGACACTTGGCAACAGGTTACACTTGGCATGGAAAACATCAACAGCCTCACCCAGAATAAGCCCACACAGCACGAAAAGTGTAAAACGGTAGTTTTTTTAAAACTGGCAACTAAATGGCAACTGCCTTGTCTCAGATGAACACTCTCCAAAAATATGATTTAACAGTCCAATATACAATTATTTATAGCAACGACCTATACATATTATACATATATATTAACAACCCTGAGTGTCCTTCTGGTTCCTCCCCCCCCCGCCCCCCCCCCCCCCCCCCCCCACCCACCCCCCTGGGCTGCTGCTGCTGCCTTCTTTTCCATTCCCTCTATCTTTCTGTGAGGTATTCGACGAACGGTTGCCACCGCCTGGTGAACCCTTGAGCCGATCCCCTTAGGACGAACTTAATCCGTTCCAGCTTTATAAACCCTGCCATGTCATTTATCCAGGTCTCCATCCCCGGGGGCTTGGCTTCCTTCCACATCAACAGTATCCTGCGCCGGGCTACTAGGGACGCAAAGGCCAAAACATCGGCCTCTCTCGCCTCCTGCACTCCCGGCTCTTGTGCAACCCCAAATATAGCCAACCCCCAGCTTGGTTCGACCTGGACCCCCACTACTTTCGAAAGCACCTTTGTCACCCCCACCCAGAACCCCTGTAGTGCCGGACATGACCAGAACATGTGGGTGTGATTCGCTGGGCTTCTCGAGCATCTCGCACACCTATCCTCTACCCCAAAAAATTTACTGAGCCGTGCTCCAGTCATATGCGCCGTGTAACACCTTAAATTGAATCAGGCTTAGCCTGGCACACGAGGACGATGAGTTTACCCTACTTAGGGCATCCGCCCACAGCCCCTCCTCAATCTCCTCCCCCAGCTCTTCTTCCCATTTCCCTTTCAGCTCATCTACCATAATCTCCCCCTCGTCCCTCATTTCCCTATATATATCTGACACCTTACCGTCCCCCACCCATGTCTTTGAGATCACTCTGTCCTGCACCTCATGCGTCGGGAGCTGCGGGAATTCCCTCACCTGTTGCCTCGCAAAAGCCCTCAGTTGCATATACCGGAATGCATTCCCTTGGGGCAACCCATATTTCTCGGTCAGCGCTCCCAGACTTGCGAACTTCCCATCCACAAACAGATCTTTCAGTTGCGTTACTCCTGCTCTTTGCCATATTCCAAATCCCCCATCCATTCTCCCCGGGGCAAACCTATGGTTATTTCTTATCGGGGACCCCACCAAGGCTCCCGTCTTTCCCCTATGCCGTCTCCACTGTCCCCAAATTTTCAAAGTCGCCACCACCACCGGGCTTGTGGTGTATTTCTTCGGTGAGAACGGCAATGGGGCCGTCACCATAGCTTGTAGGCTAGTCCCCCTACAGGACGCCCTCTCCAATCTCTTCCACGCCGCTCCCTCCTCTTCTCCCATCCACTTACTCACCATTGAGATATTGGCGGCCCAGTAGTACTCACTTAGGCTCGGTAGTGCCAGCCCCCCCCTATCCCTACTACGCTGTAAGAATCCCTTCCTCACTCTCGGGGTCTTCCCGGCCCACACAAAACTCATGATACTCTTTTCGATCCTTTTGAAAAAAGCCTTCGTGATCACCACCGGGAGGCACTGAAACACAAAGAGGAATCTCGGGAGGACTACCATTTTAACCGCCTGCATCCTCCCTGCCAGTGACAGGGATACCATGTCCCATCTCTTGAAATCCTCCTCCATTTGTTCCACCAATCGCGTTAAATTTAACCTATGCAATGTACCCCAAGTCTTGGCTATCTGGATCCCCAAGTAACGAAAGTCCCCCGTTACCTTGCTCAGCGGAAAGTCCTCTATTTCTCTGCTCTGCTCCCCTGGATGCACCACAAACAACTCACTTTTCTCCATGTTCAGTTTATATCCTGAGAATTCTCCAAACTCCCGAAGTGTCTGCATTATCTCTGGCATCCCCTCCGCCGGGTCCGCTACATATAACAAGTCATCCGCATACAGAGATACCCGGTGTTCTTCTCCTCCTCTAAGTACTCCCCTCCACTTCTTGGAACCCCTCAGTGCTATTGCCAGGGGCTCAATCGCCAGTGCAAACAATAATGGGGACAGAGGGCATCCCTGCCTTGTCCCTCTATGGAGCCGAAAGTATGCAGAACCCCGTCCATTCATGACCACACTCGCCACTGGGGCCCTATACAACAGCTGCACCCATCCAACATACTCATCTCCAAAACCAAATCTCCTCAGCACCTCCCACAAATAATCCCACTCCACTCTATCAAATGCTTACTCGGCATCCATCGCCACCACCATCTCCGCTTCCCCCTCTGATGGTGGCATCATCATTACCCCTAGCAGCCTCCGTATATTCGTATTCAGCTGTCTCCCCTTCACAAACCCAGTTTGGTCCTCATGGACCACCCTCGGGACACAATCCTCTATCCTCATTGCCATTACCTGGGCCAGAATCTTAGCGTCTACATTTAGGAGGGAAATAGGTCTAGAGGACCCGCATTGCAGCGGGTCCTTTTCCTTCTTTAGGAGAAGCGATATCGTTGCCTCAGACATAGCGGGAGCAGCTGTCCCCTTTCCTTTGCCTCATTAAAGGTCCTCATCAGTAGCGGGGCGAGCAAGTCCACATATTTTCTGTAAAATTCAACTGGGAATCCATCTGGTCCCGGAGCCTTCCCGCCTGCATGCTCCTAATTCCTTTCACTACTTCCTCTATTTCAATCTGTGCTCCCAGTCCCACCCTTTCCTGCTCCTCCACCTTGGGAAATTCCAGCCGGTCCAGAAAGCCCACCATTCTCTCCCTCCGATCCGGGGGTTGAGCTTCGTATAATTTTTTATAAAATGCCTTGAACACTCCATTCACTCTCTCCGCTCCCCGCTCCATCTCTCCTTCCTCATCCCTCACTCCCCCTATTTCCCTCGCTGCTCCCCTTTTCCTCAATTGGTGGGCCAGCAACCTGCTCGCCTTCTCCCCATATTCGTACTGTACACCCTGTGCCTTCCTCCACTGTGCCTCTGCAGTACCCGTTGTCAGCAAGTCAAATTCTACGTGTAGCCTTTGCCTTTCCCTGTACAGTCCCTCCTCCGGTGCCTCCGCATATTGCCTGTCCACCCTCAGAAGTTCTTGCAGCAACCGCTCCCGTTCCCTACTCTCCTGCTTTCCTTTATGTGCCCTTATTGATATCAGCTCCCCTCTAACCACTGCCTTCAGCACCTCCCAGACCACTCCCACCTGGACCTCCCCATTATCATGGAGTTCCAAGTACTTTTCAATGCACCCCCTCACCCTTAGACACACCCCCTCATCTGCCATTAGTCCCATGTCCATTCTCCAGGGTGGGCGCCCTTCTGTTTCCTCCCCTATCTCCAAGTCCACCCAATGTGGAGCGTGATCCGAAATGGCTATAGCCGTATACTCCGTTCCTCTCACCTTCGGGATCAACGCCCTTCCCAAAACAAAAACGTCTATTCGCGAATAGACTTTGTGGACATAGGAGAAAAACGAAAACTCCTTACTCCTAGGTCTGCTAAATCTCCACGGGTCTACTCCTCCCATCTGCTCCATAAAATCTTTAAGCACCTTGGCTGCTGCCGGCCTCCTTCCAGTCCTGGACCTCGACCAGTCCAGCCCTGGTTCCAACACCGTATTGAAATCTCCCCCCATTACCAACTTTCCCACCTCTAGGTCCGGAATGCGTCCTAGCATACGCCTCATAAAATTGGCATCATCCCAGTTCGGGGCATATAAGTTTACCAAAACCACCGTCTCCCCCTGTAGTTTGCCACTCACCATCACGTATCTGCCCCCGCTATCCGCCACTATAGTCTTTGCCTCAAACATTACCCGCTTCCCCACTAATATAGCCACCCCCCTGTTTTTCGCATCTAGCCCCGAATGGAACACCTGCCCCACCCAACCTTTGCGTAGTCTCACCTGGTCTATCAGTTTCAAGTGCGCTTCCTGTAACATAACCACGTCTGCCTTAAGTTTCTTAATGTGTGCGAGTACCCGTGCCCTCTTTATCGGCCCGTTCAGCCCTCTCACGTTCCACGTAATCAGCCGGGTTGGGGGGCTTTTTACCCCCCCCCCCCTTGTCGATTAGCCATCCCCTTTTTCCAGCTCCTCAGCCGGTTCCCACGCAGCTGTGTCCCCCCCAGGCGGTGCCCCCCCGCCCATCCCACCCCATACCAGCTCCCCCCTCTCCCCAGCAGCAGCAGCCCAATAATTCCCCCCTCCCACCCCCCCCCGCTAGATCCCCCACTAGCATAGTTACACCCCCCATGTTGCTCCCAGAAGTCAGCAAACTCTGGCCGACCTCGGCTTCCCCCCCGTGACCTCGGCTCGCACCGTGCGACGCCCCCTCCTTCCTGCTTCCCTACTCCCCCCATGATTATCATAGCGCGGGAATCGAGCCCGCTCTTCCCCCTTGGCCCCGCCCCCAATGGCCAACGCCCCATCTCCTCCACCTCCTTTCCTCCCCCCACCACCTCCTGTGGAAGAGAGAAAAGTTACCACATCGCAGGATTAATAACATAAAACTCCTCTTGCCCCCCTTTTTACCCCCCTCTTCGCCCCACCACTTTGTTTCAAACGTTCTTTTTTAAAAATTATTATTAAATAACCCGCTCATTCCAATTTTTCTTCCACGATAAAAGTCCACGCCTCATCCGCCGTCTCAAAGTAGTGGTGCCTCCCTTGATATGTGACCCACAGTCTTGCCCGTTGCAGCATTCCGAATTTTATCTTCTTTTTGTGAAGCACCGCCTTGGCCTGATTAAAGCTCGCCCTCCTTCTCGCCACCTCCGCACTCCAGTCTTGATATACGCGGATCACCGCGTTCTCCCACTTACTGCTCCGAGTTTTCTTTGCCCATCTAAGGACCATCTCTCTATCCTTAAAACGGAGGAATCTCACCACTATGGCTCGAGGAATTTCTCCTGCTCTCGGTCCTCGCGCCATCACTCGGTATGCTCCCTCCACCTCCAGCGGACCCGCCGCTCCCATTAACGAGTGCAGCATCGTGCTCACATATGCCCCGACGTCCGCTCCCTCCGCACCTTCAGGAAGACCAAGAATCCTTAGGTTGCTCCTCCTCGCGTTGTTCTCCAGCGCCTCCAGCCTTTCCACACATCGTTTATGGTGTGCCTCGTGCATCTCCGTCTTCACCACCAGGCCCTGTATGTCGTCCTCATTCTCGGCAGCCTTTGCCTTCACGACCCGAAGCTCCCGCTCCTGGCTCTTTTGCTCCTCCTTTAGCCCTTCGATCGCCTGTAATATCGGGGCCAACAGCTCCTTCTTCATTTCCTTTTTGAGTTCTTCCACGCAGCGTTTCAAGAACTCGTGTTGTTCAGGGCCCCATATTAAACTGCCACCTTCCGACGCCATCTTGGTTTTTGCTTGCCTTCCTTGCCGCTGCTCTAAAGGATCCACCGCAATCCGGCCACTTCCCTCTCCTTTTTTCATCCGTATCCAGGGGGGATTCCCTTCTGGTTCGCCGCACAGTACTTTTAGCCGTTAAAATTGCCGTTGGGGCTCTTATTAAGAGCCCAAAAGTCCGTTCCACCGGGAGCTGCCGAAACGTGCGACTCAGCTGGTCATCGCCGCACCCGGAAGTCAAAACGGTACAGTTTTAATCAGAGGAGCCCATAGCTAACTACCCCAGTACTTTGATTGGATGGACATTGGGTTTCTGCAGCAGTAGGAACATAAAATCTCTGGTTTGTATTAATAATAATCTTTATTATTGTCACAAGTAGGGTTACATTAACACTGCAATGAAGTTACTGTGAAAAGCCCCTCGTCGCCACATTCCGGCACCTGTTCGGGTACACAGAGGGAGAATTCAGAATGCCCAATTCACCTAACAGCACGTCTTACAGGACTTGTGGGAGGAAACCCACGCAGACACGGGGAGAACATGCAGACTCCGCACAGACAGTGACCCAAGCCAGGAATCGAACCTGGAACCCTGACGCTGCGAAGCAACAGTGCTAACCACTGTGCTACCCTTATGTGGGATGGAAACTTATGTACAATGACCCTCACACATGGTCACATCATGACCAGTAGCCTTGACTAATTTCTCCCTCATACATGCTGTGCTCCAAACGTCCCCAGTTTTAAAATTGGTTCCCTCATTCTGGCATTCAAAACTTTCCTTCCCTTCCTTAATCTCCTCACCCCCACACTCATCCATTCTGAACTTCTATTTTTAATAACCTCTTGCACTATTGTCATGAGAGAGTACCTTTAAGAAATGGGCGTTTACTACTGCAGTGATGTCGGAGTGGGTGGAGCTGGGCTGTCAGTCAGCTTTTTGCTTTCGTTTTAGGCTATTTGCTGCAGGGTGCGTTTTGGTTTCATTTTCAAAGAACAAGAACAAAGAAAAGTACAGCACAGGAACAGCCCCTTCGGCCCTCCAAGCCCGTGCCGACCATGCTGCCCGACTAAACTACAATCTTCTACATTTCCTGGGTCCGTATCCCTCTATTCCCATCCTATTCGTGTATTTGTCAAGATGCCCCTTAAATGTCACTATCGTCCCTGCTTCCACCACCACCTCCGGCAGCGAGTTCCAGGCACTCACTACCCTCTGTGTAAAGAAACTTGCCTCGTACATCTACTCTAAACCTTGCCCCTCGCACCTTAAACCTATGCCCCCTAGTAATTGACCCCTCTACCCTGGGGGAAAGCCTCTGACTATCCACTCTGTCTATGCCCCTCATAATTTTGTACACCTCTATCAGGTCGCCGCTCAACCTCCGTCGTTCCAGTGAGAACAAACCGAGTTTATTCCACCGCTCCTCATAGCTAATGCCCTCCATACCAGGCAACATTCTGGTAAATCTCTTCTGCACCCTCTCTAAAGCCTCCACATCCTTCTGGTAGTGTGGCGACCAGAATTGAACACTATATTCCAAGTGTGACTTAAGGTTCTATACAGCTGCACGTGTTAGAGCTGAAGCCAGTCAGAGCAGGTGTACTGTTGATCTCTCTGCCATGAAAAGAGTAGCTCTTGATCATTTGGTGAATTCAGAATTATAAATGTTTTTCAGTAGTGACTTTAACCAGATCTGCTTCTGTTAAAGGTTTTGTTTTAAGTCGTATGGATGTTAAACGGAAAGCTTAAAGAATTACTTAATGTTGTAGTCTTTGGGGGTTGTATTTGAATTGATGGTTGCTAAGATGTTCACTGTATATTTTAAAAAGGTTAACTGGAGTTCATAGAATAAACATTTTTTTGCTTAAAAAAATACTTTTCCATTTCTGCTGTACCACCACCTGTAGAGTGGGCCATGTGCTCCCCACACCACAATCTATTAGAAGTTGTGGGTCAGGTGAACTCCATGATACAATTTGAGGTTCTCTAAACCCTGCCCCATAATAAATTGGGGGCTCGTCCGGGATAAAAGTCTATCTATTGGATTGGCTCAGTGAACTTAAAGACGGTGAGGTGTGAGCATAGTGTGGTTGCTTTTCAGGTGTGGTATTCTAGTTTTAAGTGGGGAGTGTGTTGTGGACAATGGCTCTTTCGGAGGCTCTGACGTTTTTGGGGGTGGAGACGGTTACACTCAGTACCTTACGGACAGAGACTAAAAGCAGACTGTTTAGATTTGGCAAAAAACATTGCAGTTAACATTATCTGACAAAATGCGAAAAGATGAGGTAATTATGGCAGTGGCTAAGCATTTAAAGTTGCCTGAGATACAGTCTGACTCATTAGGAATGGCAAAGATCCAGTTGCAGATTAAGCAACTTGAACACGAGAAAGAATTAAAGCAAATTGAATATGCAATGTGAGAAAAAGAGAAAGGGAGATACAGATCAAGGAAAAAGAAAAGGAGAAAGAAAGAAAGAATAGCCCTAGCAGAACAAAAAGAGGTAGAGAGGAAAGGGGAAAAAGAGAGTTTGAACTTCAGAAAATGGATATGAAACATAACAGTCAGTTAAAATTGGCAGACGTAAAGGGAAACGTGCAGTTGGAGGATAGTGATGAGGATAGTGAGAAAGAGCGTCATAGTCGAAGGCTTGGTGGGGATCTATTTAAATATGTCCAAGCATTGCCAAGATTTGACGAAAAGGAGGTAGAAGCCTTTTTCATTTCATTTGAGAAGGTAGCTAAACAAATGAAATGGCCACAGGACATGTGGGTATTACTGATTCAAACAAAGCTGGTAGGTAGAGCTAGTGAAGTGTTTGCATCACTACCGGAGGTATCTGAGACGTAGGAGGAGGTATCCGAGACGCACGAGGTGAAAAAATCCATCTTAGGTGCATATGAACTAGTGCCTGAAGCCTACAGCTAAAGGTTTAGAAATTTAAGGAAAGAATTTGGTCAAACATACATGGAGTTTGAAAGGATCAAACAGAGTAATTTAGATAGGTGGATAAGGGCTTTGAAAATAGACCAAACGTATGAAGCTCTCAGAGAAATTATACTTTTGGAGTTAAAAAATTCAATTCCTGATGTAGTGAGAACTCATGTGGAAGAGCAGTGTTAAAACTGCAGGGTTAGCAGCAGAAATGGCAGATGATTATGAATTAGTTCATAAATCGAAGCTTGGTTTCCGACATCAGTTTCAGCCTGTGAGGGATAGAAACTGGGGACATGAGAAATACTCAAGTGGTAAAGGTAAAGGTGATCTGATGGGAGATAATAAAGAGAGTGTACCTCAGATTTAAAAAGAAATCCAGGAGAGTGGAAAAGAAATTAAAAATTTCAAATGTTTTCACTGTAATAAACTAGGCCATGTAAAGTCACAGTGTTGGTAGTTGAAGAAAAGCACTGGGAAGGCTGATGTGGTAAAACAGGATAAGACAGTAGGGTTTGTGAAAGTGGTAAAGGAAAGCTCAAGTGAAGCGAAGGAGGTGCAAAAGATTGTACAGCTTGATCAAAAGGTGATTGATAAGAAGGTGCCAGATCTCTTTAAAGAATTTACTTGTGTGGGTAAAGTTTACTCATGTGTATCAGGAGGAGCAGGTAAAGAAGTCACAATTTTAAGAGATACTGGAGCTAGTCAATATTTCATGGTTAGAGATGAGGAGTTATGTAGTTTGGGAAGAATGTTGCCAGAAAAGGTGGTAATATGTGGAATTCAGGGTGAGAGGAGTAGTGTTCCATTATATAAGGTAAGGTTGGAAAGTCCAGTGAAGAGTGGTAGTAGGAGTAACAGAGAAACTATCTTGTCCAGGAATACAGTTTATCTTGGGTAATGATATAGCTGGATCACAGGTGGGAGTGATGCCTACTGTGGTTGATAAGCCAGTGGAAAATCAGACCACTGAAGTGTTGAAGGACGAATATCTTGGGATTTTTCCGGATTGTGTAGTAACAAGGTCGCAAAGTCACAGGTTAAGACAACAGGAGAAATCAAAGAGTGAAGATGACGTTGAAGAGCAATTATCAGAAACGATTTGTGATCAGGTGGTTGAAAAAGACCAAGAACAGGTGGAGGATGAGGCGGATATTTTTAGTTCAGGAAAATTGGCGGAGTTACAACAGAAAGATGTAGAAATAAAACGGATGTATCAGAAAGCATAGACGGAAGAGGAATCAGAGTATTATTACCGTAAAAGTGATGTCTTGATGAGAAAATGGAGACCTTCACATATGCAGGCGGATGAAAAGTGGGCAGAAGTTCATCAAGTAGTATTGCCGGTAGGGTATAGAAAGGAGGTGTTGCGAGTTGCACATGAGGTACCAGTGGGAGATCATTTGGGAATAAGGAAAACTCAAGCTAAAATACAAAAACATTTTTACTGGCCTGGACTACATAAAGATGTAGTTAAATTTTGTCAATCATGTCACACATGTCAAGTGATAGGGAAACCTCAAGCAGTGATAAAACCAGCGTCCTTAATACCCATTCCAGCATTTGAGGAATCTTTCACGAGGGTCCTAATTGATTGCATAGGACCGCTTCATAAAACAAAAAGTGGGAATCAATATCTTTTGACTATAATGGATGTGTCGACTATGTTTCCAAAGGCCATTCCAGTACGTAATATTACAGCTAAAAAGATTGTGGAGGAGTTACTTAAATTCTTTACTAGATATGGATTACCCACAGAAATACAATCGGATCAAGGATCAAATTTTACCTCAAGGTTATTCAAAGAAGGTATGGATAGCTTTGGAATAAAACAATTTAAATCAACTGCGTACCATCCAGAATCGCAGGGAGCGTTAGAAAGGTGGCATCAGACACTAAAGACAATGTTGAGGGCTTATTGTCAAGATTATCCAGAGGATTGGGATAAAGGAATTCCATTCGTACTGTTTGCAATTAGGGATGCACCTAATGAGTCAACCAAATTCAGTCCTTTTGAACTAATTTTTGGTCATGAGGTAAGAGGACCACTTAAATTGTTTAATAAAAAATTAGTGAGTGAGAAATCGGAAATTACATTATTGGATTAAGTGTCAAATTTTAGGGAACGATTAAATAGAGCAGGTGAATTGGCTAGACAACATTTAAAAGTTGCACAAAATGTGATGAAACGGGTCGCGAACAAGACATCCAAAGTTTATAGTTTTGCCTGTGGGGATAAAGTTTTAGTGTTGTTACCAGTGGTAGGTGAACCTTTAAAAGCTAGGTTTTGTGGACCTTATCAGATTGAAAGGAAATTAAGTGAGGTGAATTATGTCATACAAACACCAGATAAAAGGAAGACTCACCTTGCTTAAAAGGTACTTTTAAAGGGAAGGAGAGAAAAAAGAGGAGGTTTTAATGATTCTAACTCAAAGTGACGAACCAAATCCAGATGACTGTGAATTTGACATACCTCAAATTAAATTGGAAAACGAGGATGTTCTTAAAAATTGGGATAAATTGTTGAGTTACCTTCCAGAGGAAAAACGAACTGACCTGAAAGAGTTATTGATATCACATGGGCAAGTTTGTGGAGATAAATTGGGAAGTACTGAAATGACTATATATGATGTAGATGTGGGAAATGCTGTTCCAGTCAAACAACATCCATACAGACCTGATCCTTTAAAATTGGCACAGGTTAACAAAGAGATTGAGAGTATGCTTAAAAATGGCATAATTGAAGTGGTTGCAGCCAATGGAGCTCACCCATAGTGATGGTACCAAAACCAGACGGCACCCAACGGTTGTATGTGGACTATAGAAAGGTTAATGCAGTTACAAGAACGGACTCTTATCCTATCCCACGTTTGGAGGATTGCATTGAGAAAGTGGAACAATCAGCTTTTATTTCCAAACTGGATTTACTTAAAGGTTACTGGCAGGTACCTTTATCCGAAAGGGCGAAGAAGATTTCAGCTTTTGTGACTCCAGATGGTATATACCAATTCAAAGTTATGCAATTTGGCATGAAAAACGCACCAGCCACATTTCAACGGTTAACTAACAAAGTAATTTCAGGATTACCCAATTGTGCGGTATACATCGACGATCTGGTAATTTTCAGCCAGACATGGAAAGAACATTTAAAACATCTGATGGAGTTATTCGATCGACTTCAGGAGGCGGTTTGGTGATAAACCTAGCCAAAAGTGAATTTGGAAAAGCCCAAGTCACTTTCCATGGCCATACAATTGGACAGGGTCGAATGGTCACACGGGATGTGAAACCAACAGTTATTGAGGAGTTTTCAATACCCTCAAGACGAAGGGAAATAATGCGATTTCTCGGCATGAGTGGATTTGATAGAACATTTGTGCAAAGGTTTTGTAGCGTGATTGCTCCACTGATGGACTTGAAGAAATGTCGAAAATTTCAGTGCACAGCGGACTTTCAACATGCATTTGACAGCCTGAAAGCTGTGATAACCAATGCTCCTGTGTTGGAGAGTTACAAGGGACTCTAAAGTCAGATACTTTAGTTCAATCTGATCACTAAGATAAATGCCGAGGCGTAGAGAAATGGATGGATCGTGCAGAGACCGCCTTGTTCAAAGAGACTGTCAATCGAGAAGGATTTCAGTTGGAGGAAGAAAAAAAAAAATGGACTATATTATTATACCTATTTGTGTGTGTTGTTTTTTGAAACGAAAAAGTATATTTACTGTGTGCATTTCTTAAAGAATGGTGAAAAATGAAACCATCTTGAAGTTGATGGTTTATTTTTTTTTCCTTGGGGGGAGGTGTCATGTGAGAGTACCTTTAAGAAATGGGTGTTTATAAATGGGTGTGCATATAAATATCTGTAGTGAGTGTACCTTTAAGAAATGGGTGTTTACTACTGCAGTGATGTCAGAGAGTGGGTGGAGCTGGGCTCTCTGTCAGCTTTTTACTTTTGTTTTAGGCTGTTTGCTGCAGGGTGTGTTTTAGTTTTGTTTTCAGTGTTGGAGCTGAAGCCAGACAGAGCAGGTGTACTGTTGATCTCTCTGCCATGAAAAGACTATCTCTTGATCATTTGGTGAATTCAGAATTATAAATGTTTTCAGTAGTGACTTTAACCTGATCTGCTTCTGTTAAAGGTTTTGTTTTTAAGTCGTATGGATGTTAAAAGGAAAGCTTAAAGGATTACTTAGTGCTGCAGTCTTTGGGAGGTGTATTTGAATTGATGGTTGCAAAGATGTTCACTGTATATTTTAAAAAGGCTAACTTGAGTTCATAGAATAAACATTGTTTTGCTTTAAAAAATATTTTTCCATTTCTGCTGCGCCACACATGTAGAGTGGGCCGTGTGCTCCCCATACCACAATCTAGTAAAAGTTGTGGGGAATTTTGGAGTTCTCTAAACCCTGGCCCATAACACTATGGGCATTCTTAGCGCACCGAATTACACAGTTCTCACCAGGCACAATGACCTTGCTTCCTTCTGTGCTACATCATTCATTCTATGATTCAATGTGGGCAGCACCTTGTAGAACACAATCAGTTAGCTATCAAAACTAAAGGTCAGAGAAGCTTCCCCAGGGAGGTCCGCGTAAATCGTTGTCCTGACGAGAGGAAGAACAATGCAGTTCACAGAATCCTGACTGTTTTAAATAGCTGAACATTCTGCATATCCGATACACAGATGCATTTCAGCTGACCGACCAGTCCCTCTACATGACCAGTCTCAGTCTAAATAGTGGGCATCCCTCACTGCATCCTCCCTTCCCCCACAGTGCCTCCATCCCATTCCACTCCCCCTCCCCGCCTCTTCCTCCCCCTCCTCTCTTCCCTCATCCCCCTCCCTCCGTCCCCACCTCTTCCCCCTCCCCCTCCTCCCCACTCCTCCTCCTCCACTCCTCCCCCCCTCCCACTCCTCTCCTCCCCTCCTCTCATAGAACATACAGTGCAGAAGGAGGCCATTCGGCCCATCGAGTCTGCACCGACCCACATTAATCCCACATTTCCACCTTATCCCCGCAAACCAATAACCCCTCCCAACCCTTATGGACACTACGGGTAATTTAGCATGGCCAATCCACCTAACCTGCACGTCTTTGGACTGTGGGAGGAAACCGGAGCACCCGGAGGAAACCCACGCAGACACGGGGAGAACGTGCAGACTCCGCACAGACAGTGACCCAGCGGGGAATCGAACCTGGGACCCTTGCGCTGTGAAGCCACAGTGCTAACCACTGTGCTACCGTGCTGCCCGTTGAATTCAAATTTCCCATCTGCAGTGGTGGGATATGAACCTACGTCTTCCGAAGCATTACCAAGGCTCTGGATTACAAGTCCTGTGATATTACCACTACACCACTATCTCTCCTTCTTACTCTGGTCCACAAACTGACCCCAGGCACCCTCTCCTCCCCCTCTCCACTCCTCTCCCCCCTCCCCTCCCCCCACTCCTCTCCCCCCCCCACTCCTCCTCTCCCCCTCTCCACTCCTCTCCCCCCTCCCCTCCCCCCACTCCTCTCCCCCCCCCCTCTCCACTCCTCTCCCCCCCCCCTCCTCTCCACTCCCCCCCTCCTCCTCCTCACCCGGGGGAAGCTGACTCCGCTCTGCCGCCTCTCCGGGTCGTGCTGCACCCGGTCCAGCATCAGGTAAAGGGAGAACACGGCCACGCAGAAGATGGCGCCGCCGCAGACGGTGACCTGCTTCTTGAGCTTCATCCTGCGGGTGTCCCGAGGCCCCGCGCCGCTCCGGGGGACCGGCCTCAGCAGCCGCATCCGGGCCGCGGGCGGCGCACCGGCATGGCCGCGAACCCCCTCCCGCTGGAGGCCGGGGCACCCAGCAGGCTGCTCTCCTGTCACAGCGGCCCGGCCCAGGAGACGCGGCCTCGGGGACAGCGACTCTCCTCAGCTCAGCGACCCTGCAGAGCCGGACCCGGCACCGAGACTGCGCACTGCCCGGGCCCGGCACCGAGACTGCGCACTGCCCGGGCCCGGCACCGAGACTGCGCACTGCCCGGGCCCGGCACCGAGACTGCGCACCGCCCGGCACCGAGACTGCGCACTGCCCGGACACTGCACCGAGACTGCGCACTGCCCGGACCCGGCACCGAGACTGCGCACTGCCCGGGCCCGGCACCGAGACTGCGCACTGCCCGGGCCCGGCACCGAGACTGCGCACTGCCCGGGCCCGGCACCGAGACTGCGCACTGCTCGGACCCGGCACCGAGACTGCGCACCGCCCGGGCCCGGCACCGAGTCTGCGCATTTCCAGGACCCGGCATCGAGTCTGCGTACTGCCCCCAGCCCGGCACCGAGTCTGCGCACTGCCCGCACCCGGCACCGAGTCTGCGCACTGCCCGCACCCGGCACCGAGTCTGCACTGCCCCCCAGCCCGGTACCGAGACTGCGCGCTGCCCCCCAGCCCGGCACTGAGACTGCGCACTGCCCGGGCCCGGCATCGAGACTGCGTACACAGCGGACCCGACACGGAGACTGCGCACTGAGCAGGTCCGACACTAAGACTGTGCACTCAGCGGGCTCGCCACAGCGCCCCTCGCGGCTTGGAGGAGCAGTTCGACATCCCTTGACTTCAACAATTCATTCCTCCTGAGGTCCCAGGTTCGATCCCGGCTCTGGGTCACTGTCCGTGTGGAGTTTGCACATTCTCTGCGTGGGTTTCACCCCCACAACCCAAAGATGTGCTGGTTAGGTGGATTGGCCGCGCTAAATTGACCCTTAATTAAAAAACAATTCATTCCTCTAGCGCCTGGCACCACCTCAGGAAACCCCAATTCGTTCCACAGCTAATCTGAGTAGTTTTGAAGTATAATCGCTGTAGCCGATTTACACACAGTTTATACATGGTACAAGTCTCACTACAGTACAGGGTCTGGCGGTGATTACTGCTACCTACACGCGGAGTTTTGTTGACTTGCCGTCAGGTATAGACATAGAATTTACAGTGCAGAAGGAGGCCATTCGGCCCATCGAGTCTGCACCGGCCCTTACAAAGAGCACCGTATGGAAGCCTACGTATCTACCCTATCCCCGTAACCCCCACTTAACATTTTTTGGACACAAAGGGCAATTTATCATGGCCAATCCACCTAACCTGCACATCTTTGGACGGTGGGAGGAAACCGGAGCACCCGGAGGAAACCCACGCACACACGGGGAGGATGTGCAGACTCCTCACAGACAGTGACCAAAGCCGGGAATCGAACCTGGGACCCTGGAGCTGTGAAGCAATTGTGCTAACCACTATGCGACCATGTTGCCCATATAAATATCCATAGTCATGCACACATTTGTCTTTCAATGAAGCAAAATTACTCAGCAAGGCTACCTAATTCAATCACCAGTTTAAACTCATACAGTTTATATTTCTTTTATAAAACCTTATGATCATATCGTCAGGATAACTGCGGATGTACTCTGTCATTTTAAAATTGCACACTCTCACCTGTGATGATTCTGCAATGCCCTCCACTGGTGGGAGGTTAAAGTTATAGCCGAGCGTGACAGGTTTACATAGGTATTTTCCATTGTCAGCATAAACACAATAATTTATATTGAATAAGTACAAGAGGAGGGTCTCATAGACATGAGGGGCGGGATTCTCCGCAGAGCGGAGAATTGCTGCCGGCGTGGTTGGCGCGGCGCCGGTCGCGGGCCGCTCTACGCGGCTGGCCTGCCAATTCTCCAGCCCGGATGGGCCGAGCGGCCATAAGAAAAGAGCCGCGTCCGGCCATCGCCATTCTAACCTGCTCTGAGCCAACGGGACCTTGGCGTTGAAGCGTCGGGTGGCGGCCTGTGGGGGGGGGGGGTGGGGGGAGATCCGACCCCAGGGCGGGCCTCCGATGTGGCCTGGCCCGCGATCGGGGCCCACTGATCGGCGGGCCGGCCTCTGTGGCTGGAGGCCTCCTTTCCTACGCGTCGGCCCCTGTAGTCCTGCGCCATGTTGCGTCGGGGCCGGCGCGTTGAAGGAGGCCACTGCGTATGTCCTCGTTGGTGCCAGCGCATCTGCGCATGCGCGGATCCCGCGGCGTACGGTGAACCGCTCCAGCGCCGTCCTGGCAGCGGCCCGTTCACGCCGTCGTAAAACGCGACGCCGTTTATGATGGCGTGGACACTCTGCCGCGGGATTGGAGAATCCCGCCCGAGATTTTAAAAATATTTGTAGATGCCCAGAATACCGTCATGTCATTCAAACCCCCTCAGGATGCACTCAATATTTTGTTTTTCATTGCTTATGCAGATGTAGTGTGAAGACAGCCCGGAACTGACACCAGGGCAACTTGCCAAGCAAAGTGAGAATCCTGCGTGAAACAGTCTTGCTCTGCATTGCTTTAGAGTCAGTTCAGGTTTTGATACTCAATTTACACTCCAGTAGTTTAGCGATAGTGTAAAATCTAAACTGCTTTGCTGCCACATTAGCTTCTCACATTGGTGTAAATGCGCAACCGAAAGCATCTCCCTCTCCTACTACAGCCGCCATTCCCTAAGAGAGTGTTGGTGACCATGGTCTCCCATGTGTTGGTCCATGCTCATGTTTGTCAAGGTACGACAATGCTTTGCCGTTAGGGTTGCCAACTCTCCAGGATTCTCCTGGAGCCTGCAGGAATTAATCTCCAGGAGAAAATAGTGAGGGTTTAGAAAGTCAATGTTTTATCGTGCTTTTCAAAGACTCATTTATTAGTTGTAAAAGGTGGGAGGTCATGTGATGAAACCTCCTTGAATACATCCAGCTTTGCAGATTCTGGTCGACCGAGAGACTCCCTTGTTCTTTTCCCCCACCTGCTGTTGGTGGACTGAATTGGAAGTATTTGCAGATTGAGAATCAAATTTATTGGCTGCATTATGAACGCACCTTCCATGGCCACCAAGTCCCAGCGTGGGACTGGAACCCGGAGTTTCTGTCTCAGAGGCAGGGTCCCTACCTACTGCGCCACAATATCTCCTAAAGCATTCCGTAGAGAGTGCATTACTTCTTGAAATAATTGTAGGCAGACAAAGCAGCTACTTAACACCCAGAGGGTTCTGATGAACAAGTGGTGAGATTGTTTTCAACCATCTGCAAGATCACTGGAAGATGTGCTAATCCCTCTTGAACAGACAGCTGAACATGATGGGGGAATGTATCGCCTTTCTAATGAATGGGCTTAATAGCCTCCCCAAGTATACCGGTTTGCTGAAGTGGCGACTCCTAGTCCAGTCGATATTATCAGCACAATCTTGCGGGGAGACGGCGGCTGGTGGTATTGTCACTGGACTAGTAATCCTGCGAGCCAGAGTATTGCTCTGGAGAAGATCATAGAATTTACAGTGCAGAAGGAGGCCATTCGGCCCATCGAGTCTGCACCAGCTCCTGGAAAGAGCACCCTACCCAAGGTCAACACCTCCACCCTATCCCCATAACCCAGTAACCCCACCCAACACTTAAGGGCAATTTTGGACACTAAGGGCAATTTATCACGGCCAATCCACCTAACCTGCACATCTTTGGACTGTGGGAGGAAACCGGAGCACCCGGAGGAAACCCACGCAGACACGGGGAGGATGTGCAGACTCCGCACAGACAGTGACCCAAGCCGGGACTCGAACCTGGGACCCTGGAGCTGTGAAGCAATTGTGCTATCCACAATGCTACCGTGCTGCCCATCAAATGTGGATTTGAATCCCACTTCAGTAGATGATGAAACTTGAACTGCATAAAAATCAGGAATTAAAAGTCTAATGATGACAATTGTCAGGAAAAGCCATCTGGTTCACTAATGTCTTTTGGAGAAGGAAATCTGCCGTCCTTACCTAGCCTGGCCCACATGTGACAACGTGGTTGATTCTTAAATACTCTCAGTTCAAGGGCAATTAGGGATGGGCAATGAATGAATAAAAAAAACAGAATAATAATCTGGAACTAAATTCTCAAATGCATAATTAATTTGATCACTGTAGTTTATTTCACTCTACCCTACAGTAAAACATCAACATAAAAGCTAAATAACGTATGGTCCAGTTTATGACATTGCAGAATGTTGTACTTCTGTGCTTCATTTTCACAGTAGATTACACATGGCTGGAGCACTTGACGTTTCTGTTAGCATGGCCCACCAAGCAGAGACCCACAGGGACTGCAGCGGTTCAAGAAGGCCGAGTCCTCACCATCTTCTCGAGGGAAATTAGGGGCGGCCACCAAAGGCTGGTCTAGTCAGCAACGCCCACACCCCGCGCAAGAATTAAAAAAATTAGCAGGCTACATTTAAAGTTTTGATCAATGTCTCCATTAATCTGCTACAGGTACTAACAGATCATGCTCCGATTTTAAAATGTAATACAAGCGAGGAAGATCTTGTGGCGCAATGGTTAGTGTCGCTTCCTCTGAACCAGACATTCCAGGTTGAAATCCCAATGCTAGGACATGTTGGCCACAGATGGAGAGCGCGTGATGCAGTTCAACAGACTGATAATCAGCTCGGGAATCCTTGCACCACGATTCTCCAAAAGGAAAAACAATGGGAAGGTACGCTTAAAAACACAAACTGGTGAGGAAAAACGTTTTTCCCCATAAATTTAGACTGCCCAATTCATTTTTTCCAATTAAGGGGCAATTTAGTGCGGCCAATCCACCCACCCTGCGCATCTTTGGGTTGTGGGGGCGAAACCCACGCAGACACGGGGAGAATGTGCAAACCCCACACGGACAGTGACCCAGAGCCAGGATCGAACCTGGGACCTCGGGGCCGTGAGGCGGCAGTTCTAACCACTGAGCCGCCCAAAGGAACTTAAATTTAAAAAAAAAAATGTCAAACCTGCAGCACCATCACATTCAAATAGGACAAAAGAAACAAGGAATATAAGCACAAATATAACAAAGGTGCCTGGGTGGGTTGTTAGGCCTCAAATTGATCTAAGGCCGCAGTTTGCACATCTCTGAAGGTCACACTTGTACAACAGGGTGGGGTTGCTAATTCCAAGATACTAATTCACCATCAGTTAGCACATATAGGAGCATTGCGCACACTGCCTAGTTAATGGCAAATATTTCTCATAATAACATGGTGTTACTGCCCAGCCCTTTGTTGGTTCGGCGAGGTACAAGGGTGAGCAGGTAAGCCAAAACAGGAAGATCTCAGGTTGACTGGCAGTCCATGTTGTGTTGAAACGGCAATTGGGGTTTGACAATCGGCCTTAGCGACACGAGGTTGAGGAGAGTTTAATAAAGGATTGTCTCGGGTTCAGGCACATGACGGCGATCCCAGTGAGTCTGACTGAATGTCGATGGTATTGGGCGAGGAGAGGTTTAGGGGTGGGGATCAGTGCGATTCCGCCACAGTTGATGAGTCAGTGTGAAGGCCTGTGACCAGGCGGGTCAGGTAACCAATAGGATCATCGCCTGTAGTATTTCAATCAGGAGTGATGACATCTGATTGGACAAAGGAACAGGTAAGGGGATGCCTGATAGGCCAATGGAATAACCTGGCTTTTCTTCAGAACCAACGAGAGCAAATGATCATAAATACGCAAAGGTTATTCCAAACTGACCACTTGATGTTCCTTCATTTATTTCCAATTGGTTCTTTGAGTACGGCCTTACTGCTGGGCAGCAGCGTCACCGAGAGGGAGATTTGTTTTGATGCCATTGGTAATTTCCATCTTAGAAAATTCCAGTGCCCATTGGGGGTGGGATCAGGGCCTCGGTGTGCCCTCATTTCAAGGCTAATTGGGCGTACAGTGACTAACTCCTCCTGCCTGTGAAGGGCCTTTAGTGAGTTGCGTGTGAATGGTCCCATTGGAACACCTATTGGATGCGAGAGAACGGGAAAATGTCACGGGGGCGCAGTGGAGGTTTGCTCTGAAGTAGAGGCATCAGCACAATGTGGGGATAGTGGACAGGGAACATCGTTCTGCATCGAACCCATAGGAACAGGATTAGGCCATTCAGCCCCTCGAGCCTGTCCCGCCAATCAATGCAATCATGGCTGATCTGTGACTAACTCCATATCCCTCCCTTTGGCCCATATCCCTTAATCTCTTTGCTTAACAAAAATCTATCTCAGATTTAAAATCAACAACTGATCCAGCTTCAGCTGCTGTTTGTAGGGGAGAGTCCCAAACCTCTATTTGGGTGAAGATGTTCTTCCTAACATCTCTCCTGAACGGTCTAGCCCTACTTTTTACACTCTGCTCCCAAGTTTTAGAATCTCCAACCAGTGGAAATAGTTTATCTTTATCTATCCTGTCTTTTCCAGTTAATATCTTTTTTAAAAATAAATTTAGAGTACCCAGTTCTTTTATTTCTTATTAAGGGGCAATTTAGCGTGGCCAATCCACCTACCCAGCACATCTTTGGGTTGTGGGGGTGAGACCCACGCAGACACGGGGAGAATGTGCAAACTCCACACGGACAGTGACCCAGGGCCGGGATCGAACCTGGGACCTCGGCACCGTGAGGCAACAGTGCTAACCACTGCGCCGCACGCCCTGGTAATATCTTGAAGACTTCGATCAGATCGCCCTTAACCTTCTAAATTCTAGAGAAAACAGGCCCAATCTCCTCGCAACTTCAACCCCTGCATTTTGTCACTCCTACATTGCTCTCCCTCCCATGCCAAAATATCCTTCCGAAGGTGTGGCGCCCAGAACTGCTCACAATCACTCCGAGTGCGGTCTAACCAGGGTTTTGTAAAGCTGCAGCGTAACCCCTGTATCTTTAATCCTCCAGATATAAAGACTAGAATTCCATTAGCCTTTTTGATTATTTTTTGCATTCGCTCGTGCTCAGTGCTGACACCTGGTGCCAGAAACGCAAAGTGAAACGGTTTAAACGCCACCCCCTACCTCGCAGCTCCCTCTTCCCTCTCACCCACAGCTTTCCACCTCACCGAGCAACTCGAGCAAACCCACCCCCGACTGAAACAAAAAGCTTTGTGGAAATATTTTATTTGTTTGTTCTTTGGAAAGGAGCGTAGCTAGCAAGACCAGCCTTAATCACCCATCCCTAAAGCACTAAGTTAAACATATGGAGCAGCGCCCCAGTTTTGTTGGTCTCTGTGTTTCACTGAAGGAAGTGGGGAGGAGGTTTATAAAAGTAATCGCTTCCAGTTTCATTTCCATCTTTTCCTGACAGTCACAAGCTCCTGGTGAATGGTACTGAAACTTGGCCGGTTCTTTGGGTCGTATTGCCAACAGCGACACATGATACCGTAAATCTCGTCTGGACAGGAATCAGGGGCAGTGAGGCGATAGCCTAGGGACATGGAACAAATCGATTAGCAAATCAATGAATTCCCACATCTCATAGAACATATAGAACATAGAACCGTACAGCACAGTACAGGCCCTTCGGCCCACGATGTTGTGCCCAACTAGTCTGAAACTAAGATCAAATCAACCTACTCCCACTCATTCTAGTGCACTCCGTGTGCCTATCCAATAACCGCTTGAAAGTTCCTAAAGTGTCCTACTCCACTACCATAGCTGGGAGTGCGGTCCACGCCCCAGCCACTCTCTGAGTAAAGAACCTACCTCTAACATCCCTCCTATATCTTCCACCATGAACCTTATAGTTATGCCCCCTTGTAACAGCTACATCCACCCGAGGAAAAAGTCACTGAACGTCCACTCTATCTATCTGTCCCCATCAAACACTCCCAGGACAGGTACAGCACGGGGTTAGATACAGAGTAAAGCTCCCTCTACACTGTCCCCATCAAACACTCCCAGGACAGGTACAGCACGGTGTTAGACAGAGAGTAAAGTTCCCTCTACACTGTCCCCATCAAACACTCCCAGGACAGGTACAGCACGGGGTTAGATACAGAGTAAAGCTCCCTCTACACTGTCCCCATCAAATCATCCCAGGACAGGTACAGCACGGTGTTAGACAGAGAGTAAAGTTCCCTCTACACTGTCCCCATCAAACACTCCCAGGACAGGTACAGCACGGGATTAGATACAGAGTAAAGCTCCCTCTACACTGCCCCATCAAATCCTCCCAGGACAGGTTCAGCACGGGGTTAGATACAGAGCAAAGCACCCTCTACACTGTCCCCATCAAACACTCCCAGGACAGGTACAGCACAGGATTAGATACAGAGTAAAGCTCGCTCTACACTGTCCCCATCAAATCCTCCCAGGACAGGTACAGCACGGGGTTAGATACAGAGTAAAGCTCCCTCTACACTGTTCCTATCAAACTCTCCCAGGACAGGTACAACCTGGGGTTAGATACAGAGTAAAGCTCCCTCTACATTGTCCCCATCAAACACTCCCAGGACAGGTACAGCACGGGGTTAGATACAGAGTAAAGCTCCCTCTACACTGTCCCCATCAAACACTCCCAGGACAGTTACAGCACGGGGTTAGATACAGAGTAAAGCTCCCTCTACACTGTCCCCATCAAACACTCCCAGGACAGGTACAGCACGGGGTTAGATACAGAGTAAAGCTCCCTCTACACTGTCCCCATCAAATCCTCCCAGGACAGGTTTAGCACGGGGTTAGATACAGAGTAAAGCTCCCTCTACACTGTCCCCGTCAAACTCTCCCAGGACAGGTACAACATGGGGTTCGATACAGAGTAAAGCTCCCTCTACACTGTCCCCATGAAATACTCTCAGGACAGGTACATCATGGGGTTAGATACAGAGTAAAGCTCCCTCTACACTATCCCAATCAAACACACCCAGGACAGGTACAGCACGGGGTTAGATACAGAGTAAAGCTCCCTCTACACTGTCCCCATCAAACACTCCCAGGACAGGTACAGCACGGGGTTAGATACAGAGTAAAGCTCCCTCTACACTGTCCCCATCAAACACTCCCAGGACAGGTGCAGCACGGGGTTAGATACAAGGTAAAGCTCCCTCTACACTGTCCCCATCAAACACTCCCAGGACAGGTACAGCACGGGGTTAGATACAGAGTAAAGCTCCCTCTACACTGTCCCCATCAAACACTCCCAGGACAGGTACAGCACGGGGTTAGATACAGAGTAAAGCTCCCTCTACACTGTCCCCATCAAACACTCCCAGGACAGGTGCAGCACGGGGTTAGATACAAGGTAAAGCTCCCTCTACACTGTCCCCATCAAACACTCCCAGGACAGGTACAGCACAGGGTTAGATACAGAGTAAAGCTTCCTCTACACTGTCCCCATCAAACACTCCCATGACAGGTACAGCATGGGGGTAGATACAGAGTAAATCTCCCTCTACACTCTTCCCATCAAACACTCCCAGGACAGGTAAAGCACAGGGTTCGATACAGAGTAAAGCTCCCTCTACACTGGCCCCATCAAACACTCCCAGGACAGGTGCAGCATGGGGTTAGATACAGAGTAAAGTTCCCTCTACACTGTCCCCATCAAACACTCCCAGGACAGGTACAGCACGGGGTTAGATACAGAGTAAAGCTCCCTCTACACTGTCCCCATCAAACACTCCCAGGACAGGTACAGCACAGGGTTAGATACAGAGTAAATCTCCCTCTGCACTGTCCCCATCAAACACTCCCAGGACAGGTACAGCATGGGGGTAGATACAGAGTAAAGCTCCCTCTACACTGTCCCCATCAAACACTCCCAGGACAGGTACAGCACAGGATTAGATACAGAGTAAAGCTCCCTCTACACTGTCCCCATCAAATCCTCCCGGGACAGGTTCAGCACGGGGTTAGATACAGAGTAAAGCTCCCTCTACACTGTCCCCATCAAATCCTCCCAGGACAGGTACAGCACGGGGTTAGATACAGAGTAAAGCTCCCTCTACACTGTCCCCATCAAACACTCCCAGGACAGGTACAGCATGGGGTTAGATACAGAGTAAAGTTCCCTCTACACTGTCCCCATCAAACTCTCCCAGGACAGGTACAACATGGGGTTAGATACAGAGTAAAGCTCCCTCTACACAGTCCCCATCAAGCACTCCCAGGACAGGTACAGCACGGGGTTAGATACAGAGTAAAGCTCCCTCTACACTGTCCCCATCAAACACTCCCAGGACAGGTACAGCACGGGGTTAGATACAGAGTCAAGCACCCTCTACACTGTCCCCATCAAACACTCCCAGTACAGGTACAGCACGGGGTTAGATACAGAGTAAAGCTCCCTCTACACTGTCCCCATCAAACACTCCCAGGACAGGTACAGCACGGGGTTAGATACAGAGTAAAGCTCCCTCTACACTGTCCCCATCAAAACACTCTCAGGACAGGTGCAGCACGGGGTTAGATACAGGGTAAAGCTCCCTCTACACTGTCCCCATCAAACACTCCCAGGACAGGTACAGCACAGGGTTAGATACAGAGTAAAGCTTCCTCTACACTGTCCCCATCAAACACTCCCATGACAGGTACAGCATGGGGGTAGATACAGAGTAAAGCTCCCTCTACACTGTCCCCATCAAACACTCCCAGGACAGGTACAGCACAGGATTAGATACAGAGTAAAGCTCCCTCTACACTGTCCCCATCAAATCCTCCCAGGACAGGTACAGCACGGGGTTAGATACAGAGTAAAGCTCCCTCTACACTGTCCCCATCAAACACTCCCGGGACAGGTACTGCCCGGGGTTAGATACAGAGTAAACCTCCCTCTACACTGTCACCATCAAACACTCCCAGGACAGGTACAGCACGGGGTTAGATACAGAGTAAAGCTCCCTCTACACTGTCCCCATCAAACACTCCCAGGACAGGTACAGCACGGGGTTAGATACAGAGTAAAGCTCCCTCTACACTGTCCCCATCAAACACTCCCAGGACAGGTACAGCACGGGGTTAGGTACAGAGTAAAGCTCCCTCTGCACTGTCCCAATCAAGCACTTCCAGGACAGGTACAGCATGGGGTTAGATACAGAGTAAAGTTCCCTCTACACAGTCCCCATCAAGCACTCCCAGGACAGGTGCAGCACGGGGTTAGATACAGAGTAAAGCTCCCTCTACACTGTCCCCATCAAACAATCCCAGGACAGGTACAGCACGGGGTTAGATACAGAGTAAAGCTCCCTCTACACTGTATCCATCAAACACTTCCAGGACAGGTACAGCATCGGGGTAGATACAGAGTAAAGCTCCCTCTACACTGTCTCCATCAAACAATCCCAGGACAGGTACAGCACGGGATTAGATACAGAGTAAAGCTCCCTCTGCACTGTCCCCATCAAATCCTCGCAGGACAGGGTCAGCACGGGGTTAGATACAGAGTAAAGCTCCCTCTACACTGCCCCCATCAAACATTCCTAGGACAGGTACAGCACAGGGTTAGATACAGAGTAAAGCTCCCTCTGCACTGTCCCCATCAAATCCTCGCAGGACAGGGTCAGCACGGGGTGAGATACAGAGTAAAGCTCCCTCTACACTGCCCCCATCAAACATTCCTAGGACAGGTACAGCACGGGATTAGATACAGAGTAAAGCTCCCTCTGCACTGTCCCCATCAAACACTCCCACGACAGGTTCAGCACGGGGTTAGATACAGAGTAAAGCACCCTCGACACTGTCCCCATCAAACACTCCCGGGACAGGTACAGCACGGGGTTAGATACAGAGTAAAACTCCCTCTATACTGTCCCCATTAAACACTCCCAGGACAGGAACAGCACGTGGTTAGATACAGAGTAAAGCTCCCTCTACACTGTCTCCATCAAACACTCCCAGGACAGGTACAGCACGGGGTTAGATACAGAGTAAAGCTCCCTCTACACTGTCCCCATCAAACACTCCCAGGACAGGTACTGCACGGGGTTAGATACAGAGTAAAGCTCCCTCTACACTGTCCACATCAATCTCTCCCAGGACAGGTACAACATGGGGTTAGATACAGAGGAAGCTCCCTCTACACTGTCCCCATCAAACACTCCCAGGACAGGTACAGCACAGGGTTAGATACAGAGGAAAGCTCCCTCTACACTGTCCCCATCAAATACTCTCAGGACAGGTACAGCATGGGGTTAGATACAGAGTAAAGCTCCCTCTACACTATCCCCATCAAACACACCCAGGACAGGTACAGCACGGGGTTAGATACAGAGTAAAGCTCCCTCTACACTGTCCCCATCAAACACTCCCAGGACAGGTACAGCATCGGGTTAGATACAGAGTAAAGCTCCCTCTACACTGTCCCCATCTAACACTCCCAGGACAGGTACAGCACGGGGTTAGATACAGAGTAAAGCTCCCTCGACACTGTCCCCATCAAACACTCCCAGGACAGGTACAGCACAGGGTTAGATACAGAGTAAAGCTCCCTCTACACTGTCCCCATCAAACACTCCCAGGACAGGTACAGCATCGGGTTAGATACAGAGTAAAGCTCCCTCTACACTGTCCCCATCAAACACTCCCAGGACAGGTACAGCACAGGGTTAGATACAGAGTAAAGCTCCCTCTACACTGTCCCCATCAAACACTCCCAGGACAGGTACAGCACGGGGTTAGATACAGAGTAAAGCTCCCTCTGCACTGTCCCAATCAAACACTTCCAGGACAGGTACAGCATGGGGTTAGATACAGAGTAAAGCTCCCTCTACACTGTCCCCATCAAACACTCCCAGGACAGGTACAGCACGGGGTTAGATACAGAGTAAAGGTCCCTCGACACAGTCCCCATCAAGCACTCCCAGGACAGGTGCAGCATGGGGTTAGATACAGAGTAAAGCTCCCTCTACACTGTCCCCATCAAACTCCCAGGACAGGTACAGCACGGGGTTAGATACAGAGTAAAGCTCCCTCTACACTGTCTCCATCAAACACTTCCAGGACAGGGACAGCATCGGGGTTAGATACAGAGTAAAGCTCCCTCGACACTGTCTCCATCAAACACTCCCAGGACAGGTACAGCACGGGGTTAGATACAGAGTAAAGCTCCCTCTACGCTGTCCCCATCAAACACTCCCAGGACAGGTACAGCACGGGGATGGATACAGAGTAAAGCTCCCTCTACACTGTCCCCATCAAACACTCCCAGGACAGGTGCAGCACGGGGTTAGATACAGGGTAAAGCTCCCTCTACACTGTCCCCATCAAACACTCCCAGGACAGGTACAGCACAGGGTTAGATACAGAGTAAAGCTTCCTCTACACTGTCCCCATCAAACACTCCCATGACAGGTACAGCATGGGGGTAGATACAGAGTAAATCTCCCTCTACACTCTTCCCATCAAACACTCCCAGGACAGGTAAAGCACAGGGTTCGATACAGAGTAAAGCTCCCTCTACACTGTCCCCATCAAACACTCCCAGGACAGGTGCAGCATGGGGTTAGATACAGAGTAAAGTTCCCTCTGCACTGTCCCAATCAAACACTCCCAGGACAGGTACAGCACAGGGTTAGATACAGAGTAAAGCTCCCTCTACACTGTCCCCATCAAACACTCCCGGGACAGGTACAGCACGGGGTTAGATACAGAGTAAAACTCCCTTTATACTGTCCCCATCAAACACTCCCAGAGCACGGGGTTAGATACAGAGTAAAGCTCCCTCTACACTGTCCACATCAATCTCTCCCAGGACAGGTACAACATGGGGTTAGATACAGAGGAAGCTCCCTCTACACTGTCCCCATCAAACACTCCCAGGACAGGTACAGCACGGGGTTAGATACAGAGGAAAGCTCCCTCTACACTGTCCCCATCAAATACTCTCAGGACAGGTACAGCATGGGGTTAGATACAGAGTAAAGCTCCCTCTACACTGTCCCCATCAAACACTCCCAGGACAGGTACAGCATCGGGTTAGATACAGAGTAAAGCTCCCTCTACACTGTCCCCATCTAACACTCCCAGGACAGGTACAGCACGGGGTTAGATACAGAGTAAAGCTCCCTCGACACTGTCCCCATCAAACACTCCCAGGACAGGTACAGCACAGGGTTAGATACAGAGTAAAGCTCCCTCTACACTGTCCCCATCAAACACTCCCAGGACAGGTACAGCATCGGGTTAGATACAGAGCAAAGCTCCCTCTACACTGTCCCCATCAAACACTCCCAGGACAGGTACAGCACAGGGTTAGATACAGAGTAAAGCTCCCTCTACACTGTCCCCATCAAACACTCCCAGGACAGGTACAGCACGGGGTTAGATACAGAGTAAAGCTCCCTCTGCACTGTCCCAATCAAACACTTCCAGGACAGGTACAGCATGGGGTTAGATACAGAGTAAAGCTCCCTCTACACTGTCCCCATCAAACACTCCCAGGACAGGTACAGCACGGGGTTAGATACAGAGTAAAGGTCCCTCGACACAGTCCCCATCAAGCACTCCCAGGACAGGTGCAGCACGGGGTTAGATACAGAGTAAAGCTCCCTCTACACTGTCCCCATCAAACTCCCAGGACAGGTACAGCACGGGGTTAGATACAGAGTAAAGCTCCCTCTACACTGTCTCCATCAAACACTTCCAGGACAGGGACAGCATCGGGGTTAGATACAGAGTAAAGCTCCCTCGACACTGTCTCCATCAAACACTTCCAGGACAGGTACAGCACGGGGTTAGATACAGAGTAAAGCTCCCTCTACGCTGTCCCCATCAAACACTCCCAGGACAGGTACAGCACGGGGTTAGATACAGAGTAAAGCTCCCTCTACACTGTCCCCATCAAACACTCCCAGGACAGGTGCAGCACGGGGTTAGATACAGGGTAAAGCTCCCTCTACACTGTCCCCATCAAACACTCCCAGGACAGGTACAGCACAGGGTTAGATACAGAGTAAAGCTTCCTCTACACTGTCCCCATCAAACACTCCCATGACAGGTACAGCATGGGGGTAGATACAGAGTAAATCTCCCTCTACACTCTTCCCATCAAACACTCCCAGGACAGGTAAAGCACAGGGTTCGATACAGAGTAAAGCTCCCTCTACACTGTCCCCATCAAACACTCCCAGGACAGGTGCAGCATGGGGTTAGATACAGAGTAAAGTTCCCTCTGCACTGTCCCAATCAAACACTCCCAGGACAGGTACAGCACGGGGTTAGATACAGAGTAAAGCTCCCTCTACACTGTCCCCATCAAACACTCCCGGGACAGGTACAGCACGGGGTTAGATACAGAGTAAAACTCCCTCTATACTGTCCCCATCAAACACTCCCAGGACAGGAACAGCACGGGGTTAGATACAGAGTAAAGCTCCCTCTACACTGTCTCCATCAAACACTCCCAGGACAGGTACAGCACGGGGTTAGATACAGAGTAAAGCTCCCTGTACACTGTCCCCATCAAACACTCCCAGGACAGGTACAGCACAGGATTAGATACAGAGTAAAGCTCCCTCTACACTGTCCCCATCAAATCCTCCCGGGACAGGTTCAGCACGGGGTTAGATACAGAGTAAAGCTCCCTCTACACTGTCCCCATCAAATCCTCCCAGGACAGGTACAGCACGGGGTTAGATACAGAGTAAAGCTCCCTCTACACTCTCCCCATCAAACACTCCCAGGACAGGTACAGCATGGGGTTAGATACAGAGTAAAGTTCCCTCTACACTGTCCCCATCAAACTCTCCCAGGACAGGTACAACATGGGGTTAGATACAGAGTAAAGCTCCCTCTACACAGTCCCCATCAAGCACTCCCAGGACAGGTGCAGCACGGGGTTAGATACAGAGTAAAGCTCCCTCTACACTCTCCCCATCAAACACTCCCAGGACAGGTACAGCACGGGGTTAGATACAGAGTAAAGCTCCCTCTACACTGTCCCCATCAAACACTCCCAGGACAGGTACAGCACGGGGTTAGATACAGAGTCAAGCACCCTCTACACTGTCCCCATCAAACACTCCCAGTACAGGTACAGCACGGGGTTAGATACAGAGTAAAGCTCCCTCTACACTGTCCCCATCAAACACTCCCAGGACAGGTACAGCACGGGGTTAGATACAGAGTAAAGCTCCCTCTACACTGTCCCCATCAAAACACTCCCAGGACAGGTGCAGCACGGGGTTAGATACAGGGTAAAGCTCCCTCTACACTGTCCCCATCAAACACTCCCAGGACAGGTACAGCACAGGGTTAGATACAGAGTAAAGCTTCCTCTACACTGTCCCCATCAAACACTCCCATGACAGGTACAGCATGGGGGTAGATACAGAGTAAAGCTCCCTCTACACTGTCCCCATCAAACACTCCCAGGACAGGTACAGCACAGGATTAGATACAGAGTAAAGCTCCCTCTACACTGTCCCCATCAAATCCTCCCAGGACAGGTACAGCACGGGGTTAGATACAGAGTAAAGCTCCCTCTACACTGTCCCCATCAAACACTCCCGGGACAGGTACTGCCCGGGGTTAGATACAGAGTAAACCTCCCTCTACACTGTCACCATCAAACACTCCCAGGAGAGGTACAGCACGGGGTTAGATACAGAGTAAAGCTCCCTCTACACTGTCCCCATCAAACACTCCCAGGACAGGTACAGCATGGGGTTAGATACAGAGTAAAGCTCCCTCTACACTGTCCCCATCAAACTCTCCCAGGACAGGTACAACATGGGGTTAGATACAGAGTAAAGCTCCCTCTACACTGTCCCCATCAAACACTCCCAGGACAGGTACAGCACGGGATTAGATACAGAGTAAATCTCCCTCTACACTCTTCCCATCAAACACTCCCAGGACAGGTACAGCATCGGGTTAGATACAGAGTAAAGCTCCCTCTACACTGTCCCCATCAAACACTCCCGGGACAGGTACAGCACGGGGTTAGGTACAGAGTAAAACTCCCTCTATACTGTCCCCATCAAACACTCCCAGGACAGGAACAGCACGGGGTTAGATACAGAGTAAAGCTCCCTCTGCACTGTCTCCATCAAACACTCCCAGGACAGGTACAGCACGGGGTTAGATACAGAGTAAAGCTCCCTCTACACTGTCCCCATCAAACACTCCCAGGACAGGTACTGCACGGGGTTAGATACAGAGTAAAGCTCCCTCTACACTGTCCCCATCAAACACTCCCAGGACAGGTACTGCCTGGGGTAAGATACAGAGTCAACCTCACTCTACACTGTCACCATCAAACACTCCAAGGACAGGTACAGCACGGGGTTAGATACAGAGTAAAGCTCCCTGTACACTGTCCCCATCAAACACTCCCAGGACAGGTACAGCACGGGGTTAGATACAGAGTAAAGCTCCCTTTACACTGTCGCCATCAAACTCTCCCAGGACAGGTACAGCACGGGGTTAGATACAGAGTAAAGCTCCCTCTTCACTGTCCCCATCAAACACTCCCAGGACAGGTACAGCATGGGGTTAGATACAGAGTAAAGCTCCCTCTACACTGTCCCCATCAAACTCTCCCAGGACAGGTACAACATGGGGTTAGATACAGAGTAAAGCTCCCTCTACACTGTCCCCATCAAACACTCCCAGGACAGGTACAGCACGGGGTTAGATACAGAGTAAAGCTCCCTCTACACTGTCTCCATCAAACACTCCCAGGACAGGTACAGCATCGGGGTAGATACAGAGTAAAGCTCCCTCTACACTGTCTCCATCAAACACTCCCAGGACAGGTACAGCACGGGATTAGATACAGAGTAAAGCTCCCTCTGCACTGTCCCCATCAAATCCTCCCAGGACAGGTTCAGCACGGGGTTAGATACAGAGTAAAGCACCCTCTACACTGCCCCCATCAAACATTCCCAGGACAGGTACAGCACAGGGTTAGATACAGAGTAAAGCTCCCTCTACACTGTCCCCATTGTGGTGTTGGGTGTTCTGACACACAGAAGAGCCAACACAGTTGCATATGGTACAACGCTTCTTTATTTAAACTCACTATTTACAACTTGGTCTTTGCACTCTGCACGTGGGGGGCTCCCTGCTTGTGGTGTTTCAACAGCTCTTTCTTGTTTCCTTCTCCCCAGACCTACTGACCTCCAGGTGTCGTGCTCGTGCTTTTTATGTGGTTGGTGTTCTTGTCTGTGATTGGTTGTGGTGTTGTGTGCTCTGATTTGCCTGTTAGTGTGTCCATCATGATGTGTGTGTTTGAATATCATGACATCCCCCCTTTTTACAAAGATATGTGCCTACGTGGTAATAAATATGATCGTGACGTGAGTGCATCTAAGAGTGTGTGTGTGTCGTGTGCAGCATGTGTCTATGACGGAACTATGTACATGGGGCGATGTCGAGTGCGTCACATGAATCCAGTTGTACCATAACATAACAGAAATGCGAACGAGAGAAGAAGAAAAAAAATTTGAACAGTTGTCCAGTCAGACGACATCTGGAACGATAAACAACAACAGGTTATCATGTAAAATTGTCCAACTTATTAAACATATGAACTGTATTATAAGTCCATTCTAATGGGTTTGCGACGAATTCGGGTTGACCGCCTTAAGGGTGGATCAAGAACCACCGGCTGCTGTGCAGGCATGGCCATGGGTGGCGATGGAAAGGGCGTGATGTGCGGCAGCTCCACAAAGTCATCCTCGGAAGCCTGTTGAGGATCTGGCGTGTTGTGTGGCTGTGAGCGTGGAAGTCGGCGAAGGGCGCGCCGATTGCGGCGACGCACGGAACCATCCGGCATGCGAACCAGGAACGAGCGGGGAGCCACTTGTCGGAGGACTTCGGCCGGTGCTGACCAGCCACCATACGGTTGATGGACGCGTACTTTGTCTCCGGAGGACAGGGGGGGCAGGTCCGTCGCTCGTGTGTCGTACCGACCTTTCTGGCGATCACGCTGCAGTTGCATGTTCCGAAGAACCGCCTCATGGTCTGTTGTCGGTGCCAGGACGGAAGGTACCGTCGTCCTGAGGGAGCGACCCATTAGTAGCTGCGCTGGCGAGAGGCCCGTGGATAACGGGGCCGATCGATAGGCCAGCAAGGCAAGGTTAAAGTCCGATCCGTCATCAGCCGCCTTGCACAGGAGCCGCTTTGCGATGTGGACACCCTTTTCAGCCTTCCCGTTCGATTGTGGATGCAGAGGGCTGGATGTCACATGAGTGAAACCATATGCTGCGGCAAAGGACGACCATTCACGGCTGGCAAAACAAGGTCCATTGTCTGACATGACAGTCCTTGGAAAGCCGTGGCGAGCAAACGTTTCCTTGCAGGCCCCAATGACTGCGGACGACGTCAGATCATGGAGAGGCATGACTTCCGGGTAGTTTGAGAAGTAGTCTATAATAACAATGTAATCTCTGCCGAGCGCGTGAAATAGGTCAACACCCACCTTCGCCCAGGGGGACGTCACCATCTCGTGTGGTAGAAGTGTTTCCGGAGGTTGCGCTGGCTGAAACCTCTGACAGGTTGTGCAGTTGAGCACCATGTTGGCTATGTCTTCATTAATACCCGGCCAATATACCGCCTCCCGGGCCCTTCGTCTGCATTTTTCGACGCCCAAGTGGCCTTCGTGTAGTTGACGAAGAATCATCTGGCGCACACTGTGTGGAATGACGATCCTATGCGATTTCATAAGGACCCCGTCTATATTGGTGAGATCATCTCGCACATTATAAAACTGGGGGCACTGCCCTTTTAGCCACCCTTCCGTCATGTGGCGCATCACTCGCTGCAGCAGAGGGTCAGTCGCCGTCTCTGCGCGTATGTGGGCCAGACAAGGATCATCAGGTGGCATATTTGCTGCTGTCAGAGTCACGTGTGCCTCAATTTGACGCACGAACCCCTCCGCATCTGGTGGTGTGCTCACTGCTCGGGAAAGAGTGTCCGCCACTATGAGTTCCTTCCCCGGAGTGTAGATCAGTTCAAAATCGTACCTCCTGAGTTTAAGTAAGATGCGCTGGAGGCGAGGAGTCATGTCGTTCAGGTCTTTGTTAATGATGTTGACCAGGGGGCGGTGGTCAGTTTCGACCGTGAATCGTGGCAGGCCATACACATAGTCGTGGAACTTGTCCAGTCCAGTTAACAAGCCCAGGCATTCTTTTTCGATTTGCGCGTAGCGCTGTTCGGTAGGGGTCATGGCTCGTGAGGCATACGCAACCGGGGCCCATGATGACGTGCTGTCTTTTTGCAGGAGTACCGCTCCAATACCAGATTGGCTGGCGTCTGTTGAGATCTTTGTAGGGCGAGTCGTGTCAAAGAAGGCCAGCACTGGTGCCGTGACCAGTTTGTGCTTGAGCTCCTCCCATTCCCGCTGATGCGACTGGTGCCAGTTGAATTCCGTCGATTTTTTTACGAGATGGCGCATGTTTGTTGTATGAGAAGCCAGGTTGGGAATGAACTTCCCAAGGAAGTTGACCATGCCCAGGAATCTTAAGACAGCCTTCTTGTCAGCCGGTCGTGGCATGGCTGTGATGGCGCTAACCTTGTCTGCATCGGGACGGACCCCGGACCTTGAGATGTGGTCCCCGAGGAATTTCAGCTCCGTCTGGCCGAAAGCACACTTCGCACGGTTGAGACGCAGGCCATTTTGCCGTATGCGGGTGAAGACACGTCGAAGACGATGCATGTGTTCCTGCGGAGTGGTGGACCAAATGATGATATCGTCCACATATACACGTACCCCTTCGATGCCTTCCATCATCTGCTCCATAATGCGGTGGAATACTTCAGATGCCGAAATGATGCCGAATGGCATCCGGTTGTAGCAGAATCTGCCAAAAGGGGTGTTGAATGTGCATAGTCTTCGGCTGGCCGGGTCCAGTTTGATCTGCCAGAATCCTTTGGACGCATCCAATTTAGTGAATATGTTGGCTCGCGCCATCTCGCTGGTGAGGTCTTCTCGTTTCGGGATGGGATAGTGTTCCCGCATGATGTTGTTGTTCAGATCTTTTGGATCTATACATATACGGAGCTCGCCAGAGGGCTTCTTTACACAGACCATGGAGCTGACCCATGGCGTGGGCTCCGTGACCTTGGATAGGACCCCTTGGTCCTGAAGAATCTGCAGTTGTGCCTTGAGGCGGTCTTTGAGAGGCGCAGGAACCCTGCGAGGTGCGTGAACGACAGGGATGGCGTCCGGTCTGAGTCGAATCTTGTACGTGTGTGGCAATGTCCCCATGCCTTCAAAAACCTCCTGGTTGTGAGCGAGGAGGGAATGGAGATTCGCGTGGAACTCAGCATCCGGGAAGTCGGATATCTCATCTGGAGAGAGAGACATGATGCGCTGTACCAGGTGAAGGACCTTACACGCTTGTGCGCCCAGTAACGAGTCCTTTGATGAGCCCACAACTTCGAAGGGGAGTGTGGCCGTGTACCTCTTGTGAGTCACCTGTAGCTGGCAAGATCCTACGGACGGGATAACGTTCCCGTTATAGTCAACCATCTTAAGCCGGGATGGTGTGATGGGTGGTTTGACCTTCATGGCCTGGACTGCAGAGTAAGCAATCAGGTTGGCGGATGCGCCGGTGTCCAGACGGAAGGCGACGCGCGATCGGTTGACCGTCAGGGTGGCACACCACTCATCGTCTGGATTGATGGCATTGACCTTGTTGACATCAATGACGGCAACTCGGAAGTCATCCTGGTCATCTGCATCACTTAACTGGAAGTCGTGATGCGTGGGCTGGACGGTCCTGACTCGTGTGCGAGGTTGTCGAGGATGCGCCGGATCCATGGGTTGAGCCGCACGACAGCGGGCTGCGTAGTGGCCTATCATGGCACATCTGTTGCACTGTCGGTATTTTGCAGGACATTGCCCTTTTAAGTGTAGACCTCCACACTTGCTGCACGTCATGACGTCACGACGTTCGTTGCGCCACTGCGCATGCGCAGTGCGATCTTGCGGTGGGCGCGCCTGCGCAGTGCGTCCCTCGTTGTGGCCGTTATTCTTGGCGCGCACCTGCGCGGGAGACCGCGAAAAGCGCGGGAAGCGGCCGCTGTCGTCCGGGCCGTGGGGCGGGAAGAAATCGACGGCCTGGATGCATTCAACGTCGTGGGCGGCCTGGCTTGCCGACTCGACGGCTGGGGACCCCCTCCGTGCCAACTCGGACGCCTGAAATCGGGCAAAACGGCAGGCAGCATTTTCATGGAGGACACAGGCTTCCACAGCAGACGCCAAGGTGAGGCTCTTTATTTTAAGAAGCTGCTGGCGTAGGCCACTAGAGGCAACGCCAAAAACAATCTGGTCCCTGATCATGGACTCTGTGGTGGTGCCGTAACCGCAGGACTGCGCTAGAATCCGGAGGTGCGTCAAAAAGGGTTGAAAAAGCTCCTCCTTACCTTGCAGGCGTTGCTGAAAGATGTATCTTTCGAAAGTTTCGTTTACTTCAGTTTGAAAGTGCTGGTCCATTTTGAGGATGACCGTGTCATATTTGGCCTGGTTTTCGCCTTCCTCGAACACCAGTGAATTAAAGACATCGTTTGGGTGGGGGCCTGCGTAGAAGAGGAGCATTGCAATCTTCGAATCATCCGAGACATTCTGTTTTTCGGTGGCACGGATGTACAGGTCAAATCGCTGCCTGTAGAGCTTCCAGTTGGTGCCTAGGTTCCCCGTGACTTGCATCGGCTGCGGTTTGCCGGTGTGGTCCATGTCCAGAATGGCAGGTTGGTAGGCAGGTATCGATCCACTCCTGTACCATGTGGTGTTGGGTGTTCTGACACACAGAAGAGCCAACACAGTTGCATATGGTACAACGCTTCTTTATTTAAACTCACTATTTACAACTTGGTCTTTGCACTCTGCACGTGGGGGGCTCCCTGCTTGTGGTGTTTCAACAGCTCTTTCTTGTTTCCTTCTCCCCAGACCTACTGACCTCCAGGTGTCGTGCTCGTGCTTTTTATGTGGTTGGTGTTCTTGTCTGTGATTGGTTGTGGTGTTGTGTGCTCGGATTTGCCTGTTAGTGTGTCCATCATGATGTGTGTGTTTGAATATCATGACACCCATCAAACACTCCCAGGACAGGTACAGCACTGGGTTAGATACAGAGTAAAGCTCCCTCTACACTGTCTCCATCAAACACTCCCAGGACAGGTACAGCACGGGGTTAGATACAGAGTAAAGCTCCCTCTACACTGTCCCCATCAAACACTCCCAGGACAGGTACAGCACAGGGTTAGATACTGAGTAAAGCTCCCTCTACACTGTCCCCATCAAACACTCCCAGAACAGGTACAGCACGGCGGTAGATACAGAGTAAAGCTCCCTCTACACTGTCCCCATCAAATCCTCCCAGGAAAGGTACAGCATGGGGGTAGATACAGAGTAAAGCTCCCTCTACACTGTCCCCATTAAACACTCCCGGGACAGGTACTGCCCGGGGTTAGATACAGAGTAAACCTCCCTCTACACTGTCACCATCAAACGCTCCCAGGACAGGTACAGCACGGGGTTAGATACAGAGTAAAGCTCCCTCTACACTGTCCCCATCAAACACTCCCAGGACAGGTACAGCATGGGGTTAGATACAGAGTAAAGCTCCCTCTACACTGTCCCAATCAAACACCCCCAGGACAGGTACAGCATGGGGTTAGATACAGAGTAAAGTTCCCTCTCCACAGTCCCCATCAAACACTCCCAGGACAGGTGCAGCCCGGGGTTAGATACAGAGTAAAGCTCCCTCTACACTGTCCCCATCAAACACTCCCAGGAAAGGTACAGCATGGGGGTAGATACAGAGTAAAGCTCCCTCTACACTGTCCCCATCAAACACTCCCAGGACAGGTACAGCACGGCGGTAGATACAGAGTAAAGCTCCCTCTACACTGTCCCCATCAAATCCTCCCAGGACAGGTACAGCACGGGGTTTGATACAGAGTAAAGCTCCCTCTACACTGTCCCCATTAAACACTCCCGGGACAGGTACTGCCCGGGGTTAGATACAGAGTAAACCTCCCTCTACACTGTCACCATCAAACGCTCCCAGGACAGGTACAGCACGGGGTTAGATACAGAGTAAAGCTCCCTCTACACTGTCCCCATCAAACACTCCCAGGACAGGTACAGCATGGGGTTAGATACAGAGTAAAGCTCCCTCTACACTGTCCCAATCAAACACCCCCAGGACAGGTACAGCATGGGGTTAGATACAGAGTAAAGTTCCCTCTCCACAGTCCCCATCAAACACTCCCAGGACAGGTGCAGCCCGGGGTTAGATACAGAGTAAAGCTCCCTCTACACTGTCCCCATCAAACACTCCCAGGACAGGTACAGCATGGGGGTAGATACAGAGTAAAGCTCCCTCTACACTGTCCCCATTAAACACTCCCGGGACAGGTACTGCCCGGGTTTAGATCCAGAATAAACCTCCTTCTACACTGTCACCATCAAACGCTCCCAGGACAGGTACAGCACAGGGTTAGATAGAGAGTAAAGCTCCCTCTACACTGTCCCCATCAAACTCACACAGGACAGGTACAACATGGGGTTAGATACAGAGTAATGTTCCCTGTACACAGCCCCCATCAAGCACACCCAGGACAGGTGCAGCACGGGGTTAGATACAGAGTAAAGCTCCCTCTACACTGTCCCCATCAAACACTCCCAGGACAGGTACAGCACGGGGTTAGATACAGAGTAAAGCTCCCTCTACACTGTCCCCATCAAACACTCCCAGGACAGGTACAGCATGGGGTTAGATACAGAGTAAAGCTCCCTCTACACTGTCCCAATCAAACACTCCCAGGACAGGTAAAGCACAGGGTTAGATACAGAGTAAAGCTCCCTCTACACTGTCCCCATCAAACACTCCCACGACAGGTTCAGCACAGGGTTAGATACAGAGTAAAGCTCCCTCTACACTTTCCCCATCAAACACTCCCACGACAGGTTCAGCACGGGGTTAGATACAGAGTAAAGCTCCCTCTACACTGTCCCCATCAAACACTCCCGGGACAGGTACAGCACGGTGTTAGGTACAGAGTAAAACTCCCTCTATACTGTCCCCATCAAACACTCCCAGGACAGGAACAGCATGGGGTTAGATACAGAGTAAAGCTCCCTCTACACTGTCCCCATCAAACTCTCCCAGGACAGGTACAGCACGGGGTTAGATACAGAGTAAAGCTCCCTCTTCACTGTCCCCATCAAACACTCCCAGGACAGGTACAGCATGGGGTTAGATACAGAGTAAAGCTCCCTCTACACTGTCCCCATCAAACTCTCCCAGGACAGGTATAACATGGGGTTAGATACAGATTAAAGCTCCCTCTACACTGTCCCCATCAAACACTCCCAGGACAGGTACAGCACGGGGTTAGATACAGAGTAAAGCTCCCTCTACACTGTCTCCATCAAACACTCCCAGGACAGGTACAGCATCGGGGTAGATACAGAGTAAAGCTCCCTCTACACTGTCTCCATCAAACACTCCCAGGACAGGTACAGCACGGGATTAGATACAGAGTAAAGCTCCCTCTGCACTGTCCCCATCAAATCCTCCCAGGACAGGTTCAGCACGGGGTTAGATACAGAGTAAAGCTCCCTCTACACTGTCCCCATCAAACACTCCCAGGACAGGTACAGCACAGGGTTAGATACAGAGTAAAGCTTCCTCTACACTGTCCCCATCAAACACTCCCATGACAGGTACAGCATGGGGGTAGATACAGAGTAAATCTCCCTCTACACTCTTCCCATCAAACACTCCCAGGACAGGTAAAGCACAGGGTTCGATACAGAGTAAAGCTCCCTCTACACTGTCCCCATCAAACACTCCCAGGACAGGTGCAGCATGGGGTTAGATACAGAGTAAAGTTCCCTCTGCACTGTCCCAATCAAACACTCCCAGGACAGGTACAGCACAGGGTTAGATACAGAGTAAAGCTCCCTCTACACTGTCCCCATCAAACACTCCCGGGACAGGTACAGCACGGGGTTAGATACAGAGTAAAACTCCCTTTATACTGTCCCCATCAAACACTCCCAGAGCACGGGGTTAGATACAGAGTAAAGCTCCCTCTACACTGTCCACATCAATCTCTCCCAGGACAGGTACAACATGGGGTTAGATACAGAGGAAGCTCCCTCTACACTGTCCCCATCAAACACTCCCAGGACAGGTACAGCACGGGGTTAGATACTGAGGAAAGCTCCCTCTACACTGTCCCCATCAAATACTCTCAGGACAGGTACAGCATGGGGTTAGATACAGAGTAAAGCTCCCTCTACACTGTCCCCATCAAACACTCCCAGGACAGGTACAGCATCGGGTTAGATACAGAGTAAAGCTCCCTCTACACTGTCCCCATCTAACACTCCCAGGACAGGTACAGCACGGGGTTAGATACAGAGTAAAGCTCCCTCGACACTGTCCCCATCAAACACTCCCAGGACAGGTACAGCACAGGGTTAGATACAGAGTAAAGCTCCCTCTACACTGTCCCCATCAAACACTCCCAGGACAGGTACAGCATCGGGTTAGATACAGAGCAAAGCTCCCTCTACACTGTCCCCATCAAACACTCCCAGGACAGGTACAGCACAGGGTTAGATACAGAGTAAAGCTCCCTCTACACTGTCCCCATCAAACACTCCCAGGACAGGTACAGCACGGGGTTAGATACAGAGTAAAGCTCCCTCTGCACTGTCCCAATCAAACACTTCCAGGACAGGTACAGCATGGGGTTAGATACAGAGTAAAGCTCCCTCTACACTGTCCCCATCAAACACTCCCAGGACAGGTACAGCACGGGGTTAGATACAGAGTAAAGGTCCCTCGACACAGTCCCCATCAAGCACTCCCAGGACAGGTGCAGCACGGGGTTAGATACAGAGTAAAGCTCCCTCTACACTGTCCCCATCAAACTCCCAGGACAGGTACAGCACGGGGTTAGATACAGAGTAAAGCTCCCTCTACACTGTCTCCATCAAACACTTCCAGGACAGGGACAGCATCGGGGTTAGATACAGAGTAAAGCTCCCTCGACACTGTCTCCATCAAACACTTCCAGGACAGGTACAGCACGGGGTTAGATACAGAGTAAAGCTCCCTCTACGCTGTCCCCATCAAACACTCCCAGGACAGGTACAGCACGGGGTTAGATACAGAGTAAAGCTCCCTCTACACTGTCCCCATCAAACACTCCCAGGACAGGTGCAGCACGGGGTTAGATACAGGGTAAAGCTCCCTCTACACTGTCCCCATCAAACACTCCCAGGACAGGTACAGCACAGGGTTAGATACAGAGTAAAGCTTCCTCTACACTGTCCCCATCAAACACTCCCATGACAGGTACAGCATGGGGGTAGATACAGAGTAAATCTCCCTCTACACTCTTCCCATCAAACACTCCCAGGACAGGTAAAGCACAGGGTTCGATACAGAGTAAAGCTCCCTCTACACTGTCCCCATCAAACACTCCCAGGACAGGTGCAGCATGGGGTTAGATACAGAGTAAAGTTCCCTCTGCACTGTCCCAATCAAACACTCCCAGGACAGGTACAGCACGGGGTTAGATACAGAGTAAAGCTCCCTCTACACTGTCCCCATCAAACACTCCCGGGACAGGTACAGCACGGGGTTAGATACAGAGTAAAACTCCCTCTATACTGTCCCCATCAAACACTCCCAGGACAGGAACAGCACGGGGTTAGATACAGAGTAAAGCTCCCTCTACACTGTCTCCATCAAACACTCCCAGGACAGGTACAGCACGGGGTTAGATACAGAGTAAAGCTCCCTGTACACTGTCCCCATCAAACACTCCCAGGACAGGTACAGCACAGGATTAGATACAGAGTAAAGCTCCCTCTACACTGTCCCCATCAAATCCTCCCGGGACAGGTTCAGCACGGGGTTAGATACAGAGTAAAGCTCCCTCTACACTGTCCCCATCAAATCCTCCCAGGACAGGTACAGCACGGGGTTAGATACAGAGTAAAGCTCCCTCTACACTCTCCCCATCAAACACTCCCAGGACAGGTACAGCATGGGGTTAGATACAGAGTAAAGTTCCCTCTACACTGTCCCCATCAAACTCTCCCAGGACAGGTACAACATGGGGTTAGATACAGAGTAAAGCTCCCTCTACACAGTCCCCATCAAGCACTCCCAGGACAGGTGCAGCACGGGGTTAGATACAGAGTAAAGCTCCCTCTACACTCTCCCCATCAAACACTCCCAGGACAGGTACAGCACGGGGTTAGATACAGAGTAAAGCTCCCTCTACACTGTCCCCATCAAACACTCCCAGGACAGGTACAGCACGGGGTTAGATACAGAGTCAAGCACCCTCTACACTGTCCCCATCAAACACTCCCAGTACAGGTACAGCACGGGGTTAGATACAGAGTAAAGCTCCCTCTACACTGTCCCCATCAAACACTCCCAGGACAGGTACAGCACGGGGTTAGATACAGAGTAAAGCTCCCTCTACACTGTCCCCATCAAAACACTCCCAGGACAGGTGCAGCACGGGGTTAGATACAGGGTAAAGCTCCCTCTACACTGTCCCCATCAAACACTCCCAGGACAGGTACAGCACAGGGTTAGATACAGAGTAAAGCTTCCTCTACACTGTCCCCATCAAACACTCCCATGACAGGTACAGCATGGGGGTAGATACAGAGTAAAGCTCCCTCTACACTGTCCCCATCAAACACTCCCAGGACAGGTACAGCACAGGATTAGATACAGAGTAAAGCTCCCTCTACACTGTCCCCATCAAATCCTCCCAGGACAGGTACAGCACGGGGTTAGATACAGAGTAAAGCTCCCTCTACACTGTCCCCATCAAACACTCCCGGGACAGGTACTGCCCGGGGTTAGATACAGAGTAAACCTCCCTCTACACTGTCACCATCAAACACTCCCAGGAGAGGTACAGCACGGGGTTAGATACAGAGTAAAGCTCCCTCTACACTGTCCCCATCAAACACTCCCAGGACAGGTACAGCATGGGGTTAGATACAGAGTAAAGCTCCCTCTACACTGTCCCCATCAAACTCTCCCAGGACAGGTACAACATGGGGTTAGATACAGAGTAAAGCTCCCTCTACACTGTCCCCATCAAACACTCCCAGGACAGGTACAGCACGGGATTAGATACAGAGTAAATCTCCCTCTACACTCTTCCCATCAAACACTCCCAGGACAGGTACAGCATCGGGTTAGATACAGAGTAAAGCTCCCTCTACACTGTCCCCATCAAACACTCCCGGGACAGGTACAGCACGGGGTTAGGTACAGAGTAAAACTCCCTCTATACTGTCCCCATCAAACACTCCCAGGACAGGAACAGCACGGGGTTAGATACAGAGTAAAGCTCCCTCTGCACTGTCTCCATCAAACACTCCCAGGACAGGTACAGCACGGGGTTAGATACAGAGTAAAGCTCCCTCTACACTGTCCCCATCAAACACTCCCAGGACAGGTACTGCACGGGGTTAGATACAGAGTAAAGCTCCCTCTACACTGTCCCCATCAAACACTCCCAGGACAGGTACTGCCTGGGGTAAGATACAGAGTCAACCTCACTCTACACTGTCACCATCAAACACTCCAAGGACAGGTACAGCACGGGGTTAGATACAGAGTAAAGCTCCCTGTACACTGTCCCCATCAAACACTCCCAGGACAGGTACAGCACGGGGTTAGATACAGAGTAAAGCTCCCTTTACACTGTCGCCATCAAACTCTCCCAGGACAGGTACAGCACGGGGTTAGATACAGAGTAAAGCTCCCTCTTCACTGTCCCCATCAAACACTCCCAGGACAGGTACAGCATGGGGTTAGATACAGAGTAAAGCTCCCTCTACACTGTCCCCATCAAACTCTCCCAGGACAGGTACAACATGGGGTTAGATACAGAGTAAAGCTCCCTCTACACTGTCCCCATCAAACACTCCCAGGACAGGTACAGCACGGGGTTAGATACAGAGTAAAGCTCCCTCTACACTGTCTCCATCAAACACTCCCAGGACAGGTACAGCATCGGGGTAGATACAGAGTAAAGCTCCCTCTACACTGTCTCCATCAAACACTCCCAGGACAGGTACAGCACGGGATTAGATACAGAGTAAAGCTCCCTCTGCACTGTCCCCATCAAATCCTCCCAGGACAGGTTCAGCACGGGGTTAGATACAGAGTAAAGCACCCTCTACACTGCCCCCATCAAACATTCCCAGGACAGGTACAGCACAGGGTTAGATACAGAGTAAAGCTCCCTCTACACTGTCCCCATTGTGGTGTTGGGTGTTCTGACACACAGAAGAGCCAACACAGTTGCATATGGTACAACGCTTCTTTATTTAAACTCACTATTTACAACTTGGTCTTTGCACTCTGCACGTGGGGGGCTCCCTGCTTGTGGTGTTTCAACAGCTCTTTCTTGTTTCCTTCTCCCCAGACCTACTGACCTCCAGGTGTCGTGCTCGTGCTTTTTATGTGGTTGGTGTTCTTGTCTGTGATTGGTTGTGGTGTTGTGTGCTCTGATTTGCCTGTTAGTGTGTCCATCATGATGTGTGTGTTTGAATATCATGACATCCCCCCTTTTTACAAAGATATGTGCCTACGTGGTAATAAATATGATCGTGACGTGAGTGCATCTAAGAGTGTGTGTGTGTCGTGTGCAGCATGTGTCTATGACGGAACTATGTACATGGGGCGATGTCGAGTGCGTCACATGAATCCAGTTGTACCATAACATAACAGAAATGCGAACGAGAGAAGAAGAAAAAAAATTTGAACAGTTGTCCAGTCAGACGACATCTGGAACGATAAACAACAACAGGTTATCATGTAAAATTGTCCAACTTATTAAACATATGAACTGTATTATAAGTCCATTCTAATGGGTTTGCGACGAATTCGGGTTGACCGCCTTAAGGGTGGATCAAGAACCACCGGCTGCTGTGCAGGCATGGCCATGGGTGGCGATGGAAAGGGCGTGATGTGCGGCAGCTCCACAAAGTCATCCTCGGAAGCCTGTTGAGGATCTGGCGTGTTGTGTGGCTGTGAGCGTGGAAGTCGGCGAAGGGCGCGCCGATTGCGGCGACGCACGGAACCATCCGGCATGCGAACCAGGAACGAGCGGGGAGCCACTTGTCGGAGGACTTCGGCCGGTGCTGACCAGCCACCATACGGTTGATGGACGCGTACTTTGTCTCCGGAGGACAGGGGGGGCAGGTCCGTCGCTCGTGTGTCGTACCGACCTTTCTGGCGATCACGCTGCAGTTGCATGTTCCGAAGAACCGCCTCATGGTCTGTTGTCGGTGCCAGGACGGAAGGTACCGTCGTCCTGAGGGAGCGACCCATTAGTAGCTGCGCTGGCGAGAGGCCCGTGGATAACGGGGCCGATCGATAGGCCAGCAAGGCAAGGTTAAAGTCCGATCCGTCATCAGCCGCCTTGCACAGGAGCCGCTTTGCGATGTGGACACCCTTTTCAGCCTTCCCGTTCGATTGTGGATGCAGAGGGCTGGATGTCACATGAGTGAAACCATATGCTGCGGCAAAGGACGACCATTCACGGCTGGCAAAACAAGGTCCATTGTCTGACATGACAGTCCTTGGAAAGCCGTGGCGAGCAAACGTTTCCTTGCAGGCCCCAATGACTGCGGACGACGTCAGATCATGGAGAGGCATGACTTCCGGGTAGTTTGAGAAGTAGTCTATAATAACAATGTAATCTCTGCCGAGCGCGTGAAATAGGTCAACACCCACCTTCGCCCAGGGGGACGTCACCATCTCGTGTGGTAGAAGTGTTTCCGGAGGTTGCGCTGGCTGAAACCTCTGACAGGTTGTGCAGTTGAGCACCATGTTGGCTATGTCTTCATTAATACCCGGCCAATATACCGCCTCCCGGGCCCTTCGTCTGCATTTTTCGACGCCCAAGTGGCCTTCGTGTAGTTGACGAAGAATCATCTGGCGCACACTGTGTGGAATGACGATCCTATGCGATTTCATAAGGACCCCGTCTATATTGGTGAGATCATCTCGCACATTATAAAACTGGGGGCACTGCCCTTTTAGCCACCCTTCCGTCATGTGGCGCATCACTCGCTGCAGCAGAGGGTCAGTCGCCGTCTCTGCGCGTATGTGGGCCAGACAAGGATCATCAGGTGGCATATTTGCTGCTGTCAGAGTCACGTGTGCCTCAATTTGACGCACGAACCCCTCCGCATCTGGTGGTGTGCTCACTGCTCGGGAAAGAGTGTCCGCCACTATGAGTTCCTTCCCCGGAGTGTAGATCAGTTCAAAATCGTACCTCCTGAGTTTAAGTAAGATGCGCTGGAGGCGAGGAGTCATGTCGTTCAGGTCTTTGTTAATGATGTTGACCAGGGGGCGGTGGTCAGTTTCGACCGTGAATCGTGGCAGGCCATACACATAGTCGTGGAACTTGTCCAGTCCAGTTAACAAGCCCAGGCATTCTTTTTCGATTTGCGCGTAGCGCTGTTCGGTAGGGGTCATGGCTCGTGAGGCATACGCAACCGGGGCCCATGATGACGTGCTGTCTTTTTGCAGGAGTACCGCTCCAATACCAGATTGGCTGGCGTCTGTTGAGATCTTTGTAGGGCGAGTCGTGTCAAAGAAGGCCAGCACTGGTGCCGTGACCAGTTTGTGCTTGAGCTCCTCCCATTCCCGCTGATGCGACTGGTGCCAGTTGAATTCCGTCGATTTTTTTACGAGATGGCGCATGTTTGTTGTATGAGAAGCCAGGTTGGGAATGAACTTCCCAAGGAAGTTGACCATGCCCAGGAATCTTAAGACAGCCTTCTTGTCAGCCGGTCGTGGCATGGCTGTGATGGCGCTAACCTTGTCTGCATCGGGACGGACCCCGGACCTTGAGATGTGGTCCCCGAGGAATTTCAGCTCCGTCTGGCCGAAAGCACACTTCGCACGGTTGAGACGCAGGCCATTTTGCCGTATGCGGGTGAAGACACGTCGAAGACGATGCATGTGTTCCTGCGGAGTGGTGGACCAAATGATGATATCGTCCACATATACACGTACCCCTTCGATGCCTTCCATCATCTGCTCCATAATGCGGTGGAATACTTCAGATGCCGAAATGATGCCGAATGGCATCCGGTTGTAGCAGAATCTGCCAAAAGGGGTGTTGAATGTGCATAGTCTTCGGCTGGCCGGGTCCAGTTTGATCTGCCAGAATCCTTTGGACGCATCCAATTTAGTGAATATGTTGGCTCGCGCCATCTCGCTGGTGAGGTCTTCTCGTTTCGGGATGGGATAGTGTTCCCGCATGATGTTGTTGTTCAGATCTTTTGGATCTATACATATACGGAGCTCGCCAGAGGGCTTCTTTACACAGACCATGGAGCTGACCCATGGCGTGGGCTCCGTGACCTTGGATAGGACCCCTTGGTCCTGAAGAATCTGCAGTTGTGCCTTGAGGCGGTCTTTGAGAGGCGCAGGAACCCTGCGAGGTGCGTGAACGACAGGGATGGCGTCCGGTCTGAGTCGAATCTTGTACGTGTGTGGCAATGTCCCCATGCCTTCAAAAACCTCCTGGTTGTGAGCGAGGAGGGAATGGAGATTCGCGTGGAACTCAGCATCCGGGAAGTCGGATATCTCATCTGGAGAGAGAGACATGATGCGCTGTACCAGGTGAAGGACCTTACACGCTTGTGCGCCCAGTAACGAGTCCTTTGATGAGCCCACAACTTCGAAGGGGAGTGTGGCCGTGTACCTCTTGTGAGTCACCTGTAGCTGGCAAGATCCTACGGACGGGATAACGTTCCCGTTATAGTCAACCATCTTAAGCCGGGATGGTGTGATGGGTGGTTTGACCTTCATGGCCTGGACTGCAGAGTAAGCAATCAGGTTGGCGGATGCGCCGGTGTCCAGACGGAAGGCGACGCGCGATCGGTTGACCGTCAGGGTGGCACACCACTCATCGTCTGGATTGATGGCATTGACCTTGTTGACATCAATGACGGCAACTCGGAAGTCATCCTGGTCATCTGCATCACTTAACTGGAAGTCGTGATGCGTGGGCTGGACGGTCCTGACTCGTGTGCGAGGTTGTCGAGGATGCGCCGGATCCATGGGTTGAGCCGCACGACAGCGGGCTGCGTAGTGGCCTATCATGGCACATCTGTTGCACTGTCGGTATTTTGCAGGACATTGCCCTTTTAAGTGTAGACCTCCACACTTGCTGCACGTCATGACGTCACGACGTTCGTTGCGCCACTGCGCATGCGCAGTGCGATCTTGCGGTGGGCGCGCCTGCGCAGTGCGTCCCTCGTTGTGGCCGTTATTCTTGGCGCGCACCTGCGCGGGAGACCGCGAAAAGCGCGGGAAGCGGCCGCTGTCGTCCGGGCCGTGGGGCGGGAAGAAATCGACGGCCTGGATGCATTCAACGTCGTGGGCGGCCTGGCTTGCCGACTCGACGGCTGGGGACCCCCTCCGTGCCAACTCGGACGCCTGAAATCGGGCAAAACGGCAGGCAGCATTTTCATGGAGGACACAGGCTTCCACAGCAGACGCCAAGGTGAGGCTCTTTATTTTAAGAAGCTGCTGGCGTAGGCCACTAGAGGCAACGCCAAAAACAATCTGGTCCCTGATCATGGACTCTGTGGTGGTGCCGTAACCGCAGGACTGCGCTAGAATCCGGAGGTGCGTCAAAAAGGGTTGAAAAAGCTCCTCCTTACCTTGCAGGCGTTGCTGAAAGATGTATCTTTCGAAAGTTTCGTTTACTTCAGTTTGAAAGTGCTGGTCCATTTTGAGGATGACCGTGTCATATTTGGCCTGGTTTTCGCCTTCCTCGAACACCAGTGAATTAAAGACATCGTTTGGGTGGGGGCCTGCGTAGAAGAGGAGCATTGCAATCTTCGAATCATCCGAGACATTCTGTTTTTCGGTGGCACGGATGTACAGGTCAAATCGCTGCCTGTAGAGCTTCCAGTTGGTGCCTAGGTTCCCCGTGACTTGCATCGGCTGCGGTTTGCCGGTGTGGTCCATGTCCAGAATGGCAGGTTGGTAGGCAGGTATCGATCCACTCCTGTACCATGTGGTGTTGGGTGTTCTGACACACAGAAGAGCCAACACAGTTGCATATGGTACAACGCTTCTTTATTTAAACTCACTATTTACAACTTGGTCTTTGCACTCTGCACGTGGGGGGCTCCCTGCTTGTGGTGTTTCAACAGCTCTTTCTTGTTTCCTTCTCCCCAGACCTACTGACCTCCAGGTGTCGTGCTCGTGCTTTTTATGTGGTTGGTGTTCTTGTCTGTGATTGGTTGTGGTGTTGTGTGCTCGGATTTGCCTGTTAGTGTGTCCATCATGATGTGTGTGTTTGAATATCATGACACCCATCAAACACTCCCAGGACAGGTACAGCACTGGGTTAGATACAGAGTAAAGCTCCCTCTACACTGTCTCCATCAAACACTCCCAGGACAGGTACAGCACGGGGTTAGATACAGAGTAAAGCTCCCTCTACACTGTCCCCATCAAACACTCCCAGGACAGGTACAGCACAGGGTTAGATACTGAGTAAAGCTCCCTCTACACTGTCCCCATCAAACACTCCCAGAACAGGTACAGCACGGCGGTAGATACAGAGTAAAGCTCCCTCTACACTGTCCCCATCAAATCCTCCCAGGAAAGGTACAGCATGGGGGTAGATACAGAGTAAAGCTCCCTCTACACTGTCCCCATTAAACACTCCCGGGACAGGTACTGCCCGGGGTTAGATACAGAGTAAACCTCCCTCTACACTGTCACCATCAAACGCTCCCAGGACAGGTACAGCACGGGGTTAGATACAGAGTAAAGCTCCCTCTACACTGTCCCCATCAAACACTCCCAGGACAGGTACAGCATGGGGTTAGATACAGAGTAAAGCTCCCTCTACACTGTCCCAATCAAACACCCCCAGGACAGGTACAGCATGGGGTTAGATACAGAGTAAAGTTCCCTCTCCACAGTCCCCATCAAACACTCCCAGGACAGGTGCAGCCCGGGGTTAGATACAGAGTAAAGCTCCCTCTACACTGTCCCCATCAAACACTCCCAGGAAAGGTACAGCATGGGGGTAGATACAGAGTAAAGCTCCCTCTACACTGTCCCCATCAAACACTCCCAGGACAGGTACAGCACGGCGGTAGATACAGAGTAAAGCTCCCTCTACACTGTCCCCATCAAATCCTCCCAGGACAGGTACAGCACGGGGTTTGATACAGAGTAAAGCTCCCTCTACACTGTCCCCATTAAACACTCCCGGGACAGGTACTGCCCGGGGTTAGATACAGAGTAAACCTCCCTCTACACTGTCACCATCAAACGCTCCCAGGACAGGTACAGCACGGGGTTAGATACAGAGTAAAGCTCCCTCTACACTGTCCCCATCAAACACTCCCAGGACAGGTACAGCATGGGGTTAGATACAGAGTAAAGCTCCCTCTACACTGTCCCAATCAAACACCCCCAGGACAGGTACAGCATGGGGTTAGATACAGAGTAAAGTTCCCTCTCCACAGTCCCCATCAAACACTCCCAGGACAGGTGCAGCCCGGGGTTAGATACAGAGTAAAGCTCCCTCTACACTGTCCCCATCAAACACTCCCAGGACAGGTACAGCATGGGGGTAGATACAGAGTAAAGCTCCCTCTACACTGTCCCCATTAAACACTCCCGGGACAGGTACTGCCCGGGTTTAGATCCAGAATAAACCTCCTTCTACACTGTCACCATCAAACGCTCCCAGGACAGGTACAGCACAGGGTTAGATAGAGAGTAAAGCTCCCTCTACACTGTCCCCATCAAACTCACACAGGACAGGTACAACATGGGGTTAGATACAGAGTAATGTTCCCTGTACACAGCCCCCATCAAGCACACCCAGGACAGGTGCAGCACGGGGTTAGATACAGAGTAAAGCTCCCTCTACACTGTCCCCATCAAACACTCCCAGGACAGGTACAGCACGGGGTTAGATACAGAGTAAAGCTCCCTCTACACTGTCCCCATCAAACACTCCCAGGACAGGTACAGCATGGGGTTAGATACAGAGTAAAGCTCCCTCTACACTGTCCCAATCAAACACTCCCAGGACAGGTAAAGCACAGGGTTAGATACAGAGTAAAGCTCCCTCTACACTGTCCCCATCAAACACTCCCACGACAGGTTCAGCACAGGGTTAGATACAGAGTAAAGCTCCCTCTACACTTTCCCCATCAAACACTCCCACGACAGGTTCAGCACGGGGTTAGATACAGAGTAAAGCTCCCTCTACACTGTCCCCATCAAACACTCCCGGGACAGGTACAGCACGGTGTTAGGTACAGAGTAAAACTCCCTCTATACTGTCCCCATCAAACACTCCCAGGACAGGAACAGCATGGGGTTAGATACAGAGTAAAGCTCCCTCTACACTGTCCCCATCAAACTCTCCCAGGACAGGTACAGCACGGGGTTAGATACAGAGTAAAGCTCCCTCTTCACTGTCCCCATCAAACACTCCCAGGACAGGTACAGCATGGGGTTAGATACAGAGTAAAGCTCCCTCTACACTGTCCCCATCAAACTCTCCCAGGACAGGTATAACATGGGGTTAGATACAGATTAAAGCTCCCTCTACACTGTCCCCATCAAACACTCCCAGGACAGGTACAGCACGGGGTTAGATACAGAGTAAAGCTCCCTCTACACTGTCTCCATCAAACACTCCCAGGACAGGTACAGCATCGGGGTAGATACAGAGTAAAGCTCCCTCTACACTGTCTCCATCAAACACTCCCAGGACAGGTACAGCACGGGATTAGATACAGAGTAAAGCTCCCTCTGCACTGTCCCCATCAAATCCTCCCAGGACAGGTTCAGCACGGGGTTAGATACAGAGTAAAGCTCCCTCTACACTGCCCCCATCAAACATTCCCAGGACAGGTACAGCACAGGGTTAGATACAGAGTAAAGCTCCCTCTACACTGTCCCCATCAAACACTCCCAGGACAGGTACAGCACTGGGTTAGATACAGAGTAAAGCTCCCTCTACACTGTCTCCATCAAACACTCCCAGGACAGGTACAGCACGGGGTTAGATACAGAGTAAAGCTCCCTCTACACTGTCCCCATCAAACACTCCCAGGACAGGTACAGCACAGGGTTAGATACTGAGTAAAGCTCCCTCTACACTGTCCCCATCAAACACTCCCAGGACAGGTACAGCACGGCGGTAGATACAGAGTAAAGCTCCCTCTACACTGTCCCCATCAAATCCTCCCAGGACAGGTACAGCACGGGGTTTGATACAGAGTAAAGCTCCCTTTACACTGTCCCCATTAAACACTCCCGGGACAGGTACTGCCCGGGGTTAGATACAGAGTAAACCTCCCTCTACACTGTCACCATCAAACGCTCCCAGGACAGGTACAGCACGGGGTTAGATACAGAGTAAAGCTCCCTCTACACTGTCCCCATCAAACACTCCCAGGACAGGTACAGCATGGGGTTAGATACAGAGTAAAGCTCCCTCTACACTGTCCCAATCAAACACCCCCAGGACAGGTACAGCATGGGGTTAGATACAGAGTAAAGTTCCCTCTCCACAGTCCCCATCAAACACTCCCAGGACAGGTGCAGCCCGGGGTTAGATACAGAGTAAAGCTCCCTCTACACTGTCCCCATCAAACACTCCCAGGACAGGTACAGCATGGGGGTAGATACAGAGTAAAGCTCCCTCTACACTGTCCCCATCAAACACTCCCAGGACAGGTACAGCACGGCGGTAGATACAGAGTAAAGCTCCCTCTACACTGTCCCCATCAAATCCTCCCAGGACAGGTACAGCACGGGGTTAGATACAGAGTAAAGCTCCCTCTACACTGTCCCCATCAAACACTCCCAGGACAGGTACAGCATGGGGTTAGATACAGAGTAAAGCTCCCTCTACACTGTCCCAATCAAACACCCCCAGGACAGGTACAGCATGGGGTTAGATACAGAGTAAAGTTCCCTCTCCACAGTCCCCATCAAACACTCCCAGGACAGGTGCAGCCCGGGGTTAGATACAGAGTAAAGCTCCCTCTACACTGTCCCCATCAAACACTCCCAGGACAGGTACAGCATGGGGGTAGATACAGAGTAAAGCTCCCTCTACACTGTCCCCATTAAACACTCCCGGGACAGGTACTGCCCGGGTTTAGATCCAGAATAAACCTCCTTCTACACGGTCACCATCAAACGCTCCCAGGACAGGTACAGCACAGGGTTAGATAGAGAGTAAAGCTCCCTCTACACTGTCCCCATCAAACTCACACAGGACAGGTACAACATGGGGTTAGATACAGAGTAATGTTCCCTGTACACAGCCCCCATCAAGCACACCCAGGACAGGTGCAGCACGGGGTTAGATACAGAGTAAAGCTCCCTCTACCCTGTCCCCATCAAACACTCCCAGGACAGGTACAGCACGGGGTTAGATACAGAGTCAAGCACCCTCTACACTGTCCCCATCAAACACTCCCAGTACAGGTACAGCATGTGGTTAGATACAGAGTAAAGCTCCCTCTACACTGTCCCCATCAAATCCTCCCAGGACAGGTACAGCACGGGGTTTGATACAGAGTAAAGCTCCCTCTACACTGTCCCCATTAAACACTCCCGGGACAGGTACTGCCCGGGGTTAGATACAGAGTAAACCTCCCTCTACACTGTCACCATCAAACGCTCCCAGGACAGGTACAGCACGGGGTTAGATACAGAGTAAAGCTCCCTCTACACTGTCCCCATCAAACACTCCCAGGACAGGTACAGCATGGGGTTAGATACAGAGTAAAGCTCCCTCTACACTGTCCCCATCAAACTCTCCCAGGACAGGTACAACATGGGGTTAGATACAGAGTAAAGCTCCCTCTACACTGTCCCCATTAAACACTCCCGGGACAGGTACTGCCCGGGGTTAGATACAGAGTAAACCTCCCTCTACACTGTCACCATCAAACGGTCCCAGGACAGGTACAGCACGGGGTTAGATACAGAGTAAAGCTCCCTCTACACTGTCCCCATCAAACACTCCCAGGACAGTTACAGCATGGGGTTAGATACAGAGTAAAGCTCCCTCTACACTGTCCCCATCAAACACTCCCAGGACAGGTACAACATGGGGTTAGATACAGAGTAAAGCTCCCTCTACACTGTCCCAATCAAACACCCCCAGGACAGGTACAGCATGGGGTTAGATACAGAGTAAAGTTCCCTGTACACAGCCCCCATCAAGCACACCCAGGACAGGTGCAGCACGGGGTTAGATACAGAGTAAAGCTCCCTCTACACTGTCCCCATCAAACACTCCCAGGACAGGTACAGCACGGGGTTAGATACAGAGTAAAGCTCCCTCTACACTGTCCCCATCAAACACTCCCAGGACAGGTACAGCATGGGGTTAGATACAGAGTAAAGCTCCCTCTACACTGTCCCAATCAAACACTCCCAGGACAGGTAAAGCACAGGGTTAGATACAGAGTAAAGCTCCCTCTACACTGTCCCCATCAAACACTCCCACGACAGGTTCAGCACAGGGTTAGATACAGAGTAAAGCTCCCTCTACACTTTCCCCATCAAACACTCCCACGACAGGTTCAGCACGGGGTTAGATACAGAGTAAAGCTCCCTCTACACTGTCCCCATCAAACACTCCCAGGACAGGTACAGCACGGGGTTAGATACAGAGTAAAGCTCCCTCTACACTGTCTCCATCAAACACTCCCAGGACAGGTACAGCATCGGGGTAGATACAGAGTAAAGCTCCCTCTACACTGTCTCCATCAAACACTCCCAGGACAGGTACAGCACGGGATTAGATACAGAGTAAAGCTCCCTCTGCACTGTCCCCATCAAATCCTCCCAGGACAGGTTCAGCACGGGGTTAGATACAGAGTAAAGCTCCCTCTACACTGCCCCCATCAAACATTCCCAGGACAGGTACAGCACAGGGTTAGATACAGAGTAAAGCTCCCTCTACACTGTCCCCATCAAACACTCCCAGGACAGGTACAGCACTGGGTTAGATACAGAGTAAAGCTCCCTCTACACTGTCTCCATCAAACACTCCCAGGACAGGTACAGCACGGGGTTAGATACAGAGTAAAGCTCCCTCTACACTGTCCCCATCAAACACTCCCAGGACAGGTACAGCACAGGGTTAGATACTGAGTAAAGCTCCCTCTACACTGTCCCCATCAAACACTCCCAGGACAGGTACAGCACGGCGGTAGATACAGAGTAAAGCTCCCTCTACACTGTCCCCATCAAATCCTCCCAGGACAGGTACAGCACGGGGTTTGATACAGAGTAAAGCTCCCTTTACACTGTCCCCATTAAACACTCCCGGGACAGGTACTGCCCGGGGTTAGATACAGAGTAAACCTCCCTCTACACTGTCACCATCAAACGCTCCCAGGACAGGTACAGCACGGGGTTAGATACAGAGTAAAGCTCCCTCTACACTGTCCCCATCAAACACTCGCAGGACAGGTACAGCATGGGGTTAGATACAGAGTAAAGCTCCCTCTACACTGTCCCAATCAAACACCCCCAGGACAGGTACAGCATGGGGTTAGATACAGAGTAAAGTTCCCTCTCCACAGTCCCCATCAAACACTCCCAGGACAGGTGCAGCCCGGGGTTAGATACAGAGTAAAGCTCCCTCTACACTGTCCCCATCAAACACTCCCAGGACAGGTACAGCATGGGGGTAGATACAGAGTAAAGCTCCCTCTACACTGTCCCCATCAAACACTCCCAGGACAGGTACAGCACGGCGGTAGATACAGAGTAAAGCTCCCTCTACACTGTTCCCATCAAATCCTCCCAGGACAGGTACAGCACGGGGTTAGATACAGAGTAAAGCTCCCTCTACACTGTCCCCATCAAACACTCCCAGGACAGGTACAGCATGGGGTTAGATACAGAGTAAAGCTCCCTCTACACTGTCCCAATCAAACACCCCCAGGACAGGTACAGCATGGGGTTAGATACAGAGTAAAGTTCCCTCTCCACAGTCCCCATCAAACACTCCCAGGACAGGTGCAGCCCGGGGTTAGATACAGAGTAAAGCTCCCTCTACACTGTCCCCATCAAACACTCCCAGGACAGGTACAGCATGGGGGTAGATACAGAGTAAAGCTCCCTCTACACTGTCCCCATTAAACACTCCCGGGACAGGTACTGCCCGGGTTTAGATCCAGAATAAACCTCCTTCTACACGGTCACCATCAAACGCTCCCAGGACAGGTACAGCACAGGGTTAGATAGAGAGTAAAGCTCCCTCTACACTGTCCCCATCAAACTCACACAGGACAGGTACAACATGGGGTTAGATACAGAGTAATGTTCCCTGTACACAGCCCCCATCAAGCACACCCAGGACAGGTGCAGCACGGGGTTAGATACAGAGTAAAGCTCCCTCTACCCTGTCCCCATCAAACACTCCCAGGACAGGTACAGCACGGGGTTAGATACAGAGTCAAGCACCCTCTACACTGTCCCCATCAAACACTCCCAGTACAGGTACAGCATGTGGTTAGATACAGAGTAAAGCTCCCTCTACACTGTCCCCATCAAATCCTCCCAGGACAGGTACAGCACGGGGTTTGATACAGAGTAAAGCTCCCTCTACACTGTCCCCATTAAACACTCCCGGGACAGGTACTGCCCGGGGTTAGATACAGAGTAAACCTCCCTCTACACTGTCACCATCAAACGCTCCCAGGACAGGTACAGCACGGGGTTAGATACAGAGTAAAGCTCCCTCTACACTGTCCCCATCAAACACTCCCAGGACAGGTACAGCATGGGGTTAGATACAGAGTAAAGCTCCCTCTACACTGTCCCCATCAAACTCTCCCAGGACAGGTACAACATGGGGTTAGATACAGAGTAAAGCTCCCTCTACACTGTCCCCATTAAACACTCCCGGGACAGGTACTGCCCGGGGTTAGATACAGAGTAAACCTCCCTCTACACTGTCACCATCAAACGGTCCCAGGACAGGTACAGCACGGGGTTAGATACAGAGTAAAGCTCCCTCTACACTGTCCCCATCAAACACTCCCAGGACAGGTACAGCATGGGGTTAGATACAGAGTAAAGCTCCCTCTACACTGTCCCCATCAAACACTCCCAGGACAGGTACAACATGGGGTTAGATACAGAGTAAAGCTCCCTCTACACTGTCCCAATCAAACACCGCCAGGACAGGTACAGCATGGGGTTAGATACAGAGTAAAGTTCCCTGTACACAGCCCCCATCAAGCACACCCAGGACAGGTGCAGCACGGGGTTAGATACAGAGTAAAGCTCCCTCTACACTGTCCCCATCAAACACTCCCAGGACAGGTACAGCACGGGGTTAGATACAGAGTAAAGCTCCCTCTACACTGTCCCCATCAAACACTCCCAGGACAGGTACAGCATGGGGTTAGATACAGAGTAAAGCTCCCTCTACACTGTCCCAATCAAACACTCCCAGGACAGGTAAAGCACAGGGTTAGATACAGAGTAAAGCTCCCTCTACACTGTCCCCATCAAACACTCCCACGACAGGTTCAGCACAGGGTTAGATACAGAGTAAAGCTCCCTCTACACTTTCCCCATCAAACACTCCCACGACAGGTTCAGCACGGGGTTAGATACAGAGTAAAGCTCCCTCTACACTGTCCCCATCAAACACTCCCGGGACAGGTACAGCACGGTGTTAGGTACAGAGTAAAACTCCCTCTATACTGTCCCCATCAAACACTCCCAGGACAGGAACAGCACGGGGTTAGATACAGAGTAAAGCTCCCTCTACACTGTCCCCATCAAACTCTCCCAGGACAGGTACAGCACGGGGTTAGATACAGAGTAAAGCTCCCTCTTCACTGTCCCCATCAAACACTCCCAGGACAGGTACAGCATGGGGTTAGATACAGAGTAAAGCTCCCTCTACACTGTCCCCATCAAACTCTCCCAGGACAGGTATAACATGGGGTTAGATACAGAGTAAAGCTCCCTCTACACTGTCCCCATCAAACACTCCCAGGACAGGTACAGCACGGGGTTAGATACAGAGTAAAGCTCCCTCTACACTGTCTCCATCAAACACTCCCAGGACAGGTACAGCATCGGGGTAGATACAGAGTAAAGCTCCCTCTACACTGTCTCCATCAAACACTCCCAGGACAGGTACAGCACGGGATTAGATACAGAGTAAAGCTCCCTCTGCACTGTCCCCATCAAATCCTCCCAGGACAGGTTCAGCACGGGGTTAGATACAGAGTAAAGCTCCCTCTACACTGCCCCCATCAAACATTCCCAGGACAGGTACAGCACAGGGTTAGATACAGAGTAAAGCTCCCTCTACACTGTCCCCATCAAACACTCCCAGGACAGGTACAGCACTGGGTTAGATACAGAGTAAAGCTCCCTCTACACTGTCTCCATCAAACACTCCCAGGACAGGTACAGCACGGGGTTAGATACAGAGTAAAGCTCCCTCTACACTGTCCCCATCAAACACTCCCAGGACAGGTACAGCACAGGGTTAGATACTGAGTAAAGCTCCCTCTACACTGTCCCCATCAAACACTCCCAGGACAGGTACAGCACGGCGGTAGATACAGAGTAAAGCTCCCTCTACACTGTCCCCATCAAATCCTCCCAGGACAGGTACAGCACGGGGTTTGATACAGAGTAAAGCTCCCTTTACACTGTCCCCATTAAACACTCCCGGGACAGGTACTGCCCGGGGTTAGATACAGAGTAAACCTCCCTCTACACTGTCACCATCAAACGCTCCCAGGACAGGTACAGCACGGGGTTAGATACAGAGTAAAGCTCCCTCTACACTGTCCCCATCAAACACTCCCAGGACAGGTACAGCATGGGGTTAGATACAGAGTAAAGCTCCCTCTACACTGTCCCAATCAAACACCCCCAGGACAGGTACAGCATGGGGTTAGATACAGAGTAAAGTTCCCTCTCCACAGTCCCCATCAAACACTCCCAGGACAGGTGCAGCCCGGGGTTAGATACAGAGTAAAGCTCCCTCTACACTGTTCCCATCAAACACTCCCAGGACAGGTACAGCATGGGGGTAGATACAGAGTAAAGCTCCCTCTACACTGTCCCCATCAAACACTCCCAGGACAGGTACAGCACGGCGGTAGATACAGAGTAAAGCTCCCTCTACACTGTCCCCATCAAATCCTCCCAGGACAGGTACAGCACGGGGTTTGATACAGAGTAAAGCTCCCTCTACACTGTCCCCATTAAACACTCCCGGGACAGGTACTGCCCGGGGTTAGATACAGAGTAAACCTCCCTCTACACTGTCACCATCAAACGCTCCCAGGACAGGTACAGCACGGGGTTAGATACAGAGTAAAGCTCCCTCTACACTGTCCCCATCAAACACTCCCAGGACAGGTACAGCATGGGGTTAGATACAGAGTAAAGCTCCCTCTACACTGTCCCAATCAAACACCCCCAGGACAGGTACAGCATGGGGTTAGATACAGAGTAAAGTTCCCTCTCCACAGTCCCCATCAAACACTCCCAGGACAGGTGCAGCCCGGGGTTAGATACAGAGTAAAGCTCCCTCTACACTGTCCCCATCAAACACTCCCAGGACAGGTACAGCACGGCGGTAGATACAGAGTAAAGCTCCCTCTACACTGTCCCCATCAAATCCTCCCAGGACAGGTACAGCACGGGGTTAGATACAGAGTAAAGCTCCCTCTACACTGTCCCCATCAAACACTCCCAGGACAGGTACAGCATGGGGTTAGATACAGAGTAAAGCTCCCTCTACACTGTCCCAATCAAACACCCCCAGGACAGGTACAGCATGGGGTTAGATACAGAGTAAAGTTCCCTCTCCACAGTCCCCATCAAACACTCCCAGGACAGGTGCAGCCCGGGGTTAGATACAGAGTAAAGCTCCCTCTACACTGTCCCCATCAAACACTCCCAGGACAGGTACAGCATGGGGGTAGATACAGAGTAAAGCTCCCTCTACACTGTCCCCATTAAACACTCCCGGGACAGGTACTGCCCGGGTTTAGATCCAGAATAAACCTCCTTCTACACGGTCACCATCAAACGCTCCCAGGACAGGTACAGCACAGGGTTAGATAGAGAGTAAAGCTCCCTCTACACTGTCCCCATCAAACTCACACAGGACAGGTACAACATGGGGTTAGATACAGAGTAATGTTCCCTGTACACAGCCCCCATCAAGCACACCCAGGACAGGTGCAGCACGGGGTTAGATACAGAGTAAAGCTCCCTCTACCCTGTCCCCATCAAACACTCCCAGGACAGGTACAGCACGGGGTTAGATACAGAGTCAAGCACCCTCTACACTGTCCCCATCAAACACTCCCAGTACAGGTACAGCATGTGGTTAGATACAGAGTAAAGCTCCCTCTACACTGTCCCCATCAAATCCTCCCAGGACAGGTACAGCACGGGGTTTGATACAGAGTAAAGCTCCCTCTACACTGTCCCCATTAAACACTCCCGGGACAGGTACTGCCCGGGGTTAGATACAGAGTAAACCTCCCTCTACACTGTCACCATCAAACGCTCCCAGGACAGGTACAGCACGGGGTTAGATACAGAGTAAAGCTCCCTCTACACTGTCCCCATCAAACACTCCCAGGACAGGTACAGCATGGGGTTAGATACAGAGTAAAGCTCCCTCTACACTGTCCCCATCAAACTCTCCCAGGACAGGTACAACATGGGGTTAGATACAGAGTAAAGCTCCCTCTACACTGTCCCCATTAAACACTCCCGGGACAGGTACTGCCCGGGGTTAGATACAGAGTAAACCTCCCTCTACACTGTCACCATCAAACGGTCCCAGGACAGGTACAGCACGGGGTTAGATACAGAGTAAAGCTCCCTCTACACTGTCCCCATCAAACACTCCCAGGACAGGTACAGCATGGGGTTAGATACAGAGTAAAGCTCCCTCTACACTGTCCCCATCAAACACTCCCAGGACAGGTACAACATGGGGTTAGATACAGAGTAAAGCTCCCTCTACACTGTCCCAATCAAACACCCCCAGGACAGGTACAGCATGGGGTTAGATACAGAGTAAAGTTCCCTGTACACAGCCCCCATCAAGCACACCCAGGACAGGTGCAGCACGGGGTTAGATACAGAGTAAAGCTCCCTCTACACTGTCCCCATCAAACACTCCCAGGACAGGTACAGCACGGGGTTAGATACAGAGTAAAGCTCCCTCTACACTGTCCCCATCAAACACTCCCAGGACAGGTACAGCATGGGGTTAGATACAGAGTAAAGCTCCCTCTACACTGTCCCAATCAAACACTCCCAGGACAGGTAAAGCACAGGGTTAGATACAGAGTAAAGCTCCCTCTACACTGTCCCCATCAAACACTCCCACGACAGGTTCAGCACAGGGTTAGATACAGAGTAAAGCTCCCTCTACACTTTCCCCATCAAACACTCCCACGACAGGTTCAGCACGGGGTTAGATACAGAGTAAAGCTCCCTCTACACTGTCCCCATCAAACACTCCCGGGACAGGTACAGCACGGTGTTAGGTACAGAGTAAAACTCCCTCTATACTGTCCCCATCAAACACTCCCAGGACAGGAACAGCACGGGGTTAGATACAGAGTAAAGCTCCCTCTACACTGTCCCCATCAAACTCTCCCAGGACAGGTACAGCACGGGGTTAGATACAGAGTAAAGCTCCCTCTTCACTGTCCCCATCAAACACTCCCAGGACAGGTACAGCATGGGGTTAGATACAGAGTAAAGCTCCCTCTACACTGTCCCCATCAAACTCTCCCAGGACAGGTATAACATGGGGTTAGATACAGAGTAAAGCTCCCTCTACACTGTCCCCATCAAACACTCCCAGGACAGGTACAGCACGGGGTTAGATACAGAGTAAAGCTCCCTCTACACTGTCTCCATCAAACACTCCCAGGACAGGTACAGCATCGGGGTAGATACAGAGTAAAGCTCCCTCTACACGGTCTCCATCAAACACTCCCAGGACAGGTACAGCACGGGATTAGATACAGAGTAAAGCTCCCTCTGCACTGTCCCCATCAAATCCTCCCAGGACAGGTTCAGCACGGGGTTAGATACAGAGTAAAGCTCCCTCTACACTGCCCCCATCAAACATTCCCAGGACAGGTACAGCACAGGGTTAGATACAGAGTAAAGCTCCCTCTACACTGTCCCCATCAAACACTCCCAGGACAGGTACAGCACTGGGTTAGATACAGAGTAAAGCTCCCTCTACACTGTCTCCATCAAACACTCCCAGGACAGGTACAGCACGGGGTTAGATACAGAGTAAAGCTCCCTCTACACTGTCCCCATCAAACACTCCCAGGACAGGTACAGCACAGGGTTAGATACTGAGTAAAGCTCCCTCTACACTGTCCCCATCAAACACTCCCAGGACAGGTACAGCACGGCGGTAGATACAGAGTAAAGCTCCCTCTACACTGTCCCCATCAAATCCTCCCAGGACAGGTACAGCACGGGGTTTGATATAGAGTAAAGCTCCCTTTACACTGTCCCCATTAAACACTCCCGGGACAGGTACTGCCCGGGGTTAGATACAGAGTAAACCTCCCTCTACACTGTCACCATCAAACGCTCCCAGGACAGGTACAGCACGGGGTTAGATACAGAGTAAAGCTCCCTCTACACTGTCCCCATCAAACACTCCCAGGACAGGTACAGCATGGGGTTAGATACAGAGTAAAGCTCCCTCTACACTGTCCCAATCAAACACCCCCAGGACAGGTACAGCATGGGGTTAGATACAGAGTAAAGTTCCCTCTCCACAGTCCCCATCAAACACTCCCAGGACAGGTGCAGCCCGGGGTTAGATACAGAGTAAAGCTCCCTCTACACTGTCCCCATCAAACACTCCCAGGACAGGTACAGCATGGGGGTAGATACAGAGTAAAGCTCCCTCTACACTGTCCCCATCAAACACTCCCAGGACAGGTACAGCACGGCGGTAGATACAGAGTAAAGCTCCCTCTACACTGTCCCCATCAAATCCTCCCAGGACAGGTACAGCACGGGGTTTGATACAGAGTAAAGCTCCCTCTACACTGTCCCCATTAAACACTCCCGGGACAGGTACTGCCCGGGGTTAGATACAGAGTAAACCTCCCTCTACACTGTCACCATCAAACGCTCCCAGGACAGGTACAGCACGGGGTTAGATACAGAGTAAAGCTCCCTCTGCACTGTCCCCATCAAACACTCCCAGGACAGGTACAGCATGGGGTTAGATACAGAGTAAAGCTCCCTCTACACTGTCCCAATCAAACACCCCCAGGACAGGTACAGCATGGGGTTAGATACAGAGTAAAGTTCCCTCTCCACAGTCCCCATCAAACACTCCCAGGACAGGTGCAGCCCGGGGTTAGATACAGAGTAAAGCTCCCTCTACACTGTCCCCATCAAACACTCCCAGGACAGGTACAGCATGGGGGTAGATACAGAGTAAAGCTCCCTCTACACTGTCCCCATTAAACACTCCCGGGACAGGTACTGCCCGGGTTTAGATCCAGAATAAACCTCCTTCTACACGGTCACCATCAAACGCTCCCAGGACAGGTACAGCACAGGGTTAGATAGAGAGTAAAGCTCCCTCTACACTGTCCCCATCAAACTCACACAGGACAGGTACAACATGGGGTTAGATACAGAGTAATGTTCCCTGTACACAGCCCCCATCAAGCACACCCAGGACAGGTGCAGCACGGGGTTAGATACAGAGTAAAGCTCCCTCTACCCTGTCCCCATCAAACACTCCCGGGACAGGTACAGCACGGGGTTAGATACAGAGTCAAGCACCCTCTACACTGTCCCCATCAAACACTCCCAGTACAGGTACAGCATGTGGTTAGATACAGAGTAAAGCTCCCTCTACACTGTCCCCATCAAATCCTCCCAGGACAGGTACAGCACGGGGTTTGATACAGAGTAAAGCTCCCTCTACACTGTCCCCATTAAACACTCCCGGGACAGGTACTGCCCGGGGTTAGATACAGAGTAAACCTCCCTCTACACTGTCACCATCAAACGCTCCCAGGACAGGTACAGCACGGGGTTAGATACAGAGTAAAGCTCCCTCTACACTGTCCCCATCAAACACTCCCAGGACAGGTACAGCATGGGGTTAGATACAGAGTAAAGCTCCCTCTACACTGTCCCCATCAAACTCTCCCAGGACAGGTACAACATGGGGTTAGATACAGAGTAAAGCTCCCTCTACACTGTCCCCATTAAACACTCCCGGGACAGGTACTGCCCGGGGTTAGATACAGAGTAAACCTCCCTCTACACTGTCACCATCAAACGGTCCCAGGACAGGTACAGCACGGGGTTAGATACAGAGTAAAGCTCCCTCTACACTGTCCCCATCAAACACTCCCAGGACAGGTACAGCATGGGGTTAGATACAGAGTAAAGCTCCCTCTACACTGTCCCCATCAAACTCTCCCAGGACAGGTACAACATGGGGTTAGATACAGAGTAAAGCTCCCTCTACACTGTCCCAATCAAACACCCCCAGGACAGGTACAGCATGGGGTTAGATACAGAGTAAAGTTCCCTCTCCACAGTCCCCATCAAACACTCCCAGGACAGGTGCAGCCCGGGGTTGGATACAGAGTAAAGCTCCCTCTACACTGTCCCCATCAAACACTCCCAGGACAGGTACAGCATGGGGGTAGATACAGAGTAAAGCTCCCTCTACACTGTCCCCATTAAACACTCCCGGGACATGTACTGCCCGGGTTTAGATCCAGAATAAACCTCCCTCTACACTGTCACCATCAAACACTCCCAGGACAGGTACAGCATGGGGGTAGATACAGAGTAAAGCTCCCTCTACACTGTCCCAATCAAACACCCCCAGGACAGGTACAGCATGGGGTTAGATACAGAGTAATGTTCCCTGTACACAGCCCCCATCAAGCACACCCAGGACAGGTGCAGCACGGGGTTAGATACAAAGTAAAGCTCCCTCTACACTGTCCCCATCAAACACTCCCAGGACAGGTGCAGCACGGGGTTAGATACAGAGTCAAGCACCCTCTACACTGTCCCCATCAAACACTCCCAGTACAGGTACAGCATGGGGTTAGATACAGAGTAAAGCTCCCTCTACACTGTCCCCATCAAACACTCCCAGGACAGGTACAGCACGGGGTTAGATACAGAGTAAAGCTCCCTCTACACTGTCCCCATCAAACACTCCCAGGACAGGTACAGCACGGAGTTAGATACAGAGTAAAGCTCCCTCTACACTGTCCCCATCAAACACTCCCAGTACAGGTACAGCATGGGGTTAGATACAGAGTAAAGCTCCCTCTACACTGTCCCCATCAAACACTCCCAGGACAGGTACAGCACGGGGTTAGATACAGAGTAAAGCTCCCTCTACACTGTCCCCATCAAACACTCCCAGGACAGGTACAGCATCGGGTTAGATACAGAGTAAAGCTCCCTCTACACTGTCCCCATCTCACACTCCCAGGACAGGTACAGCACGGGGTTAGATACAGAGTAAAGCTCCCTCTGCACTGTCCCCATCAAACACTCTCAGGACAGGTACAACATCGGGTTAGATACAGAGTAGAGCTCGCTCTACACTGTCCCCATCAAACACTCCCAGGACAGGTACAGCACGGGGTTAGATACAGAGTAAAGCTCCCTCTACACTGTCCCCATCAAACACTCCAGGACAGGCATAGCACGGAGTTAGATACAGAGTAAAGCTCCCTCTACACTGTCCCCATCAAACACTCCCAGTACAGGTACAGCACGGGGTTAGATACAGAGTAAAGCTCCCTCTACACTGTCCCCATCAAACACTCCCAGGACAGGTACAGCACGGGGTTAGATACAGAATAAAGCTCCCTCTACACTGTCCCCATCGAACACTCCCAGGACAGGTACAGCACGGGGTTAGATACAGAATAAAGCTCCCTCTACACTGTCCCCATCAAACACTCCCAGGACAGGTACAGCACGGGGTTAGATACAGAGTAAAGCTCCATCTACACAGTCCCCATCAAACACTCCAGGACAGGTATGAATGCGAAGGTGGGAGGTGAACTTTTTCGCCCATTTGTTTTGCTTATTATTTTTTTAACTTGTCCTTGTTGCTTTAAGATTCTCTTGTATTAATTCTGACCTTGCTCAACCTCTTCTCGAGTTTGCTGGTTTGTCATGGTTGGGTAGGGGGTTGAACCCAGAGAGAATGTCTCCCACAGCAGGATCCCGTAACTCCAGATGTCACCCTCGGTGGTGAACCGCCCTGTGAAGTAATCAGCTCGGTAAATGAACAGATGGAATGATTTAAAAGAGAATCGATCATCATCAGAATGGCATCCGCTTTGTAAAAATATATTTCCAATTAAGGGACAATTTAGCGCGGCCAATCCACCTACTCTGCACATCTTTTGGGTTGTGGGGGCGAAACCCACACAGACACGGGCAGAATGTGCAAACTCCACACAGATAGTGACCCGGGGCCGGGATCGAACCTGGGACCTCGGCGGCGTGAGGCAGCAGTGCTAACCACTGCACCACCCATCCAGATGGTGTAGTACTGAGTCACGCACACAAGGTCCCAGGCCCTTAGAGGCTCTAGGGAGAGAAAGGGGGAAAGAAAAATCTGCCGGGGCTCCTGACCAATCCTGAGCCTTCGCTGAGCAACATGCTCAATCTCAAATCACTTTCCATTCATGCGATGTGGGCAATGCCGGCATTTGTTGCTCATCCCCAAATGGCCCTTTGAGAACGGTGAGGAGTCAACTACATTACTGTGGGTCGAGAGTCACCTTTGGGCCAGACCAGGTAAGGAGGGCAGATTTCTAGCCCTCGTAAACCAAGTGGGTTTTTGTAACAATCAAGGGCAGTTTTATGGTTCGCCCACAATTCCAGATTCTTTTGAATTCCACTAGCTGTCATAGCGGAATCTGAACTTGAGTATAATAATAATAATCTTTATTGTCACAAGTAGGCTTACATTAACACTGCAATGAAGTTTCTGTGAAAACCCCCTAGTCGCCACATTCCGGCTCCTGTTCGGGTACACAGAGGGAGAATTCAGAATGTCCAATTCACCTAACAGCACGTCTTTCGGGACTTGTGGGAAGAAACCGGAGGAAACCCACACAGACACGGGGAGAACGTGCAGACTCCGCACAGACAGTGACCCAAGCCGGGAATCGAACCCGGGGCCCTGGCGCTGTGAAGCAACAGTGCTAACCACCGTGCTACCGTGCCGCCCAGAATATCCCGTTCATCAACCTGGGCCTCTTGGATTACTGGTCCAGTGACTGATTCGCTTGTGAATACTTGCTCCAGTGGCAGGTTGACACACAAACGCTCACACTTATTAGTCCTCGTTTTGCTGGACATGTGGAACCCATGACGTACCGTAATTGAGTGCCTCGGGTGCTGTCCACTTGATAGGAATTTGCCTCATTCCTCCAGTGGAGGAGTACACTCCATCCTCTTCTTCACGAGACATCCCAAAATCGCTGATCTTCAGAACATGCCTCTCTGAAACCAGGCAGTTCCTGGCTGCCAGATCCCTGTAACACAATCCAAATCAACTTTCTTTTCAATTTGCACACCGCAGGATCACAAAAACAGAACGACAATGAACAACCGCATCCGTTTACCGAATGCTGGTCTGAGGGGTAAATATTGGCCAGGACGGCAAGGAGATCTTCCTTGTTCTTCTTCGGAATAATGACGTGGAACCTTCTACCCCAGGTGAGCTGGCAGATGAGGCCTAGGTTTAACGGCTCATCCAAAAGACAGCACCTCTGATAGTGTAGCACTCCCTCAGAACTGCACTGTAGTGTCACCCAGGACTCTGCTGGAGCGAGAGGAAGGGAAGTCTATGGAATTGCACTGTTTGAGGTGACATACCTTCTCCAGTGCCTCTATATCCTTTTCATAACATGGAGAGCAGACCTGTGAACAATACCCCGTTACTCCCTCACCACAGTTGGCCCTCACTGTCCTGGGATAAGGAGAATGGGTTGAGAATCCCCCGGGATTTCCACTCATGGCTTGAGAGCCAGAGGCTGCAGGCAGGCGAGAGGAGAGTTGTTGTCGGCTGCAAGGTTTGCGGTAACCCGACAACTCCAGGCAACACTCGAGTGGCAAAGCTCTTAGGTGGGTAACAGTAATCGTGGGGAATTACAGGGGGGGGGGGTCGAGCTGAATTTGCTCTCTACCCGCCGGCGTCTCCCAGGAGGGGGAGAGGGGTAATTTGACAAAGAGAGAAACAGGGTGACAGATAGCGACAAGAAAACTAACAATCAGCCCACTCGGTGTTGCAACGCGACTGTATGATCGGACTGGTTCCCGGAGATGGGCCTGTGCTAACCTGTGGATACAATGCTTGCTTTCCAAATAGGCCATTCCAGCAGCAGCATTCTCCGCCATCTTGATCAGGTCTTTGGTGCTAAGATTGTTTGCCTCGTTGCGTAAAAATGTCAAGAAATCCCCTCCTGATTTGAGAAAAATATCAAGTGATAAAGGCTTTTCTCTTGACGTTTGAATGATTTGTTAGTATAATCAGTCTTGCAAAACATCGGCAAAATCTAACCGTCCCGATGAAGGCAATTGACCTGAAACGTTAAACCTCGTTCTCTCTTCACAGATGCTGCCTGAACTGCTGATTATTTCCGGCTTTTATTTCAGTTTTCCAGCATTTACGATGCTTCACATTTATCATGAGCAGGAGAAAGGCCATTCGGCCCCTTGAGGCTGCTGCGCTATTTGAGGAGATCATTGACTGTTGCCCCATCTCCACATTCCTGTCCGCCCCCGATATCCCTTGACTTCCTTGTCAGTCAAGAACCCATCTAATATATTCTTGAATATATTCAATGACCCAGTCTCCCCCCCGCTCGCTCCCTGGGAAAGACCAACAGCCCTCAGAGAAAAATAAACACCACCCACCTCCATCTTAAATGGGAGACCATTTATTTTTAAACTGTGTCATAAAAGCAAATTGCCGCAGATGTTGGAATCTGACACAAAACAGAAAATACTGGACAATCTCAGCATCTGTGGAGAGAGAAGGGAGCTGATGTTTCGAGTCTGGGTAACTTTGAGAAATTGTCGTCCAGACTCGAAACGTCAGCTCTGCTCTCTCACCACAGATGTTGTCAAACCTGCTGAGATAGTCCGGAATTTTCTGTTTATGTTTTAAACTGTATCCCCTGGTTCTAATAATAATAATCTTTATTAGTGTCACAAGTAGGCTTACATTAACAGTGCAATGGAGTTACTGTGAAAACCCCCTCGTCGCCACATTCCGGCGCCTGTTCGGGTACACCGAGGGAGAATTCAGAATGTCCAATTCACCTAACAACACGTCTTTTCGGGACTTGTGGGAGGAAACCGGAGCCCCCGGAGGAAACCCACCCAGACACGGGGAGAACGTGCAGACTCCGCACAGACAGTGACCCAAGCCGGGAATCGAACCTGGGACCCTGGCTTTCCCACAGGAGGAAACATCCTCCCAGCATCCACCCTGTCAAATCCCCTCAGGATCTGATATGTTTTAATAAGATCACCTCTCAGTCTTCTGAACTCGAACGGATCCAGTTCCAACCTGTCCAACCTTTCCTCCAGCGTGAGCCACTTCATCCCAGGGAATCAGTACTTAATGATTCGACAATGTTTTATCAGTTATTTGTTGTACAGCAGTGAGTGTTGATGTCTAATAGTTATGCCACTGGGAGATTGCCCTTCGGATAGTACCATGAGACCCCTCTTGAACAGGTAAACACGGTATCAATTGTAATATCTCACCCAAATGACAATGTAGCGCTCCCTCGGCAATCACTCGGTTGTCAGCCTAAATCACTGGCTCAAATCCTGCCGCGAGGTTCAACCCCGCATCTTCCTGATTTAGAGTGAAGGGTGCGACTGACTGAGCAAAACCTGGCAGCCTTCAGGAGATTACATCGAGTCCACAGCACAGAAAGACTCCATTCAATCCAACAGGCCTACACCTGTGATTTTATTCCACGATTCGGAGAGGCCGCAGAGGCGACTTCGCTACATTAGCTCCAGGGATGAAGGGATTTAACGACAAGATTAGGCTGGAGAAGCTGGGATTTATACTCCCCAGAGAAAAGGAAAGCGAGGGGAGGTTTGATGAGAGCTGTACAAGATGATGACAGGCTGGGTCAGGTAGAGGGAAACAGCCCCGCCATTGGCTGATGGTGGACGGACTAGGGGACACAGAGTTAAGGTTTTGGACAAGCGATACAGGAGGATGTGAGGAAGGATTTGTTACGCAGCGAGTGGTAACGACCCGGACCCGCTGCCCATGAGAGTGGTGGAAATGGAGCCTAGCATGATTTCAAAAGGAAACAAGATGGCCACTTGAGGGAAATAAACTTGCAGGACCATCGGGATAGATCCGGGAAAGAGACCAGCTGGCATGCTCTACAGGGGGCTAGCATGGACGTGATGGATCGAATGGTATCTTTGTGTGTGTCGTAAGGATTCTACAACTCATGCGCAGAGTTGATGAGACAGGTTGTGGACGATCTCTGGAAGGAATGGGTTTGAAGGGTTAAATGTCTCCTGTCATGTTAGAGTACATTTAAGAAATGGATGTTTAAGCAATGTACCTTTAAGAAATGGAGCTGATCATATTACTGAAGTGATGTCAGAGGGTGGGGGGAGCTGAGCTCACTTCTGCTTTTGGTTTCAGTTTGAGGAGGCAGCTGGGAGTGTCTGTGTGTTTTGCTGAGAGCTGCAGGAAGGAAACACACAGCTGGTCTGTTGATGTCTGCAAATCCAAAGACTATAAATATATTGAATGTAACCTGACGTGTTCTTATTTTTGAAGGTTGAAGTCTTTTGGATGTTTAAAGGAACAGTTTGAAGGATTATTTAGGGTTGTAGTCTTTTGGGGTTCTCTTTGAAGTAATGGGTGTTAAGATATTCCACGTTTGCTTTTAAAAGGTTAACTTGAGTTCATAGAATAAACATTGTTTTGTTTTAAAAACTATTTGTCCATTTCGGCTGTATCACACCTGGAGAGTACGCCGTGTGCTCCCCACACCACAATCTATTGAAAGTTGTGGGTCGGTTGAACTCCATGAAACACTTTGGGGTTCTGTAAACCCGGACCCATGACACTCCCTTTGCGCTCCTTTTGGAGATAGCCAGTGTCTAACCTCACCTTGCACCAACTCCATGACGATGTAAATTGGCTGTTTCTGAGTGCAGACACCAATCAGCCTGACTATGTTGGGATGGTCATATTGTTTCAAGATTCTGGAAGAAAAATGGAAAGATTGTCAAGATATCATCAATTTTCTTGAACAGCTTTTAATAAGTGACCTGCCACAGACAGGATTGTTCGTTTTATATCTTCACGTGCACATTTTTCCCTTTGGGGAATAACGGGGAAGTTTGGAAGGATGAATCAATCTGACGAACTGTGGAATGTATGCTCACTCTGTAGCCAACAAAAGCTGGAGTTGGACTTGAACCTGCTGCTTCCAGCTCAGAGGCAGGGATGCTGCACCACAAACCTCCCCAGGGACTGAATTTGTGTGTGCAAACGAACATGCCCAGCCATCCCATGTCGGTGTTTACCCTCTACGTGAGCAACGATCGGAGCTCCGTGTGCCTGCTCTCTTCCCTGTATTCCTCACTTCCCCCTTCCTTCAATCATCTACTGGACGTATTCTTCAATATTGCCAAGGTTTCAATCACTAATTTACACTCCTGTTTAAAGAGGTTTCTCATGTTCCCTGTCCCAAATGTCTGGCCTTGTGTACAGGACGCGATTCGCCGCTAACAAGGGGGAAACTGCTTTTAATCGCTCCCTCACCACTCACTCCCCATCCACAAGCCGGCATGGCAGCCCGCAGACCTCGTCCCCGCTTTGGTGATGCTGACCTGACCAGGCTTCTCGATGCCGTGGATAAGAGGCGGGGCAAACTGTGCCTCCGAGGAGGTCAGAGAAGCAGCAGCAGGTTCAGCAATGCCGCCTGGGAGGCAGTGGGTGCGGGCAGGATGATCAGGAGCACCACCATCCAGTGTCGGAAGAAGGCGAACGACCTCCAACAAGCTGCAAGGTTAAGTTGCCACCTCTCTCCTGGCATCACTTGCCCACCCCTCAAATTCCCTAACCTCCCCCTCCCCAATCCATCGGCTAACACCTCACACCCTCCCTACATCCGACGTCAAGATTGTTTCTCAGAACCCCCGGCACCCACCAGCACAACCCTACATCTCTGGGTATGGTACCACCTGACTTATTAAGCATGTGGCTCACAATCTTCTCTTTTAGTTTCCCCGGTAGGAGAAGGTAGCCCAGGATAAGAAGAAAAGGTCGAAAGCGAGGGGAGGAGTCCCAGAGGTACGAGTCCTCACCCCTATGAGGAACGTGCCCTGGAGATCGCGGAGTTACTCGAGGAGATCGCGGAGTTACCCGAGGAGAGAGTGGAGTTACCCGAGGAGATCGCGGAGTTGCCCTGGAGATCGCGGAGTTACCCGAGGAGATCGCGGAGTTACCCGAGGAGAGAGTGGAGTTACCCGAGGAGAGAGTGGAGTTACCCGAGGAGAGAGTGGAGTTACCCGAGGAGATCGCGGAGTTACCCGAGGAGATCGCGGAGTTACCCGAGGAGAGAGTGGAGTTACCCGAGGAGATCGCGGAGTTACCCGAGGAGAGAGTGGAGTTACCCGAGGAGATCGCGGAGTTACCAGAGGAGAGAGTGGAGTTACCCGAGGAGATCGCGGAGTTACCCGAGGAGAGAGTGGAGTTACCCGAGGAGATCGCGGAGTTACCAGAGGAGAGAGTGGAGTTACCCGAGGAGATCGCGGAGTTCCCCGAGGAGATCGCGGAGTTACCTGAGGAGATCGTGGAGTTACCCGAGGAGAGAGTGGAGTTACCCGAGGAGATCGCGGAGTTACTCGAGGAGATCGCGGAGTTACCCGAGGAGAGAGTGGAGTTACCCGAGGAGATAGCGGAGTTACCCGAGGAGATCTCGGAGTTACCCGAGGAGATAGCGGAGTTACCCGAGGAGATCTCGGAGTTACCCGAGGAGAGAGTGGAGTTACCCGAGGAGATCGCGGAGTTACCTGAGGAGATCGCGGAGTTACCCGAGGAGAGAGTGGAGTTACCCGAGGAGATCTCGGAGTTACCCGAGGAGAGAGTGGAGTTACCCGAGGAGATCGCGGAGTTACCCGAGGAGATCGCGGAGTTACCCGAGGAGATCGCGGAGTTACCCGAGGAGAGAGTGGAGTTACCCGAGGAGATCGCGGAGTTACCCGAGGAGATCGCGGAGTTACCCGAGGAGATCGCGGAGTTACCAGAGGAGAGAGTGGAGTTACCCGAGGAGATCGCGGAGTTACCCGAGGAGATCGCGGAGTTACCCGAGGAGAGAGTGGAGTTACCCGAGGAGATCGCGGAGTTACCCGAGGAGATCGCGGAGTTACCCGAGGAGAGAGTGGAGTTACCCGAGGAGATCGCGGAGTTACCCGAGGAGATCGCGGAGTTACCCGAGGAGATCGCGGAGTTACCCGAGGAGATCGCGGAGTTACCCGAGGAGAGAGTGGAGTTACCCGAGGAGATCGCGGAGTTACCCGAGGAGAGAGTGGAGTTACCCGAGGAGATCGCGGAGTTACCCGAGGAGATCGCGGAGTTACCCGAGGAGAGAGTGGAGTTACCCGAGGAGATCGCGGAGTTACCCGAGGAGATCGCGGAGTTACCCGAGGAGATCGCGGAGTTACCCGACAGCAAGGTCGGCCTGTGCTAGAGAGGTGAGGATCCACTGCCCCTTTACCCAGATCACCTATCTCAACTGAGTTGTTGATGTACCACAAAATTAACCTTTCACTGACCAAGTGGCACAGTGGTTAGCACTGCTGCCTCACAGCACCAGAGACCCAGTTCAATTCCGGCCTTGGGTCACTGTCTGTGCGGAGTCTGCACGTCCTCCCCGTGTGTGCGTGGGTTTCCTCCGGGTGCTCCGGTTTCCTCCCACAGTCCACCATAGGTGGATTGGGCCACGCTAGACTACTGTCCAAAGATGTGGGGTTATGGGATAAGGAGGCTAGGGCGGGGGCGTGGGCCTAGGTAGGATGCTCTTTCAGTGGAGACTCGATAGGCCGAATGGCCTCCACCCCCCCCCCAACCACCATGGGGAACACCTTGGAGGAGAGAGCTGAGACGACGATTGCCAAGGGATCACAGTTATCACCCACACCTTCTATCAGTGCAGAGGCACACGCCTCAGTGGACAGGCATCGGGAGCACTATCTGGTGAGCACCACAGTTACTGATGCACATCAGGAGGAGGCAGGAACGTCCAAGGGAGCCAACAGTCAGAGGTTTACTGGGTCCTAGGACACAGCTGGGTCCCCGCCAGATGTTGAGCCTCTGGACAAAGTTCTCCCAGAGTTGATTCAGATGATAGGCCAGAGGTGTGAGGTTCGGGAGGTGTGTGAGTAGCAATCCAGCGACTGCTGATTGGAGGAGTCACAAAGCCTTCAGGTGCAGGATATGGTGCCGGCAATGCGCGGCACCGAGGACAACACTGCTAGGGTGACAACTGGACTGGAAAACCTGGAGCACAATGTCCGCTCCTTGAGTGGTGGTGCCCAAGGCCTAGCTCAGTCTGTGACGGCCATGGCTGAGGGCCTCGACATCATGTCCCAGTTACTGAGGGACATGTGGGCACAGGTGGGCATTGCCGAGCCACTCCAGATTATGGCCCAATCGCTGAGGACGTCAATACCATGGTGCAGACAATGGGGAGCTTCCAGGACTGGCACAGCCAGATAACGTGGAGGGTGTTGGAGTTCGTTCCAGCTGTTCCTCCATCCCATGGAGTCACCCAGGACCCTACGGGCATCCTCAGGGAGGAGGAAGCACTGGAACCCAAACCGGTGCCCGCCACCAAGGAGACAATGGCGGTCTCCAGTTCTTCTGAATCCCCCCTCCTCACACCGGTGCACCTCAAGGGCAGCGGGCAGAATAGGCTGGCACGGTGTCACCTGTGACACCGGTAAGTCGGCCGGGGGGCCCGCCTGCTCCAGAGGGCATCAAAGGGCACAGGGCAAGGAAAGCAGCAGGCTGCCCTCACCTCTGTATCCTGGGGACACACCAAGGCATAGCCGTAGACCACTGAAGGTCAAGACGAGTGAGGAACACTGAGCGGACAGTGGTGAGGTCACTATCTGTAGCTAGGGGGAATAAATCTGTCACAGTAGAACATTCACCATTAAAACATTTCACACCTGATACATGTGAAGCCTCTGTCACGTTAATCTTCACAGTGGATCACCCCCAATACTGAACAAGCATCCAGTCCTGCGGTCTGTTGAACCAACTCTTCCAAAAAGCATCAACCCTTTGGCAATAGACAGACAAGTACGGCGACTCTGGCTTCAAAATGTTACTTAAACATCACCAGAACATCCGACAGCGGCCGAGACAATTGTATCACCGCCAGGGTCAGCTGGTTTGGTCACATTTGCATTGCTGGTTTCGATGTTCACAGGGACTATCACAATCCATCACTGACCTGGCCTCCATCAGGAACTTATTCTTCTGATCAGCTGGCAGACTTTCACGGCACATCTTCACGGCCACAAGGGTGTTGTCGTTCCTCATTCTCCCACTGAACACCTCGCCAAAGTTACCCTGCGGCCAGAAACATTGGGGAACAGTTCAGCTGGGGGGCACAGTTTCAACAAAATTGGATCTCCCATATCGGAGGAGGAATTCTTCCAGAGGCCCCCCCCCCCACCCGAGACCAGTGGGGGCTGTGGCTCATTGAAGATATTCTAGGCTGAGTTACACAGATTCTTGATCTACAAGAGAGTCAAAGGTTATGGTGGGGCCAGCAGGAAGAGAAAATAAGATCACAGACGGGTCAGCCATGATCTTATTGGATGGAAGTGCAGGTTCTCGAGGGGCCAAGTGGCCTACTCCTGCTCCTATGTCTTATGAAAGATGGGTAAAAACCAACAACACACACAAGCCCTCCCCTCCCCCATACCAACCGTGGTAGTACATCAACAACAACAATTGCTTGCATTTATATAGCAGCTTTAATGCAGTGAAACCTCCCGCTCTGCTTCACGGGACTAGTTTCAGACAGAATTTAACACAAATGCTACATAAAGAGATATTTTTTCAAAGAGGAAGTTCTTAATAATAATCTTTATTATTGTCACAAGTAGGCTTACATTAACACTGCAATGAGGTTACTGTGAAAAGCCCCTAGTCGCCACACTCAGCCTGTTCGGGTACACAGAGGGAGAATTCAGAATGTCCAAATTACCTACCAGCATGTCTTTCGTGACTTGTGGGAGGAAACGGGAGCACCCGGAGGAAACCCACGCAGACACGGGGAGAACGTACAGACTCCGCACAGACAGTGACCCAAGCCGGGAATCAAACCCGGGACCCTGGAGCTGTGAAGCAACAGTGCTAACCACTGTGCTACCGTGCTGCCCATAAAGTGCATCTTAAAGGAAGAGAGAGAGAGAGAGGGATAACGACAGAGGTTTAGGGAGGATATTACAGAGCTTGGGGACCAGGCCATCAATGGTGAAGGACTTTGGCGATGAGCAGAAGGCTAGAATTAGAGCGGTGTCACTCTCTCGGAGGGCGTGGGGCTGGGGGAGAAGATAGTGATCGGGAGGGGCGAGGCCATGAAGGGATATGAGAACAAGGATGGGAATTTTAAAAATCAAGGTGTTGCCCGACGGGAGCCAGTGTTGGTCAGTGAGCACAGGGTGGAGGGGACTCGGTAAGGACACGGAGAGCAGAGCTTTCAATGAGGCAACGTTTACGGAGGATCTACGAACAATCTCATGATGATGCACTTTGTAGGGTTTCAGAATGGAGACGAGGGGGGGGGGGCAGAATACAGTTCCTGACACACCATCAGTCACAAGGGCACTTACCCGGCCAATTCGATCTCCTAATAGAACATCTTCATGATCTAATACCCACTTATCCTGCAAAGAAATGCACCACATCAGTATTTAGAGACACCAGCAGCTGTCCCTCTGCTTCAGCCTAGTGGCTGGCTTGAAGACTAAACAGTGAGGGTCTTCAAACTATTCAACTGCAAAGACCAGCACAGTTTGCCTGATATCCATAAGTCACTGGGCAGTAGTTGTGGGGCTGTTGTGTGTTTTTTCTTCTTCCTCATAGCTAACGAAAGATGGATAAAAGCCAACAATGCAGACTAACCAACTCTCCTCCATCCAGCGTTAAACTACAGCAACAATAATGTGGGAGCACTTCAGCCGACTGTCACCTCCACCCAGTGCCACTATTCCAAACTGAGATCCCTTAGCTCAGCAGAGTCAATCAAACCAGCAAACCTCTTCTATGTTTGGCTCCCGGCCGCACTCGACAGTCCCTTTACCACCCATTCAATGTGGAAATTTACTAATGGGGTATGATTGTAATGGTATATTACTGTGAGACCGAGAGAGCGAAAGAGACATAGGTTTAGTGGGCGAAGGAGAGAGAGAGAACAAGAAAGAGAAAGAAAGGTTGCATAGAGTGAGAAATAGGTTAAATGTGAGAAAGCAAGAGATCCAGTACGAATAAGATACTCGTTGAGAAATCCAGAGCAAGAGGGAGAGAAAGAGAGCGTGAGAGAGAGTGTGTGTGTGAGCAAGAGGCAGTGAGAGAACGTGTGTGACAGAGAGAGTAGGAGGTGTTCCGACACCCTGGGCCAGCGCACGGTCAATTCCAGCCCCACTGGCCCGGAGTCATAACGCAATTGGATTAACAAATCATTCTCAGAAAAATACCCAAAATCGTTGGGCCTTGGCTGGCAAATAATTGCCAGGTTATTTACCAGGTTTGTAAATGTATACACGATTACTTTGTATTTATATCAAGAACTATAATGAAATAGGCAGAAAATATAACTGGTTAACTATTATCTAATTCCTGGTCCCCACTTTAACTTGTCTCCCACCCTCTCCACACCCACGGACACACACACATGCGCACACACACACATTCACACACACACACATGCGCACACACACACACACGCACACACACACACACACACACGCGCACACACACACACACGCGCGCGCACACACACGCGCGCACACACGCGCGCGCACACACACACACACACACACGCGCGCACACACACACACACGCGCACACACACACACGCGCGCACACACGCGCGCGCACACACGCGCGCGCACACGCGCGCGCACACACGCGCGCACACACACACACGCGCACACACACACACACACACACACGCGCACACACGCGCACACACACACACACGCGCGCGCGCGCACACACACACACATGCGCACACACACACACATGCGCACACACACACTCAGACGCACACACACAAGACAGACAAACACAGAGGCGAGGAGAGGGGTGAAAATAATAAGGAAAAAGGAAAAAGAGTCTTTGTTCAGATGCTTGTCTTTAAGCAAACCTTCCTTCAAAGTAACTTTGAGATCCAGGTCTCTGTTTGTAGCCTGTAATGATTTTACTGCAGATTCATTCAGGTCTCTGCAGTTTCAGAATTATAGAAACTCACAGCCTTTCCGGAGAGAGAGAGACAGAGAAGAAGAACAGGTCCTTCCCGGGTGCCCAGGATTCAAACTGGGCTCTTTGGGTCTCTGAAAATCATTCCACTCGAGTAGGACCCAATCACTGCCTGTTACCGGGCAGAATACGGCCTTTTGGCCAATTCATTGACCACCAGCCATTCAATCAAACAGGTCCCACCCTGTCTCCCAGGTGCCGAAAAGTCTGGATTCTGCTGTCCAAAGCAAGTGGCACCATTTACTGTGTTGCAACTTCCTGAATTGCTCCTTCTCTCTGCTGCTCGACTTAAAGGCTCATGTCCATTAACCATCCATGGATAAAAATAATAACAGCAGAAATAAAGAAAGGGGAGATAAGGAAATCAGCAGGAAGTGCGTTTAACAGAGGACAGTCTGGTGAGAGTTATAATCAGTAGATGTTAGCGTGTACCTTAACAATTGGTTTCAGCAGTACAGCTCCAGTTTTCTTGGTGACAGGTTGCCTGGTTTTCAATAGGTTGTCAATGAGAAGAGGGATTGTAGAAAAACTCTCACCATCAAATCGATACTGAGACTGTTAAGAAACAGGAGAACAGAGTGGAATTCTCACCGCTGAAGCTCAGCTTTCTTTTCAATCAACATCATTACTTGGAATCGTCAACCAATTTTCTACATTTCGTGTTAATTCATAAAAACATATTGCAATCATCTCTTCATTACCAAGGCTGATTGCTCTCAATGCCTTGTTTCTGTGTTGTCATCTCTATAACTGCATGCTAACACAAGTTGTGTTCAGAATGAAGAGCATCCATGGTGTAGCATGCACAGCATAGCTCATTGTACATTAGTGTTCACCAGGAGAGACACATAGAATTTTATCATAGAATTTACAGTGCAGAAGGAGGCCATTCGGCCCATCGAGTCTGCACCGGCTCTTGGAAAGAGCACCCTACCCAAAGTCAACACCTCCACCCTATCCCCATAACCCAGTAACCCCACCCAACACTAAGGGCATATTCGGACACTAAGGGCAATTTATCATGGCCAATCCACCGAACCTGCACATCTTTGGACTGTGGGAGGAAACCGGAGCACCCGGAGGAAACCCACGCAGACACGGGGAGGATGTGCAGACTCCGCACAGACAGTGACCCAAGCCGGAATCGAACCTGGGACCCTGGAGCTGTGAAGCAATTGTGCTATCCACAATGCTACCGTGCTGACACACATTAATGACCTTACTGATGATTGCATGGAAACAGCTCTCCCACTTTGCACTCTCTCTCTCTTTCTCTATCTTCCCACCACTCCCAAAGGTAGCTCTCTCTCACTCTCTCTCTCTCATCTGTCCAAATCTTCCCAACTCCACCTTCCCTTTCTCAGTTTTCCCTTTAGAAAGTGCTCACACTTCCACAGGCACCAAATACCCAGGTGGCCCATTCGTCATGTGTGAGCCTACACTGTGCACCTCGACAGACTATTCGACCTTAGAGGCATCACAGCCGAGATTGATACTCTGTTTACCCGATGACTGCGCGCACCCCATTGGCTTTGGGAAGGGATCTCTGGAGAAGAAAACCCCTGGGCCACTATCACAACTAATTGTTTCCTCCAACCCAGGAGTCCAATTATAATTCTCCTACCACAAGCTTCACTAACGCACCACACAGCTGGATTCAAGCAATTACTTAATATCAGCTGTTGGGAATAAGAAAGTCCTGAGGGAGGTTTCTAGAACACCAACCTTGTTGCCTCATGCTGCCCTCATACTTACGTCCGCATGTTGAATGATAAAATGGCGGCACTGTCCCGCAGACATCACGGACAGAACATACTCCCCCTTGTTCTGGCTCTCTCGCACCAGGAAGTCTCCCTCGTTGGCCAGAAGCTGCTGAGTTTCCATGCGGGGAATTGCGCCGTGATACCAGGCCTGTTGGCAGAGAGGCTTCTGAACCGCTGGCACAACTGGCAGGAGAGGAGGGAGCTGGAATAAAAAGAATATCTCCCAAATCAGGATCAGTTAAATGATGGGTTGAGGTAGCCTCAATCCAGGCTGAGGCTGTTACGGGTTTCTTACACACTTTGTTCTCAAGACTGTGCCTTGAGAATTATGAAAGACAAATAAAATAAGCTTCAAGCACAGAATCATAGAATTTACAGTGCAGAAGGAGGCCATTCGGCCCATCGAGTCTGCACCGGCTCTTGGAAAGAGCACCCTACCCAAGCCCACACCTCCACCCTATCCCCATAACCCAGTAATCCCACCCAACACTAAGGGCAATTTTGGACACTAAGGGCAATTTATCATGGCCAATCCACCTAACCTGCACATCTTTGGACTGTGGGAGGAAACCGGAGCACCCGGAGGAAACCCACGCAGACACGGGGAGGATGTGCAGACTCCGCACAGACAGTGACCCAAGCCGGAATCGAACCTGGGACCCTGGAGCTGTGAAGCAATTGTGCTATCCACAAGGCTACCGTGCTGCCCCAGGTTGTGGTTTACCACATACCCAAGCTTCGTGAAGTTAGAGATTGGGATGAGCCCGTTCCATCCCTGTGGAATGGTCAACTTGTGGAGTTAAGAAGCAAGTAGGGGGCTGGTGTGTGGTAACAACTGACTCCAACCCTCCTGAGATGGGCGGTGTGAGGTGTTGCCGGAGGGGGCTCAGGGTGGGTAGGTAAAAATCAGCCAGAGCTCTCCCGGGAGGCTATGAGATTTCATTGTGATTGGATATTCTCCAGTCACTGTGTGGAGTTTAGGTCTGATTGAATGTTAGCTAAACTTGTTTGAGCAGAAGAGAATTTCCAAACTAGGCAAGCTAATTGGTGGGTAGTCAGAAAGCTGATCTACTCGATTCAGTTCATCGTCAACCCATTTCAGCTGATGGGAATGGGAGGAGTCCATTCAGCCCTTGGAGCCTGTCCCGCTGTTAGGACACAGCTGATCCGTACTCGTGCCACCACCTGCCCTGCATTGTACCTACGACCCTTTACTTTGCAAAGGTCTACCAGGAAACGTGGGGTTCAGAACTCAGGAGAAGGCGTCGCTTACACTGAACTTCGGTCTGAAGAGTCCTGAGAATTGGTTCTTCAGCGTTTCCAAGGATAACACTCTGATACTATCCTTCCCCTTTGGACAAAAGAGAAACAGTTTAGGTCAAAATCAAAATTGACACAAGCTGGAAATATGCGCCAGGTTCTGTCAGCATTTCTATGGCGAGTTGAAAGGCGCAGGGCCCAGGGATGGACTGGAGGTTTGGAAATTTGACCACTCTTTGAGCTAAGTGGTTGAAGACTCCTAGGCAGCAGTGGGATGTTAACAATCTATGCAGTGAGGCTCCTCAGCACAAACCCGTAAATAATCCCTTTGGTTATTCAACCGGTCTATACCAGTGTTTCTGGTCCACGGGAGGTCCTCCCACCCGACCCACATTTCCCTCTATTCCTTTCTCCATCATGTCTTTATCCAGCTCCCACTTCAATATGTCAGTTCTATTCTCTTCACCCACTCCCTGTGGGAATGAATTCCACATTCTTACCTCTCTCAGGGTGAAGACCTTTCTCCTGAACACCCCATTGGATTTCTTGGTGACGGCACAGTGGTTAGCGCCGCTGCCTCATAGCTCCAGGGGCCGGGTTCAATTCCAGTCTTGGGTGACTGTCTGTGTGGAGTTTGCACTCTCTCCCCATGACTGCCTGGGTTTCCTCCAGGTGCTCCAGTTTCCTCCCACAGTCCAAACGGTTAGGTGGATATAACGCACGGGGTTATAGGAATAGGGTGGAGGGTTGGGTCTACGTGGAAGAGGATTGGTGCAGACTCGATGGGCCGAATGGCCTCCTTCTGCACTGTAGGGATTATATGATACTGGTTTCCCCAACAAGTGGAAATATTTTCTCAATATCGCCCCTATAAGGTCACTCATAAACCTTTTCTTTTCTCGAGGTAGGAGTCCCACTCTGTACAACGTTTCCTGATAACTGTAACCCCTCAGTTCCAGTATCAACAACAACTGCAGCTTGCATTTATGTAGCGCCTTTCGCACAGTAAAATGTTCCAAGTGCCCAATGGGAGCATAATCATGAGTCACAGAAGGAGATATGACCAAAAACATGGTCAAAGGTCAACTATAAGGAGCATCTTAAAGTCTCCGCAAGTGGAAACGTGGTATCTAAGACATTTGGATGATTTCTCTTCAGGTGCTGAAGGGCTTGTTGCACCTTCCTGGCATTTCCTGTTTCCCTCTCAGATTTCCAGCTGAACATGTTGATAAAAGGAAGACTCGCACTTTCCAAGTGCCAGATTGGTTGTCTCCAAGTGCCGAGGAACACGATGGGCGTCATTCTCCGCCGGCGGGAGTCTCCGTTTTGCCGGCGCCCGGGGGTTTCCCGACGGCGTGGGGCTGCCCCACAATGGGAAACCCCATTGACCGGCCGGTGTTACGGAGACTCCCGCTGGCCGGTCGGGGCAGAAATGTGGGGCGGAGAATCCAGTCCCATGTTACTACAAGAGGCTGGCTTGTCCCGAAATGAGACTATGTCCCCACTCTGGCGTAAAAACGGTGGAGTTTTACTCCCGAGATTCCTAGAAAAAAGTTAGACGAATTCCCAGCCCTGCAGGGGGCGAGCAGGGACCCGGAGCGAATGTCGCCGCTTTTGCTGCAGATACTGGCCCCCGCACCTCCGGGTCAGAGGCCGCGCACGGAGGTGACCTCCAGCGACCACGTCGTGTTCCATGGAGGACACAGACCGCGGAGCCAGACAAAAAAAATAAACCCCCCGATCGGCCGCGCGCCGAGTCTCAAACCCTGCTGCCTATAAAGTAAGGCCCCCCCCCCCCCCCCCCTCCCGGTCTCCGATCCACCCGCCCCCAACCAGGGCAGCCGCGGACTGAGTCCCCAGCCGCCCCGCGCAGCACCCTGACCGGCAACAGGTGGTTAGTTCCACGCCGTCGGGAACTCGGCCGATCAGGAGCGGAGGTTTGCTCAGCCGGCCTCTGACAACGGGCCCCTGGTCGCGCGGCGTACTCTGTGATGATGCCGATTTCCAGTGCCTGGAGAATCGCCGGATCGGTGCTGGATTCCCCGCCCCGGCCGAGAGTATGGCGCCGGGACGCAGAGAATCCGGCCCAAGCTCTTTTCTCCACATTGATGGTTATTGAGACTCACAACGGAGGAGTTGGAATAACTGTCCTCCTCGAGCTGCAGGGCTGGAGGAGGCTCTCGGTCTCCAAGATCTTTCAGCTTCTGCACTACGTGTAGTCGCTGGGCCTCTAGCCTCCCCTTGTTACACAGGAGCACCTGGACTTGTTGTCTGCTCTCCTCCAAGGCAAATTTCTTGCTGAAGATGTAAACACTGAAATAGAACAGATGGAAAGTATTTAGTGGGAAACAGGAACCAAAGAACAATGAAAAAATAGGAGCGAGAGTGGACCATTCGGCCCCTCAAGCCAGCTCCGTCATTCAATACAATCAAAGCCCACACAGTACAGGACAGGGTGCTCTCGGGGAGGGTAGGTGGGAGTGGGGAAGATCTCGGAAACTTACCAGGTGATGCAGGAGGAGGAGGAGGCCTCGGTGGTGGAGTTGAAAGGTAAGTGGGAGGAGGAGTTGGGAGAGGAGATCGAAGAGGGGACGTGGGCAGATGCCCTAGGGAGGGTGAACTCTTCATCTTCATGCGCGAGGCTCAGCCTCATACAGTTTAAGGTGCTGCACAGGGCACACATGACCGGGACAAGGATGAGCAGGTTCTTTGGGGGTGAGGACAGGTGAGTTAGGTGCTCAGGGAGCCCAGCAAATCACGCCCATATGTTCTGGGCATGCCCAGCGCTGGAGGAATTTTGGAAGCATGTAGCGAGGACGGTGTCGAGGGTGGCAGGTTCCAGGGTGAAGCCAGGCTGGGGGCTCACAACATTTGGGGTGGCAGAGGAGCCGGGAGTGCAGGAGGCGAAAGAGGCCGGAATTCAGGCCTTTGCGTCCTTGGTAGTCCGGCGAAGGATTCTCCTTCAGTGGAAAGATGCGAGGCCCCCAAGCGTGGAATCCTGGATCAGCGATATGGCTGGGTTCATTAAATTGGAGAGGGTGAAATTTGCCTTGAGAGGGTCGGTGCAAGGGTTCTTTAGGCGATGGCAACCGTTCTTAGACTTTCTGGCAGAACGATAGACATTGGTCAATGGCAGCAGCAGCTCGGGGGGGGGGTGTTACTTTATTTTTGTTTATGTTATTTACACTGGAGGGTCTGAGGGGGGGGTGTATATACCTGTTGTGTTAAGTCGGGGTGTTAATGTTAATTTATTATTTATGTACAGGGGGGGGGAGGGGTTTGGGGGGTTGCTGTTTTAGATTGTGTTTTGTACTTAACCCTGTTGGGTTCTTTTTTCTTTCTCATTTTGTTATTGATATTTTATGAAAACCTTTAATAAAAATTATTTAAAAAAAAAATACAATCAAAGCTGACCTCCTCCCTCAATTCCACTTTCCCTCAGTGTCCAGTGCAGCCACATTCAGCCGGATCCCCGGGGGGGGGGGGGGGGGGAGCTTCCGCGAGGGCTGGGTGGGGGGGCCTGTAGGGCCGCGGATGGCGGGTCCGCGCACAGCCGCTGCCATGTTGTACGTCACGACAGCTGCAGGCTGTCAGCCATGTGCATGCACAGCGCGGGACCCAGCCATTCTCTGGCCTTTTTTGGCGTGGGGGCCGGGAGTTTCACCCGTCGCTGCCGCTACCCCTTCACCGGTGCCGGAATCGGTGAGGGGTCGCACCGATCTTTTCATCGTAAACCTCCCGTGATCCGGCACTTAGCAGCTGGAAAGGAGAATCCAGGGCCTTATTTTTAAACTGTGTCACCTAGTTCTAAATTCCCCCGTGGGGTTAAATATCCTCATAGCTTCCACTCCCTCAGGCCCCCTCAAAATCTTTTACCTTTCACTACAATCACCTCTCGTACTTCTAAACCAATGAATTTAGGCCCGACCTGCTCAACCTCTCCGCAATCCCTTCATCCCAGAAATCCGCCTCGGGGACTTTCTCTGAACCGTTTCAAAGCCAAGTATTATGTCTCCTGAAATAAGGAGATCAGAACCTCACACAGGCCTCCAGACGCGGTCTCACTAACGCCCTGTAAAGTCACATCAAGACTTTTATCCGACTTTTATCTTCCATGACACAAAAATGGCAATCTCCATCAGTGCCTTGTCCAAAGTGAGGGGGACTGTGGGCGGGGGGGGGGGGGGGGGGGGGGAGACAGGCATCTCCCAGCTCAGAGGAAGGAAAATTGGATGGAGAAGGGGGGCATAATCTCCAAGGCTTTCCGATGGGTGGGAACAGGGGGAAACTGGGGACAGGCTTAGTGAGGAAATAAGAGAGAGTCAAGCAGTGAGGAACAAGGGCGAGTGAGAAAGTCAGAGAGACATAAAGTGGGAGTGAGAGAATGGGACGTAAGCAGACAGTGACAATGGAGTTGACAGATATACTGAGAAGACGGGCAGGTGGAGTTAATCCATGAACTGCAAAGGCCTGTTGTACCCAGTGTTCTTTTCCTATTTCTCAAAGTTCGGTTACCATAACACTGACAAAGATCCAGAAAGAAAGCGTCAAAAGAAACCTTTGGGGCTCAGACTGGGATGTGCTCTGATTCCTGAGGAGACGCTGAGCTGTGCCCAGGATATGGGGTGTTCTCACCGTGATTTGAAGCCACTTGACTGTTCCTCTGCTGTTATTTCTGTGGAGATCTGCCTGATTGTTGTCTGTCGGTTGTCAATGGTTCCTGTCAGAGATTGCAACTCTTCCTCGATGGATGTGAGACTAGGGGAACGAAGAGATATAAACAATATCTGGCAGGAATATAGAAAAACCGCTCTGACACCACAATCCCGACGCCATACTTTATTACAAGTGTACAAATGTGCACACTCACGCATGCACACGCGCACACATCATGTTTGCATGTGCATAAATGTGCCTCCATTAGTACATGCACAGTAGTGCTGGAGATGTCACTCACCTATGTTGCACTGATTCGATGGTCAAGTCGTTGAGTTCTAACTCTCCCATCCGCAAATTGTCCACATCCTCCAGAAGGCTAGTGTCAAAGGTCATGGGTGGAGGCACCTCGGCCACTGACCTGTCCAGCAGGGCAAAGAATAAAGAGATTCAGAGTGGGGCAGGGCGATGACAGGCTTCGTTTGGGAATTTCTCACTTTCATAGTCGAGCCACTGGGGGACAGGAAGGTACTGGGTGATGCACGATCAATGACCACTAAAGCGAGGTTGTAGTCCAACTGAAGGCTTTAATAAGCTAGATGTTTCCCCCAGCAGCTCAGGTACAGAATGAGGGCTGCTGGGGCAGCACGGGTTCTTATACCCTGCCTAGCAGGGCGGAGCTATCATACATTCTAACCAATAGAAAGCATACAGTTTCCACCAATGGTGCTTTAGCCTACATTCTAACCAATAGAAAGCATACAGTTTCCACCAATGGTGCTTTAGCCTATCAGGTACCGTTTAACCTAGAATACCACATTCACCCCCTGTTAAAAAAAGAGTCCGGCGGGGGTGGTGGCCTGAAACTACAAAACATGGCAATGTGGTATAATTAGTTATGGAGGTACCGTAATACCTCCGTACAGTGTTTAGTAACTAGTTACAATTCTGATAGCTGTGTACATTTGATGGTTTATATTTACAGTTTACAATTAAAATGAAGCAATCAGTCGATCGGGGGCCCTGGTCGTCCTCTCTGATTGTCGGAGCTTCGGTGGTGACTTTGGTGGAGGCTCGGGCGCCTGTGACTCCGGGAGCGTGGCCTCGATCTCCATGGCAGCTTCGGCACCCCTAGACGGCGCTGGTGGAGAAAACGGTTGACCTGGGAAGGGAGCGCCTGTGGGGGGGGCGTCGGTGGGCAGGGGGGGGCTAGACGGGGCCGGCGGGAGGACCGGTCCTCCTGTAAGGTGCTGCGGTGGAGGGGAGGGTGGGACTGGTGGCTGGGGTGTGCGTGGGGTTCCGGCGGGCGCCAGGTCCCGTAGGGAGACCGTATCATGTCGGCCGTCGGGGTACGCCACGTAGGCGTACTGGGGGTTAGCATGGAGCAGATGGACCCTCTCAACCAACGGGTCCGACTTGTGCGCCCGCACGTGTTTTCGGAGCAGGATGGGTCCGGGTGCTGCCAGCCAGGTCAGGAGCGAGGTCCCAGAGGAGGACTTCCTAGGGAAGATAAGGAGACGTTCGTGAGGTGTCTGATTGGTGGTTGTACAAAGCAGTGACCGGATGGAGTGGAGGGCACCCGGGAGGACTTCCTGCCAGCGGGAGACTGGGAGGTTCCTGGACTGTAGGGCCAGTAGGACGGTCTTCCAGACCGTTCCGTTCTCCCTCTCTACCTGCCCGTTTCCCCGGGGGCTGTAACTGGTCGTCCTGCTCGAGGCGATGCCCTTGCTGAGCAGGAATTGACGCAGTTCGTCGCTCATAAAGGAGGACCCCCTATCGCTATGTATGTAAGCGGGGAACCCGAACAGTGCAAAGATGCTATGGAGGGCCTTGATGACGGTGGTTGCGGTCATGTCGGGGCAGGGGATGGCGAATGGGAACCGGGAGTACTCGTCAATCACGTTCAGGAAGTACGTGTTGTGGTCGGTGGAGGGGAGGGGGGCCTTTGAAGTCCATACTGAGGCGGTCAAAGGGACGGGAAGCCTTTATCAGGTGCACTTTCTCTGGCCGGTAGAAGTGCGGTTTGTACTCCGCGCAGATTTGGCAGTCCCTGGTGGCTGTCCTGACCTCCTCGATGGAGTAGGGCAGGTTGCGGGTCTTGACAAAATGGAAAAAGCGAGTGACCCCCGGGTAGCAGAGGTCCTCGTGGAGGGCTCGGAGGCGGTCCACTTGTGCGGTGGCACATGTGCCGCGGGACAGGGCGTCAGGAGGCTCGTTTAGCTTCCCGGGACGGTACAAGATCTCGTAGTTGTAGGTGGAGAGTTCGATCCTCCACCGCAAGATCTTGTAGTTTTTTATCTTGCCCCGCTGTGCATTATCGAACACGAAAGCAACCGACCGTTGGTCAGTGAGGAGAGTGAATCTCCTGCCGACCAGGTAATGCCTCCAATGTCGCACAGCTTCTACTATGGCTTGGGCTTCCTTTTCGACTGAGGAGTGGTGGATTTCGGAAGCATGGAGGGTATGGGAGAAGAAGGCCACGGGTCTGCCCGCTTGGTTAAGGGTGGCCGCTAGAGCTACATCGGACGCATCGCTCTCGACCTGGAAGGGGAGGGACTCGTCGATGGCGTGCATCGTGGCCTTTGCAATGTCTGCTTTGTTGCGGCTGAAGGCCTGGCGGGCCTCTATCGACAGGGAAAAGCTGTGGATCGGATCAGTGGACGGGCCTTGTCCGCATAGTTGGGGACCCACTGGGCGTAGTAGCTAAAAAACCCAGGCAACGTTTCAGGGCCTTGGAGCAGTGAGGGAGGGGGAACTCCATGAGGAACTTCATGCGTTCAGGATCGGGGCCTATAACTCCATTTCGCACTACGTAGCCGAGGATGGCTAGGCGGTCGGTGCTAAACACGCATTTATCCTATTTGTATATAAAGTTAAGGATTTTTGCGGTCTGGGGGAATTTTCGGAGGTTGGTGTCGTGGTCCTGCTGGTCATGGCCGCAGATGGTGACATTATCGAGATACGGGAATGTTGTCCGTAAACCGTACCGGTCAACCATTCGGTCTATCTCGCGCTGGAAGACCGAGACCCTGTTGGTGACACCGAAGAGAACCCTTAAGAAGTGATAGAGCCGCCCATCTGCCTCGAAGGCAGTGTATTTGCGGTCACTAGTACGGATGGGGAGCTGGTGGTAGGCGGACTTGAGATCCACCGTGGAGAAGACCTTATAATGCGCAATCCTGTTTACCAGGTTGGATATGCGGGGGAGAGGGTACGCGTCCAGCTGCGTAAAACTGTTGATGGTCTGACTGTAGTCAATGACCATCCTATGCTTCTCCCCGGTCTTTACCGCCACTACTTGAGCTCTCTAGGGCTGTTACTGGCTTACCCCCACGAAATGGCCCTTTTTGTCGCATCCCTTGCAGGTGGATGCGCGGGCCTGGCAGCGCTGGCGGGGGTGCTTGGCCTGCCCGCAAAAGTAGTAGCGGGGCCCCTCGGGGTTGCCAGGCCACCTTGCAGCGCACGCCTGTGGGGGAATGGGGAAAGACTTGGGGTTTGCCGCAGAGGGGTTCCACACTGCCCAGGGGGCTGCCGCGCAGTCGGGAACGTAAGCGCGGGCGTTCCTGGAGGCCACGTCCAGGGAGCCTGCAAGGGCCCGTGCCTCCCTGAGACCCAGGGTGTCCTTTTCTAACAGACGCTGGCGGATTTGTGAAGATAACATACCTGCCACGAAAGCGTCCCGGACTAAGAGTTCCGTGTGTTCGCTCGCCGAAACTTTCAGGCAGCTGCAGCTTCTGCCCAACACCAGGAGTGCACGGTAGAATTCCTCCAGCGATTCCCCAGGTGTTTGTCGCCTTGTTGCAAGCAGGTGCCGGGCGTAGACCTGGTTTACCGGGCGAATATAGTGCCCTTTTAGCAGCTCTATTGCTGCATCGAAGTCTTCCGCTTCCTCAATGAGGGTGTAAATCTCCGGGCTCACCCTTGAGTGCAGGACGTGCAGTTTCTGCTCTCCCGTGGGTGCGTTTTCGGCCATCTCGAGATACCCTTTAAAGCACGCCAGCCAGTGCTTAAAGATTGCCGCTGAGTTTGCTGCGTGGGGGCTAAGTTGCAGACACTCCGGCTTGATTCGGAGCTCCATCCTTCTTAAAAAACTAGCTAATTAAATTGATGCACGATCAATGACCACTAAAGCGAGGTTGTAGTCCAACTGAAGGCTTTAATAAGCTAGATGTTTCCCCCAGCAGCTCAGGTACAGAATGAAGGCTGCTGGGGCGGCACAGGTTCTTATACCCCGCCTAGCAGGACGGAGCTATCATACATTCTAACCAATAGAAAGCATACAGTTTCTACCAATGGTGCTTTAGTCTATCAGGTACCGTAATACCTATAATGCCACAGTGGGATCAAACATTCATCTTTGGCTCTGATAGTATGAAGTGGGAGTAACGTGGAGTCAACAGTGGCCTCAACTGCCCCAGACTAGGACTGGGAAGTGTGTTGTTCTCTGCTTTCCCTGGATGGCGTGGATGCGTAGTGTTGAACAACAAGCTTTATTAATGAACAAAACTAATTTATTAACACTACTAAATAAGATTTGTACGTATTCCTAAAGTATAAGGTTACTATATTAAACTATGCTATCTCCAACTACAGAACCCTCAAATACACAACTGATGTCTCCTAGGCCTAACCATCTTCTCCTCTTCTGGACTCTCTCCAGTCACCCTCCCAGAAATCTAAGAGTCAGTGCAATTTATAGTGCTGTCCCTTAGCTCCCTCAAGTGGCTAGTTTTAACATAACATTAACTCTTCACATGCTGCACATTTGTATCATGTCACAAGAAAGGGCGTAAATCAGTCAGGGCTCCTGTTCACCATGATTCTTGTCGGTGCCAGGCTCAACGGCAACAGTACAGCACCAACACTAACCGTCTCAGCTAACATGTGAGGTACGGCGTCCAAGCAAAGTACTGGAGAGCTGGTGAGTGATACTGCCAGTCGGCGTCTTCAGGAGAGGAGCCAGAAGGGGCAGCACGGTGGCGCAGTGGGTTAGCACTGCTGCCTCACGGCGCCGAGGTCCCAGGTTCGATCCCGGCTCTGGGTCACTGTCCGTGTGGAGTTTGCACATTCTCTCCGTGTTTGCATGGGTTTCGTCCCCACAACCCAAAGATGTGCAGGGCAGGAGGATTGGCCGCGCTAAATTGCCCCTTAATTGGAAAAAATGAATTGGGTACGCTAAATTTATTTTTTTTAAAGGAGGAGCCAGGTAGCTATTTATTGCTATAAATATTGCAAACAAAATCCTGCACCCACTTAAATCAGAGATGTGAGCACTGAGTGCCGTGTGCATTAGACGTCTCAGACCTGTTTTGCTCGATGAAGCTCTCATATTCTTTGCGTGGGTCAATGGCCTCGATCGCATCACTGATCTCCCGATGAATGGTCACCACTTCCTCCTGGATCAGGCTGGTAATCTCCTGATATTCCTGCAAAATCTCTTTACTGTGGATAACAAAGGACACCGATTGGAGGACTGCATTTCTCCCCGTTCAAAGATATTCCACAAGGGTTCAAACTGTCACGATTGTCCCCCCCTCCCTTGCCCCCATAACCCATTTAAATTGGGAAATGGACAATATCATGTGGTATTCTTGTGTCTCTCGTTATAATCTCCTCCCAATCCTCAGGTCCACCAAGTCGAACAGATCTGAATATTCTGGTAGGGTGACTGATGTAACATTTGCCTGGCTAGGATCATCACCTGACACCTATTTCCGTCCCCCATGTGCTCCCTGTTTTGTCCGTAGGCTGAATCAGACTCTCTATGATCAGCACTCAACGTAACTTCTTCCACTTCCACAGGAACCAAACTAAGGTGCTGTTGCTGAGTGAGCACTGAGAGTTTCCACTCAATCAACACAAACTCCCTGGGTGTTAAGCAGCGGACAGAGTTATCACAGGGATTACTGGCCTGGAGTGCAGGGAATGCTGATAGATGACAGCATTGTCTGATCCTTCGATGTCATCTCTCCCTGTCCTTAGAACTCACCAAGTGATGGATTGCTCACCCACGGATAGGGAATTGACAATTGTGATACAATTAGTTTTACCCTCATGATGATGTCATGTTGCACCTTAATCGTGCTCAAAATGAGGGGATCCATAAGTGCAAATACTCACACTCACACACTCCCAACTACACACACTCACCACTCACACACTCCCAAATACACACACTCACCACTCACACTCCCAACTACACACACTCCCAACTACACACACTCCCAACTACACACACTCACCACTCGCACTCCCAAATACACACACTCACCACTCACACTCCCACCACTCACACACTCACAAATACACACTCACCACTCACACTCCCAAATACACACTCACCACTCACACCCCCAACTACACACACTCACCACTCACACACTCAACGCTCACACTCCCAAATACACACACTCAACACTCACACTCCCAAATACACACACTCACTCTCACACTCCCAAATACACACACTCAACACTCACACACTCCCAACTACACACACTCAACACTCACACTCCCAAATACACACACTCAACACTCACACACTCCCAAATACACACACTCAACACTCACACACTCCCAAATACACACACTCACTCTCACACACTCCCAAATACACACACTCACTCTCACACACTCCCAAATACACGCACTCAACACTCACACACTCCCAACTACACACACTCACCACTCACACTCCCAAATACACACACTCAACGCTCACACTCCCAACTACACACTCACCACTCACACCCCCAACTACACACACTCATCACTCACACACTCCCAAATTCAAACACTCACCACTCACACTCCCAACTACACACTCACCACTCACACCCCCAACTACACACACTCACCACTCACACACTCCCAACTACACACACTCACCACTCACACTCCCAACTACACACACTCAACACTCACACTCCCAACTACACACACTCAACACTCACACACTCCCAAACACACACACTCAACACTCACACTCCCAAATACACACACTCAACACTCACACACTCTCAAATACACACACTCAACACTCACACTCCCAAATACACACACTCAACACTCACACACTCCCAAATACACACACTCAACACTCACACACTCCCAAATACACACACTCAACACTCACACACTCCCAAATACACACACTCACTCTCACACACTCCCAAATACACACACTCACTCTCACACACTCCCAAATACACGCACTCAACACTCACACACTCCCAACTACACACACTCACCACTCACACTCCCAAATACACACACTCAACGCTCACACTCCCAACTACACACTCACCACTCACACCCCCAACTACACACACTCATCACTCACACACTCCCAAATTCACACACTCACCACTCACACTCCCAACTACACACACTCACCACTCACACTCCCAACTTCACACACTCCCAACTACACACACTCAACGCTCACACTCCCAAATACACACACTCACCACTCACACTCCCAAATACACACACTCACCACTCACACACTCCCAACTACACACACTCAACACTCACACACTCCCAACTACACACACTCACCACTCACACACTCCCAACTACACACACTCAACGCTCACACTCCCAACTACACACACTCACCACTACACACACTCCCAAATACACACACTCACCACTCACACACTCCCAAATACACACACTCACCACTCACACACACTCCCAACCACACACACTCCCAACTACACACACACTCCCAAATACACACACTCACCACTCACACACTCTCAACTACACACACTCAACACTCACACACTCCCAACTACACACACTCACTCACACACTCCCAAATACACACACTCATCACTCACACACTCCCAAATACTCACTCACACACTCCCAACTACACACACTCACCACTCACACACTCCCAAGTACACACACTCACCACTCTCACTCCCAAATACACACACTCAACGCTCACACACTCCCAAATGCACACACTCACCACTCACACACTCCCAAATACACACACTCACCACTCACACTTTCCCAACTACACACACTCAACGCTCACACACTCCCAAATACACACACTCACTCACACCACCAAATACACACACTCACCACTCACACACTCCCAACTACACACTCTCAACGCTCACACTCCCAAATACACACACTCACCACTCACACTCCCAAATACACACACTCACGCACACCCCCAACTACACACACTCACCACTCACACACTCACTCACACCCCCAACTACACACACTCACCACTCGCACTCCCAAATACACACACTCACCACTCACACTCCCAAATACACACACTCACCACTCGCACTCCCAAATACACACACTCACCACTCACACACTCCCAAATACACACTCACTCACACCCCCAAATACACACACTCACCACTCGCACTCCCAAATACACACACTCACCACTCACACTCCCAAATACACACACTCACCACTCACACTCCCAAATACACACACTCATCATCACACTCCCAAATACACACACTCACCACTCACACACTCCCAACTACACACACTCACCACTCACACTCCCAAATACACACACTCACCACTCACACACTCCCAAATACACACTCATCACTCACACTCCCAAATACACACACTCACCACTCACACACTCCCAACTACACACACTCACTCACACACTCCCAACTACACACACTCACCACTCACACACTCCCAACTACACACACTCACCACTCACACACTCCCAACTACACACACTCACCACTCACACTCCCAAATACACACACTCACCACTCACACCCCCAAATACACACACTCACACACTCCCAACTACACACACTCACCACTCATACTCCCAAATACACACACTCACCACTCACACTCCCAACTACACACACTCACCACTCACACACTCCCAACTACACACACTCACCACTCACACACTCCGAAATACACACACTCACCACTCACACACTCCCAACTACACACACTCAACACTCACACTCCCAACTACACACACTCAACACTCACACACTCCCAACTACACACACTCACCACTCACACTCCCAAATACACACACTCACCACTCGCACTCCCAAATACACACACTCACCACTCACACACTCCCAAATACACACTCACTCACACCCCCAAATACACACACTCACCACTCGCACTCCCAAATACACACACTCACCACTCACACTCCCAAATACACACACTCACCACTCACACTCCCAAATACACACACTCATCATCACACTCCCAAATACACACACTCACCACTCACACACTCCCAACTACACACACTCACCACTCACACTCCCAAATACACACACTCACCACTCACACACTCCCAAATACACACTCATCACTCACACTCCCAAATACACACACTCACCACTCACACACTCCCAACTACACACACTCACTCACACACTCCCAACTACACACACTCACCACTCACACACTCCCAACTACACACACTCACCACTCACACTCCCAAATACACACACTCACCACTCACACCCCCAAATACACACACTCACACACTCCCAACTACACACACTCACCACTCATACTCCCAAATACACACACTCACCACTCACACTCCCAACTACACACACTCACCACTCACACACTCCCAACTACACACACTCACCACTCACACACTCCGAAATACACACACTCACCACTCACACACTCCCAACTACACACACTCAACACTCACACTCCCAACTACACACACTCAACACTCACACACTCCCAACTACACACACTCACCACTCACACTCCCAAATACACACACTCAACGCTCACACTCCCAACTACACACTCACCACTCACACCCCGAACTACACACACTCACCACTCACACACTCCCAACTACACACACTCACCACTCACACTCCCAACTACACACACTCAACACTCACACTCCCAACTACACACACTCAACACTCACACACTCCCAAACACACACACTCAACACTCACACTCCCAAATACACACACTCAACACTCACACACTCCCAAATTCACACACTCACCACTCACACACTTCCAACTACACACGCTCAACACTCACACACTCCCAAATACACACACTCACCACTCACACTCCCAACTACACACACTCACCACTCACACTCCCAACTTCACACACTCACCACTCACACACTCCCAACTACACGCACTCAACACTCCCAACTACACACACTCACACACTCCCAACTACACACACTCACACACTCCCAACTACACACACTCAACACTCACACACTCCCAACTACACACACTCACCACTCACACACTCCCAACTACACACACTCAACGCTCACACTCCCAACTACACACACTCACCACTACACACACTCCCAAATACACACACTCAACACTCACACACTCCCAAATACACACACTCATCACTCACACACTCCCAAATACACACACTCACCACTCACACACTCCCAACTACACACACACTCCCAACTACACACACTCCCAAATACACACACTCCCAAATACACACACTCACCACTCACACACTCTCAACTACACACACTCACCACTCACACACTCCCAACTACACACATTCACTCACACACTCCCAAATACACACACTCATCACTCACACACTCCCAAATACACACTCACACACTCCCAACTACACACACTCACCACTCACACACTCCCAAGTACACACACTCACCACTCTCACTCCCAAATACACACACTCAACGCTCACACTCCCAAATACACACACTCACCACTCACACACTCCCAACTACACACACTCACCACTCACACTTTCCCAACTACACACACTCAACGCTCACACACTCCCAAATACACACACTCACCACTCACACACTCCCAACTACACACACTCAACGCTCACACACTCCCAAATACACACTCACCACTCACACTCCCAAATACACACACTCACCACTCACACTCCCAACTACACACACTCATCACTCACACTCCCAAATACACACACTCACCACTCACACACTCCCAACTACACACACTCAACGCTCACACTCCCAAATACACACACTCACCACTCACACTCCCAAATACACACACTCACGCACACCCCCAACTACACACACTCACCACTCGCACTCCCAAATACACACACTCACCACTCACACTCCCAAATACACACACTCACCACTCGCACTCCCAAATACACACACTCACCACTCGCACTCCCAAATACACACACTCACCACTCACACACTCCCAAATACACACTCACTCACACCCCCAAATACACACACTCACCACTCGCACTCCCAAATACACACACTCACCACTCACACTCCCAAATACACACACTCACCACTCACACTCCCAAATACACACACTCATCATCACACTCCCAAATACACACACTCACCACTCACACACTCCCAACTACACACACTCACCACTCACACTCCCAAATACACACACTCACCACTCACACACTCCCAAATACACACTCATCACTCACACTCCCAAATACACACACTCACCACTCACACACTCCCAACTACACACACTCACTCACACACTCCCAACTACACACACTCACCACTCACACACTCCCAACTACACACACTCAACGCTCACACACTCCCAACTACACACACTCAACGCTCACACAGTCCCAAATACACACACTCACCACTCACACTCCCAAATACACACACTCACCACTCACACCCCCAAATACACACACTCACCACTCACACTCCCAACTACACACACTCACCACTCACACACTCCGAAATACACACACTCATCACTCATACACTCCCAACTACACACACTCACCACTCACACACTCCCAACTACACACACTCACAAATACACACTCATCACTCACACACTCCCAAATACACACTCACACACTCCCAACTACACACACTCACACACTCCCAACTACACACACTCAACGCTCACACACTCCCAAATACACACACTCACCACTCACACACTCCCAACTACACACACTCAACACTCACACACTCCCAAATACACACACTCACCACTCACACACTCACCACTACACACACTCACCACTCACACTCACCACTCACACACTCCCAAATACACACACTCACTCACACCCCCAAATACACTCACTCACCACTCACACACTCCCAACTACACACACTCAACGCTCACACTCCCAAATACACACACTCAGCACTCACACACTCCCAACTACACACACTCAACGCTCACACACTCCCAAATACACTCATCACTCACACTCCCAAATACACACACTCACCACTCACACACTCCCAACTACACACACTCACTCACACACTCCCAACTACACACACTCATCACTCACACACTCACCACTCACACACTCCCAACGACACACACTCAACGCTCACACACTCAACGCTCACACACTCCCAAATACACACACCTACCACTCACACACTCCCAAATACACACACTCACCACTCACACACTCCCAACTACACACACTCAACACTCACACTCCCAACTACACACACTCACCACTCACACACTCCCAAATACACACACTCACCACTCACACACTCCCAAATACACACACTCACCACTCACACACTCCCAACTACACGCACTCATCACTCTCACACTCCCAACTTCACACACTCCCAAATACACACACTCATCACTCACACACTCCCAAATACACACTCACACACTCCCAACTACACACACTCACCACTCACACACTCCCAAATACACACACTCACCACTCACACACTCCCAAATACACACACTCACCACTCACACACTCCCAAATGCACACACTCACTCACACCCCCAAATACACACACTCACCACTCACACACTCCCAACTACACACACTCACCACTCACACACTCCCAAATATACACACTCATCACTCACACACTCCCAAATACACACTCACACACTCCCAACTACACACACTCACCACTCACACACTCCCAACTACACACACTCAACGCTCACACTCCCAAATACACACACTCACCACTCACACCCCCAAATACACACACTCACCACTCACACCCCCTAATACACACACTCACCACTCACACCCCCAAATACACACACTCACCACTCACACCCCCAAATACACACACTCACACCTACACACACTCACCACTCACACTCCCAAATACACACACTCACCACTCACACTCCCAAATACACACACACACCACTCACACTCCCAAATACACACACTCACCACTCACACCCCCAAATACACACACTCAACACGCACACACTCCCAAATACACACACTCAACACTCACACACTCCCAAATACACACTCACCACTCACACCCCCAAATACACACACTCAACACTCACACACTCCCAAATACACACTCACCACTCACACACTCCCAAATACACACACTCACCGCTCACACTCCCAAATACACACACTCCCAAATACACACACTCACTCACACACTCACCACTCACACACTCACCACTCACACACTCCCAAATACACACTCACCACTCACACACTCCCAACTACACACACTCCCAACTACACACACTCACCACTCACACACTCACCACTCACACACTCACCACTCACACATTCCCAAATACACACACTCACCACTCACACACTCCCAAATATACACACTCATCACTCACACACTCCCAAATACACACTCACACACTCCCAACTACACACACTCACCACTCACACACTCCCAACTACACACACTCAACGCTCACACTCCCAAATACACACACTCACCACTCACACCCCCAAATACACACACTCACCACTCACACCCCCAAATACACACACTCACCACTCACACCCCCAAATACACACACTCACCACTCACACCCCCAAATACACACACTCACACCTACACACACTCACCACTCACACTCCCAAATACACACACTCACCACTCACACTCCCAAATACACACACTCACCACTCACACTCCCAAATACACACACTCACCACTCACACCCCCAAATACACACACTCAACACTCACACACTCCCAAATACACACACTCAACACTCACACACTCCCAAATACACACACTCAACACTCACACACTCCCAAATACACACTCACCACTCACACCCCCAAATACACACACTCAACACTCACACACTCCCAAATACACACTCACCACTCACACACTCCCAAATACACACACTCACCGCTCACACTCCCAAATACACACACTCACTCTCACACACTCCCAAATACACACACTCACTCTCACACACTCCCAAATACACACACTCACTCTCACACACGCCCAAATACACGCACTCAACACTCACACACTCCCAACTACACACACTCACCACTCACACTCCCAAATACACACACTCAACGCTCACACTCCCAACTACACACTCACCACTCACACCCCCAACTACACACACTCCCAAATTCACACACTCACCACTCACACTCCCAACTACACACACTCACCACTCACACTCCCAACTTCACACACTCCCAACTACACACACTCAACGCTCACACTCCCAAATACACACACTCACCACTCACACTCCCAAATACACACACTCACCACTCACACACTCCCAACTACACACACTCAACACTCACACACTCCCAACTACACACACTCACCACTCACACACTCCCAACTACACACACTCAACGCTCACACTCCCAACTACACACACTCACCACTACACACACTCCCAAATACACACACTCACCACTCACACACTCCCAAATACACACACTCACCACTCACACACACTCCCAACTACACACACACTCCCAACTACACACACACTCCCAAATACACACACTCACCACTCACACACTCTCAACTACACACACTCAACACTCACACACTCCCAACTACACACACTCACTCACACACTCCCAAATACACACACTCATCACTCACACACTCCCAAATACACACTCACACACTCCCAACTACACACACTCACCACTCACACACTCCCAAGTACACACACTCACCACTCTCACTCCCAAATACACACACTCAACGCTCACACACTCCCAAATACACACACTCACCACTCACACACTCCCAAATACACACACTCACCACTCACACTTTCCCAACTACACACACTCAACGCTCACACACTCCCAAATACACACACTCACTCACACCACCAAATACACACACTCACCACTCACACACTCCCAACTACACACACTCACCACTCACACACTCCCAACTACACACACTCAACGCTCACACTCCCAACTACACACACTCACCACTACACACACTCCCAAATACACACACTCAACACTCACACACTCCCAAATACACACACTCACCACTCACACACTCCCAACTACACACACACTCCCAACTACACACACTCCCAAATACACACACTCCCAAATACACACACTCACCACTCACACACTCTCAACTACACACACTCACCACTCACACACTCCCAACTACACACATTCACTCACACACTCCCAAATACACACACTCATCACTCACACACTCCCAAATACACACTCACACACTCCCAACTACACACACTCACCACTCACACACTCCCAAGTACACACACTCACCACTCTCACTCCCAAATACACACACTCAACGCTCACACTCCCAAATACACACACTCACCACTCACACACTCCCAACTACACACACTCACCACTCACACTCCCAAATACACACACTCACCACTCACACACTCACCACTACACACACTCACCACTCACACTCACCACTCACACACTCCCAAATACACACACTCACTCACACCCCCAAATACACTCACTCACCACTCACACACTCCCAACTACACACACTCAACGCTCACACTCCCAAATACACACACTCAGCACTCACACACTCCCAACTACACACACTCAACGCTCACACACTCCCAAATACACTCATCACTCACACTCCCAAATACACACACTCACCACTCACACACTCCCAACTACACACACTCACTCACACACTCCCAACTACACACACTCATCACTCACACACTCACCACTCACACACTCCCAACGACACACACTCAACGCTCACACACTCAACGCTCACACACTCCCAAATACACACACCTACCACTCACACACTCCCAAATACACACACTCACCACTCACACACTCCCAACTACACACACTCAACACTCACACTCCCAACTACACACACTCACCACTCACACACTCCCAAATACACACACTCACCACTCACACACTCCCAAATACACACACTCACCACTCACACACTCCCAACTACACGCACTCATCACTCTCACACTCCCAACTTCACACACTCCCAAATACACACACTCATCACTCACACACTCCCAAATACACACTCACACACTCCCAACTACACACACTCACCACTCACACACTCCCAAATACACACACTCACCACTCACACACTCCCAAATACACACACTCACCACTCACACACTCCCAAATGCACACACTCACTCACACCCCCAAATACACACACTCACCACTCACACACTCCCAACTACACACACTCACCACTCACACACTCCCAAATATACACACTCATCACTCACACACTCCCAAATACACACTCACACACTCCCAACTACACACACTCACCACTCACACACTCCCAACTACACACACTCAACGCTCACACTCCCAAATACACACACTCACCACTCACACCCCCAAATACACACACTCACCACTCACACCCCCAAATACACACACTCACCACTCACACCCCCAAATACACACACTCACCACTCACACCCCCAAATACACACACTCACACCTACACACACTCACCACTCACACTCCCAAATACACACACTCACCACTCACACTCCCAAATACACACACTCACCACTCACACTCCCAAATACACACACTCACCACTCACACCCCCAAATACACACACTCAACACGCACACACTCCCAAATACACACACTCAACACTCACACACTCCCAAATACACACTCACCACTCACACCCCCAAATACACACACTCAACACTCACACACTCCCAAATACACACTCACCACTCACACACTCCCAAATACACACACTCACCGCTCACACTCCCAAATACACACACTCCCAAATACACACACTCACTCACACACTCACCACTCACACACTCACCACTCACACACTCCCAAATACACACTCACCACTCACACACTCCCAACTACACACACTCCCAACTACACACACTCACCACTCACACACTCACCACTCACACACTCACCACTCACACATTCCCAAATACACACACTCACCACTCACACACTCCCAAATATACACACTCATCACTCACACACTCCCAAATACACACTCACACACTCCCAACTACACACACTCACCACTCACACACTCCCAACTACACACACTCAACGCTCACACTCCCAAATACACACACTCACCACTCACACCCCCAAATACACACACTCACCACTCACACCCCCAAATACACACACTCACCACTCACACCCCCAAATACACACACTCACCACTCACACCCCCAAATACACACACTCACACCTACACACACTCACCACTCACACTCCCAAATACACACACTCACCACTCACACTCCCAAATACACACACTCACCACTCACACTCCCAAATACACACACTCACCACTCACACCCCCAAATACACACACTCAACACTCACACACTCCCAAATACACACACTCAACACTCACACACTCCCAAATACACACACTCAACACTCACACACTCCCAAATACACACTCACCACTCACACCCCCAAATACACACACTCAACACTCACACACTCCCAAATACACACTCACCACTCACACACTCCCAAATACACACACTCACCGCTCACACTCCCAAATACACACACTCACTCTCACACACTCCCAAATACACACACTCACTCTCACACACTCCCAAATACACACACTCACTCTCACACACGCCCAAATACACGCACTCAACACTCACACACTCCCAACTACACACACTCACCACTCACACTCCCAAATACACACACTCAACGCTCACACTCCCAACTACACACTCACCACTCACACCCCCAACTACACACACTCATCACTCACACACTCCCAAATTCACACACTCACCACTCACACTCCCAACTACACACACTCACCACTCACACTCCCAACTTCACACACTCCCAACTACACACACTCAACGCTCACACTCCCAAATACACACACTCACCACTCACACTCCCAAATACACACACTCACCACTCACACACTCCCAACTACACACACTCAACACTCACACACTCCCAACTACACACACTCACCACTCACACACTCCCAACTAAACACACTCAACGCTCACACTCCCAACTACACACACTCACCACTACACACACTCCCAAATACACACACTCACCACTCACACACTCCCAAATACACACACTCACCACTCACACACACTCCCAACTACACACACACTCCCAACTACACACACACTCCCAAATACACACACTCACCACTCACACACTCTCAACTACACACACTCAACACTCACACACTCCCAACTACACACACTCACTCACACACTCCCAAATACACACACTCATCACTCACACACTCCCAAATACACACTCACACACTCCCAACTACACACACTCACCACTCACACACTCCCAAGTACACACACTCACCACTCTCACTCCCAAATACACACACTCAACGCTCACACACTCCCAAATACACACACTCACCACTCACACACTCCCAAATACACACACTCACCACTCACACTTTCCCAACTACACACACTCAACGCTCACACACTCCCAAATACACACACTCACTCACACCACCAAATACACACACTCACCACTCACACACTCCCAACTACACACACTCACCACTCACACACTCCCAACTACACACACTCAACGCTCACACTCCCAACTACACACACTCACCACTACACACACTCCCAAATACACACACTCAACACTCACACACTCCCAAATACACACACTCACCACTCACACACTCCCAACTACACACACACTCCCAACTACACACACTCCCAAATACACACACTCCCAAATACACACACTCACCACTCACACACTCTCAACTACACACACTCACCACTCACACACTCCCAACTACACACATTCACTCACACACTCCCAAATACACACACTCATCACTCACACACTCCCAAATACACACTCACACACTCCCAACTACACACACTCACCACTCACACACTCCCAAGTACACACACTCACCACTCTCACTCCCAAATACACACACTCAACGCTCACACTCCCAAATACACACACTCACCACTCACACACTCCCAACTACACACACTCACCACTCACACTCCCAAATACACACACTCACCACTCACACACTCCCAAATACACACACTCACCACTCACACTTTCCCAACTACACACACTCAACGCTCACACACTCCCAAATACACACACTCACCACTCACACACTCCCAACTACACACACTCAACGCTCACACACTCCCAAATACACACTCACCACTCACACTCCCAAATACACACACTCACCACTCACACTCCCAACTACACACACTCATCACTCACACTCCCAAATACACACACTCACCACTCACACACTCCCAACTACACACACTCAATGCTCACACTCCCAAATACACACACTCACCACTCACACTCCCAAATACACACACTCACGCACACCCCCAACTACACACACTCACCACTCGCACTCCCAAATACACACACTCACCACTCACACTCCCAAATACACACACTCACCACTCGCACTCCCAAATACACACACTCACCACTCGCACTCCCAAATACACACACTCACCACTCACACACTCCCAAATACACACTCACTCACACCCCCAAATACACACACTCACCACTCGCACTCCCAAATACACACACTCACCACTCACACTCCCAAATACACACACTCACCACTCACACTCCCAAATACACACACTCACCACTCACACACTCCCAACTACACACACTCACCACTCACACTCCCAAATACACACACTCACCACTCACACACTCCCAAATACACACTCATCACTCACACTCCCAAATACACACACTCACCACTCACACACTCCCAACTACACACACTCACTCACACACTCCCAACTACACACACTCACCACTCACACACTCCCAACTACACACACTCAACGCTCACACACTCCCAACTACACACACTCAACGCTCACACAGTCCCAAATACACACACTCACCACTCACACTCCCAAATACACATACTCACCACTCACACCCCCAAATACACACACTCACCACTCACACTACCAACTACACACACTCACCACTCACACACTCCGAAATACACACACTCACACACACTCCCAAATACACACACTCATCACTCACACACTCCCAACTACACACACTCACCACTCACACACTCCCAAATACACACACTCAACACTCACACACTCCCAACTACACACACTCACAAATACACACTCATCACTCACACACTCCCAAATACACACTCACACACTCCCAACTACACACACTCACACACTCCCAACTACACACACTCAACGCTCACACACTCCCAAATACACACACTCACCACTCACACACTCCCAACTACACACACTCAACACTCACACACTCCCAAATACACACACTCACCACTCACACACTCACCACTACACACACTCACCACTCACACTCACCACTCACACACTCCCAAATACACACACTCACTCACACCCCCAAATACACTCACTCACCACTCACACACTCCCAACTACACACACTCAACGCTCACACTCCCAAATACACACACTCAGCACTCACACACTCCCAACTACACACACTCAACGCTCACACACTCCCAAATACACTCATCACTCACACTCCCAAATACACACACTCACCACTCACACACTCCCAATTACACACACTCACTCACACACTCCCAACTACACACACTCATCACTCACACACTCACCACTCACACACTCCCAACGACACACACTCAACGCTCACACACTCAACGCTCACACACTCCCAAATACACACACCTACCACTCACACACTCCCAAATACACACACTCACCACTCACACACTCCCAACTACACACACTCAACACTCACACTCCCAACTACACACACTCACCACTCACACACTCCCAAATACACACACTCACCACTCACACACTCCCAAATACACACACTCACCACTCACACACTCCCAACTACACGCACTCATCACTCTCACACTCCCAACTTCACTCACTCCCAAATACACACACTCATCACTCACACACTCCCAAATACACACTCACACACTCCCAACTACACACACTCACCACTCACACACTCCCAAATACACACACTCACCACTCACACACTCCCAAATTCACACACTCACCACTCACACACTCCCAAATACACACACTCACTCACACCCCCAAATACACACACTCACCACTCACACACTCCCAACTACACACACTCAACGCTCACACACTCCCAAATACACACACTCACCACTCACACATTCCCAAATACACACACTCACCACTCACACACTCCCAAATATACACACTCATCACTCACACACTCCCAAATACACACTCACACACTCCCAACTACACACACTCACCACTCACACACTCCCAACTACACACACTCAACGCTCACACTCCCAAATACACACACTCACCACTCACACCCCCAAATACACACACTCACCACTCACACCCCCAAATACACACACTCACCACTCACACCCCCAAATACACACACTCACCACTCACACCCCCAAATACACACACTCACACCTACACACACTCACCACTCACACTCCCAAATACACACACTCACCACTCACACTCCCAAATACACACACTCACCACTCACACTCCCAAATACACACACTCACCACTCACACCCCCAAATACACACACTCAACACTCACACACTCCCAAATACACACTCACCACTCACACACTCCCAAATACACACACTCACCGCTCACACTCCCAAATACACACACTCACTCACACACTCCCAAATACACACACTCACTCACACACTCACCACTCACACACTCACCACTCACACACTCACCACTCACACACTCCCAAATACACACTCACCACTCACACACTCCCAACTACACACACTCACCACTCACACACTCACCACTCACACACTCACCACTCACACATTCCCAAATACACACACTCACCACTCACACACTCCCAAATATACACACTCATCACTCACACACTCCCAAATACACACTCACACACTCCCAACTACACACACTCACCACTCACACACTCCCAACTACACACACTCAACGCTCACACTCCCACATACACACACTCACCACTCACACCCCCAAATACACACACTCACCACTCACACCCCCAAATACACACACTCACCACTCACACCCCCAAATACACACACTCACCACTCACACCCCCAAATACACACACTCACACCTACACACACTCACCACTCACACTCCCAAATACACACACTCACCACTCACACTCCCAAATACACACACTCACCACTCACACCCCCAAATTCACACACTCAACACTCACACACTCCCAAATACACACACTCAACACTCACACACTCCCAAATACACACACTCAACACTCACACACTCCCAAATACACACTCACCACTCACACCCCCAAATACACACACTCAACACTCACACACTCCCAAATACACACTCACCACTCACACACTCCCAAATACACACACTCACCGCTCACACTCCCAAATACACACTCACCACTCACACACTCCCAACTACACACACTCCCAAATTCACACACTCACCACTCACACACTCCCAACTACACACACTCCCAAATACACACACTCACACACTCCCAAATACACACTCACCACTCACACCCCCAAATACACACACACAACACTCACACATTCACAAACACACACTCACCACTCACACACTCCCAAATACACACACTCACCGCTCACACTCCCAAATACACACACTCACTCACACACTCCCAAATACACACACTCACTCACACACTCACCACTCACACACTCACCACTCACACACTCACCACTCACACACTCCCAAATACACACTCACCACTCACACACTCCCAACTACACACACTCACCACTCACACACTCACCACTCACACACTCACCACTCACACATTCCCAAATACACACACTCACCACTCACACACTCCCAAATATACACACTCATCACTCACACACTCCCAAATACACACTCACACACTCCCAACTACACACACTCACCACTCACACACTCCCAACTACACACACTCAACGCTCACACTCCCAAATACACACACTCACCACTCACACCCCCAAATACACACACTCACCACTCACACCCCCAAATACACACACTCACCACTCACACCCCCAAATACACACACTCACCACTCACACCCCCAAATACACACACTCACACCTACACACACTCACCACTCACACTCCCAAATACACACACTCACCACTCACACTCCCAAATACACACACTCACCACTCACACCCCCAAATACACACACTCAACACTCACACACTCCCAAATACACACACTCAACACTCACACACTCCCAAATACACACACTCAACACTCACACACTCCCAAATACACACTCACCACTCACACCCCCAAATACACACACTCAACACTCACACACTCCCAAATACACACTCACCACTCACACACTCCCAAATACACACACTCACCGCTCACACTCCCAAATACACACTCACCACTCACACACTCCCAACTACACACACTCCCAAATTCACACACTCACCACTCACACACTCACCACTCACACACACTCACTCACACCCCCAAATACACACACTCACCACTCGCACTCCCAAATACACACACTCACCACTCACACACTCCCAAATACACACACTCACCACTCACACACTCCCAACTACACACACTCACTCACACCCCCAAATACACACACTCACCACTCACACTCCCAAATACACACACTCACTCACACCCCCAAATACACACACTCACCACTCACACACTCCCAACTACACACACTCACTCACACCCCCAAATACACACACTCACCACTCACACTCCCAAATACACACACTCACTCACACCCCCAAATACACACTCACCACTCGCACTCCCAAATACACACACTCACCACTCACACACTTCCAAATACACACTCACTCACACCCCCAAATACACACACTCACCACTCGCACTACCAAATACACACACTCACCACTCACACACTCCCAAATACACACACTCACCACTCACACACTCCCAACTACACACACTCACTCACACCCCCAAATACACACACTCACCACTCACACTCCCAAATACACACACTCACTCACACCCCCAAATACACACACTCACCACTCACACACTCCCAACTACACACACTCACTCACACCCCCAAATACACACACTCACCACTCACACTCCCAAATACACACACTCACTCACACCCCCAAATACACACTCACCACTCGCACTCCCAAATACACACACTCACCACTCACACACTTCCAAATACACACTCACTCACACCCCCAAATACACACACTCACCACTCGCACTACCAAATACACACACTCACCACTCACACACTCCCAAATACACACACTCACCACTCACACACTCCCAACTACACACACTCAACGCTCACACACTCCCAAATACACACTCATCACTCACACTCCCAAATACACACACTCACCACTCACACACTCCCAACTACACACACTCAACGCTCACACAGTCCCAAATACAGACACTCACCACTCACACCCCCAAATACACACACTCACACACTCCCAACTACACACACTCACCACTCACACACTCCCAACTACACACACTCAACGCTCACACAGTCCCAAATACACACACTCACCACTCACACTCCCAAATACACACACTCACCACTCACACACTCCCAACTACACACACTCAACGCTCACACACTCCCAAATACACACACTCACCACTCACACCCCCAAATACACACACTCACCACTCACACTCCCAAATACACACACTCAGCACTCACACTCCCAAATACACACACTCAGCACTCACACTCCCAAATACACACACTCACCACTCACACTCCCAAATACACACACTCACTCACACCCCCAAATACACACTCACCACTCGCACTCCCAAATACACACACTCACCACTCACACACTTCCAAATACACACTCACTCACACCCCCAAATACACACACTCACCACTCGCACTACCAAATACACACACTCACCACTCACACACTCCCAAATACACACACTCACCACTCACACACTCCCAACTACACACACTCAACGCTCACACACTCCCAAATACACACTCATCACTCACACTCCCAAATACACACACTCACCACTCACACACTCCCAACTACACACACTCAACGCTCACACAGTCCCAAATACAGACACTCACCACTCACACCCCCAAATACACACACTCACCACTCACACACTCCCAACTACACACACTCAACGCTCACACACTCCCAAATACACACACTCACCACTCACACCCCCAAATACACACACTCACCACTCACACTCCCAAATACACACACTCAGCACTCACACTCCCAAATACACACACTCACCACTCACACTCCCAAATACACACACTCACCACTCACACACTCCCAACTACACACTCACCACTCACACACTCAACGCTCACACTCCCAAATACACACACTCACACACTCCCAACTACACACACTCACACTCCCAACTACACACACTCACCACTCACACTCCCAAATACACACACTCACCACTCACACTCCCAAATACACACACTCAACGCTCACACTCCCAACTACACACACTCAACGCTCACACTCCCAACTACACACACTCACTCACACACTCCCAAATACACACTCACCACTCACACCCCCAAATACACACACTCACCACTCACACTCCCAAATACACACACACAACACTCACACTCTCCCAAATACACACACTCAACACTCACACACTCCCAAATACACACACTCAACACTCACACTCCCAAATACACACACTCACCACTCACACACTCCCAAATACACACTCACTCACACCCCCAAATACACACACTCGCCACTCGCACTACCAAATACACACACTCACCACTCACACACTCCCAAATACACACACTCACCACTCACACACTCCCAACTACACACACTCAACGTTCACACACTCCCAAATACACACTCATGACTCACACTCCCAAATACACACACTCACCACTCACACACTCCCAACTACACACACTCAACGCTCACAGTCCCAAATACACACACTCACCACTCACACCCCCAAATACACACACTCACACACTCCCAACTACACACACTCACCACTCACACACTCCCAACTACACACACTCAACGCTCACACAGTCCCAAATACACACACTCACCACTCACACTCCCAAATACACACACTCACCACTCACACACTCCCAACTACACACACTCAACGCTCACACACTCCCAAATACACACACTCACCACTCACACCCCCAAATACACACACTCACCACTCACACTCCCAAATACACACACTCACCACTCACACTCCCAAATACACACACTCACCACTCACACTCCCAAATACCCACACTCACCACTCACACACTCCCAACTACACACACTCAACACTCACACACTCCCAAACACACACACTCAACACTCACACTCCCAAATACACACACTCAACACTCACACACTCTCAAATACACACACTCAACGCTCACACACTCCCAACTACACACACTCACCACTCACACACTCCCAAATACACACTCACCACTCACACACTCCCAACTACACACACTCACCACTCACACACTCCCAACTACACACACTCACTCTCACGCCCAAATACACCACAATCAATTCTCCAACACACACACACACACAACAGATACCTAACAGCTGAACATACATACATTCATACATATGTGCACACCCAACGCATGCACAGCACATTCTCAAACATGCATACATTCCCTCCACACACTCTCCCTCACTGAGGAATGATGAGGTGAATCAGCCTTGATCCAATTCCCAAGGGGCAGGGTCAATGGCACAACATGGGCTGGGCCGGCTGGTGTGAGGAACCGTGCGGCAGAGGGAGCTCTCTGATTGGGTTCATTACAATTAGCAGTTTGATGAGGAATGTGTTGCAGTGACCAGGTAGCCACACAGTCAAAGTAAATTGCCGACACTTCCCATAAGTAAAAGGTAGGTTTTCAGAATGTGTGTCCTCAGCACTGCCCCCCCCACCTCCCAACTCACACACACACACACAACTCACACAGGGGGACTTGGAGGGGTTGGTTAGAAGAAAATCAAATCCCCATTTTAGATCAATTTGGAAATGCTGGGCAATCTCAGCAGGTCAGACAGCGTCTGTGAATAGAGAAGGAGCTAACATTTCGAGTCTGGATGACTCTTGGTCGAAGCTGTTTTAGATTCCAGCATCCTCAGAGACCGGCGAATGCACACAGTCTGGGATTGGGACATGACCCTCCCGGCACCTTGGGCCTGAGAACAATATCAACTGAGATTGCCGCAGTGCCCTATTGAGAGGTTTGATCAGGTTATTCAATAAACTAGAAGTCTGTGTTCAGCTTTTCCTCCCGTGTTTAACTAAAATACACTCGGGGACATCTCAAAAGGATAGGGTTAGAAGTGACTGCGTCAGTATTCCAGTCAAAGTACTGAACAACTTGGAAAACGTAACAGGCCCTGCGTTGTGAAGGAAAAGGGCCACGTGGAAGAGCACCCACAGTGATCCACCACCAAACAGAAAACAACGAGGAGACGGTCAAACCCACAGGCAAACAAGAAATAACACACATAGCCAGAGATTCTACACGGGTCACTGTTTCTCACAATGCCCCTTCCAGTCCCTTAAACATTCCAAATTCACTGTCTTACACCTCCATCCTCCAGCCCACACAATTAGCATGATTTACACCACATTCCCGGACTCCAACTCATTCTGTTCACATCACAAATATTTTTCTCATACTCTGTATCTAACCCCGTGCTGTACCTGTCCTGGGAATGTTGATGGGGACAGTGTCGAGGGAGCTTTACTCTGTATCTAACCCCGTGCTGTACCTGTCCAGGGAGTGTTTGATGGGGAGAGTGTAGAGGGAGCTTTACTCTCTATCTAACCCTGTGCTGTACCTGTCCAGGGAGTGTTTGATGGGGACAGTGTAGAGGGAGCTTTACTCTGTATCTAACCCCGTGCTGTACCTGTCCTGGGAGTGTTTGATGGGGAGAGTGTAGAGGGAGCTTTACTCTCTATCTAACCGTGTGCTGTACCTGTCCAGGGAGTGTTTGATGGGGACAGTGTAGAGGGAGCTTTACTCTGTATCTAACCCCGTGCTGTACCTGTCCTGCGAGTGTTTGATGGGGACAGTGTAGAGGGAGCTTTACTCTGTATCTAACCCCGTGCTGTACCTGTCCTGGGAGTGTTTGATGGGGACGGTGTAGAGGGAGCTTTACTCTGTATCTAACCCCGTGCTGTACCTGTCCTGGGAGTGTTTGATGGGGACAGTGTAGAGGGAGCTTTACTCTGTATCTAACCCAGTGCTGTACCTGTCCTGGGAGTGTTTGAAGGGGACGGTGTAGAGGGAGCTTTACTCTGTATCTAACCCCGTGCTGTACCTGTCCTGGGAGTGTTTGATGGGGACAGTGTAGGGGGAGCTTCACTCTGTATCTAACCCCGTGCTGTACCTGTCCTGGGAGTGTTTGATGGGGACAGTGTAGAGGGAGCTTTACTCTGTATCTAACCCCGTGCTGTACCTGTCCTGGGAGTGTTTGATGGGGACGGTGTAGAGGGAGCTTTACTCTGTATCTAACCCCGTGCTGTACCTGTCCTGGGAGTGTTTGATGGGGACAGTGTAGAGGGAGCTTTACTCTGTATCTAACCCAGTGCTGTACCTGTCCTGGGAGTGTTTGAAGGGGACGGTGTAGAGGGAGCTTTACTCTGTATCTAACCCCGTGCTGTACCTGTCCTGGGAGTGTTTGATGGGGACAGTGTAGGGGGAGCTTCACTCTGTATCTAACCCCGTGCTGTACCTGTCCTGGGAGTGTTTGATGGGGACAGTGTAGAGGGAGCTTTACTCTGTATCTAACCCCGTGCTGTACCTGTCCAGGGAGTGTTTGATGGGGACAGTGTAGAGGGAGTTTTACTCTGTATCTAATCCCGTGCTGTACCTGTCCTGGGAGTGTTTGATGGGGACAGTGTAGAGGGAGCTTTACTCTGTATCTAACCCCGTGCTGTACCTGTCCTGGGAGTGTTTGATGGGGACAGTGTAGAGGGAGCTTTACTCTGTATCTAACCCCGTGCTACCTGTCCAGGGAGTGTTTGATGGGGCAAATTGTGCCTGAAATAATAATAATAACAATAATAATACTCTTTATTGCCACAAGTAGGCTTACATTAACACTGCAATGAAGTTACTGTAAAAAGCCCCTAGTCTCCACATTCCGGCGCCTGTTCGGGTACACGGAGGGAGAATTCAGAATGTCCAATTCACCTAACAAGCACGTCTTTCGGGACTTGTGGGAGGAAACCGGAGCACCCGGAGGAAACCCACGCAGACACAGGGAGAAGGTGCAGACTCTGCACAGACAGTGACCCAAGCCGGGCATCGAACCTGGGACCTGGAGCTGTTAAGCAACAGTGCTAACCACTGTGCTACCGTGCTGCCCAATATCTTGTTTATATACCTGGTTTAGCACAGTGGGCTAAACAGCTGGCTTGTAATGCAGAACAATGCCAGTGCGGTTTCAATTCCCGTACCAGCCTCCCCGAACAGGCGGTGGAATGTGGCGACTAGGGGCTTTTCACAGTATCTTCATTGAAGCCTACTCGTGACAATAAGCGATTATTATTATAAATAGCAAGAGCCAACACTGTGGGTCGTCAGTGGAAACTGTTGTTCATTCGCCATGTGGCACCTTGTCAAGGGTAAGCTGTACAGTGCTGGGTTATTTAGTTTGGAATCTGAACCTGAACTCTCCCCGTGTCCCAATGAAACTGGCCGGGTGACTTGGACACAGAGCAAGGTACTCACAGAATTAACACCATCTCCTCGTGTAGTTCCTGCAGAGTGTGGAGCAGACCTGGCAAACACTGCTGGTAATAGTGCTGGTGGTGGACCTCCGCAGACCTGATCGCCAGAACATACTGATTGTGGAGTATGTGCATCTTCATGGTGGCTTTAACATATTTATCCCTCGTTCTGTCCCGTTCTCGGTCTGGATTTACAAGGAAAATCGCACAGTCAGAGACATTTTTAAATCATAGAATCGTAGAATTTAAAGTGCAGAAGGAGGCCATTCAGCCCATCGAGTCTGCACCGGCCCTTGGAAAGAGCACCCTACCCAAGCCCACACCTCCACTCCATCCCCATAACCCCATTTAACCTTTTTGGACACTGAGGGCAATTTATCACGGCCAATCTACCTCACCCGCACATCTTTGGACTGTGGGAGGAAACCGGAGCACCCGGAGGAAACCCACGCAGACACGGGGAGAACGTGCAGACTCCGCACAGACAGTGACCCAAGCCGGAATCGAACCCGGGTCCCTGGCGCTGTGAGGCAGCAGTGCTAACCACTGTGCCTCCGTGCCGTCCCATCAGCTGTCACATAGGCAGGGTTGGACTTGGGAGGTGCACACCTGTAAATCCCAGCCCCATAACTGTTTACCCCTCTCACACTCCCTCTCCAACACCCCCCCTAATCCCCTCTCTCTGACCCCGCTCCTCCTCCCTCACTCTAATCCCACATCCCTCACTCCCCATCCCTCACCCTCCCACCCAGTCTCCCTCACCCCAATCCCCCACCCACACCCTCTCCCTATTCCCCCTCTTTTACCGACCACCGCCTCCACTCATCCTTCATCCCTCATTCTGCCCTCCTTCACCCCCCACCCCTTGTCCTTCATCAGGGTCGTGACCTCTTTAGGCTTCCCAACCTAACAAATATTTTACAAGGCCGCATCTTAAGTGAGTATATTTGGGAATTTTGCGCAGTGGAAAAAGAGGTTCCTTTGGTTTCTAACTTTTTCACTCTTCAGAAAGTGGCCTTGCCTGCTGCGGGAGTAGCTACCTGCTGCATACCTGGTGAGTATCGAGTAAGTGTCTAAGGTTTAAAGTAGGATAGGAACTGTTTTTTTGTGAGTTGAAAATACATGAAAAGCACCAGAAATAAGTTAACAAAGTAATTCTTTCAAACATGTTAAAGGTGGCAGGGAGGGTGATGTGTCAAGGCTGCAACATGTGGGCACTCCTGTGACCCAAGGAAAACACATCTGCAGCAAGTGTTTGCGGCTTGAAGAAATGTTTTACTCAGAGTCATCGAGCTGGAGGCTGAGCTGCAGACACTGAGGGGGGAAGAGAGTTATCTGGACACTTTGTTTGAGAAGGTGGTCACACCCCTTAGGATAGGGTCTTCTGGTTTGGAGAGTGGTCAGGGACAGGCGTGTGTGGGGGCAGCTGAGGCAGGTATGGGGACTCAGGGGCCTCTGTAATTGCCCAACAGGTTTGAGGTTCTCTCACTCTTGTTTGGATGATAACGGGGGTGAATGAGCTGACTGGACATGACGTTGTGGTACAGCCATTCACGTGGGGGAGCATATAAAAAGATAGTGGTGGCAGGGGACAGAATAGTGCGGGGGGAGCGACACTGTTCTCTGTAGCAAGGAGCCAGAGTCCAGAGGGCTGTGTTGCCAGCCCAGTGCCAGGGTTTGAGACATCTGTTCCGGGCTAGAGAGGAACTTGCAGTGGGAGTTGTTGTGGTGCATGTCGGTACCAACAACATAGGTCGAACGAGGAAAGAGGTTCTACAAAGACAGTATGAGGAGCCAGGCACTAAATTAAACAACAGGACCTCCAAGGTTATATTCTCTGGTTTGATACCTGAGCTGTGTGCAAATTGGCAAAGGGGTACATAAAATTAGAGGGATAAATATGTGTCTCAGAGACTGGTGCGGGGAAAGTGGGTTTGGGGTCGTGGGGCACTGGCATCGGTACTGGGGAAAGTGGGGGCTGGACCGTTGGGATGGCTGGCATCGGAACTGTGTTGGGACCAGTGTTTCTGAAAACATGCATAACTAGGGAAGAAGAGAGGGGTTTAAACTAAACCCTGGGGGGAGGAGGGGAATGATTCGTTACTTAAATGCACGGAGGATTCGGCACAAAGTAAAAGAATTAACGGCACAAATTAATGGACCTGATACAGTCCAGTGTCCAGTCCGGTGCCCAGTCCGGTGCCCAGTCCGGTGCCCAGTCCGGTGCCCAGTTTGCCTGCCTGGTCTCGGCTGCTTTCTCCGCTGCCTCTCGCTGTTACACCCACCTTTACTGGCCTCCTGGAACCTCCGCTTTGCTGTGTTCACCTCCTTGGCCTGCTGCCGATACTGCGACTTCAACTTCTCAATTTCACTCTGTGTGTTCTGTAAATCACAGGGGCCTGGGTTAAGCACAGGAACACGTGACACAAACTCAAGTGCTGACCGCAGCATTCTCAAACTCAGCCGTTCAAAATAAACCAGTTTTACCGAGAGGCTCCGGGGAAAACCACAGAACGATGCGAAAGATGACATGGCATTGAAACAGAGTGAGATTTAAAAAGACATCGATTGTGAGGAATTGGATAGGGAGTTAGGTGAAGAGTTCCCATGAGGAAAAGTGACAGGAGGAAATGGGAGGAACGCAGCTTCATTTTAACACAAGCGAGGACTAAACCGTAAATGAGGCTGTGTCAAGGTAACAGAGTAATCCCTGTTTGCAATAATAATTATTATTATTGTCACAAGTAGGCTTACATTAACACTGCAATGAAGTTACTGTGAAAAGCCCCTAGTCGCCACACTCCGGCGCCTGTTCGGGTACACAGAGGGAGAATTCGGAATGTCCAATTCACCCAACAGCACGTTTTTCGGGACTTGCGGTAGGAAACCGGAGCACCCGGAGGAAGCCCACGCAGACACGGGGAGAACGTGCAGACCCCGCACAGACAGTGACCCAAGCCGGGAATCGAACCCGGGTCCCTGGCGCTGTGAAGCAACAGTGCTAACCACTGTGCTAGCATACCACCCAAACCACTGAGTGGAGTCAGTGATAGGGGAGAGTGTACATGGGGGTGTGGGAGGGGGGTGAATGGGTGGGTAGAGTCAGTGATAGGGGAGAGTGTACAAGGGGGGGTGGGAGGGGGGTGAATGGGTGGGTAGAGTCAGTGATAGGGGAGAGTGTACATGGGGGTGTGGGAGGGGATTAAATGGGTGGGTAGAGTCAGTGATAGGGGAGAGTGTACATGGGGGTGTGGGAGGGGAGTGAATGGGGGGTAGAGTCAGTGATAGGGGAGAGTGTACATGAGAGTGTGGGAGGGGATTAAATGGCTGGGTAGTCAGTGATAGGGGAGAGTGTACATGGGGGTGTGGGAGGGGAGTGAATGGGGGGTAGAGTCAGTGATAGGGGAGAGTGTACATGGGGGTGTGGGAGGGGAGTGAATGGGGGGGTAGAGTCAGTGATAGGGGAGAGTGTACATGGGGGTGTGGGAGGGGAGTGAATGGGGGGGTAGAGTCAGTGATAGGGGAGAGTGTACATGGGGGTGTGGGGGGGGAGTGAATGGGGGGTAGAGTCAGTGATAGGGGAGAGTGTACATGGGGTGTGGGAGGGGGAGTGAATGGGTGGGTAGTCAGTGATAGGGGAGAGTGTACATGGGGGTGTGGGAGGGGAGTGAATGGGGGGTAGAGTCAGTGATAGGGGAGAGTGTACATGGGGGTGTGGGAGGGGAGTGAATGGGTGGGTAGTCAGTGATAGGGGAGAGTGTACATGGGGGTGTGGGGGGGGGATTAAATGGGTGGTTGGGTCAGTGATAGGGGAGAGTGTACATGGGGGTGTGGGGGGGGGATTAAATGGGTGGGTAGAGTCAGTGATAGGGGAGAGTGTACATGGGGGTGTGGGAGGGGATTAAATGGGTGGGTAGAGTCAGTGATAGGGGAGAGTGTACATGGGGGTGTGGGAGGGGAGTGAATGGTGGGTAGAGTCAGTGATAGGGGAGAGTGTACATGGGGATGTGGGAGGGGAGTGAATGGGTGGGTAGTCAGTGATAGGGGAGAGTGTACATGGGGGTGTGGGAGGGGGAGTGAATGGGTGGGTAGTCAGTGATAGGGGAGAGTGTACATGGGGGTGTGGGAGGGGAGTGAATGGTGGGTAGAGTCAGTGATAGGGGAGAGTGTACATGGGGGTGTGGGAGGGGAGTGAATGCGGGGGTAGTCAGTGATAGGGGAGAGTGTACATGGGGGTGTGGGAGGGGAGTGAATGGGGGGGTAGAGTCAGTGATGGGGGAGAGTGTACATGGGGGTGTGGGAGGGGAGTGAATGGGGGGTAGAGTCAGTGATAGGGGAGAGTGTACATGGGGTGTGGGAGGGGATTAAATGGGTGGGTAGTCAGTGATAGGGGAGAGTGTACATGGGGGTGTGGGAGGGGAGTGAATGGGGTGGGTAGAGTCAGTGATAGGGGAGAGTGTACATGGGGGTGTGGGAGGGGATTAAATGGGTGGGTAGAGTCAGTGATAGGGGAGAGTGTACATGGGGGTGTGGGAGGGGAGTGAATGGGGGGGGGGTAGAGTCAGTGATAGGGGAGAGTGTACATGGGGGTGTGGGAGGGGAGTGAATGGGGGGTAGAGTCAGTGATAGGGGAGAGTGTACATGGGGGTGTGGGAGGGGAGTGAATGGGGGTAGAGTCAGTGATAGGGGAGCGTGTTCATGGGGGTGTGGGAGGGGAGTGAATGGGGGTAGAGTCAGTGATAGGGGAGAGTGTTCATGGGGGTGTGGGAGGGGAGTGAATGGGGGGTAGAGTCAGTGATAGGGGAGAGTGTACATGGGGGTGTGGGAGGGGAGTGAATGGGTGGGGAGTCAGTGATAGGGGAGAGTGTACATGGGGGTGTGGGAGGGGAGTGAATGGGGGGTAGAGTCAGTGATCGGGGAGAGTGTACATGGGGGTGTGGGAGGGGAGTGAATGGGGGGTAGAGTCAGTGATCGGGGAGAGTGTACATGGGGGTGTGGGGGGGGAGTGAATGGGTGGGTAGAGTCAGTGGGGGGGGAGTGAATGGGTGGGTAGAGTCAGTGGGGGGGTGGTGGTGGGTGGGGGGGGGGGGGGGGGGGGGACAGATGTACGGTTCAGCGATGTCAGTTGGAATCAAAGGCAAACAGGGAAAGGCCCCAAAGGTAGTGGAAGCAAACCATAGAACTCCTGAGAGGCCCGTTTAGAGACTGGAGAGAGAGAGAGACAGGGGGGAGAGAGAGAGAGACAGGGGGGAGAGAGAGAGAGACAGGGGGGAGAGAGAGAGAGACAGGGGGGAGAGAGAGAGAGACAGGGGGGAGAGAGAGAGAGACAGGGGGGAGAGAGAGAGAGACAGGGGGGAGAGAGAGAGAGACAGGGGGGAGAGAGAGAGAGACAGGGGGGGAGAGAGAGAGAGACAGGGGGGAGAGAGAGAGAGACAGGGGGGAGAGAGAGAGAGACAGGGGGGAGAGAGAGAGAGAGACAGGGGGGAGAGAGAGAGAGAGACAGGGGGGAGAGAGAGAGACAGGGGGGAGAGAGAGAGAGACAGGGGGAGAGAGAGAGAGACAGGGGGGAGAGAGAGAGAGACAGAGGGGAGAGAGAGAGAGACAGGGGGGAGAGAGAGAGAGAGACAGGGGGGAGAGAGAGAGAGACAGGGGGGAGAGAGAGAGAGACAGGGGGGAGAGAGAGAGAGACAGGGGGGAGAGAGAGAGAGACAGGGGGGAGAGAGAGAGAGACAGGGGGGAGAGAGAGAGAGACAGGGGGGAGAGAGAGAGAGACAGGGGGGAGAGAGAGAGAGACAGGGGGAGAGAGAGAGAGACAGGGGGGAGAGAGAGAGAGACAGGGGGGAGAGAGAGAGAGAGACAGGGGGGAGAGAGAGAGAGACAGGGGGGAGAGAGAGAGAGACAGGGGGGAGAGAGAGAGAGACAGGGGGGAGAGAGAGAGAGACGGGGGGAGAGAGAGAGAGACAGGGGGAGAGAGAGAGAGACGGGGGGAGAGAGAGAGAGACAGGGGGGAGAGAGAGAGAGAGACAGGGGGGAGAGAGAGAGAGACAGGGGGGAGAGAGAGAGAGACAGGGGGGAGAGAGAGAGAGACAGGGGGGAGAGAGAGAGAGACAGGGGGGAGAGAGAGAGAGACAGGGGGGAGAGAGAGAGAGAGACAGGGGGGGAGAGAGAGAGACTGGGGGGAGAGAGAGAGACTGGGGGGAGAGAGAGAGACGGGGGGGAGAGAGAGAGACGGGGGGGAGAGAGAGAGACGGGGGGGAGAGAGAGAGACGGGGGGGAGAGAGAGAGACGGGGGGGGGCGGAGAGAGAGAGATGGGGGGAAGAGAGAGAGACGGGGGGGAGAGAGAGAGACGGGGGGGGAGAGAGAGAGACGGGGGGGAGAGAGAGAGATGGGGGGGAGAGAGAGAGATGGGGGGAGAGAGAGAGACGGGGGGAGAGAGAGAGACGGGGGGGGGGGAGAGAGAGAGACGGGGGGGGGAGAGAGAGACTAGGGAGAGAGAGAGAGACATGGGGGAGAGAGAGAGACTGGGGGGAGAGAGAGAGATGGGGGGAGAGAGAGACAGATGGGGGGGGAGAGAGAGAGATGGGGGGGGAGAGAGAGAGACTGGGGGGAGAGAGAGAGACATGGGGAGAGTGAGAGACATGGGGGAGAGAGAGACAAGGGGGAGAGCGAGAGACGGGGGAAAGGGAGAGATGGGGGGGGAGAGAGAGAGACAGGGGGGAGAGAGAGAGAGATAGATAGAAAATACAGCACAGAACAGGCCCTTCGGCCCACGATGTTGTGCCGAACCTTTGTCCTAGATTAATCATAGATTATCATTGAATTTACAGTGCAGAAGGAGGCCATTCGGCCCTTTGAGTCTGCACCGGCTCTTGGAAAGAGCACCATACCCAAACTCAACACCTCCACCCAACACCAAGGGCAATTTGGACATTAAGGGCAATTTATCATTGGCCAATTCACCTAACCCGCACATCTTTGGACTGTGGGAGGAAACCGGAGCACCCGGAGGAAACCCACGCAGACACGGGGAGAACGTGCAGACTCCGCACAGACAATGACCCAAGCCGGAATCGAACCTGGGACCATGGAGCTGTGAAGCAATTGCGCTATCCACAATGCTACCGTGCTGCCCTTAAGAACAAATAAATCTACACTATATCATTTTCCCGTAATCCATGTACCTATCCAACAGCTGTTTGAAGGTCCCTAATGTTTCCGACTCAACTACTTCCACAGGCAGTGCATTCCATGCCCCCACTACTCTCTGGGTAAAGAACCTCTGATATCCCTCCTATATCTTCCACCTTTCACCTTAAATTTATGTCCCCTTGTAATGGTGTGTTCCACCCGGGGAAAACGTCTCTGACTGTCTACTCTATCTATTCCCCTGATCATCTTATAAACCTCTATCAAGTCGCCCCTCATCCTTCTCCGCTCTAATGAGAAAAGGCCTCGCATCCTCAACCTTTCCTCGTAAGACCTACTCTCCATTCCAGGCAACATCCTGGTAAATCTTCTTTGCACCTTTTCCAGAGCTTCCACATCCTTCCTAAAATGAGGCGACCAGAACTGTACACAGTACTCCAAATGTGGCCTTACCAAAGTTTTGTACAGTTGCATCATCACCTCACAGCTCTTAAATTCAATCCCTCTGTTAATGAACGCGAGCACACCATAGGCCTTCTTCACAGCTCTATCCACTTGAGTGGCAACTTTCAAAGATGTATGAACATAGACCCCAAGATCTCTCTGCTCCTCCACATTGCCAAGAACTCTACCGTTAACCCTATATTCCGCATTCATATTTGTCCTTCCAAAATGGACAACCTCACACTTTTCAGGGTTAAACTTCATCTGCCACTTCTCAGCCCAGCTCTGCATCCTATCTATGTCTCTTTGCAGCCGACAACAGCCCTCCTTACTATCCACAACTCCACCAATCTTCGTATCGTCTGCAAATTTACTGACCCACCCTTCAACTCCCTCATCCAAGTCATTAATGAAAATCACAAACAGCAGAGGACCCAGAACTGATCCCTGCGGTACGCCACTGGTAACTGGGATCCAGGCTGAATATTTGCCATCCACCACCACTCTCTGACTTCTATCAGTTAGCCAGTTCGTTATCCAACTGGCCAAATTTCCCACTATCCCATGCCTCCTTACTTTCTGCATAAGCCTACCATGGGGAACTTTATCAAATGCCTTACTAAAATCCATGTACACTACATCCACTGCTTTACCTTCATCCACATGCTTGGTCACCTCCTCAAAGAATTCAATAAGATTTGTAAGGCAAGACCTACCCCTCACAAATCCGTGCTGACTATCCCTAATCAAGCAGTGTCTTTCCAGATGCTCAGAAATCCTATCCTTCAGTACCCTTTCCATTACTTTGCCTACCACCGAAGTAAGACTATCTGGCCTGTAATTCCCAGGGTTATCCCTAGTTCCTTTTTTGAACAGGGGCACGACATTCGCCACTCTCCAATCCCCTGGTACCACCCCTGTTGACAGTGAGGACGAAAAGATCATTGCCAACGGCTCTGCAATTTCATCTCTTGCTTCCCATAGAATCCTTGGATATATCCCGTCAGGCCCGGGGGACTTGTCTATCCTCAAGTTTTTCAAAATGCCCAACACATCTTCCTTCCTGACAAGTATTTCCTCGAGCTTACCAGTCTGTTTCACACTGTCCTCTCCAACAATATCGCCCCTCTCATTTGTAAATACAGAAGAAAAATACTCATTTAAGACCTCTCCTATCTCTTCAGACTCAATACACAATCTCCCGCTACTGTCCTTGATCGGACCTACCCTCGCTCTAGTCATTCTCATATTTCTCACATATGTGTAAAAGGCCTTGGGGTTTTCCTTGATCCTACCCGCCAAAGATTGTTCATGCCCTCTCTTAGCTCTCCTAATCCCTTTCTTCAGTTCCCTCCTGGCTATCTTGTATCCCTCCAATGCCCTGTCTGAACCTTGTTTCCTCAGCCTTACATAAGTCACCTTTTTCCTCTTAACAAGACATTCAACCTCTCTTGTCAACCATGGTTCCCTCACTCGACCATCTCTTCCCTGCCTGACAGGGACATACATATCAAGGACACGTAGCACCTGTTCTTTCAACAAGTTCCACATTTCACTTGTGTCCTTCCCTGCCAGCCTATGTTCCCAACTTATGCACTTCAATTCTTGTCTGACAACATCGTATTTACCCTTCCCCCAATTGTAAACCTTGCCCTGTTGCACGTACCTATCCCTCTCCATTACTAAAGTGAAAGTCACAGAATTGTGGTCACTATCTCCAAAATGCTCCCCCACTAACAAATCTATCACTTGCCCTGGTTCATTACCCAGTACTAAATCCAATATTGCCCCTCCTCTGGTCGGACAATCTACATACTGTGTTAGAAAAGCTTCCTGGACACACTGCACAAACACCACCCCATCCAAACTATTTGATCTAAAGAGTTTCCACTCAATATTTGGGAAGTTAAAGTCGCCCATGACTACTACCCTATGACTTCTGCACCTTTCCAAAATCTGTTTCCCAATCTGTTCCTCCACATCTCTGTTACTATTGGGGGGCCTATAGAAAACTCCTAACAAGGTGACTGCTCCTTTCCGATTTCTGACTTCAACCCATACTACCTCAATAGGGTGATACTCCTCGAACTGCCTTTCTGCAGCTGTTATACTATCTCTAATTAATAATGCCACCCCCCCCACCTCTTTTACCACCCTCCCTAATCTTATTGAAACATCTATAACCAGGGACCTCCAACAACCATTTCTGCCCCTCTTCTATCCAAGTTTCCGTGATGGCCACCACATCGTAGTCCCAAGTACCGATCCATGCCTTAAGTTCACCCACCTTATTCCTGATGCTTCTTGCGTTGAAGTATACACACTTCAACCCATCTCCGTGCCTGCAAATACTCTCCTTTGTCAGTGTTCCCTTCCCCACTGCCTCATTACATGCTTTGGCGTCCTGAATATCGGCTACCTTTTGTCCTATTGCTGGACTACAAATCCGGTTCCCATTCCCCTGCCAAATTAGTTTAAACCCTCCCGAAGAGGACTAGCAAACCTCCCTCCCAGGATATTGGTGCCCCTCTGGTTCAGATGCAACCCGTCCTGCTTGTACAGGTCCCACCTTCCCCAGAATGCGCTCCAATTATCCAAATACCTGAAGCCCTCCCTCCTACACCATTCCTGCAGCCACGTGTTCAACTGCACTCTCTCCCTATTCCTAGCCTCGCTATCACGTGGCACCGGCAACAAACCAGAGATGACAACTCTGTCTGCCCTGGCTTTCAACTTCCAGCCTAACTCCCTAAACTTGTTTATTACCTCCACACCCCTTTTCCTACCTATGTCGTTGGTACCAATGTGCACCACGACTTCTGGCTGCTCACCCTCCCCCTTAAGGATCCTGAAGACACGATCCGAGACATCCCTGGCCCTGGCACCCGGGAGGCAACATACCTTCCGGGAGTCTCGCTCGCGACCACAGAATCTCCTATCTATTCCCTTAACCATTGAATCTCCTACAACTATTGCTTTTCTATTCTCCCCCCTTCCCTTCTGAGCCCCAGAGCCAGACTCCGTGCCAGAGACCTGGCCGCTAGGGCCTTCCCCCGGTAGGTCATCCCCCCCAACAGCATCCAAAACGGTATACTTGTTTTGAAGGGGAACGGCCACGAGGGATCCCTGCACTGTCTGCCTGTTTGTTTTTTTCCCCCTGACTGTAACCCAGCTATTCTTGTCCTGTACCTTGGGTGTGGTTACCTCTCTGTAACTCTTCTCAATCACCCCCTCTGCCTCCCGGATGATCCGAAGTTCATCCAGCTTCAGCTCCAGTTCCCTAACACGGTCTTTGAGGAGCTGAAGTTGGGTGCACTTCCCGCAGGTATAGTCCCTCACCACCCACATCCTACAGGAGGAGCATGTAACTGGCCTAGCCTCCATCCCCTCTTACCTTAAAGAATATAGCTGCTGTGTGGACTAACTAGATCTCCGCCCTTCGACTCTGCTCCCAGTCAGCTACACTTCCTGTAAACTCTTGGCTCTCTTCACACTCTTTGCGGAAATGTCGGAAACAAAATGAAAGGAGCACCTTACTCCCTCCTCACCTAACTCCCTCGGTCACCAAACTCTCACTATCGCACTCAAAAAGCACCAAATTCAGCACTCAGTGCAAACTCCCCCGTTTACGGGGAGAGAGAGAGACTGGGGGGAGAGAGAGAGATGGGGGGAGAGAGAGAGATGGGGGGGGAGAGAGAGACTGGGGGGAGAGAGAGAGACAGGGGGGAGAGCGAGAGACATGGGGGAGAGTGAGAGACATGGGGGAGAGAGAGAGACAGGGGGGAGAGAGAGAGACGGGGGAAAGAGAGAGATGGGGGGGAGGGAGAGAGACTGGGGGGAGAGAGAGAGACGGGGGAGAGAGAGAGTGACTGGGGGGAGAGAGAGAGACGGGGGAGAGAGAGAGAGACGGGGGGGAGAGAGAGAGACTGGGGGGGAGAGAGAGAGACTGGGGGAAAGAGAGAGAGACGGGGGGAGAGAGAGAGACTGGGGGAAAGAGAGAGAGACGGGGGGGAGAGAGAGAGACTGGGGGGGGGAGAGAGACTGGGGGGAGAGGGAGAGACAGGGGGGAGAGAGAGAGATGGGGGGGGAGAGAGAGAGACGGGGGGGGAGAGAGAGTGACTGGGGGGAGAGAGAGAGACGGGGAGAGAGAGAGAGACGGGGGGAGAGAGAGAGACTGGGGGGAGAGAGAGAGACTGGGGGAAAGAGAGAGAGACGGGGGGGAGAGAGAGAGACTGGGGGAAAGAGAGAGAGACGGGGGGGAGAGAGAGAGACTGGGGGGGAGAGAGAGAGACTGGGGGGAGAGGGAGAGACAGGGGGGAGAGAGAGAGATGGGGGAGAGAGAGAGACTGGGGGGGGAGAGAGAGACTGGGGGAAAGAGAGAGAGACGGGGGGGAGAGAGAGAGACTGGGGGGGAGAGAGAGAGACTGGGGGGAAGAGGGAGAGACAGGGGGAGAGAGAGAGACTGGGGGGGAGAGAGAGAGACTGGGGGGAAAGAGAGAGAGACGGGGGGAGAGAGAGAGACAGGGGGGAGAGCGAGAGACAGGGGGAGATGGAGAGATGGGGGGGGGAGAGAGAGACTGGGGGGAGAGGGAGAGACAGGGGGGAGAGAGAGAGACTGGGGGGGGTGGAGAGAGAGACTGGGGGGAAAGAGAGAGAGACGGGGGGGAGAGAGAGAGACTGGGGGGGAGAGAGAGAGACTGGGGGGAAAGAGAGAGAGACGGGAGAGAGAGAGAAAGACGGGGGGAGGGAGAGACGGGGGAGAGAGAGAGATGGGGGGGGGAGAGAGAGAGATGGGGGGGTGGAGAGAGAGACTGGGGGTGTGGTGATATGCATCACTGTAAACACACAAGGGGTTAATGTAAATACACTAAGACTAAGTAAACACTAGAGGGAGCACCAGAGATGTCATGACATGCAGACATACAGCTAATGAACACATAGAATAGGACACGACCAATGGGCAGTCAAGACACCCAGAGGTGACACTACCACAAGGGGGCGACCAATATAAAAGGACAGGGCACACATGCTCCTTCTCTTTCCACAGGCGACACTCAGAGAGAAGGACAGGGGCAGATCAGAAGCATCACACCCACCACGTGGCTTAGAGCAGACTGGTTAGTTAGACTGAGTTACTGTAGCAAGATTAGCAGGAGAGTCGAACTCAAGTAGGAGAATTGTTAACTGTTCAATAAATGTGTTCAAGCTATCTCCCAAGTCTGAACCTTCCTTTGTCAGAGTGCACGTCAAGGAAGCAGCTTATGCTACGTCAAGAAGCCGAACACAACAGGGGAGAGAGAGAGAGAGAGACAGACCAGGTTTGAAAATTAGATACAAAATAGGGCTGCTGAGTGAGGTTGCCAACCCTCCAGATGTTCCTTGGGTCTCCAGGAATTGAAGATTAATCTTCAGGACACAACTAGAAACAACACCCAGGACGGAGGGTGGTCGGGGTTAGGAGGAAAATTGTGTTTTTAAATGTCTTTTTTCCTTTCGATTACTATTTTTACAAATTCTGAAAGTTCTGGTAAAACCTGACATTCAAGGATCATCGATGAAGAATTTGTCCACTTTCCAATTGGCATTGGGAAGGTGAGACCCTGAGAGGGAGGGTGGCCAGTGGCCGGAATGTCGGGTGTCAGGGTAGTTGGAGGACGTGTGATAAAACCTCCGGGACTACGTCCAACCAGAGTTGTGGAGCTTATTGTGGGGGGTCCTTACGTCCTCCAGGTCTGTCAGAAAGCTGAACCTTGAAGCTCCACGTCCGAGCCGCGAATGTGCCAGCCAGGCGTCGGACTGAGGGAGTGCAGCTCTGTCCCGTCCTCATTATGAGATGTTAACTCAAAGTCTCTGTTATGAGGCTTGGCCGGATGGTAAAGGTTCCTGGTATGTAATTTCTCAAAGAGACAGTGCCAGCTTCTGGGATCTGACCTCCTTCTGGGCGGTTTCTGCTCCAGCCTACTTCTGCCAATGAAGAGCAATCTCCCCATTCTCTCCCTCCCCTCCTCTCTTCCCTCCTCTGCAACTCATTCCACCCCTCCGACTCACTCACTCCCTCTAAACAACATTTCCCATTGCCGCCCCATCCCACAAGGATTTCCTGACCTGGGTATCTATCAAGGGGACAGTCCGATGGTCGTTAGGGAAACGCTCACGTCAATCACATCAAATGTAAACACGAGCACAGCCAAGAAACCAGGAACACAAATGCACAACAGGTTGGAAATCTCACCGACATCAAAAAGATTGGGGGAAGGGTCAGTGTGAGGGGATTGAGGGGATTGAGGAGAGGGTCAGTGTGAGGGGATTGAGGAGAGGGTCAGTGTGAGGGGATTGAGGAGAGGGTCAGTGTGAGGGGATTGAGGAGAGGGTCAGTGTGAGGGGATTGAGGAGAGGGTCAGTGTGACGGCATTGAGGGGATTGAGGAGAGGGTCAGTGTGAGGGGATTGAGGAGAGGGTCAGTGTGAGGGGATTGAGGAGAGGGTCAGTGCGAGGGCATTGAGGGGATTGAGGAGAGGGTCAGTGTGAGGGCATTGAGGGCATTGAGGAGAGGGTCAGTGTGAGGGCATTGAGGGGATTGAGGAGAGGGTCAGTGTGAGGGAATTGAGGGGATTGAGGAGAGGGTCATTGTGAGGGCATTGAGGAGAGGGTCAGTGTGAGGGCATTGAGGAGAGGGTCAGTGTGAGGGGATTGAGGAGAGGGTCAGTGTGAGGGCATTGAGGAGAGGGTCAGTGTGAGGGCATTGAGGGGATTGAGGAGAGGGTCAGTGTGAGGGGATTGAGGAGAGGGCCAGTGTGAGGGCATTGAGGGGATTGAGGAGAGGGTCATTGTGAGGGCATTGAGGAGAGGGTCAGTGTGAGGGCATTGAGGAGAGGGTCAGTGTGAGGGCATTGAGGGGATTGAGGAGAGGGCCAGTGTGAGGGGATTGAGGAGAGGGTCAGTGTGAGGGGATTGAGGAGAGGGACAGTGTGAGGGGATTGAGGGGATTGAGGAGAGGGCCAGTGTGAGTGAATTGAGGAGAGGGTCAGTGTGAGGGGATTGAGGAGAGGGTCAGTGTGAGGGGATTGAGGAGAGGGTCAGTGTGAGGGGATTGAGGAGAGGGTCAGTGTGAGGGCATTGAGGGGATTGAGGAGAGGGCCAGTGTGAGGGGATTGAGGAGAGGGTCAGTGTGAGGGGATTGAGGAGAGGGTCAGTGTGAGGGCATTGAGGGGATTGAGGAGAGGGCCAGTGTGAGGGGATTGAGGAGAGGGTCAGTGTGAGGGGATTGAGGAGAGGGTCAGTGTGAGGGGATTGAGGGGATTGAGGAGAGGGCCAGTGTGAGTGAATTGAGGAGAGGGTCAGTGTGAGGGGATTGAGGAGAGGGTCAGTGTGAGGGGATTGAGGAGAGGGTCAGTGTGAGGGGATTGAGGGGATTGAGGAGAGGGTCAGTGTGAGGGGATTGAGGAGAGGGTCAGTGTGAGGGGATTGAGGAGAGGGTCTGTGTGAGGGCATTGAGGGGATTGAGGAGAGGGCCAGTGTGAGGGGATTGAGGAGAGGGTCAGTGTGAGGGGATTGAGGAGAGGGTCAGTGTGAGGGGATTGAGGGGATTGAGGAGAGGGCCAGTGTGAGTGAATTGAGGAGAGGGTCAGTGTGAGGGGATTGAGGAGAGGGTCAGTGTGAGGGGATTGAGGAGAGGGTCAGTGTGAGGGGATTGAGGGGATTGAGGAGAGGGTCAGTGTGAGGGGATTGAGGAGAGGGTCAGTGTGAGGGGATTGAGGAGAGGGTCAGTGTGAGTGAATTGAGGAGAGGGTCAGTGTGAGGGCATTGAGGAGAGGGTCAGTGTGAGGGCATTGAGGGGATTGAGGAGAGGGTCAGTGTGAGGGGATTGAGGAGAGGGTCAGTGTGAGGGCATTGAGGAGAGGGTCAGTGTGACAGCATTGAGGGGATTGAGGAGAGGGTCAGTGTGAGGGGATTGAGGAGAGGGTCAGTGTGAGGGGATTGAGGAGAGGGTCAGTGCGAGGGCATTGAGGGGATTGAGGAGAGGGTCAGTGTGAGGGCATTGAGGGCATTGAGGAGAGGGTCAGTGTGAGGGCATTGAGGGGATTGAGGAGAGGGTCAGTGTGAGGGAATTGAGGGGATTGAGGAGAGGGTCATTGTGAGGGCATTGAGGAGAGGGTCAGTGTGAGGGCATTGAGGAGAGGGTCAGTGTGAGGGGATTGAGGAGAGGGTCAGTGTGAGGGCATTGAGGAGAGGGTCAGTGTGAGGGCATTGAGGGGATTGAGGAGAGGGTCAGTGTGAGGGGATTGAGGAGAGGGCCAGTGTGAGGGCATTGAGGGGATTGAGGAGAGGGTCATTGTGAGGGCATTGAGGAGAGGGTCAGTGTGAGGGCATTGAGGGGATTGAGGAGAGGGCCAGTGTGAGGGGATTGAGGAGAGGGTCAGTGTGAGGGGATTGAGGAGAGGGTCAGTGTGAGGGGATTGAGGGGATTGAGGAGAGGGCCAGTGTGAGTGAATTGAGGAGAGGGTCAGTGTGAGGGGATTGAGGAGAGGGTCAGTGTGAGGGGATTGAGGAGAGGGTCAGTGTGAGGGGATTGAGGAGAGGGTCAGTGTGAGGGCATTGAGGGGATTGAGGAGAGGGCCAGTGTGAGGGGATTGAGGAGAGGGTCAGTGTGAGGGGATTGAGGAGAGGGTCAGTGTGAGGGCATTGAGGGGATTGAGGAGAGGGCCAGTGTGAGGGGATTGAGGAGAGGGTCAGTGTGAGGGGATTGAGGAGAGGGTCAGTGTGAGGGGATTGAGGGGATTGAGGAGAGGGCCAGTGTGAGTGAATTGAGGAGAGGGTCAGTGTGAGGGGATTGAGGAGAGGGTCAGTGTGAGGGGATTGAGGAGAGGGTCAGTGTGAGGGGATTGAGGGGATTGAGGAGAGGGTCAGTGTGAGGGGATTGAGGAGAGGGTCAGTGTGAGGGGATTGAGGAGAGGGTCTGTGTGAGGGCATTGAGGGGATTGAGGAGAGGGCCAGTGTGAGGGGATTGAGGAGAGGGTCAGTGTGAGGGGATTGAGGAGAGGGTCAGTGTGAGGGGATTGAGGGGATTGAGGAGAGGGCCAGTGTGAGTGAATTGAGGAGAGGGTCAGTGTGAGGGGATTGAGGAGAGGGTCAGTGTGAGGGGATTGAGGAGAGGGTCAGTGTGAGGGGATTGAGGGGATTGAGGAGAGGGTCAGTGTGAGGGGATTGAGGAGAGGGTCAGTGTGAGGGGATTGAGGAGAGGGTCAGTGTGAGTGAATTGAGGAGAGGGTCAGTGTGAGGGCATTGAGGAGAGGGTCAGTGTGAGGGCATTGAGGGGATTGAGGAGAGGGTCAGTGTGAGGGGATTGAGGAGAGGGTCAGTGTGAGGGCATTGAGGGGATTGAGGAGAGGGTCAGTGTGACGAGTGTGAGGGGATTGAGGAGAGGGCAGTGTGAGGGGATTGAGGGGATTGAGGAAAGGGTCAGTGTGAGGGGATTGAGGGGATTGAGGAGAGGGTCAGTGTGAGGGGATTGAGGAGAGGGTCAGTGTGAGGGCATTGAGGGGATTGAGGAGAGGGTCAGTGTGAGGGGATTGAGGGGATTGAGGAGAGGGTCAGTGTGAGTGAATTGAGGAGAGGGTCAGTGTGAGGGGATTGAGGAGAGGGTCAGTGTGAGGGGATTGAGGAGAGGGTCAGTGTGAGTGAATTGAGGAGAGGGTCAGTGTGAGTGAATTGAGGAGAGGGTCAGTGTGAGGGGATTGAGGAGAGGGTCAGTGTGAGGGGATTGAGGAGAGGGTCAGTGTGAGGGCATTGAGGGGACTGAGGAGAGGGTCAGTGTGAGGGGATTGAGGAGAGGGTCAGTGTGAGGGGATTGAGGGGATTGAGGAGAGGGTCAGTGTGAGGGCATTGAGGGGATTGAGGAGAGGGTCATTGTGAGGGGATTGAGGAGAGGGTCAGTGTGAGGGGATTGAGGAGAGGGTCAGTGTGAGGGGATTGAGGGGATTGAGGAGAGGGTCGGTGTGAGGGGATTGAGGAGAGGGTCAGTGTGAGGGGATTGAGGGGATTGAGGAGAGGGTCAGTGTGAGGGCATTGAGGAAAGGGTCAGTGTGAGGGGATTGAGGAGAGGGTCGGTGTGAGGGCATTGAGGAGAGGGTCAGTGTGAGGGGATTGAGGAGAGGGTCAGTGTGAGGGGATTGAGGAGAGGGTCAGTGTGAGGGGATTGACGAGAGGGTCAGTGTGAGGGGATTGAGGAGAGGGCCAGTGTGAGTGAATTGAGGAGAGTGCCAGTGTGAGGGGATTGAGGAGAGGGTCAGTGTGAGGGGATTGAGGGGATTGAGGAGAGGGTCAGTGTGAGGGGATTGAGGAGAGGGTCAGTGTGAGGGCATTGAGGGGATTGAGGAGAGGGCCAGTGTGAGGGGATTGAGGAGAGGGTCAGTGTGAGGGCATTGAGGGGATTGAGGAGAGGGCCAGTGTGAGGTGATTGAGGAGAGGGTCAGTGTGAGGGGATTGAGGAGAGGGTCAGTGTGAGGGGATTGAGGAGAGGGTCAGTGTGAGGGGATTGAGGAGAGGGCCAGTGTGAGGGGATTGAGGGGATTGAGGAGAGGGTCAGTGTGAGGGGATTGAGGAGAGGGTCAGTTTGAGGGGATTGAGGAGAGGGTCAGTGTGAGGGGATTGAGGATAGGGTCAGTGTGAGGGGATTGAGGGGATTGAGGAGAGGGCCAGTGTGAGGGGATTGAGGGGATTGAGGAGAGGGTCAGTGTGAGGGGATTGAGGGGATTGAGGAGAGGGCCAGTGTGAGGGGATTGAGGGGATTGAGGAGAGGGCCAGTGTGAGGGGATTGAGGGGATTGAGGAGAGGGTCAGTGTGAGGGGATTGAGGAGAGGGTCAGTGTGAGGGGATTGAGGAGAGGGTCAGTGTGACGAGTGAGGGGATTGAGGAGAGGGTCAGTGTGACGAGTGTGAGGGGATTGAGGATAGGGTCAGTGTGAGGGGATTGAGGGGATTGAGGATAGGGTCAGTGTGAGGGGATTGAGGAGAGGGTCAGTGTGAGGGGATTGAGGAGAGGGTCAGTTTGAGGGGATTGAGGAGAGGGTCAGTGTGAGGGGATTGAGGATAGGGTCAGTGTGAGGGGATTGAGGGGATTGAGGAGAGGGCCAGTGTGAGGGGATTGAGGGGATTTAGGAGAGGGTCAGTGTGAGGGGATTGAGGGGATTGAGGAGAGGGCCAGTGTGAGGGGATTGAGGGGATTGAGGAGAGGGCCAGTGTGAGGGGATTGAGGGGATTGAGGAGAGGGTCAGTGTGAGGGGATTGAGGAGAGGGTCAGTGTGAGGGGATTGAGGAGAGGGTCAGTGTGAGGGGATTGAGGAGAGGGTCAGTGTGACGAGTGTGAGGGGATTGAGGAGAGGGTCAGTGTGACGAGTGTGAGGGGATTGAGGAGAGGGTCAGTGTGATGAGTGTGAGGGGATTGAGGGGAGGGTCAGTGTGAGGGGCTTGAGGATAGGGTCAGTGTGAGGGGATTGAGGAGAGGGTCAGTGTGATGAGTGTGAGGGGATTGAGGAGAGGGTCAGTGTGACGAGTGTGAGGGGATTGAGGAGAGGGTCAGTGTGACGAGTGTGAGGGGATTGGGGGGAGGGTCAGTGTGAGGGGATTGAGGATAGGGTCAGTGTGAGGGGATTGAGGAGAGGGTCAGTGTGACGAGTGTGAGGGGATTGAGGAGAGGGTCAGTGTGACGAGTGTGAGGGGATTGAGGGGAGGGTCAGTGTGACGAGTGTGAGGGGATTGAGGGGAGGGTCAGTGTGACGAGTGTGAGGGGATTGAGGGGAGGGTCAGTGTGAGGGGATTGAGGATAGGGTCAGTGTGACGAGTGTGAGGGGATTGAGGAGAGGGTCAGTGTGACGAGTGTGAGGGGATTGAGGGGAGGGTCAGTGTGACGAGTGTGAGGGGATTGAGGGGAGGGTCAGTGTGAGGGGATTGAGGATAGGGTCAGTGTGACGAGTGTGAGGGGATTGAGGGAAGGGTCAGTGTGAGGGGATTGAGGAGAGGGTCAGTGTGAGGGGATTGAGGATAGGGTCAGTGTGAGGGGATTGAGGAGAGGGTCAGTGTGACGAGTGTGAGGGGATTGAGGAGAGGGTCAGTGTGAGGGGATTGAGGAGAGGGTCAGTGTGACGAGTGTGAGGGGATTGAGGGGAGGGTCAGTGTGACGAGTGTGAGGGGATTGAGGAGAGGGTCAGTGTGACGAGTGTGAGGGGATTGAGGAGAGGGTCAGTGTGACGAGTGTGAGGGGATTGAGGGGAGGGTCAGTGTGACGAGTGTGAGGGGATTGAGGGGAGGGTCAGTGTGAGGGGATTGAGGATAGGGTCAGTGTGACGAGTGTGAGGGGATTGAGGGGAGGGTCAGTGTGAGGGGATTGAGGAGAGGGTCAGTGTGAGGGGATTGAGGATAGGGTCAGTGTGAGGGGATTGAGGAGAGGGTCAGTGTGACGAGTGTGAGGGGATTGAGGAGAGGGTCAGTGTGAGGGGATTGAGGAGAGGGTCAGTGTGACGAGTGTGAGGGGATTGAGGAGAGGGGAACGTTATTCTCTAAGTCTGAATAAAGATTGTAGACTTCCAGTTAACACAAATACTTCAAATACTTTATTCAGTGGGTTCGTTCTGTCTCCAGAGCTCAACCAGACGCAATACAGTAAAGAGGTAAAACAAGAGAAGTGAAGGCAAGCTGCCTGTGCTGAGCTGTCTGTGTTGCTGCTGCTCACTCGCCCTGTGCCTCTCAAAGAGGCGGATCCTCCCTTGGTTCGGACCCTTTATACCTGCCCCTGATGCTGCCCTCTGGTGGTGCTGTGGCTGTTACATCTGTGCTGCAGTCCCTGGCGTATGTGCGGATGGACAGCTCACTACAAGGGGTACAAACATAACCAAGCATCTTAACCAAGGGGGTGTCAGCTTTTATGAAATCGAGGGTTGAACAAAATGTTGCAGAGGAAACAGAAAATCATTTTGAATGTTTATAGACGTGTGGAAGGAAAGGAATTATTTAAAAATCAAACATACTGCGAGCTGCTGACTCCTTACTTTGATAACGTCCTGGTTAATCTGTTGCCATTGTTCACTGTAGCTCTTCTTCAACTGTTGTTTGTCACGGATTAGCAGCGCTAGCTTGTTAATCGGCCCAGAGTTCAGATCTTCCGAATGTTTCCGCATCACCCGGCTCAAAATCTCCGTCTGATTCACAATCACTGACCAGGACTGAAGGAGCACAGATAACACGGACAGTTAACATTACTGACTCGCACACCCTGCTCTACCTGTCCTGGGAGTGTTTGATGGGGACAGTGTAGAGGGAGCTTTACTCTGTATCTAACCCCGTGCTGTACCTGTCCTGGGAGTGTTTGATGGAGACAGTGTAGAGGGAGCTTTACTCTGTATCTAACCCCATGCTGTACCTGTCCTGGGAGTGTTTGATGGGGACAGTGCAGAGGGAGCTTTACTCTGTATCTAACCCCGTGCTGTACCTGTCCTGGGAGTGTTTGATGGGGACAGTGTAGAGGGAGCTTTACTCTGTATCTAACCCCGTGCTGTACCTGTCCTGGGAGTGTTTGATGGGGACAGTGTAGAGGGAGCTTTACTCTGTATCTAACCCCGTGCTGTACCTGTCCTGGGAGTGTTTGATGGGGACAGTGTAGAGGGAGCTTTACTCGGTATCTAACCCCGTGCTGTACCTGTCCTGGGAGTGTTTGATGGCGACAGTGTAGAGGGAGCTTTACTCTGTATCTAACCCCGTGCTGTACCTGTCCTGGGAGTGTTTGATGGGGACAGTGTAGAGGGAGCTTTACTCGGTATCTAACCCCATGCTGTACCTGTCCTGGGAGTGTTTGATGGGGACAGTGTAGAGGGAGCTTTACTCTGTATCTAACCCCGTGCTGTACCTGTCCTGGGAGTGTTCGATGGGGACAGTGTAGAGGGAGCTTTACTCTGTATCTAACCCCGTGCTGTTGTCCTGGGAGTGTGTGATGGGGACAGTATAGAGGGAGCTTTACTCTGTATCTAACCCCGTGCTGTACCTGTTCTGGGAGTGTTTGATGGGAACAGTGTAGAGGGAGCTTTACTCTGTATCTTACCCCGTGCTGTACCTGTCCTGGGAGTGTTTGATGAGGACAGTGTAGGGGGAGCTTTACTCTGTATCTAACCCCGTGCTGTACCTGTCCTGGGAGTGTTTGATGGGGACAGTGTAGAGGGAGCTTTACTCTGTATCTAACCCCGTGCTGTACCTGTCCTGGGAGTGTTTGATGAGGACAGTGTAGGGGGAGCTTTACTCTGTATCTAACCCAGCGATGGTTTATTGTACAACACCCAGGCTCTCCGGGCAGGAAGCCGGAATGAAGTGACCTGTATAGTATCGCTGTGGTTTTAGTGATGTTGACTGAGGGATAGATGTGTACCAGGACACCGGAAAAAAAAACCAGCTCATTTTTGAAATAGTGCAGTGCAATTTCTAGGAAGGCGAGAACAGAGGTGGGGCCTTAGTTGAGTGTGTGATCTGAACAACAGCATCTCTAACTGCGTAGCCCCCCCCCCCCTCCCCCCAGCCCCCCCAGTACTGACTGGAAGTGCCAGCTGAGAATTTTGTGGTCAAATCTGTGAAATGTTGATTCAACTCACAGCTCTGTGACGTGGCGCGAAAGCCACGGCCAATGGAGGTGGTCTGCTTGACTCAGCATCACTCCAGGCAATGCATTTACCCACCAACGCTGCATTCAGTTCCAGTTATAAACCAGAGATACCAGGCCCAGCCCTGAATCGGCGAGTCCCCCCCCTACCTTGTTGACCTGACTGATGTAATCGAGGCCCGTTGCCTGCTGGCTGTTTTCCTGTTTCTCTACTTGGGAGAACATTTGGTGAAGTAACCCTGAGTATTCCCTGTCGCTCTTGACTCGATTGTTCATCCACTTCTTCATCATCTCCAGCAGCCGGAGCTCTGAATCTTGTAAGCGTAGCAGCATGGTGTGTCCCTGGGGACACCATAGATCAGCGCTGAACCCCATCACTGGATCCCTGGACAAATAAACAAAACAGAGGTCTGCAAAATCATGCGTGACCTGCGTGGACCTCAAACCTCATCACGGTGTTAGATTGCACTTTGTGGTAATAAGTCATTATTCTTTGCCTTTTGATCCAGAATGATCTGATGAGTTGATGAAGGAAAGCTAATTTATTGGTAGTTATAGCTCTGTAGTGTGTGCAAACTTTATTTAATTAATCGATATTCAATAAATCAGAGATCATAGAATTCACAGTGCAGAAGGAGGCCATTCGGCCCATCGAGTCTGCGCCGGCCCTTGGAAACAGCACCCTACATAAGCCCACACCTCCACTCTACCCCCACCTAACCTTTTTTTTTTGGACACTAAGGGGCAATTTAGCACGGCCAATTCACCAAACCTGCGCGTCTTTGGACTGCGGGAGGAAACCGGAGCACCCGGAGGAAACCCACGCAGACACGGGGAGAACGTACAAACCCCACACAGATAGTGAACCAAGGCTGGAATCAAACTCAGTGCTAACCACTCTGCATCCATGTGCAGAGTAACAATGTCTATCAGTGTACCAGCTACACAGAGAGCCCAAATAAATGCACTTGATGAAGTTCCAGCATTTTGAATTTAAAAGTATTATTATTTCTAACTTATGCCACACAGAAGACATGACAACTGGAGGCAGAGGAGATGAGTCTTTACACATACTGCACATTCACATTAACCAAAATAAATTTCTTTCTCTTTTCTCATCCGTCTTGGCGATTTTGTACAATAAAACAATGATTTGAGACCAGGAACATGTTAATAAAGTTGCTGAACTCAATTGAACTGCTTTCTGGTGTGTCTGAAACTTTCAATCCAGTCCGGGGTTTCTGACATGGCTCACCCCCGATTATGTTGAGGGCGTGTTAGGTTCAGTGACAGGAATCATTCAGCTTTTCTTCTTTTTTTGTAATTAAACTCTGGTTATAACATGTTGATATGTTACATTGTTCACGGTCACAGTATGTCAACATGTTGATGTGTTATATTGTACACGGACAAGGTATGCACAGAGATGTATCAGAAAGAAAGCATTGTATTAATTTTATTGTGGACATAGATGGACCAGGTCAGCATTTACTCCCCATCCCTAATTGCCCCTTGAACTGAGAGTCTCGCTCAGCCATTTCGAGCCAGTTAAGAATCAATCACATTGCTGTGGGTCTGGAGTCACATGTAGGCCAGACCGGGTAAGGACGGCAGATTTCCTTCCCTAAAGGACATTCGTGAATGAGGTAACGTAACATTTGTTGGCACGGACCCCGGTTCAATTCCAGCCTCGGGTGACTATCTGTGCGGAGTCTGCACGTTTTCCCCGTGTGTGCGTGGCTTTCCTCCGGGTGCTCCGGTTTCCTCCCACAGTCCAGAGATGTGCAGGTTGGCCATGATAAATTGCCCTTAGTGTCCAAAGATGTGGGGTTACGAGGATAGAGGGGGAGGTTGGGCCCAGGTAGGGTGCTCTTTCAGAGGGCCGGTCCAGACTTGATGGGGCGAATGGCCTCATTCTACGCTCGAGGGATTCTATGATATGGCCATTATCACACTGCAGTTTGTGGGAGTTTGCTGTGCACAAACTGAGTGTTGGGTTGTGGAAGGTGCAATAGTAATACAAATCTTGTGTTGTATGGTGCAAGTTCACACACACAGAACATACAGTGCAGGAGGCCATTCGGCCCATCGAGTCTGCACCGACCCACTTAAGCCCTCACTTCCACCCTATCCCCGTAACCCAATAACCCCTCCGAACCTTTTTTGGACACTAAGGGCAATTTATCATGGCCAATCCACCTAACCTGCTCGTCTTTGGACTGTGGGAGGAAACCAGAGCACCCGGAGGAAACCCACGCACACACGGGGAGGATGTGCAGACTCCGCACAGACAGTGACCCAAGCCGGAATCGAACCCGGGAGCCTGGCTCTGTGAGGTCACAGTGCTAGCCACTGTGCTACTGAGCTGCCCTAAACAGGGCACACGATCATGAAACTTGCAGTCCCGCTATTTCCTCTTGAAGTTCCTTAAATTTATATCTTTGTTGGTTCTGCAAATACAACTGGCCGAACCGACCTTCAATTAAATATCGCATTACAAACTTCCTGAGGCCAGCTCTTTCATTTCCTGGTTTTCTTACTCGGTCATCAGATGGCACTGGACACGGGTTCTCAAGAGCTTAGCTTTAAATAACTCCGGCAGATAGCTGTTCTTCAGTGCAACACTCCCTCAGTACTGACCCTCTGACAGTGTGGCACTCCCTCAGTACTGACCCTCTGACAGTGTGGCACTCCCTCAGTACTGACCCTCTGACAGTACAGCACTCCCTCAGTACTGACCCTCTGACAGTGCGGCACTCCCTCAGTACTGACCCTCTGACAGTGCTGCACTGTCTCAGTACTAACCCTCTGACAGTGCAGCACTCCCTCAGGACTGACCCTCTGACAGTGCAGCACTCCCTCAGTACTGACCCTCTGACAGTGCGGCACTCCCTCAGTACTGACCCTCTGACAGTGCGGCACTCCCTCAGCACTGACCCTCTGACAGTGCGGCACTCCCTCAGTACTGACCATCTGACAGTGCGGCACTCCCTCAGTACTGACCCTCTGACAGTGCAGCACTCCCTCAGTACTGACCCTCTGACAGTGCAGCGCTCCCTCAGCACTGACCCTCTGACAGTGCGGCACTCCCTCAGCACTGACCCTCTGACAGTGCAGCACTCCCTCAGTACTGACCCTCTGACAGTGCAGCACTCCCTCAGGACTGACCCTCTGACAGTGCAGCGCTCCCTCAGTACTGACCCTCTGAATGTGCAGCACTCTCTCAGTACTGACCCTCTGACAGTGCAGCACTCCCTCAGTACTGACCCTCTGACAGTGCAGCACTCCCTCAGTACTGACCCTCTGACAGTGCAGCGCTCCCTCAGTACTGACCCTCTGACAGTGCAGCACTCTCTCAGTACTGACCCTCTGACAGTGCAGCACTCCCTCAGTACTGACCCTCTGACAGTGCAGCGCTCCCTCAGTACTGACCCTCTGACAGTGCAGCACTCTCTCAGCACTGACCCTCTGACAGTGCGGAACTCCCTCAGTACTGACCCTCTGACAGTGCAGCACTCCCTCAGTACTGACCCTCTGACAGTGCGGCACTCCCTCTGCACTGACCCTCTGACAGTGCAGCACTCCCTCAGCACTGACCCTCTGACAGTGCAGCACTCCCTCAGTACAGACCCTCTGACAGTGCAGCACTCCCTCAGCACTGACCCTCTGACAGTGCAGCACTCACTCAGCACTGACCCTCTGACAGTGCAGCACTCCCTCAGCACTGACCCTCTGACAGTGCAGCACTCACTCAGCACTGACCCTCTGACAGTGCAGCACTCCCTCAGTACTGACCCTCTGACAGTGCGGCACTCCCTCAGTACTGACCCTCTGACAGTGCGGCACTCCCTCAGCACTGACCCTCTGCCAGTGCAGTACTCACTCAGCACTGACCCTCTGACAGTGCAGCACTCCCTCAGTACAGACCCTCTGACAGTGCAGCACTCCCTCAGCACTGACCCTCTGACAGTGCAGCGCTCCCTCAGTACTGACCCTCTGACAGTGCGGCGCTCCCTCAGTACTGACCCTCTGACAGTGCGGCACTCCCTCAGCACTGACCCTCTGCCAGTGCAGCACTCACTCAGCACTGACCCTCTGACAGTGCAGCACTCCCTCAGTACAGACCCTCTGACAGTGCAGCACTCCCTCAGCACTGACCCTCTGACAGTGCAGCACTCACTCAGCACTGACCCTCTGACAGTGCAGCACTCCCTCAGTACTGACCCTCTGAGAGTGCGGCACTCCCTCAGTATTGACCCTCTGACAGTGCGGCACAACCTCAGTACTGACCCTCTGAGAGTGCGGCATTCCCTCAGTACTGACCCTCTGACAGTGCGGCACTCCCTCAGTACTGACCCTCTGACAGTGTGATGCTCCCTCAGTACTGACCCTCTGACAGTGCAGCACTCCCTCAGTACTGACCCTCTGACAGTGCGGCACTCCCTCAGTACTGACCCTCTGACAGTGTGATGCTCCCTCAGTACTGACCCTCTGACAGTGCAGCACTCCCTCAGTACTGACCCTCCGACAGTGCAGCACTCCCTCAGTACTGACCCTCTGACAGTGCAGCATTCCCTCAGTACTGACCCTCTGACACTGCAGCACTCCCTCAGTACTGACCCTCTGACAGTGCAGCACTCCCTCAACACTGACCCTCTGACAGTGCAGCACTCCCTCAGTACTGACCCTCTGACAGTGCGGCACTCCCTCAGTACTGACCCTCTGACAGTGCTGCACACCCTCAGCACTGACCCTCTGACAGTGCAGCACTCCCTCAGTACTGACCCTCTGACAGTGCAGCACTCCCTCAGCACTGACCCTCTGACAGTGCAGTGCTCCCTCTGTACTGACCCTCTGACAGTGCGGCAATCCCTCAGTACAGACCCTCTGACAGTGCAATACTGACCCTCTGACAGTGCAGCGCACCCTCAGTACTGACCCTCTGACAATGCGGCATTCCCTCAGTACTGACCCTCTGACAATGCAGCACTCTCTCGATACTGACCCTCTCACAGTGCAGCACTCCCTCAGCACTGACCCTCTGACAGTCCAGTGCTTCCTCAGTACTGACCCTCTGGCAGTGCAGCACTCCCTCAGTACTGACCCTCTGACAGTGCGGCACTCTCTCAGGACTGACCCTCTGACAGTGTGGCACTCCCTCAGTACTGACCCTCTGACAGTGCAGCACTCCCTCAGTACTTTCCCTCTGACAGTGCGGCGCTCCCTCAGTACTGACCCTCTGACAGTGCGGCACTCTCTCAGGACTGACCCTCTGACAGTGTGGCACTCCCTCAGTACTGACCCTCTGACAGTGCAGCACTCCCTCAGTACTAACCCTCTGACAGTGCAGCACTCCCTCAGTACTGACCCTCTGACAGTACAGCACTCCTTCTGTACTGACCCACTAACAGTGCGGCGCTACCTCAGTACTGACCCTCTGGCAGTGCAGCACTCCCTCAGTACTGACCCTCTGACAGTGCGGCACTCTCTCAGTACTGACCCTCTGACAGTGCGGCACTCCCTCAGTACTGACCCTCTGACAGTGCAGCACTCCATCAGTACTAACCCTCTGACTGTGCAGCACTCCCTCAGTACTGACCCTCTGACAGTGCAGCACTCCCTCAGTACTTTCCCTCTGACAGTGCGGCACTCCCTCAGTACTGACCCTCTGACAGTGCAGCACTCCCTGAGTACTTACTCTCTGACAGTGCAGCACTCCCTCAGTACTGACCCTCTGACAGTTCGGCACTCCCTCAGTACTGACCCTCTGACAGTGCAGCACTCCCTCAGTACTGACCCTCTGACAGTGCAGCACTCCCTCAGTACTGACCCTCTGAGAGTGCAGTACTCCCTCAGTACCGACCATCTGACAGTGCGGCACTCCCTCAGTACTGACCCTCTGACAGTGCAGCACTCCCTCAGAACTGACTCTCTGACAGTGCAGTGCTCCCTCAGTCCTGACCCTCTGACGGTGCAGCACTCCCTCAGTACTGACCCTCTGACAGTGCGGCACTCCCTCAGTAGTGACCCTCTGACAGTGCAGCACTCCCTCAGTACTGACCCTCTGACAGTGCGGCACTCCCTCAGTACTGACCCTCTGACAGTGCGGCACTCCCTCAGTACTGACCCTCTGACAGTGCGGCACTCCCTCAGTACTGACCCTCTGACAGTGCAGCACTCCCTCAGTACTGACCCTCTGACAGTGCAGCACTCCCTCAGTACTGACCCTCTGACAGTGCGGCACTCCCTCAGTACTGACCCTCTGACAGTGCGGCAGACCCTCAGTACTGACCGTCTGACAGTGCGGCACTCCCTCAGTACTGACCCTCTGACAGTGCGGCACTCCCTCAGTACTGATCCTCTGACAGTGCAGCACTCCCTCAGTGCTGACCCTCTGACAGTGCAGCGCTCCCTCAGTACCGACCCTCTGACAGTGCAGCACTCCCTCAGTATTGACCCTCAGACAGTGCAGCACTCCCTCAGTACTGACCCTCAGTCAGTGCAGCACTCCCTCAGTACTGACCCTCCGACAGTGCAGCACTCCCTCAGTACTGACCCTCTGACAGTGCGGCACTCCCTCAGTACTGACCCTCTGACAGTGCAGCACTCCCTCAGTACTGACCCTGTGAGAGTGCAGCACTCCCTCAGTACTGACCTTCTGACAGTGCTGCACTCCCTCAGTACTGACCCTCTGACAGTGCAGCGCTCCCTCAGTACTGACCCTCTGACAGTGCGGCACTCCCTCAGTACTGACCTTCTGACAGTGCTGCACTCCCTCAGTACTGACCCTCTGACAGTGCAGCGCTCCCTCAGTACTGACCCTCTGACAGTGCAGCACTCCCTCAGTACTGACCCTCTGACAGTGCAGCGCTCCCTCAGTACTGACCCTGTGACAGTGCAGCACTCCCTCAGCTCTGACCCTCTGACAGTGCAGCACTCCCTCAGTACTGACCCTCTGGCAGTGCAGTCCTGACCCTCTGACAGTGCGGCACTCCCTCGGTACTGATCCACTGACAGTGCAGTACTGACCCTCTAACAGTGCAGCACTCCCTCAGCACTGACCCTCTGACAGTGCAGTGCTCCCTCTGTACTGACCCTCTGACAGTGCGGCAATCCCTCAGTACTGACCCTCTGACAGTGCAATACTGACCCTCTGACAGTGCAGCGCACCCTCAGTACTGACCGTCTGACAGTGCAGCACTCTCTCGGTACTGACCCTCTCACAGTGCAGCACTCCCTCAGCACTGACCCTCAGTCAGTGCAGCACTCCCTCAGTACTGACCCTCCGACAGTGCAGCACTCCCTCAGTACTGACCCTCTGACAGTGCGGCACTCCCTCAGTACTGACCCTCTGACAGTGCAGCACTCCCTCAGTACTGACCCTGTGAGAGTGCAGCACTCCCTCAGTACTGACCTTCTGACAGTGCTGCACTCCCTCAGTACTGACCCTCTGACAGTGCAGCGCTCCCTCAGTACTGACCCTCTGACAGTGCGGCACTCCCTCAGTACTGACCCTGTGACAGTGCAGCACTCCCTCAGCTCTGACCCTCTGACAGTGCAGCACTCCCTCAGTACTGACCCTCTGGCAGTGCAGTCCTGACCCTCTGACAGTGCGGCACTCCCTCGGTACTGATCCACTGACAGTGCAGTACTGACCCTCTAACAGTGCAGCACTCCCTCAGCACTGACCCTCTGACAGTGCAGTGCTCCCTCTGTACTGACCCTCTGACAGTGCGGCAATCCCTCAGTACTGACCCTCTGACAGTGCAATACTGACCCTCTGACAGTGCAGCGCACCCTCAGTACTGACCGTCTGACAGTGCAGCACTCTCTCGGTACTGACCCTCTCACAGTGCAGCACTCCCTCAGCACTGACCCTCTGACAGTCCAGTGCTCCCTCAGTACTGACCCTCTGGCAGTGCAGCACTCCCTCAGTACTGACCCTCTGACAGTGCGGCACTCTCTCAGGACTGACCCTCTGACAGTGTGGCACTCCCTCAGTACTGACCCTCTGACAGTGCAGCACTCCCTCAGTACTGACCCTCTGACAGTGCAGCACTCCCTCAGTACTGACCCTCTGACAGTGCAGCACTCCTTCTGTACTGACCCACTAACAGTGCGGCGCTCCCTCAGTGCTGACCCTCTGACAGTGCAGCACTCCCTCAGTACTGACCCTCTGACAGTGCAGCACTCCCTCAGTACTGACCCTCTGACAGTGCGGCACTCCCTCAGTACCGACCCTCTGACAGTGCAGCACTCCCTCAGTACTGACCCTCTGACAGTGCGGAACTCCCTCAGTACTGACCCTCTGACCGTGCGGAACTCCCTCAGTACTGACCCTCTGACAATGCAGCCAGTACTGAGGGAGTGCTGCACTGTCAGAGGGTCAGTACTGAGGGAGTGCTGCACTGTCAGAGGGTCAGTACTGAGGGAGTGCTGCACTGTCAGAGGGTCGGTACTGAGGGAGTGCTGCACTGTCAGAGGGTCAGTACTGAGGGAGTGCTGCACTCTCAGAGGGTCAGTACTGAGGGAGTGCCGCACTGTCAGAGGGCCAGTACTGAGGGAGTGCCGCACTGTCAGAGGGTCAGTACTGAGGGAGTGCCGCACTGTCAGGGGGTCAGTACTGAGGGAGTTCTACACTGTGAGAGGGTCAGTACTGAGGGAGTGCCGCACTGTCAGAGTGTCAGTACTGAGGGAGTGCTGCACTGTCAGAGGGTCAGTACTGAGGGAGTGCTGCACTGTCAGAGGGTCAGTACTGAGGGAGTGCGGCACTGTCAGAGTGTCAGTACTGAGGGAGTGCTGCACTGTCAGAGGCTCAGTACTGAGGGAGTGCCGCACTGTCAGAGGGTCAGTACTGAGGGAGTGCCGCACTGTCAGAGGGTCAGTACTGAGGGAGTGCCGCACTGTCAGAGGGTCAGTACTGAGGGAGTGCTGCACTGTCAGAGGGTCAGTACTGAGGGAGTGCCGCACTGTCAGAGGGGCAGTACTGAGGGAGTGCGGCACTGTCAGAGGGTCAGTACTGAGGGAGTGCCGCACTGTCAGAGCGTCAGTACTGAGGGAGCGCCGCACTGTCAGAGGGTCAGTACTGAGAGAGTGCTGCACTGTCAGAGGGCCAGTACTGAGGGAGTGCTGCACTGTCAGAGGGTCAGTACTGAGGGAGTGCCGCACTGTCAGAGGGGCAGTACTGAGGGAGTGCGGCACTGTCAGAGGGTCAGTACTGAGGGAGTGCTGCACTGTCAGAGGGTCAGTACTGAGGGAGTGCCACACTGTCAGAGGGTCAGTACTGAGGGAGTGCCGCACAGTCAGAGGGTCAGTACTGAGGGAGTGCCGCACTGTCAGAGGGTCAGTACTGAGGGAGTGCTGCACTGTCAGAGGGTCAGTACTGAGGGAGTGCTGCACTGTCAGAGGGTCAGTACTGAGGGAGTGCCGCACTGTCAGAGGGGCAGTACTGAGGGAGTGCGGCACTGTCAGAGGGTCAGTACTGAGGGAGTGCCGCACTGTCAGAGCGTCAGTACTGAGGGAGCGCCGCACTGTCAGAGGGTCAGTACTGAGAGAGTGCTGCACTGTCAGAGGGCCAGTACTGAGGGAGTGCTGCACTGTCAGAGGGTCAGTACTGAGGGAGTGCCGCACTGTCAGAGGGGCAGTACTGAGGGAGTGCGGCACTGTCAGAGGGTCAGTACTGAGGGAGTGCTGCACTGTCAGAGGGTCAGTACTGAGGGAGTGCCACACTGTCAGAGGGTCAGTACTGAGGGAGTGCCGCACTGTCAGAGGGTCAGTACTGAGGGAGTGCCGCACTGTCAGAGGGTCAGTACTGAGGGAGTGCTGCATTGTCAGAGGGTCAGTACTGAGGGAGTGCCGCACTGTCAGAGGGTCAGTACTGAGGGAGTGCCGCACTGTCAGAGGGTCAGTACTGAGGGAGTGCTGCACTGTCAGAGGGTCAGTACTGAGGGAGTGCTACACTGTCAGAGGGTCAGTACTGAGGGAGTGCCGCACTGTCAGAGGGTCAGCACTGCTGACGCTATCAGACCTGCTGTGAATGTGCAGCATTTTCTGTTTTAGTTTCAGATTCCAGCATCTGCAGTAATTTGCTTTTATCTCAGGATCAAACTGGTCAAATCGTGACTGCTGGGCGCTCGCTCTGAGGACAGCTGGCACCTGGCATTGGCGAGCACCCGATTTTGATGCACAGCCCTGCAGTTGTTTCGAGCTAGGGCTTCTCTCTGTGACTCAGTGCGAATCATAGCTCCCAGACACAGAGAAGCGGATGGTCACAGGATGCGTGATACCATCTCTGCTTTGTTGCTGCACTCGTTGCACTGCCTTGCTGCCATGGAAGAGGTTTGCACACAGACCGAAGGGGTAAATGCAACAGCCAGCCTTTTGTAGCGCTGGTCAGCAGCAACATCCAGCAGCAAAGTGATGCTCTCTGGCTGCGGTTACTCGTGATTCCATCTCCACCACCTCGTCCCCCGACCTTTCCTGTTAGATGTCAGCCTAGATTCGCTTTTCAAATCGGTTCAGGTTCCAACCTCAAATTATTGACCCCAGCATACTGGCCGACATTCCCAGTGCCAGTGCCAAGGGAGTGCTGCAAGGCCAGAGGTACTGTACTTTAGATCGGATGTCAAACTGGGGGCTGTGTCTATCCTTTCAGGGGCGGGTTGCAGCATTATTCAAAGAAGAGCAAGGGAGATCTCCCCGCAATACAACAGAAAATGCTGGAAAATCTCCGCACGTCCGGCAGCATCTGTGCAGAGAGAAACAGAACTAGTGGGTACAATCCACCAGCCACACTGCGCGTGGCGGCTAGGGGGTTTTCACAGTAACTTCATTGAGTATTAATGTATGATAATAATCTTTACTATTGTCACAAGTAGGTTTACATTAACACTGCAATGAAGTTAGTGTGAAAAGCCCCTAGTCGCCACATTCCGGCACCTGTCCAGGTATACAGAGGGAGAATTCAGAATGTCCAGTTTATCTAACAAGCACGTCTTTCGGGACTTGTGGGAGGAAACCGGAGCACCCGGAGGAAACCCACGCAGACACGGGGAGAACGTGCAGACTCCGCACAGACAGTGACCCAAGCCGGGAATCAAACCCGGGACCCTGGAGCTGTGAAGCAACAGTGCTAACCACTGTGCTCCCGTGCTGCCCCTGTAAGCCTACTTGTGACACTAATAAAGATTATTATTATGAACTTGTTCAGAGAAGTTGAGAAAATAGTATTTTGTTTCATGCCCCTAGTTATCTTTCTCCTGGGCTTCTCTTCGCTTCAGGTTAACCCTGGAGATTAATCTTCTATTCCCAGAGTTTCCAGAGCTAGCATTGGCAACCCAACCACCTGGTGTCGTCTCCAAGTATAATTCGCAGCTCAGACATAAAGCACCCAGCTGTCCGTGCCTGGCCAAATCTCTCCTCGTCTTCCTCAGCCCCAAACCACCCAGCCCATTCCTGTTTTAACAGCTGTCTCCCTTCATTAACTGCGGCATTCCTCATTTGGCAAGTGGGAATTGGAGGTGCCGACTCACAGGCAGGCTGCCGAGCCGGGAATGCGGAGCTTAATGTTCCCAGGTTCAACAAAAAAAAAGGTGCTGATTGGATATGCAAGAGAGCAGCTGTTCGTGCTGTGGGAAGGAAAGCAAGGAGGGAGAATTCCATTCGGCTACAGTCAAGCGATCAGGTTGCCGGAACGGATTGTAAAGATGTCAAGTAATTTGTTCACTCGTGTGAAGGGTTCAGGTGCCAGGGAACAGAATATAAAACGAGCAGAAAACACTCTGCAGGTCAGGATCCGTCGACAGCACAAACAAGCTGATCTGACAGGTGCGGAACTTCAGACAGAGGTGAAAATAATGCAGCGTTTAGAAAAGGGGAGGACAAAGGGAGGGACGAAACGCTATGAATGCTCGCACACGTAAATGTACACACATGCCCATCTGTGTGCGCAAACAGACATGATCATCAAATACTAACATGCAAGCACTGAAATAGTGACAGGTGCGATGTGAATGCAACTCAATCCGATTCACCAAATCTGTTTGTTTGTAATCTCACACAGCGTCATTTAAACAATTAAGAATGTATGAATAAGAAAATGTGATGAGGTTCGACAGAGCGGCTAGTCAGAGACGTTTCCCAGGGTAGAGGGGTCAATTACTCGGGGGCATAGGTTTAAGGTGCGAGGGGCAAGGTTTAGAGGAGATGTACGAGGCAAGCTTTTTTACACAGAGGGCAGTGGGTGCCTGGAACTCGCTGCCGGAGGAGGTGGTGGAAGCAGGGACGATAGTGACATTTAAGGGGCATCTTGACAAATACATGAATAGGATGGGAATAGAGGGATACAGACCCAGGAAGTGTAGAAGATTGTAGTTTAGTCGGGCAGCATGGTCGGCACGGGCTTGGAGGGCCGAAGGGCCTGTTCCTGTGCTGTACATTTCTTTGTTTTTTGTTGATAGTTAGAATGATATCTCTTGTTTCCTTCAGACAGATCATTGAGCCTTCAGTCAGGAGGTGGGGTGGGACAGGAGACACACACTGAATCCTTAAACTGGGGTTAAAAACAGAATCTCTAATATTGACCCAGTCCTCATCGACTATGAGACAGACGGCACTAAAAAAAAACAGGTGACTCGAATGAACAGGTTCTTCCCGGAGGTGGAGGACAAATGTGAACGGTGCCAGAGGGGCCCGGCCAACCACCCCCACATGTTCTGGGCCTGCCCCAAACTTGTTGGGTTCCGGACAGCCTTCCCCGAGGCAATGTCCAAGGTTGTGGGAGTGAGGGTGGAGCCGTGCCCAAAAATGGCAATCTTCGGGGTATCAGAGCAGCCACAGCTACACACGGGGAAGAGAGTCGACGCCCGAGCTTTCGCTCCCCTAATCGCACGCCGGAGAATCCTGCTCGGCTGGCGATCGGCATCACCAACACCTGCAGACTGGCTGGCAGACCTGGCAGAATTTCTCCACTTGGAGAAGAACAAATACACCATCCGAGGGTCGGACGAAGGCTTCCTCAAAGCATGGGGGCCTGTTCCAAGGCTTGTTGGAATCGAACGGCGAGTAGGGAAAAAGTGAGAGAGGGGAGAAGCCAGACAGGGACACAACTCGTGGGGGAGGAACAGAGGAGGGAACTCAGGGGAACTATAGGGAGAAACACGGGATGGTAAACCCACAAGGCCGGCAAGCGGAAACATAAAGAGGAGGGGCGGGAAAGGGAGAATAAGAACTTGGGGCAGAACACCCAGAACGAAAGAGGAGGGTTGCTAAGGAGGGGCCAGGGAGGGGGGACGGGGTGAAGAGAAAGGGGGGGGAGGAGGAATCACCAAGATTGATAATATGTATATAAGAATCACACGCGCTATAAATATTGAACGTAAAGTGTTACTGTGTATAAATTGAAAATGCCAATAAAATTTTTTTTTAAAGCGATCTGCTCATTGTCACATTGCTCATTGTGGGATCTTGCCATGCACACATTGGCTGCCACATTTACCGAGGGAGTGTTGCACTGTTGGAGGTGCCATCTTTCAGGTCAGACATTAAATTGCCCCATCTGCCGTGTCAGGTGAATACAAAAGATCCCAGCTAGGACAATATTTCCGCCTCGTGTCCCGGCCAATATTTATGCCTCAGTTTCAAAGACAGATTCTCTGATTATTTTCACGTTATTGTTTAAGGCAGCTGCTCTGCACAGTGTGGCTCCCACGTTCCCTACTTTACACCACTGACTCCATTTCATGTCTCACAATTGTGTTGACGCACTCAGAGGGTAACATGACCATAAGACCATAAGACATAGGAGCAGAATTTGGCTTAGAAAGGGTGTGGCAGAGTTTGTACCTGACACGTAGCACCTATCTTTACAAAGTGGAAATATTTAAAAATCAATCCATACTGGGATAAAGGTGGTCAACACGAGTGATCCAAACCACATTCAGGTACCTGGGGATCCAAGTGAGCCACATCTGGAAGAGGCGCCATAATGGAACCTCTCCAGCCTGGTGGAGGAGGTGAAGGTAAGGAAGTGTTGTTGCAACTGTACAAGGCAAGGTGAGACCGCACCTGGAGGATCGGGCACAGTTTTGGTCCCCTTATTTGAGGAAAGATGTAGAGGCATTGGAGGCAGTTCAGAGGAGGTTCACTAGGTTGATTCCAGAGGGGTTTGTCGTATGAGGAGAGATTGAGTAGTTTAGGCCTATACACTCTCGAGTTTAGAAGAATGAGGGGAAATCAAATTGAGGTATAGAAGATGCGAAAAGGTCTGGATAAAGTAGACATGAAGCGGATGCTTCCTCGAGTGGGGCATTCTAGAACAAGGGGTTATAGTCTCAGGGGGGCTGGTTTAGCACAGGGCTAAATCGCTGGCTTTGAAAGCAGACCGAGGCAGGCCAGCAGCACGGTTCAATTCCCGGACCAGCCTCCCTGAACAGGCGCCGGAATGTGGCGACTAGGGGCTTTTCACGGTAACTTCATTTGAAGCCTACTTGTGACAATAAGCGATTTTCAGTTCATTTCATTTTCATAAGAGGTAGCAAATTTAAAACAGATTTGAGGGAAAAAACTACTTCTCCCAAAGGGTTGTGAGTCTGTGGAATTCGCTACTCCAGAGTGCGGTGGATGCTGGGACAGTGAGTAAATTTAAGGAGGATTTTGACAGATTTTTAATTGGTAATATAGAACATAGAACATAGAAAATACAGCACAGAACAGGCCCTTCGGCCCACGATGTTGTGCCGAACCTTTGTCCTAGATTAATCATAGATTATCATTGAATTTACAGTGCAGAAGGAGGCCATTCGGCCCTTTGAGTCTGCACCGGCTGAAGGGTTCTGGAGGACGGGCAGGACGGTGGAGTTGAGGCCGGGATGGGATCAGCCATGATCACATTGAACAGTGGAGCAGACTCGAGAGGCTAAATTGTCAACTCCTGCTCTGCGTTCATGTGTTCTAAGAAATAACGACTCTGGCTGATTTCACCATCCAGCTCTTGGTCTGTAGCCCTATAATAACAGCATCTCAAGCACAAATCTGGTGTTCTTAATCAATAAGGGGATTTTCTTGATTAATATGAAGATCAGGCCTTACGGGGGAGAAGGCAGGAGAATGAGGGTGAGGAACAGATCAGCCATGATCGAATGGAGGAGCAGACTCGATGGGCCGAATGGCTTACTTCTGCTCCAATATCTTATGAATTTATGAACTTAAGAGGGACCTGCAAAGATGGGACTCTCTCCCTCTTTCGGTCAAAATGAACATGCTGGCGAGGTTCCTCTTCATATTGAGATCACTCCCGATCTTCATAGAGTTTCATAGAAACTACCCCAGGATCTTCATCCCCATATCCTTCTTCACCAGGGTCGACAAGTTACTCATGGTCTTTGTCTGGGGAAAAAGTTCCTAGGATGCCCAAGACCATCTTACAGCAAGGACGACACTTGGGAGGCCTGGCCCTACCGTACTTTCTATTCTACCACTGGACGTCAACAGCGGAGAGGGTGAGGGGGTGGCTAAGGGAACCGGTGGTGGACTGGGTCCGAATGGAGGAGGCGTCCTGCATGGGGACATCTCTCCGAGCGCTGGCCACTGCACCCCCCACCCCCCTGCCCCCACACACACACTCCAGGAGTCCAGTGGTAGTGGCCACATTAAGGACATGGAACCAACTCAAGCTCCTTTTCAAACTTGTCCATAGGTGTCCCCATCTGCAACAGCCACAGGTACACACCGGCGAGGATAGACGCCACATTTGGAACCTGAAGGGCGGACAGGGGGGCACTGAGAGTGAAGAACATGTCCGTGGACGGTAGACTGGCAACCCTGGGGGAAGTTTCAGAGAGGCTCCAACTCCCGAAAGAGAACAAGCTCAGATACCTGCAGCTGCGCAACTTTCTCCGCAAGGAGAAAAAAAAACATTCCCCCAGAGACCTGGACACACATTTCTGGACACAATGGTAGGGTTGGACAGGTTAGGGGGTGACAAACGTGGCAACACCTACGGAGGGCTCATAGACAAGATCGGGACCCCACTGGACGAGACCAGACGGAAATGGGAGGAGGAGCTGGACATGGAGAGAGGGGGGAGACCTCTGGATCGAGGCGCTGCACAATTTAGCCTCGCCAATCCACCTAATTGGACTGTGGGAGGAGACCGGAGCACCCGGAGGAAACCCACGCAGACACGTGGAGAACGTGCAGACTCAGACAGTCACCCGAGGTTGGAATCGAACCTGGGTCTCTGGAGTTGTGAGGCAACAGTGCCATCGTGCTGCCCTTGTTGGCATGGATAAAGGCTACGTTAGTTAAGAGAAGCAGAGAGTAGGGATAAACGGGTAATTTTCAGGTTGGCAAGTTGCAATTAGTGGAGTGCCACGGGGATGAGTCCTGGGGTCGCAACTATTTACAATCTACATCAACGGCTTGGATAAGGGGGTGGGATGTGTGGTGGCGGGATTTGCTGATGACCATGAGAGACAGGAAAGTAAACTGATGAGAGATAAAGAATCTGCAAAGGGTATAGAGAGGTTCAGTGAATGGGCAAAACAGGGATGGTTGGCGTGTGATTCTGGAAAATGTGAACTTGTCCACTGGAGGAAGAATAGAAAAGCAGTTCACTAACTGGAGAGAGATTGATACAGAGGGATAGACAAGGGTCAAAGGTTATGGGGGTCAGGGGGGGGCGGACGGAGAGGAGGAGTTGAGACCAGATGACCCATGATCTTATTGAATGGTGGAGCAGACTCGATGGGCTGAATGGCCTATGCCTGCTCCTGAGGCCTGCAATCCTCAGCCTTATTGACCAACATTCTGTCTGACTCAACCTGGAACATATCCAATGACCCAGCTTCCAGCTCTCTGGGCATGAGAATTCCAAAGGTCGAGGACCCTCTGGAGAGAATAAATTGCTCCTCGTCCTCAAATGGGAAACCCCATCGCCTCACCAATTCTCTACACAATTGCAGTAAAACATCCCCATTCCTATTCTTACTCAAATCCTCTCGCTATGAGGGCCAACATACATTTGCCTTCTTTACTGCCTGCTGTACCTGCCGCTTACTTTCAGCGACTGATGCACGAGGGCACCAGGTCTTGCTGAGTATCCACTTCTCTCAAGTTACACCCATTCAAATAATAATCTGCCTTCCTATTTTTGCTACCGAAGTGGATAACCTCACATTTATCCACATTATACTGCATCTGCCATGCATGTGCCCACTCACTCAGCCTGTCCAAATCCCGCTGAAGCATCTCTGTATCCTCCTCACAGCTCACCCTCCCACCCAACTTTGTATCATCAGCAAATGTGGAGATAATACATTTAGTTTCATCATCCAAATTATTAATATATAATGTGAGCAGTTGGGGTCCGAGCACAGATCCCTGCGGTACCCCACTGGCCACTGCCTGCCAATCAGAAAATGAACCATTTATTCCAACTTTTTGCTTCCTGTCTGCTAACCACAAGACACCACCTGGAATCCCATGCGTTTACCTTTACATAGTAATCGGCTATGTGAGACCTTTTCGAAAACCTTCTGAAAGTCTAACTAAACCACATCCACCGCTTCTCCCTGGTCAACTCTACTAGTTACATCTTCAAAGAATTCTAGTAGATTTGTCAAGCATGATCTCCCTTTCATAAATCCATGCTGCCTTTGTCTGACTATACCAATGCTTTCCAAATGCTGTGCTGTGAAATCCTTGATAATGGACTCTAGCAATTTCCTTACTATTGCCGTTATGCTCACTGTTCCCTGTTTTCTCTCAACCTCCCTTTTTGAATAGCGGGGTTATATTACCTACCCTCCAATCTGTAGGAACCAATCCAGAGTCCAAAGAATTTCATAAAAAGACCACCAATGGGTCTACTATTTCTAGGGCCACTTCCTTAATTAATAATAATCTTTATTATCACAAGTAGGCTTACATTGTAATGAAGTTACTGTGAAAAGCCCCTAGTCGCCTCATTCCAGCACCTGTTCGGGTAGACAGAGGGAGAATTCAGAATATCCAAATTACCTAACAGTACGTCTTTCTGGACTTGTGGGTTGAAACCGGAGCACCCGGAGGAAACCCACACAGACACGGGGAGAACGTGCAGACTCTCCACAGGCAGTGACCCAAGCTGGGAATCGAACCTGGGACACTGGTGCTGTGAAGCCACAGTGCTAACCACTGTGCTACCGTGCTGCCCCGAAGTACTCTGGGATGAAGATTATCAGGCCCTGGAGATTTATCCGCTTTCAATCCCATTAATTTTCCCCAAACCACTTATTTACTAAACCAATTTCCTTCAGCTCCTCACTAAAACGTCTCAGAACTTTACATTATTCATGTCTTCCTTTGTGAAGACTGAAGCAAAGTACAAATTTAGTTCCTCAGCCATTTCTTTGTTCCCCGTTATAAATTCCCCCGTTTCAACCTCCACATGGGCAAGGCTAAGCCGAATGCAACATGAAAGTGGTGCACAGGGCACACCTAACTGGAACTCAAATGAGCAGGAGCTTCTCGGAGGTACAGGACAAATGTGATCGGTCTGCCGGTCTGGACATGCCCCAGACATGTCGGTTCTGGACAGCCTTCTTTGAATCAATGTCCCATGTTGTGGTGGTGAGGGTGGCACCAACATGTAAATAAAACTGGCGGACAACCAAGCCAATGTACATCCAAAAGGAGAGCAGGGATAGAGGCGAGATTGGGTACCCTGGGTACTCTTGCATGTAACACCCCTGCCTCCCATTTTCAGATTGTGCTGTCATATGTAAATAACTAAAACGCTAAAAATATGTAATATAAAATACAAAATCAATAAAATAAGGTCTATTGCTTTTTCTTGCTAACTTGTATGCCTCTTTGAATCTAATACAAGCTCTAATTTCCCCTGTAAGCCAGGGTTTGGCCACAATTCCCTTGCTACCCTTGCGCCAAATAGGAATAAACAACTTTTGGAGTTCATCTATTCATTCCTTGAATGCTGCCATTGCCTGTCCGCTGTCCTTCCTTTCAGGATTCACATGGAGTGAATCGAATTGGTCAAAGACTGACATCGATGATGCTAGGGACCTCTGCAGGAGGTGGAATTCTGCTTTTCTGGAAGAATAGCGACTGCTATCGAGTGCGGGGAAGTTTAAAAAATCTAAATGAAAATAATTCATGCCTAAATGGCCACAAAAGGCTTTAAGAAAATTCAGCAAATTTCACTTCCCTTTTTTTTAAGGTTAAGAAATTGTCGCCTGCACATTATCTACATAATGTAAAATGGTGCAATAAATAAAGAGAACAAGATTCTAGAACACGATTGTTTCAAAAGGGAACACGATTCTTGAGAGGAGGATTTGAAAGAATATCAGGGTTTTCAAGGGTTGTGCTGTGGCACGCAATTATGTTATGCTATTTCTGAAATGTTCCCCCAATGGGTAATGAATTTCTGGTTCATTTTCTGTTTACTGGTGATGTCGGTTGAGGAAAGGCATGAGGATCACTTCCTGTTCCTCAAATACTGCTGTGGGATGTTTCATTTCGACTGGACTCACCAGCGCAGAGAGAGAGAGAGAGAGAGGCAGGAGACGGAAGACAATCGGTTTAGGCTTAGTTCATGGTTAATCTCCAGGACTGCACTTTCCTTCATGCTGGACGGAGTGTCAGTCTACACGTTTCCGCTAACCAGAGAACCACGGGCCACAGTCTGAACTATCCGCCATTTAGGATTGAGATGAAATTGCTTCACTCTTTGGCATTCTATTTTTAAATAAATTTAGAGTACCCAATTCATTTTTTTTTCCAATTCAGGGGTAATTTAGCGTGGCCAATCCACCTACCCTGCACATCTTTGGGTTGTGGGGGCGAAACCCACGCAGACACGGGGAGAATGTGCAAACTCCACACGGACAGTGACCCAGAGCCGGAATCGAACCCGGGACCTCGGTGCCGTGAGGTATCAGGGACTCTTTGGCATTCTCTACCTCTCAGAGGAGAGTGGTGCTCAATCATTCAAGCCAGAGATTGATCTATTCTTGGGTATTAAAGGGAATGGTAAGGATGTGGGGAGAGTTCAGGAAGGTTCTAAGAATGAAGTGCATTCATGGTCTTATGAAATGGCCTATTCCTGCTCCTAATTCTTATGTTCTTACATGGAGCGTGAACCCACAAACTTCTGTTTCCATCACGGAAAGTGGTGAGAAAGTAATGCAACTGTGAGACAATAATGGGAAGATAATAAGCTAAAGCAGGAGACAGTGCAATAAAACATCATTTCAACACGGTGAGGAAGTAGGGAGGAAGGGTGAGTGTAAGATGGGATTAGGAGGCACGCAAGAGAGAAGATGAGACAAGTCCTAGATGTGCACATCACAATAAAAATCTGTCCTGGTCCACCCACATCGACACTACCACCAAGAAAGCACAAGGCCTATACTTCCTCAGGAAACTAAGGAAATTCGGCAAGTCCACATTGACCCGTACCAACTTTTACAGATGCACCATAGAAAGCATCCTATCGGGCTGCATCACAGCCTGGTATGGCAACTGCTCGGCCCAGGACCGCAAGAAACTTCAGAGAGTTGTGAACACTGCCCAGTCCATCACACAAACCTGCCTCCCATCCATTGACTCCATCTACACCTCCCGCTGCCTGGGGAAAGCGGGCAGTATAATCAAAGATCCCTCCCACCGGCTTACTCACTCTTCCAACTTCTTCCATCGGGCAGGAGGTACAGAAGTCTGAAAACACGCACGAACAGATTCAAAAACAGCTTATTCCCCGCTGTCACCAGACTCCTAAACGACCCTCTTATGGACTGACCTGATTAATACTACACTCCTGTGTGCTTCACCCGATGCCGGTGTCTATGTATTTACATTGTGGACCTTGTGTTGCCCGATTACGTATTTTCTTTTCATGTATTAAATGATCTGTTTGAGCTGCACACAGAAAGTTACTTCTCACTGTACCTCGGTACACGTGACAATAAACAAATCCAACCATCCATCCATCCTGCAGGATAGGCAGCACCTGAAGGATATTTTCTCATATTTGGGGAAATTAATCAATATATTGACAAGGGCTGAGTTCTGGCCCAGCAGATCCGAGATCTATCATCTGTACATTTAGTGGCTGGGTTAGACTGTAGGCCGTCTGTGGAAGAAGCTGGATGGCTAGGTGAATCGGCTCTAGTTCCATTGCTTTATATTCCCATAATGTCTGCATTTAATGCAATCACACTAAATACATTGAACACATTCAGTGAACACGTTTCTACTAAGCTTCAAACGATTTGGAACGTTTTGCCTCAGAGGAAGATAAACATGCAGTGTGAAAGTTAGTCGATTTTAGTGTTAAAACCAATCAATTCGGAGAACAAACTGAACGGAAGTTTAATCAACGTCTGGTTACGGTGGTCACCTCAGTTACATTATTTTAAATTCTCAACCACTGGTGTAGCAATGGGCCAGCTGGTTCATCTACAAGCTTGACTTGAAGTCAGACGTTTCGAGGCCTATTTAAGAACTCGTACATCCACCAAGCTGTCCCATTCATACATGGGTAGGGAGCCATGTATTGGTATCGGGGCTGGGAAGAGGAAGGAGAAAAATAAAGTCATTCCCATAGCAACTTCCACACCCTCAGGATGGTTCAAAGTGAGTCACAGCCGATGAAGTATTTTTAAGGATAGTCGCTGTCATATAAGCAGCCAAATTGTTCATAGCAAGGTCCCGCAAATAGCGATGAAATAAAGGCTGGGTAATCGGGTTAGGTTGGGGATAAATCCTGACCAGGACGCTGGGAGAACTGCCCTCCTCTTTACAGTGCTGTGGGATCTTTTGCGTCCACCACAGGTGGCTACCAGGATGTTGGCTTAAAGTTTCTGATAATAAAGAGCACCTTCGACAGTGCAGCACTCCCACACCACTCCCACACTGTTGCCCCAAAGTGGTATTAGTCAAGGAAAAGCTGAAATCAGCCAGAGGTTCTTTATTATAATGCATGTCGAAATAAGATGCCTCGGCCCTCCGGTGGTGGCAATGTGCTGAATGGACGCAGACGCTGCGAATTCCGATGGGGCCCTGGATTATCCTGGATTATCTGCCCTTCCGCCCGATGTACGGGCGTTTATTTTTGAGGTAATAAAGGCAATGGAGTGGGGGGTGCTTTGGCCCGAATCCGGGCAACCATGGAGAAGTTGGACCAACAGATGGAGGTACATGAGGAGATGATTCAAAACAGGTGGAGGCAGCGCTCTCCGATCACAGTGATCGGATTGTCTCTGGAAGCAGAGGTGACGGGGAGTGGAGGGCACTAACGGTCAAGGTTACCGATCTGGAGAACCACTCCAGGTGGCAAAGCGTTGGGCAGCTGGAGGACCTGGAGGGCCGAAACTCCATGGACTTTATGTCCAAGACGTTTGGAGAGTTGGTGGGGGAGGAGGGCTTTTCAAGACCTCCTGATTTGGGGCGTGCCCATAGATCACGGAGGCAGCCACCTCAGGTGGTGGTTCCATCAATACCTGGATGAGGAGCGGGTCCTGAGGTGGGCAAAGGATTATCGGGACTGTAGATGAGAGGGTCAGGCCATCAGGATATACCAAGATCCTGGGACAGAGCTGGTGAGAAAACGTGCGGCGTTTAATAAGGCCAAGACTGCGCTGTACAAGAACGTGAGTTTTGGTGTGGTGTATCCAGCTCGTCCGAGGGTAACTTTTAACAACAGAGATTATTATTTTGATGCACTGGAAGATGCAAATTTGTCAGGAAGCACGGACTGGGGATGAACGAAGGTGTTTGCGGACTATGGAGTTTGTTATTTGTTTATGGTTATGTCCGACTGTTCTTGTACCTGGTAGGGGATTTGTGTAATATGGGTTTAGGATTGTGCTTGTCAATGGGTGTTTGTAAGGGGTGGAGTTGGGGATGATATTTTGTACTGTACCGTTTTTGGGGGAGGGGTTTGTGTATTGTTGTCTTTTCCTCTAAGATTCTGTATTAAATTTTGGTTTGGGGGGGGGGGGGGGGGGGGTGTTGATCGTCGACATATTGTTCTGTTGACTTTAATTTTTTTTTGTAAGGTTGAGCTTAGGTTTTTGGTTTTGTTTTGCTCGATATGTTCAATGCTTCCATATCTCGGGGAGTGTTGCCACCCACATTGACACAGGCTTCGATTTCCTTGATCCTGAGGCAGGACAAGGATCCCAGGGAATATGGGTCATATCGGCCGGTCCCGTTGTTAAACGTTAACATTAATTGTTTGTGAAGGGGCAGCACGGTGGCACAGTGGTTAGCACTGCTGCCTCACGGCGCCAAAGTCCCGGGTTCAATCCGAGCCCCGGGTCACTGTCCGTGTGGAGTTTGCACATTCTCCCCGTGTCTGCGTGTATCAGGAGGTTGTTAAATGCTGTGTCGATTCCCTCCTCGGAGAGCAAACCAGAGGTGATCATTTTGATGGATGTGGAGAAGGTGTTTGTCAGGGTTGAGTGGGGAAACCTCGGAGATCTTCGGGGGGTTTGACTTTAGCCCTAAATCTGCATCATGCATTGAACTTTTATACTGGGCCCCCTCCGCAAGTGTATGTACCAATACCCTGAGTCCAGGTTGGCCACGCTAAATTGCCCCTTAATTGGAAAAAAGAAAGAATTGGGTACTCTAAATTTATATTTTTTAAAGTGGGGTGCTCTTTCCAAGGGCCGTGCAGCCTCGATGGGCCGAATGGCCTCCTTCTGCATTGTAAATTCTATGATTCAATGATTCTCTGACATACAAGGACAACTCTGGGCGGCTCGGTGGCGCAGCGGTTAGCACTGCTGCTTCACGGCGCCGAGGTCCCAGGTTCAATCCCGGCTCTGGGTCACTGTCCGTGTGGAGTTTGCACATTCTCCCCGTGTTTGCGTGGGTTTCGCCCCCACAACCCAAAGATGTGCAGGGTAGTTGGATTGGCCCATAATTGGAAAAAATTAATTGGGTACTCTAAATTTTAAAAAAAGAAGAGAAAAAAAAAATACAAGGATACCTCAGCAGAACATGAAGATGGTGGACATTGACAACTGGGAAAGACTCGCTGGCGATGACAACATCTGGAGGCTGACTGTCTGGTGGGCCATTGGAAGAGGCTCACTCAGCTAACCACTTGGAAAGCTGAGAAGGGAACCCAGAGGCCTGGAAATCGTGCACCTTCTCAACCCAAGGCCTTCACGGCAGCATGTGGATCGGACATGGTAATGCCAGCGGACATGGTAATGCCAGCGTACATGGTAATGCCAGCGTACATGGTAATGCCAGTGGACATGTGATGCCAGCGTACATGGTGATGCCAGCATACATGGTAATGCCAGCGTACATGGTAATGCCAGCGTACATGGTAATGCCAGCGTACATGGTAATGCCAGTGGACATGTGATGCCAGCGTACATGGTAATGCCAGCGTACATGGTAATGCCAGCGTACATGGTAATGCCAGCGTACATGGTAATGCCAGCGTACATGGTAATGCCAGTGGACATGTGATGCCAGCGGACATGGTAATGCCAGCAGACATGGAAATGCCAGCAGAATGGGGCTCCTGCCTCACACCCCAGGTGATGTTGAGCACAGCGTTGACCACCATAGTGCTAATTGTCACCTTACAAGACAAGGCTGCTCCTGTTCTCCTAACACTGTGGCAATGTTTTCAGATCTACCAATGGATAGGGAGTAATGAGTGACTGAAAGGGATGAATTAAGACTACTACACAAAAATATCAGGCACCACTCTGGCAGCTTTCCTCTGCCTTGTGGGATGATAGTTTGTACCTGGTTTGGGGGGGGGGGGGGGCGGGGGGGGATCAGCTCTGGCTCAATAGAAGGTGTGTGTCCTCTTGTGCCAACTTGTTTCTGAATTTCAGCCGATATTGCTGGCTAGCAGCAATGTAACAGAGACAAATGTGTAGTTTGCTCCGAGTCAGTGCACAGCTGCTCCATCAGTGAATATTCAGCTGTGCCCCAATTAGAATTAATATCAATTCATGCAACACTTTTCACATCTGCACCATCACAAAGTGCTTCGGACACCAGGCCGGCACGGGGGCGTGGCAGTTAGCACTGCTGCCTCACGGCGCCGAGGACCCGGGTTCGATCCCGGCTCCGGGTCACCGTCCGTGTTGGAGTTTGCACATTCTCCCCGTGTCTGTGTGGGTCTCACTCCCCACAACCCAAAAGATGTGCAGGGCAGGTCGATTGGCCACACTAAATTGCCCCTTAATTGGGGGGAGAAAAAAATGAATTGGGCACGCTAAAAAAAATTTTTTTTTAAACAAACTGCTTCAGACACAATTCAATACTTTTAAAATGTCAGAATATGGAAATTGGCAGCAGCCATTTTACACACATTTAGCTTATGTCAGCAATAATGAGACAGATGACCAATTTGGGGGCCTTAGGTAACGGATCAAGGATCAATTTTACTTTAAATAGTGCTGGAGGACACTTCAACCTGAACAGATAGAATTTGATGTCTCATTTCAAAGTAAGTCAGCATCTGTGATGGTACTACACAGTGCTCAAAATACCCTCCTCGCCAGACACAACCAACACCTGGAAGAGCAACATCTGGATGGGTCCTGTTCGGCCTTTTTAAACCTCGCCGTTCAAGTGTGCAAAGTTCCTGCACACAGACTGTGCAGTGGCCATGGTGAAAAGTTGCAACATCTGGTGCATGGTGTTGCTGCCCCCGGGGCTGTTATACACACACCACTTCCCAAAACACAGAATCCAACTCAGACGGGATACGAAAGCGCCTCTGCTGGTAACACAAAATTCCTTCCAACACCAGGTGGACGCCTCCGGAGCAACCTGCCAAGAAATGACTCGTCTGCCACTACAATGGTCGTTCTCGTAACTTGGGTCGAACAAAATTAAAATTGAGGGCTAGTTTGACAGTACCTCCTGATTTTTTTTTTTTACCCTGAGCAAGAGTGGGGAACTGCTTCAGGGGGGAATTAAATGTGCACCAAATCCCATTGCCCTGCCTCTATCCCATGACTTGCTGTTACAAAATAACAATAATTGTTAACAGAGAGTGTGCAGTTACCGGAAATTGGATTCCTGAGAGTTGAATAGGAATTGCTTCGTTGTCCCGGTTTTCTCTCTCTTCCTGGAGTAATCTGACGAAGGTGCAGAGTATTTAGGAAAAGGATCCGGTTGGAAGTCTGATTGTTTAAGCAAACATTAAGCTGCTGAAATTGACAGCAGCGCCTGTAAGTTTCCCAGTAAACCCTGGAGATGGTTCTTCCTGCTACGAATCATTCAGCTTTTGTTTAATCCTCTCAAACGCTGAAACAGTCCCCCACCTTCCAACAAAAACACCCCCGCTCCCTCCCTCCCTCTTCCCTTTAGTATCTGCCGTTCCTATTTCTCAAATGAACACTTTCTTCATCTCGGGCTTTACTGCCCCAGTTTCCTTCCTCTCGATTGTGAATGTGTCAAACCAACCTCGCTTAACCCTGCAGGTGCTGGACTTGTGCATCAGTTCATCTCTCTCCCTCTCTCTCTTTTCTCCCCCTGTTTCAGCCACACTTTTAGACGGACCCTGCGAGAGAACTATTTGGAATTCTTTTTTTTTCTTTTCAAACTTGGGCTCACATTTGCAAATTCAACATTGTAATGGGCACAGTGCAGATTAACATAGAATTCACAGTGCAGACGGAGGCCATTCGGCCCATCGAGTCTGCACCGGCCCTTGGAAAGAGCATCCTACTTAAGGCCACACCTCCACCCAATCCCAGTAACCCCACCTAACCTTTTGGACACTAAGGGCAATTTAGCATAGCCAATCCACCTAACGTGCACATCTTTGGACTGTGGGAGGAAACTGGAGCACCCGGAGGAAACCCACGCAGACACGGGGAGAACGTGCAGACTCCGCACAGACAGTGACCCAAGCAGGGAATCGAACCTGGGACTCTGGAGCTGTGAAGCCACTGTGCTAACCACTGCGCCACCGTGCAGGGTTGGACACACCTGGACAACTTTCCACATTGCCGGGTGGGTGCCAGTGTTGTAGTTGTACTGGAACAGCCTGGCTTGTGCGGCTAGCTGTGTACAACCTTCAGTACTGTTGCCCGAAGGTTGTGAGAGCCCAGAGCCCTTATAGTGTCCAGTGGCTTCAGCCCTTTTCTTTTTCGTATCATGTGGAGTGAATCAAAGACATAGTTTTAGGATAAAGGGTAGCAGATTTAAAACAGAGATGAGAAATTACTTCTCTCAGAGTGGTGAACCTGTGAAATTCGCCACCCCAGAGTGCAGTGGATGCTGGGGCATTGAGTAAATTTCAGGAGGAGATGGGCAGATTTTTAATTAGTGATGAGTTGAAGGGTTACGGGGAAGGGGCAGGAGAGTGGAGTTGAGGCCGCGAGGAGATCAGCCACGATCGCATTGAACGGCGGAGCGGGATCGAGGGGCTGAATGGCCTAATCCAAGTTACGTTCTTATGAATTGGTTGAAAACTGGCATCTGTGAAGCTGGGGACTTCAGGAGGAGGCGGAGATGGATCATCGACTCGGCACTTCTCGCTGAAGGTGCTGCAACATTGCCATTGCTGACGCACTGGACTCCCTGATGATTTGAGGATTGGGAGATTTGTGGAGCCTGCTCCTCCAGTTAAATCTATTCCCATTCATGACTGGACATGGCACGGCGTAAAGCTTTGATCTGCTCCATTGGTTGTGGGATCACTTGTCGCAGGTACTCCTGAGTTGTAGCTTCACCAGGTTGGCACAATTTCCAGCTACACCTCATGTTGACCCTGCCATGCTCTCCTCACTTCATTGAACCAGGGTTGATCTTTATGGTGGTGGCATGGTGGGGATAGACCGGATCATGAAGTTAATAATCTATAATAATCTTTATTAATGTCACAAGCAGGCGTACATTAACACTGCAATGAACACTGGTTTAGCACAGTGGGCTAAACAGCTGGCTTGTAATGCAGATCAAGGCCAGCAGCGCGGGATCAGTTCCCCGTACCGGAGTCCCCGATCAGGCACCGGAATGTGGCGACTAGGGGCTTTTCACAGTAACTTCACTGAAGCCTGCTTGTGACAATAAGCGATTAGTATTATTATTATTATTACGTTACTGTGAAAATCCCCTTGTCGACACACTTTGGGTACACAGAGGGAGAATTCGGAATGTCCAATTCACCTACAAACACGTCTTTTGGGACTTGTGGGAGGAAACCGGAGCACCCGGAGGAAACCCACGCAGACACGGGGAGAACGTGCAGACTCCGCACAGACAGTGACCCAAGCCGGGAATCGAACCTGGGACCCTGGAGCTGTGAAGCAACAGTGCTAACCACTGTGCCACCGTGTTTAGAGCATTGTTGAATCCAATTCTGCTGCAGATCACCCACAGTGCTTCATTGACGCTCAGTTTTTAAGTTGCGCGATCTGTTCGAAATCTATCCTATTTAGCACGATGCCAGTGGCAGGCAACACGATGGAGGGTATCTTCAATGTGAAAATGGGACTTTGCCTCAGGAAGGAGTCTGCGGTAGCCATTCCTATCAATACTGTCATGGACAGATACATCTGGTACAGATGCATCTGGTACTGGTCGGATAAGATCAAGTAAGCTATTCCCTCTTGTTGGTTCCCTCACCACCTACTGCGGATCCAGTGCACCAGCTATTCCCTTCAGGACTTGTCCAGTTCAGTCTGTGGTGGCGCTGTCGACCCAGCACCGACCCCTGCGGTTCCCCACTAGCCACTGCCTGCCTATTGGAAAAAGACCTGTTAATTCCTACTCTTTGTCTCCTGTCTGCCAACCAGTTTTCTATCCGTCTCAATACACTGCCCCCAATCCCATGCGCTTTAATTTTGCACAATAATCTCTTTTGCGGGACTTTGTCAAATGCCTTCTGAATGTCCAAATATACCACATCCACTGGCTCCCCCTCATCAACTCTACCAGTTACATCCTCAAAGAATTCCAGTAGATTTGTCAATCATGGTTTCCCCTTTATAACTCCATGCTGACTGTCCGATCCTGCCACTGTTTTCCAAGTGCTCTGCAATAAAATCTTTGATAATGGATTCTAGAATTTTCCCCAATGCCGACGTCAGGCTGACTGGTCTATAATTCCATTTTTGCTCTACCTCCCTTTCTAAATATTGGGGTGACATTAGCTACCCTCCAATCTGTAGGAACGGTTCCAGTCTAGAATCTTGGAAGATGACCACCATTGCATCCAATATTCCTACAGCCACTTCCTTAAACTCTCTGGGATGTAGTTAATCAGGCCCGGTGGATTTATCAGCCTTCAATCCCATCAATTTTCCCAACACCATTTCTCTACTAATATTGATCTCCTTCAGTTCCTCCCTCTCACTGAATCTTGTGTTCCCAACATTTCTGGTATCTTATTTGTGTCCTCATTTGTGAAGACAGAACCAAACTATGTATTTAGTTGCTCAGCCATTTCTTTGTCCCCCTTTATAAGTTAATCTGCACGGTAGCCCAGTGGTTAGCACTGTTGCTTCACATAAACTTAATGTAGGGAAGAGTGAGCTTTTTGTAGTACAGTCAGGAGACCAGGAAAGGGGGATAGACGATCTACCGCTGAGGAGGGCGGAAAGGAGCTTTCGGTACTTGGGGATCCAAATAGCTAGGAGCTGGGGGACCCTGCATAAACTTAATCTGACGAGGCTGGTGGAGCAGATGGAGGAGGACTTCAAACGATGGGACATGTTGCCGCTCTCGCTAGCGGGTAGAGTGCAGTCGGTCAAAATGGTGGTCCTCCCGAGGTTTCTTTTTGTATTCCAGTGCCTTCCAATTGTAATCACCAAGGCCTTTTTTAAGAGGGTAGGCACGGCAGGCACGGGGAGAATGTGCAGGCTCCGCACAGACAGTGACCCAAGCCGGGAATCGAACCTGGGTCCCTGGCGCTGTGAAGCAACAGTGCTAACCACTGTGCTACCTTGTCGCCAAAAAATGGAGACCTCAGTGACAGGCAAAATTGCAACAAGGAGGTTAGGACGGAAACTGGGCTGAAGACGACAAAAGTACATAAAGTGAAGCAGGAACCGGTTGGGTGAGATTGTATTTGTAATTCTAAGCCTAGATATTGGGAGGAAGGAGTTGCAGCATTTTTGTTGGGAGGATGAATGAGACATAGAAGACAGAATATGAGCTAAAAATAGAAAATGTTGAAATTACTCGGGTCACGCAGCATCTGTTGAGGGAGGAACAAAGTTAACGCCTAAATTTAGTAAATTTTTAACAGTTAGAGGGCAGAATTAGAAATACAATAGGCGAAAGGGTGGAAAAAGACAAAAGCGATGATCTGAGATGGGGTGGAAGACAGGGAGAGATTTAAAGACGAGAGTTGGTGGTGCAAAGGCCAGAAGGAGTGATAATGCAACAAGAAACAAGAGATGTATCTAAAGGAAGTGTCGAGTGCAGAAACAGGAGGAACGAATAAAAATAAAACCAAAAGCTGCAAAAGAGAGTGAGGAAGTAAAGTGGGAGCAGAGATTGCAGTCTGAAATTGCTGAATTGGATGTTGAATCAGGAGGGCTGTAAGCTGCAATGATGTTACTCGAGCTTACGTTGAGCTTCACTGGATCATGGCAGGATGCAGATAACAGATTAGCATGGGAGCAAGGTGGGGAACTAAAATGACAGGTTTTCCGCTCCTTGACTCTGTCCCAAAAGTACAATTGGGACAGTGCCAGAACAGAAATAGGCAGGAAACTGGATCAAAAAGAGTTGCGTTTTTTGGAGAGATGGAATGGATCCAAGCAACAGGATCATTTTGGTTCAACTTTCAGCGGAATCAACAAGAACTCAGCTGACAAACAAGGATTAGTTAGAAAATTAAGGGTTAAATAACTTTTACAGAGCTACATGGCTCGGGTTCAGTTTCTGGCAATTGTAACACCCCAGATGTTGATAGGGGGGTGGGGGGGGGGGGGGGGGGGGGAATCAGTGCTGATAATGCCATTGAACGTCAAGAGGACATGGTTGGTTTCTCTCTTGTTGGAGATGGTCATTGTCTGCCACTTGTGTGGCACGAATGTTACTTGTCAGCCCCGAGCCTGGATGCTGCCCAGGTCTTGCTGCATTTGGACACGGACTGCGTCAGTATCCGAGTTGCCATAAATGCTCAGCAGGTTTGCTGCTGATTGCAGAATCCCCACTTCTGACCTTCTAACAGAGGGAAGTTCATTGATGAAGGGAAGGTAATTGTGGTGTTCTGGGACGGAGATGATTTGCGTCAACAATCACAAGCACCATCCTTTGTCCCAGGTATGATTCCAGCGCTGTGCAATAGAGAGTGGGACTGCGAAGTAGCTCAGGGGGGTACCTACCATTGGGTAGGTGGAATCCGAGCAGTCAAAACTGGTGAAACTTAACACTGGAAGAAAGCATCTCAAAATATGGTGTTAGGAGCTTTAATGGTCACACCCTGGTCATTTGTGGCCTGAACAGATTTGCTGCTCCCCATGTCGTTCGGTCTCTATTCATGTAACAAATGTGAATATCAATTGAGTTGAGATTCAGTTCTGTGCTGTCTCTTTTTCCCTTGGTATTGTAGGAAAAACAAACCAACAAGGGCATCTTATTAGGAGACAAAGGAGTCTTGATTTCCATCGCACAAGAGAGCCCAGGTATCAATACTCCATGCCAAAGTTGAAATTCACAAAGAAAAGTGTGCAGCGGTCATCTGGAAACTAAGGTACATTTTCCCTTGGATTAGGCTCAGGAAGTAAATGCATAAAAACCTATGAGAATCAATGCCTCCTCATCACTGTCAGACCTTAAGGTAACACTAAAGATGTGACCTAGTCGGAAAGAGTGGCGAGGAACCTCATTTATTTCCAGTTACTGGCAGAAATTATAGACACGAGTGTGGAAGTCAGAAGCCTTTTCATCAGGGGTTTCAAATAAAGGAAAAGGATATCCAAGATTTTACAGGTTCCCGATGGGGTAAACACTTTTTGCATTTGTTACAAAGATTCCTCACAAAGGTTTCATCTGGACAGAGAATAGGATTTGGGCCATTACGAAGATTAAGTGAATGTTATCCTTTGTTGTTGCATCACTGAAGTCCAACAATTCACAGTGCAAATTTACAGAAGATTTTAATGAAAGATAAACTTATTAAAAATTAACCTGTCAGCTTAACCTTGAAAAACAAACAAAATTCTGTTTTCCTTTAATCAATCGAGTCATGTCCATCTGACTGTTTTCAGAATGATACAAAAACACCAGGGAGTGAGTTTAGGTAATGAATCTTTCCTCTTATTCATTCTTCCCTTGAATAATTTGTTTAAGAATTCACTAAACACGAATATTTATGCTGCTCTTGTTTAGACAGGGAAGAATAATTTGCATTTATATAGAAAATTACCACATCATGTCTCAAAGCACTTTACAAACCAGTTAATTCTTGTGAAGTCACTTGTACAGAAAATACGACAATCAATTTGCGTCAAGATCTCAAATAGAGCATCAAGATGAATGGCAGTTCATCCATTACTTTGCTGGCCCTGTACTGATTGTTATACAGTACAAGGCATTGGTACCACTTTCTCTGCACAGGGCTAAATCGCTGGCTTTCAAAGCAGACCAAGGCAGGCCAGCAGCACAGTTCAATTCCCGTACCAGCCACCCCGAACAGGCGCCGGAATGTGGGGACTAGGGGCTTTTCACAGTAACTTCATTTGAAGCCTACTTGTGACAATAAGCGATTTCTTCTTCTTCTTCTTCAAGTTGTCTCGTGGGTTAAATGTCCAGCCCTTTGAACAAAAGCACAGCATTTCCGACAATGTGGTACACCCTTAGTACTGAGTTAGAGAGTGTCAGCCTGGATTATATGTTTAATTGTTTTAGCCACTTAACCAGAGGCCCCACTTTGTGACAAGTCTTGAAACGCAGTCAGCTCTCCAATTAGAAGTAGACCCAGCAAGAACCAGATGGAAACTATAGATCCCAACCCAAGCAGATCACTCGAAGTAAATGGGAAGCGCAGGAGTTGGAAGCTGGAGGTGGAGTTGAATATAGCCGCCCTCCAGAGAGAGCACAGGGAGCATTTGTCAGCCTTCACAATGAGAGAAATTACAACATGAAACAAGCCTTTTAGCCCAAACAGGTCATTGTCCGTCACACAAATAAAATACCTAACCTCTCAAACAAACTTACATTTTCACAGCACCTTTATCGTAGCGAACGCTTTTCACAGGAGCAATTAACAAAACCAAATCAGCTTAAGAAAAATTAGGGCAGGTGACAAAAGATTGGTCACAGGGATTATTTTCAAGGAACATGTGAAAGCAGGAGAGAGAGGTAGAGAGGTTTCGGTCGGAGGTTCCAGACCTCAGCCACCAAAGGCACAGCAACTAAAATCGGGAATAGGAAAGAAGCCATAATTCAGAGACTGAAACTACAGGGTTGGAGCCTGCTCCAGCGATGGCATTGGGCTGGTCATGGAGGGATTTGAAAGCGAGGGTGAGAATTTTAAAATTAAGGTTTCGTTGAACCAGAAGCCAGGTGGGTGAGAAGGAATTAGCAAGAGTTAAGTGCAGCCGAGTTTTGTATAAACTCAAGCTTATGGAAGGTCATCCGGAGTGCGTTGCAATAGCCAGGTCTGAACGTAACAAAGGCGTGGGTCAGGGTTTTAACAGACAAGCTGATGCAGGTGTCTTAGTCGGGTTTTAAAAATCTTTTACAGTACCCAATTCATTTTTTCCAATTAAGGGGCAATTTAGCGCGGCCAATCCACCTGCCCTGCACATCTTTGGGTTGTGGGGGCGAAACCCACGCAGACACAGGGAGAATGTGCAAACTCCACACGGACAGTGACCCAGAGCCGGGATCGAACCTGGGACCTCGGCGCCGTGAGGCAGCAGTGCTAACCACTGCGCCACCGTGCTGCCCGTGTCTTAGTTGAAAAAAAAATGAAAATCGCTTATTGTCACAAATAGGCTTCAATGAAGTTACTGTGAAAAGCCCCTAGTCGCCACATTCCGGCGCCTGTTCGGGGAGGCTGGTACGGGAATTGAACCGTGCTGCTGGCCTGCCTTGGTCTGCTTTAAAAGCCAGCGATTTAGCCCAGTGTGCTAAACCAGCCCCCCCCCCCCAGTGTGCTAATCCAGCCCCCATTGGGTTATGGAGGAAATAGGGTAGTCTTAGTGACGATGCCAATGTGGCCGGGAGCTCATGTTGGGATCAAATATATCTACAAGGTTCCAACAGTCATTGATTGATCCTTGCAGACATCAGAGGTGAGAACACAGGTGCAGGAAGGGGAGCCATTGCAGTGAATCTTGATCCCAATTGCAGCAGTGCATTTGCATAGCAAGAAAAACATTCTTCTCCTGGTCTAGGACTAGCGAGCACAGTCTTAAATTTATTCTGAGACTGAGATAAAGGGGAATTTCTTCTCGGAGGGTTGAGCATCTTGGAATTCCCTGCCACAGAGAACTGTCAGGGTTAGAGTCTGTGTGTATATCTAAGGCTGAGATAGATAGATTATTGATCAATCAGGGAATCAAGGGTTAGGGGGTGTGGTGAACCACTGTATTAGGGGATGTAAGGTAGGACCTGCACTACAGGTTTGCCGGTAGCCCCTGACGGCTGGCTCCGCCCACTAAGATCTGTATAAATATGCATGACCTCCAGTGCCCTGCCATTTCGCCAGCTGCAGCAGGAGGCCACACATCGGACTGTAATAAAGCCACAGTTGTACCCAATCTGCGTCTTTGTGCAATTGATTGCGCATCAGGGGGAAAGGACAGGAAAGTGGACGTGAGGAATATCGGATCAGCCATGATCCTATTGAATGGTGGAGCAGGCTCGAGGGGCCGAATGGTCTACTCCTGTTCCTATTCCTTATAGTCTTCATTTTCAGTCCGAAATCCTAAACTCAATGGTATAACAATGTTGCCTTGTGCGAGATCAATCACTGGATTAAGTAACAGACTGCTTTATCTACTGTCCCATCCCTTCACCTGAGAGCACTTCAATCTTTTACTGTTCTAATGCAAACAATGCTATTTTTACCCAATTCTTTCAACTTCCTCATCAAAGAGAGATCTTATATTAATTTGCACTGATGCTCTCTTGAATCAGCTTCCTCCCTATACTGACCTCAGAATGCATTGTGCACAAATTGTGGTCTTAACCATGACTTTATATCGATCTAACATTGCATCTTAACTTTATATTCGAGACCATTTGGCGTAAATGACCAGTATTGTATCCGTTAGTTTATTTTTATTATTAGAAGGTCGTATCTACCTCGAGTTGTGCTTTACAGACTTGTGAACTCAAACCTCCAAATGCAACTGTCCTTCTTACAAGGACACAAAATGTAAGAGAGCAGACAGCCCATCCAGCCTGCTCCACCACTCAATACAACCAAGGCTAACCTCGGCCTTCAACTCCGCTTTCCTGCCCATTCCCCATATCCCCTGAGTCGCCAAAAATCTATCTATCCTAGCCTTAAATACATTCAAGGATGGAGCACCCACAGGGTGGCAGAGTGGCTTGTTTTGTTATGCTCTTGTCGTAGCGTAAGCTGCTTCCTTGATGTGCACTCTGACAAAGGAAGGTTCAGACTTGGAGATAGTTTAATAAACGCGTTAAAGCTATTAACAATTCTCCTACATGGGTTTGACTCTCCTGTTAATCCTGTTATAGGTACTCAGACTAACGAACCACGTGGTGGATGTGATGTGTTTCAATCAACCCTGTCTGTACTCACTAAGCATCTCCACTGGAAAGAGACTGAGCATGTGTGCTGTGTCCTTTTATATGGGTTGGTGTAATGCCCCCCTGTGGTAGTGTCACGTCTGGATGTGTCTTGAATGCCCGTTGGTCATGTCCTATCTTACTAACCTATTGGTTGAATATCTGTGTGTCATGATGTATCTGGTGCTCCCTCTAGTGTCTAGCTAGTCTAAGTGTATTTACATTAACCCCTTTTGTATTTACAGTGATGCATATCACCACATGGTTAGCACTGCTGCCTCACGGCACCGAGGACCCGGGTTCGATCCCGGCTCTGGGTCACTGTCCATGTGGAGTTTGCACATTCTCCCCGTGTCTGCGTGGGTTTCGCCCCCACAGCCCAAAGATGTGCAGGCTAGGTGGATTGGCCGCGCTAAATTGCCCCTTAATTGGGAAGAAAATGAATTGGGTACTCTAAATTTATTTTAAAAAACAATGGCGCACCCACAATCCTCTGTGGTGGAGAATTCCAAAGATTCACAAACCTTTGAGTGAAGAAATTTCTCCTCATCTCGGCCCTAAAGGATCAGCCCCCTTCTCTTAAGACTATGCCCCCTGTGTTTTAGATTCCCCCACCAGCGCAAACAATCTCTCAGCGTTCACCCTGTCAAACTCTCCTTCAGTGGGTTTTGATGAGATCACCTCTCCATAAGATCATAAGACATAGGAGGTGAATTAGGCCATTCAACCCATCGAGTCTGCTCCACCATTCAATCATGTTCCTCCTGCAGAATGTTTGAGGTGAGGGACGCCGTCAGTGTTCCTGCTGATTTCATCTGTGGGAAGTGCACCCATCTCCAGCTCCTCAGAAACCGCGTTAGGGAACTGGAGCTGGAGCTGGATGAACTTCGGATCATTCGGGAGGCAGAGGTGGTCATAGATAGGAGCTTCAGGGATCTAGTTACTCCGAAGAATAAAGATAGATGGGTGACGGTGAGAGGGGTTGGGAGGAAGCAGTCAGTACAGGGATCCCCTGTGGTCGTTCCCCTTAGTAACAAGTATACCGCTTTGGATACTGTTGGGGACGACGACTTACCAGGGGTAAGCCATGGGGTACAGGTCTCTGGCACAGAGTCTGTCCCTGGTGCTCAGAAGGGAAGGGGAGAGGAGTAGAGCATTAGTCATTGGAGACTCCATAGTTAAGGGGATAGGTAGGAGATTCTGTGGGAACGAGAGAGACTCGCGGTTGGTGCGTTGCCTCCCAAGTGCCAGAGTCCACGATGTCTCAGATCGTGTTTTTGGGATGCTTAAGGGGGAGAGGGAGCAGCCCCAAGTCGTGGTCCACATAGGTACCAACGACATAGGTAGGAAAGGGGATAGTGATGTAAGGCAGGAGTTCAGGGAGTTAGGGTGGAAACTTAGATCTAGGACAAACAGAGTTATTATCTCTGGATTGTTCAAGTACTTTAGATGGGTGCGTTTTTGTCCAATGTGTGCAGGAGGGTTTCCTGACACAGATAGGCCAACGAGAGGCGAGGCCATATTGGATTTGGTATTGGGTAATGAACCAGGACAGGTGTTAGATTTGGAGGTAGGTGATGGTGATAGTGACCACAATTCGATTACGTTTACTTTAGTGATGGAAAGGGACAGGTATATACCGCAGGGCAAGAGTTATATCTGGGGGAAAGGCAATTATGATGCGATGAGGCAAGACTTAGGATGCATCGGATGGAGAGGAAAACTGCAGGGGATGGGCACAATGGAAATGTGGAGCTTGTTCAAGGAACAGCTACTGTGTGTCCTTTTTTTAAATAAAATATTTTTATTCTCCTTTTTCACATTTTCTCCCGCATTTACACCCATCAACAATAAACAATAATCAGCAAGATATGTCAATCCCCATAATAACAACGATCCCATCCGCCCACCAACCCCCAAACATCAGCCCGCATGTTTACATAAACAAATGACAAAAAGGAATCAGGGATTACCCATAGTCACCCTTAATCGACACAGCCCCCCTCCCCCCCACCCCCACCCCCCCCCAACTAATGTTCAATGTTCTCCAGTTCTTAAAAGTGCATAATAAATAGTGCCCATGACTTGTAGAACCCCTCCGAGCTTCCCCTCAGTTCGAACTTAACCTTCTCAAGAGTCAAGTATTCCAACAGGTCCCCCCGCCACGCCAGGGCACTGGGTGGAGAGGCTGCTCTCCATCCCAGCAGGATCCGCCTTCGGGCGATCAACGAGGCGAAGGCTATGATATCTGCCTCCGCTCCCGTTTCCAACCCTGGCTGGTCCGACACCCCGAATATGGCCTCCTGGGGACCCAGGTCCAGTTTCACACGCACCACCTTGGAAATTACCCTAAACACCTCCTTCCAGTACTCCCCTAGCTTTGGACAGGACCAAAACATATGAACGTGATTAGCACCCCCCCCCCCCCCCCCGCAATGCTCACACACATCCTCTACTCTTTCAAAATATCAGCTCATCCTCGCCCTCGTGAGGTGTGCTCTGTATACCACCTTCAGCTGTATCAGCCCCAACCTCGCGCACGAGGTGGAGGCATTCACTCTCCGGAGCACCTCACACCAGACCCCCTCCTCTATAACCTCTCCCAGCTCTTCCTCCCACTTTGCTTTGATCCCTTCCAGTGGTGCCTTATCCTCTTCCAGAATAGCTCCGTACACTGTTGACACTGCCCCCTTCTCCAGTCCCCTTGTCGTCAACACCTCCTCCAGCAATGTGGAGGCCGGTTCCTCTTGGAAGCTCTGTATCTCCTTCCTGGCAAAATCCCGAACCTGCATGTACCTAAACCCTTCTCCCTGCTCTAGCCCATACTTCGCTTCCAGCTCCCTCAATCCTGCAAACCGACCCCGAAGAAACAAATCTTTTAGCATCTTAATTCCCTTCTCTTCCCATTTCCGAAAACTTCCATCCCACCTCCCTGGCTCAAACTGTGGTTCCCCCGAATCGGCATTTCCCTTGACCCTGCCCCCAACCCGAAGTGTTGGCGAAACTGCCTCCAGATTTTCAATGAAGCTATTATTACCGGACTCCCTGAATATTTCCCCGGAGCTATCGGGAGCGGCGCTGTTGCTAGTGCCTTCAGCCCCGACCCCCTGCACAAACTCTCCTCCATTCTGACCCACTGAGAATCCACCCCTCTGACCCAGCTCCGCACTTTCTCCACATTCGCCGCCCAGTAGTAGTACAACAGGTTCGGGAGACCCAAACCCCCTGCCTGCCTTCCCCTCTGTAGCAGCACCTTTCTCACTCTGGCCACCTTCCCTCGCCATATGAATGAGGTAATCCTTCCCTCAATCTCCCTGAAAAAAGACTTTGGCAGGAAAATCGGTAGGCATTGAAAAATAAACAGGAATCGCGGCAACACATTCATTTTGACCGCCTGTACCCGACCTGCCAGCGACAGAGGAAGGCCGTCCCACCTTGCCAGATCGGCTTTCACTCTCCCCACCAAACTAGTGATGTTGTACCTGCGAAGCCTCCCCCACTCCCGGGCAACCTGCACCCCCAGATACCTAAAATGAGTCCCTGCTCTACGGACTGGCAGCCCCCCCCCCCCCCCCCCCCCCCCATCCCTGCCCCCACCCCCGGCCGAGACACCACAAAGTACTCACTCTTGTCCAGGTTCAACTTGTACCCCGAGAAAGACCCAAATACCCGCAGTAGCTCCAATATTCCTCCTATCGACGCACTCGGCTCCGACACATACAGCAGCAAGTCGTCAGCATATAAGGACACCCTATGCTCTATCCCCCCCCCCGCACTATTCCTTTCCATGCTCCCGAACTTCTCAATGCGATGGCCATCGGCTCAATCGCAAGTGCAAACAGCAGGGGGGACATAGGACATCCCTGTCTCGTCCCACGGTGGAGAGAAAAGTATCTCAAACTGATATTATTTGTGTGGACACTCGCCTTCGGTTCCTTGTATAATAGCTTTACCCAGTTCACAAATCTTGGTCCAATCCCAAACCGCTCCTGCACTGCCATCAGGTACCCCCATTCTACCCGATCAAACGCCTTCTCGGCGTCCAATGCCACAACTACCTCTGTTTCCTTCCCTTCCGCCGGTGCCATAACGACGTTCAAAACCCTCCGAATGTTCGAAAACAGCTGCCTCCCTTTCACGAACCCCGTCTGATCCTCCCCTATCACCTTCGGGAGGCACTCCTCCAGCCTACCCGCCAGTACCTTCGCCAACACGTTCACGTCCACATTCAGAAGTGATATGGGCCGATACGACCCACACTCAGTCGGATCCTTATCTTTCTTTAGCAACAGGGAAATCGATGCCTGCCCCAAGATTTGCGGCAAAACCCCCTTCCCTATCGCCGCCTCAAACATCCCCACCATCAGGGGTGCCAACCTATCCTTAAATTTTTTATAATATTCCACTGGAAACCCATCCGGCCATGCCACCTTCCCCGACTGCAGCCTCCCAATCGCATCCTTTATCTCCTGCTCCACTATTGCTCCTTCTAATGTAGCCCTGTCCCCCTCTCCTAGCCTCGGGTACTCCAACCCATCGAGAAATTACTGCATCTCACAGTCTCCCCCGGGTGGCTCTGACTTGTTCAACCTCTCATAAAACTCCTCAAAAACCTTGTTAATCAGCACTGGAGCCACCACCAACTTCCCTGCCCTATCCCTCCCCTGAAGAATTTCCCTTGCCGCTGCCTCCCTCCAGAGCTGACCTGCTAACATATGCCCGCCTTATCTCCATGTTCATAAACTGCACCCCTTGCTCGTCTCAATTGGCGCACCGCCTTCCTGGTGGCCAGTCTGTTGAAGCTCGCCTGTAGTTCCTTTCTCTTTTCCAGCTTCGCAGGGTCCTCATCCTCTGCATAACTCCTATCTACCTCCAACATCTCATCTATTACCCTCTGCCGCTCCAACCTCTCCTCTTTGTCCACCCTGGCCTTAAACAAAATTACCTCACCCCTCACCCCCGTCTTTAGAGCCTCCCAGACGACTGCCTTCGACACCTCACCCGTACAATTGAAACCTACATATTCCTTAATTACCTTTTCAATTTTCTCACAGAACAGTTGGTTCCCCAAAAGCCCCACATCCAGTTTCCACCCAGGCCTCTGCGCTACCCCCTTCTCCAGCACCATATCCGCCCAATGTGGAGCGTGATCTGACACTGCAATTGCAGAGTATTCCGACCCCTTGACTCCAGCCAGCAAAGCCTTCCCCACCACAAAAAAGTCGATCCGCGAGTATTACTGCGCGTCCTTGATACCTATGTACCTGTCAGGCAGGGAGGAAGTGGTCAAGCGAGGGAACCGTAGTTTGCTAAAGCAGTTGAAACACTTGTCAAGAGGAAGAAGGAGGCTTATGTAAAGATGAGATGTGAAGGTTCAGTTAGGGCGCTCGAGAGTTACAAGTTAGCTAGGAAGGACCTAAAGAGAGAGCTAAGAAGAGCCAGGAGGGGACATGAGAAGTCTTTGGCAGGTAGGATCAAGGATAACCCTAAAGCTTTCTATAGATATGTCAGGAATAAAAGAATGACTAGGGTAAGAGTAGGGCCAGTCAAAGACAGTAGTGGAAAGTTGTGCTTGGAGTCCGAGGAGATAGGAGAGGTGCTAAATGAATATTTTGTGTCAGTAGTCACACAGGAAAAAGGCAATGTTGTCGAGGAGAATACTGAGATTCAGGCTACTAGACTAGAAGGGCTTGAGGTTCATAAGGAGGAGGGGTTAGCAATTCTGGAAAGTGTGAAAATAGATAAGTCTCCTGGGCCGGATGGGATTTATCCTAGGATTCTCTGGGAAGCTAGGGAGGAGATTGCTGAGCCTTTGGCTTTGATCTTTAAGTCATCTTTGTCTACAGGAATAGTGCCAGAAGACTGGAGGATAGCAAATGTTGTTCCCTTGTTCAAGAAGGGGAGTAGAGACAACCCAGGTAACTATAGACCAGTGAGCCTTACTTCTGTTGTGGGCAAAGTCTTGGAAAGGTTTATAAGAGATAGGATGTATAATCATCTGGAAAGGAATAATTTGATTAGAGATAGTCAACACGGTTTTGTGAAGGGTAGGTCGTGCCTCACAAACCTTATTGAGTTCTTTGAGAAGGTGACCAAACAGGTGGATGAGGGTAAAGCAGTTGATGTGGTGTATATGGATTTCAGTAAACGTTTGATAAGGTTCCCCACGGTAGGCTATTGCAGAAAATAGGGAGGCATGGGATTCAGGGTGATTTAGCAGTTTGGATCAGAAATTGGCTAGCTGGAAGAAGACAAAGGGTGGTGGTTGATGGGAAATGCTCAGCTTGGAGTCCAGTTACTAGTGGTGTACCACAAGGATCTGTTTTGGGGCCACTGCTGTTTGTCATTTTTATAAATGACCTGGAGGAGGACGTAGAAGGATGGGTGAGTAAATTTGCAGATGACACTAAAGTCGGTGGAGTTGTGGACAGTGCGGAAGGATGTTACAAAGGGACATAGATAAGCTGCAGAGCTGGGCTGAGAGGTGGCAAATGGAGTTTAATGCAGAAAAGTGTGAGGTGATTCATTTTGGAAGGAATAACAGGAAGACAGAGTACTGGGCTAATGGTAAGATTCTTGGTAGTGTGGATGAGCAGAGAGATCACGGTGTCCATGAACATAGATCCCTGAAAGTTGCCACCCAGGTTGAGAGGGTTGTTAAGAAGGCGTACGGTGTGTTAGCTTTTATTGGTAGAGCTTCGGAGCCATGAGGTCATGTTGCAGCTGTACAAAACTCAGGTGCGGCCGCATTTGGAGTGTTGCGTGCAATTCTGGTCGCCGCTTTATAGGAAGGATGTGGAAGCATTGGAAAGGGTGCAGAGGAGATTTACCAGGATTTTACCTGGTATGGAGGGAAGGCTGAGGGACTTGAGGCTGTTTTCGTTAGAGAGAAGGTGGTTAAGAGGCGACTTAATTGAGGCATACAAGATGATCAGAGGATTAGATAGGGTGGACAGTGAGAGCCTTTTTCCTCGAATGGTGATGTCTTGCACGGGGGGACATAGCTTTAAATTAAGGGAAGATAGATATAGGACAGATGTCAGAGGTAGGTTCTTTACTCAGAGTAGCAAGGGCGTGGAATACCCTGCCTGCAACAGTAGTGGACTCGCCAACACTAAGGACATTCAAATGGTCATTGGATAAACATATGGATGATAAGGGAATAGTGTAGATGGGCTTTAGAGTGGTTTCACAGGTCGGCACAACATCGAGGGCCGAAGGGCCTGTGCTGAGCTGTAATGTTCTATGGCTGATATGTTTCTCATCCCCATTTTCCTGCCTTCTCCCCATAACCCCTGATACCCTTATAAAGATTCTTAAAGATTGCACTCAATGAAGTCACAAAACTCTCTCAATTGCTAGATTCCTTGAGGTACAAGATACCTTGAGAATTAACACCCAGGTTCCTGAAAGTGTATCTTGTTGCATTGTGCAAAGAGAGTTAAATAGTTGGCTGCAATAAAGTCCTGAATTGTCCTTTTTCAGTTTTTTGGTGAACACTGTTGCCGTCAACTGAATATGCAGAAGGAGAGTCTCCTGGGGCTCAGATCAAAAAGGCAGAGATTGAATAATATTTCTGCTGCAATTGCTTCTGAGGTTTGTTGCGTGTCAGTATAGAAAGCAGCTGCAGGACACGCTACTTAAAATTGAAACATCTCAATGAAGGGGAACAGCACTGCACTCCCTTTCAGGCATCAGTTGCCGGAGTAAACCAGATAAACTGCATTTGTACGTTCTAAATGCTTTTGTACAGAACGCGGTGCGAGAATAGGGTTTTATCACCTTTGTCTTCCCATGTGGGCGGCACGGTAGCACAATGGTTAGCACTGGTGCTTCAGAGCACCAGGTTCGATTCCCGGCTTGGGCCACTGTGTGCGGAGTCTGCACGTTCTCCCCGTGTCTGCGTGGGTTTCCTCCGGGTGCTCCGGTTTCCTCCCACAAGTCCCAAAATATGATCTTGTTAGGTAACTTGGACATTCTGAATTCTCCCTCCGTGTACCCGCACAGGTGCCGAAGTGTGGCAACTCGGGGCTTTTCACAACTTCATTTGCATGTTAATGTAAGCCTACTTGTGACACTAAAAAAGATTACAGTACAGTGTCTTAAATTGTTGATATTAGTTAGCACGCTGTTCCTACAGCACCTTCCAAACCTGTGACCTCTACTACCTAGAAGGACAAAGGCAGCCGGTGTATAGGAGCACCATCACCTGCAAGTTCCCCTCCAAGTCACTTACCATAGACTCATAGAACATACAGTGCAGAAGGAGGCCATTCGGCCCATCGAGTCTGCACCGACCCACATTAATCCCTCACTTCCACCTTATCCCCGCAACCCAATAACCCCTCCCAACCCTTATGGACACTACGGGTAATTTAGCATGGCCAATCCACCTAACCTGCACGTCTTTGGACTGTGGGAGGAAACCGGAGCACCCGGAGGAAACCCACGCGGACACGGGGAGAACGTGCAAACTCCGCACAGACAGTGACCCAGCGGGGAATCGAACCTGGGACCCTGGCGCTGTGAAGCCACAGTGCTAATCACTTGTGCTACCGTGCTGCCCATCCTGGACTTGGAAATATATTGCCCGTTCTTTCACTGTCACTGGGTCAAAATCCTGGGGCACCCTCTCTAACAGCACAGTGGGTGTTCCTACAACACGTGGACTGCAGCGTTTTCAAGGGAGCAGCACACCACCACCTTAGAGGGCGATTGGGGATGGGCAATAAATACCAACCTAGCCAGCGATGCCCATGTCCCATAAATTAATTTTTAAAACTACACACAATTAGCTGTTTGTATAATTGTTGGTCATTATCAATTCAGCTTAATCAATAATGATTAATTTCATAGTATTTACAGTGCAGAAGGAGGCCATTTGGCCTATCGAGTCTGCACCGGCTCTTGGAAAGTGCACCCCACCCAAGGTCCACACCTCCACCCTATCCCCATGACCCAGTAACCCCACCCAACACTAAGAGCAATTTTGGACACTAAGGGCAATTTATCATGGCCAATCCACCTAACCTGCACATCTTTGGACTGAGGGGGGGAAACCGGAGCACCCGGAGGAAACCCACGCAGACACGGGGAGGACGTGCAGACTCCGCACAGACAGTGACCCAAGCTGGAATTGAACTTGGGACCCTGGAGCTGTGAAGCAATTGTGCTATCCACAATGCTACCGTGCTGCCCCTGAGTGTTATTTAATGTTATTGAAGTAGCAGCAGCTCACCGTGCTTTTGTTTTGGATTAACTATGTTGAGATGCTAGCAAAGCCTCGGGAACCTTTGCTTCAGCTGTGCATCGAGAAGGGAATGAAGGGCACGGGGAAGGGGACGAGGGACACAATGATACGTCCCACGTTTCTGGCCCCGACCAGCATCCATCTGAACTTCCAACTCCAGAAATACGCTATTCAAAGTGGCAGGAATACAGGAGGGCACAGGGACAAACGGAGGGAGGTATTCAGCAGCCCCTGAGGAGACATTGCTAAAGGAGAGGAAGAACCTCCAGATGGTGTTTGAGCTCATATCGACGGGGAAGGTGGTGGGGCAGTTGCGTCGGGTCAGAAAGGTGATGTATGAACAGGGGAAAAGCCAGCAGAATGCTCGTACATCAATTAAGGCAGCAGATAGTAGCGAGGCAGATTAGTTGGATGAAGGATTTGGCGGGTAAGGTGGTCACAGAGTCAGGGGAGGTAAAGGGGCGTTTGAGGTCTTTCACCGTAGGCTGTACAGTTCGGAGACTCCCATGGGGGATGAGGTGGTTTCTGGATGAACTGGAGTTCCTGGTGGTCGAAGAAGGTGCAAGGGTCGGTGCCCTGATCGAGCTGGGTGAAGTAATGGGGTTTGGGAGGTTGATGCAGACTGGGAAGGTTTCGGGTCTGGACGGGCTCCAGGCAGAGTTCTATAAAATGTTTGGCATGGTATTGGGACCTACGAGTAGAGATGTAGGAGTTGTTTGGGTAGGGGGAGCTGCCACACACATTATCCTAAGGCATCAAATTTGCTCATTTCAAAAAGAGCAAGGACCCAGAGGAATGTGGCTTTTACCGCCCGATATCATTACTAAATGTAAACGCAAAGCGGTTGGCAACAGTGATGGCAATGTGTACAGAGGACTGTTTTTTTTAAACGTTCATGGGATGTGGGCATTGCTGGTTGGGCCAGCAATTGTTGCCCATCCCCGAGGGCAGTTAAGTCAGCCACATTGCTGTGGATCTGGAGTCACGTGTAGGCCAGACCAGGAAAGGACAGCAGATTTCCTTCTCTAAAGGACATTTGGGAACCAGATGGGTTTTACAACAGTTGTTTCATGGTTATCATTAGACTTTTAATTCCAGATTTTTATTGAATTCAAATTCCACCTTCTGCTTTAGTGGGATTTGAACCCGGGCCTCCAGAGCATTTCCCTGGGTCTCCGGATTACTAGTCCATGACAATATCACTATACCACTGCTGGGGGTGATAGGTGAGGACCAAACTGGGTTCATGAAAGTGCAGCAGATGTCAGCGAATATTCGAAGGATGCTGAATGTGACCATGATGGCCCGAGAGAGTCAGGGAACAGGGTGACCGTGTCTATGAAGGCGGAGGAGGCATTTGACCGGGTTGAGTGGCCGTATTTGTTGGAGGTGATGGGATGGTTTGGGTTTGTGCAGGGGTTTGTAGATTGGGTTAGGTTGTTGTTTAGGGTCCCCACAGAGTGTTTGTACGAACAATGAGAGTTCGGGGTATTTTGGCCTGTATTGGGAAACGAGACAGGAGCGTCTAGTTTCCACTGAACAAAGAACATACAGTGCAGGAGGCCACTCGGTCCATCGAGTGTGGGCGCTGCACAAGGTGAAACATCTGCACACGTTTTGGGCTTGCCCGAAGTTGGGGGAGTTTTGGGGAGGTTTGCAGGAACTACACCGAGAGTGCTGGGGGTGAAGGTGGCTCCAAGCCCATGGGTGGCAATATTTGGCATGTTGGATGATGCGAGTGTGCAGGTGGGGAGAGAGGCCGACGTGTTGTCCTTTGCCTATTTGCCTCTCCGATAGCCCAGAGGCGGACATTGTTAGGGTGCTGGAACTTGGGAGTCGACTAAAGCAAATGTGTGGCTGAAGGGCATGGCAGAATTTCTGCACCTGGAAAAGATAACATTTGCGACTAGAGGCACAGATCAGGGGTTCTTCAAAGTGGAGGCTTTTCATAGACTTCCTTAAAGTAGCGAAACGTCAGCTGGGGGTGGGGGGTTATTATTTTGTTATTCAAGGTGGAAACAGAGAAGGGGGTAGGACGGAGGGGTTCGGGTGTTTGCAGGGGGATTAGAGGGGGTTGATTTTTTATGTCTTTTTGTTTTCTGCATATAACTAAAAATGCCTCTAGCAAAATATTTTAAGTGTCTCAACTAGTTTGGAGTGCCAGAAACATCCTGGCAACGAGATTGACATCCTACGTATCTACTTATGGTGGAATGAGGAACAGACCAGCATGGTGGCGGTGGTTAGAACTGTTGCCCCACAGCACCGAAATCCTGATCCTGGCTCTGGGTCGCTGTCAGTGTGGGGTTTGCACATTCTCCCCGTGTTTGCGTGGGTTTTGCCCCCACAACCCAAAGATGTGCAGGCTAGGTGGATTGGCCGCGCTAAATTGCCCCTTAATTGGAAAAAAAGAATTGGGTATTCTAAACTTATTTTAAAAAAATGGTGGGAGTAATGTTGGCTCCGGGGCAAAATTGTGACTGGTTGCCAAGAAACCAGTTGGACAAAATTAAAGCAAAAAGCTGCAAATACTAATTCAGCAACAGTGACACATTGAGGTGGAAGCACTTCATTACACACTCCAAAGACTACTTTTATACAGCAATCTTGTATTGGGCTCTCCAACTGTCTGTACCATTCAGCTAGTGTCAGCAGGATATTCCGCGCTATTATTGCATGTGTCCAGATACTTCACAGACCACACAAAGTTTAAATCCATGTTTGCATTAAGCTGCAGATATCTCAAGCTCCTGAAACCAATAGATCTTGTGCAATTTATAATTTTAAAATTGAGGCATTTATATATACACAAACACCATACCAAATAACAAATTTAAATGTCTTAACACCATCCATCCTCCCTGCCACTGCCCTCCAACTCCCTTACCTCCTTTTTAACCCCCAACACCCCCCTCTGCTGACATCTTATCTGTTTTCGAAGAAGTCGATGAACGGCTGCCATCTCCAGGCAAACCCCTCCAGTCCCCTCTCAAGGTGAACTTGATCTTTTCCAACCTGTGGAATTCCACAAGGTTGCTCACCAAAACCCCCCCGTTTCGGCGGCCCAGAGTCCCTCCACCTCCAATAAGATCGGTCTCCGGGCTACCAGACAATAAACCAAATCAAATCAAACCAGGGAGGCAAAGGCCAAAACGTTGGCCTCTCTCACACCCTGGAGTCCCAACACTCCAAAAATTGCCACTTCTGGAATCGGGACCACCTTCACCCTCAAAACTCAGACATAATGTCAGCAAACCCCCGCCAGAATCCCTCCAGCTTCGAACAGGCCCAAAACACGTGGACATGGTTCGCGGGCCCACCCGTGCACCGCCCACACCTATCCTCGACCCCCTGGAAAAACCTACTCATCCTGGCCACCGTCATATGTGCCCTGTGGACGACCTTGAATTGAATACGGCTAAGCCTCGCACAGGAAGAGGATGCATTCACCCTCCTCCAGCCCAGCCTCCAACTCCCTTCCAAGCGCTTCCTCCCACTCACGCTTAACTATTTCTATCGAGACACCCTCCCAATCCATTAGCTCTTTATAGATTTCTGACACTCTGCCCTCTCCCATCCATGTTTTCAACACCACCTTGTCCTGCAGCCCGGGGGGCAGCAGGTCGGGAAAGGACAGCACATGCTTCCTAACAATCCTTCACCTGCAAATTTGGGAATCCATTCCCGCTGGCCAGCTCAAATTCCTCTACCAACCCCTCCAAGATTAAGAAGCTGCCCCCAATGATAGGTCCCCAAACCACTCAACCCCCACCTGTCACCACCCCCAGAATCCCACAGTCAGCATTCCTGCAGATCGGTGTCCAAACTGATGCCACCGCCCCCCCCCGCCCCCCCCCAAGCCTCAGGTGCTGCAGTCAGTCCCCACACGCTCAGGGCCGCCACCACCACTGGGCTTGTGAAGTACCTGGCCAGCAAGAATGGAAGAGACGCCGTCAACAGTGCCCCTAAGCCACAGCTCTTGCAAGAGGCTGCCTCCATCCACTCTCACACCGATCCCTCCGCCACTACCTACTTCCTGACCATGGCCTTGCTGCCCAGTAGTAATTCAGTTTGGCAGGTTAGAAGGGAGGGCGATTGGCAAGGTAGAGGATAGGAATATAGTTTTAGACCCGGTGGGGGTGAATGGGGTATTTGAGGACTTTTACAAGAGGCTTTATGATTCAGAACCCCCAGCTGGGGTGGAGGGAAAGAGGCATTTCTTAGATATGTTGGAATTCCCCAAGGTGGTGGGAACCTGGTGGAGCGGCTGGCAGCGGCCATTGGATTGATGGAGGATTTGAGGGCGATGCAGGCCCGGAAGGCCCCAGGCCCGGATGACTTCCTGATGGAATTTTATAAAAGTTCTCGGGGGACCTGGGACTGCTGGTAAGGGCACTGAATGAGACAAAGGAGAGGGAGGAGCTCTCTTCCTCTCACCCCTCCCCACCTTTAAACTCCTCAAATGCGTGAACACGCAGGATCTCTTGACCTGCCCATTCAGCCCTCTCACATTCCACGTGATCAGCCTGGTCATGGGCCAGGTAGCTATTTAAGCAGCTATTATAAAAAAGGTTCAAGAACAAATTAAGATTAGTCCAATTGGTTCTGGAGATAAAATGGACACAGGTGTAAGAAGAAATGGTTGCTGGCTTCTGGCTTTCCCAAAGTTTTTGTGTACACACTATCATTTTAGCAGGTTATTAATCTCAGGAACAGGGCAGCGTGGTGGCACAGTGGTTAGCACTGCAGCCTCATGGCGCTGAGGTCCCAGGTTTGATCCCGGCTCTGGGTCACTGTCCGTGTGGAGTTTGCACATTCTCCCCGTGTTTGCGTGGGTTTCACCCCCACAATCTAAAGATATGCCGGGTAGGTGGATTGGCCACACTAAATTGCCCCTTAATTGGAAAAATGAATTGGGTACTCTAAATTTATATTAAAAAAATCACAGGATCAAGTGTAGGTCAGTCAAACCTGTTCCATCATTCTATTATATTATGCTAATCGGTACCTCACCTCCATTTACCTGCTCTGCCAGTCACCTGTTGGCCTTATTCAGTGACAAAACTCAAAAACCTACCTTTTCTCCATTTCTGGCACTTTAAAAATTAGCTTTTAACTCTGGTCGATCACATTGTACCCTGTGCAGTTAAAGGCTCTTCACCTTCTCCAGACTAAATTCCAAATGCAGTAAAGTATTTTTAAGAAGCTGGCCGTCTATCTCCCTCGTCAGTCTTCTGGGTTTTGTCTTTATATAATGAACATATCCTGCACTCCAAGGAGTTGCAACTCCACTAACCCCTCAAGATTGGTGCATGTGGCAGCGCAAGTTCTTGCGACATCAGACCTCTCGACCAAGTTTAGTGCAATTGTTAATTGTTAGAAAGCCCAGATTTTAAAAATGCACAGGCGATCTGCAAAGACTTCAAACATCTTCCTGCAAAGATCAGACTTTTGTCATATGAGAAAGAAAATACAACACAATTTTGCTTTGAAAGTCTTTAATTTCTTTAAGTAGATCTATGACAATATTTCCACATCCATTAAATAAGAGTAATTTGTTTTAAGCAATTTTATATTACAAGAAAATTACTGTGCACTATATAATATTGTACAAAAATATGTCTGTTCACTTATCTTAGTAAATCATCCACAATATCAGTATTATAGCAATTGGACTGCACATCACAGCAAGCAGCCATCATTTCATGTTTTAGTGCATTGCACTGTGGAATAATAACTGCAACTGAGTTCATGTAGCCCTTTCAATTTAATTTTGTGAATGGTTTTGGGTGCTGCACATCTCTTATTTTCCCCACCTCCTCCCCATCTCTCCCAACGGCTCGACTCACACTATAATAATAATAACAGCTTGTCACAAGTAGGCTTCAATGAAGTTACGGTGAAAAGCCCCTAGTCGCCACATTCCGGCGCCTGTTCGGGGAGGCTGGAATTGAACATGCGCTGCTGCCTTGTTCTGCTTTACAAGCCAGCTATTTAGCCTACTGTGCTAAACCAGCCCCTCTAGGGTATGGTTCCATTGGTGCTGGTTGGTTCCAGGCTTCTGACAAAGTGTCTTCAGGTGCAAGCTTAGGCAAAGGGAGCTGGGGAGTTGTTGTTGTACCACAGCAAGTCGCAGAATACAACGTGGACATACTCTTCCAATTTCACCACCGCCATCCCCCGTTCAGAGGTCAACTAGCTTCACCTTGCCTGAAATCAATAACTCAGCACAGATTGAGTCAAACGTAGGACCTTCTCATCTGTATAGCTATCCTGGCCAAGCCACTGGGAGAGTCTCTCAAGTAGAACTTACAATTAAAGATTTGACTTTGTGAATGGTTAATGCATAAGACAAGATTTGGAATGATAAAATATATTAGTGCAACACAACTACACATTGTGAGAGGGAAGGGGAAGATGAGAACATGGTAACCCACTGAAGTGTTATAATTTATTATGAACTACCAACTACACCTAATCTCCAACAAAATGTGCAAACATTTCTGCCACTTGGTTTTTACTTAGGATAAAAGTAATTATGACTGATTAATCACCAGAAAATGCATAAAACTAATGGAGACCAGCACACAACCCAATTCAATCAGAAAAACCCAAGGGTAACTATAACTAATCATTTATAGCTTTTGCACAATAAACTGTCACCATTTAGAGCTGTGCAAAGAGAGTCAAAACGACCCATCAGCTTCAACATTTTTTGCATGTTAGTGCGTCATTACGTTCTTCAAAAAGAAACACCCCAGAACAGTATTAAACTGTTTCGGCAGCTATTTTGCAAACCCTTCCAAAAAACAATTTTGGTTTGTGTAGGGACACAAAAAGGTCGAACAACAAAATCACAGAATAGTGATCTGCAGGGCAAACCATCTGGGGGGGGTGGGGGTTCATTAAAAAAAGTCACTCAGTCTAAAGTGCGTGGACAACATGAGAACTTAGAGCGGTTTAACATTCAGCAAAAAAAAGTATTGGGAATGGACGGAACAGCTCAAAATGTCTAAATTGGTCACTTGCAACAAGCATTAACCCCTTCTTTACCAGTCCCAGCCGTCATGCCTCGCAGGAAAGAGAAGCGCGGCACCAAATAAAAAGATTAGCCGCAAGACAAGCAGGGATGGAACTCTGGTGACAGATCTTTAAAAGGATCCATAGATCACTTGTACACGAGGAGACTGCTACAACGCAACACCATTTTGAAGTATAGTTCTGTATCCCTTGTCCCCCAACCCACCCCATCAAGTATCCCACGATGCACTGCAAAAACAAAGTGGCAGAACAGGCAAAGTCATTTCCTCTCATCATCCAAAGCACTGGGACTATCAACTCAACATTGGGATTCCCTGATGGACGCATACGCACTACTCAATTCCATTACACATAGAGGTTGCATATTATGAAATCATGGTTTATAATATATATATTACAATTATTTACAATTTTTTTTCATGAATTCATTGATTAACAATCATAGACCTTCCCCACCAACCCAAAGGCCCACAATCATATTGCTTTATTAAAATAAAAGTCACACGGTGCCATCACTTTAAGCCAGACTGAACCAGCAACGCTTAAACACCTGGGAGTTCAGCAATGCCTCTGCAACACTGTTTTAGTGCGAGAGATTCATCATAATAGAAGGGAAGATAATATTGTGCATATAGTGCAAAGTCAATAGATAACAATCAGGAATGGTTAGCAAGGCTGCTAAACCACACAGGACACCCTTGGGGATTTAGAGAATAGACTAACTTCCATGACAGAAGACCAACTAATAAGGCAAATTCTATTATTTCATCTGAAATCTAAATACTTAAAACCCCAATTTGTTCAACATGGTTTGCCAAAAGCATCAAATGAAATGACTTTTTGTTCCCGTGGTCACCTTTCTGCCCTCACTTTTTGAATGTGTCAATTCTCATCAGGGTGGGTTTATCCTGCTATACCTCACCAAGGTGGCCCTTCTCCAGACGAAAGTTCATATCTGTAGACAGTATAGCCAACCTCAGCCCTATCCTTAAAAGGCATCCCCACACATGCACTTTCCAGAAGGAGCTACTGGATAACAATCAGGGGCAGGAGACTTTTCAGGGTCCCTTAATCCCAGCCAAGAGTATTATTTGGGGCATTTAAAATTCACTTGTCTACTCAGCCACTGGTAAAATATTTTCCTCCATTTTAGCTGAAGGCAACAGTTTATTCCGCCCTAAACCCTTCTCACAGGATCTATATACATGAGAAGTTGAAATCAGTCTCCTGCGCTTGATTAAAGTGAAACCAGTAACTTAGCATTTACAAGTATAACTCAACATGGGTAATGTTGAGTTGTGTAAATGTATCATTTTTCCCAACAGGATTTAGGTGCGCAAAATTTATATGTTTAATGGAACCATGAGGGAAAAGAAACCCACCTCCCTGAGTTTTAAACGGAGATTTTGTCCTCCTAGACTTGGGTGTTTTATGGAAAGCACTGTTGCAACAATAAGATGAATTACTAAAGGGACCAAGTTAGTCACTGGCTGGGTAGTGGTGGAAGCAATCCGAGGTGAAGAGTATAACAGCTTGAAATGTTGATTTAACTTTGATTTCTCTCTGTAGTGTATTGGAGTCACTATGCTACATAAGCCTTGTGACAAACTGATTGGGAATAAAAAAGATTAGTTGTCCACTTCCAAATATGGAGCAAATGGATCATTGGACTAAGCATGGGCTAGGAAAAACAAAATCTATAGCAGTTACAACCAGGTTCTGTGAGGATTTTTCCCTGACCAGCCCTGAAGCTTTTCTTTTGAATGCTGAATGCTTAACTTTATTCATAATTGTTGATGCATTATAAAATCAATAATAATGCAGTTTAAAGAAAAAACAATTCTTTGAGACAGTTCTCTTGCTTCATTGAACGAAACCTTGATGCGAGTGAACTGAGGGGGTTTCAAATGTCTGAAGGCTTTTCTGTCCCAAAGTCCCGTTTCAGTTCAATACGCCTCTCGAAGGAAAAGACTTTCCACCAACCCCAATGTTTTGTGCTCATTGTATTTTTTTTTTGTTGAAACAGACATACAGCAGAGAAGATAAACATTTTTCACAGCTAATATTCACAAATTTCAACACAGCAAACCCGCAGGTCAGGAGGCACCAATGGTAAAAGGGGAAAACTAAAATGTAACTGAAGATTTAACTAAAGAGGTAGAAATACTGATCAGAGGGTTGAGACTAAGGGTGGGATTTTCTACACCCCTCACGACATGTTTTGCGGCAGCAGAGACAGCCTACCATTGGCAGTATTTTTTGGTCCTGCCACTGTCAAAGTAGCTTTCCGTTGTTTACACCCTTGGTTGCTAGGGAACCAGCAGCGTGGGGATCACCATCAGCGGAACCGGAAGATCCTGCTGGCGGGAACGACTGGAAAATCTTGCCCTATAGAAATGTTCAGAGTGGACCCTGCTGTCCAAGAGGGCTCTGTTTTTCTGCATGTCTAGGTTTATTCAATCAGCAGGCATGTTCTTGCGAAGTTAGCGTGTGTAACGGTTGGTCGGAAATGGGACACTTTCCATTTCAGATAGTCTTTGCCAACATTGAACATCCCCAGGGCAGGCTCAGCTTCCTCTACACTGTCCCGCCTCCAGTGTGGCTTTTCCCCCTCCAGCCACCCTGCAATCTTTGAATTAGATTGCCAATTTAGCACAAAATTAAGGGCACTGTGTCCATTTAGAATTAATTTGAGAATACCCAGACTAATCTTAAGTAAGGGTCTTACAACTAGAGAAGCTCCCATTGCATCAGACTGGGCTGGATTAGCATGTGGGTGTCCTTTATGTTACCCATTCCCCAGTCATATGTTCCTTAAAATGAAAGGGTACTCAAATAATACTCCTTCCTTAAGCTCAGTGCAAATTTGGAAACAGTTGAACAAAGTATAGTTGTGTCCACTAATCCTGAATACCAAACTTACTGCAGACTACATTACTGCGTTAAGAAAATGTGACTCCAGCTTAAAGCTTATTTCTTGTTCAACTTCAAACCGCTCTGTTGTGTTTTATATGAAAGCTGCGTCAGCCTTTCCTGATCAGACCTGTCTTATCAGTAATATATAGTATGCTTACAGCAAAATCCTTCAATTAAAATAACTGGAAGACACTATTTGAAAATGACACTGATCTAAATAGGAGCAGGAGTTTTGGTACAAAGTGCTATTGGAGGTGAGTTGCATCAACACCTCAGTAAGTAAAGTGATGTGCAATAAATATTTACACTACTTAAGAGGATCATTTTTGACCAAAGTGATGTGTTACTGCTCAGAAATTAAATGTTTCCCCAAGTTGGTTGACATGAGGCCTCTTTTCTCTGGCCAAACAAATATCTCAGCGTGAACCCCCAAAGCACCTCCCACTGCACTCGGATAGTACTTTTCCATTTCCTGTACCAGCCTCTGGTGTCTCAAGGTGAGATCTGCAAGTCAGTGGGAGGTTTGTTCTTTAGCCGTCAAGCTATTTAAGACCAGTCACTTTGCATAGAATCCTTAAAGACAGCAGATGGACACCTTGGCCTTGATTTGAAATCCAGGCTCCAAGTATATGTGCATCACCAGTTCCCTGGGTTACAAATGAATTGTTCAAATCATGCATTAAACAAATCAAATTCTAGTGTGGTTTGTCATCTTCATCTAATTATTTTATTTGCCTCAAAACGGCCAAAAACCAATCTGCTCTGGAAGGTGATGTTTTCACTGACTAACTAATTATATTTTTACTTCTCTCTTCTCCTGAAGCAGCTGTTGCTGGATGACAGATCCACAAGTGATTGTCAGCTTCACTCAAGTGCCAATCTTTACATCGCAGCACTGATAGGAACTGATAGGAAGTGTTATCTATGACAAGCCCACACCTGATCAGATGTCCAGATGCATAATCTTTAGCAGGAGCAGAAGGACCCCTGGCTGATTGCATAGTTTTAATCTGGGATCTTGCTGCTCCAAATACGTAAGCCCACAATAGGAATCAGAGTAACTGGACGGAGAGAAGTATTAAAAAAATTAATTCAAACTTCAGTTACAGCTCAATGAGTGTTTTAAGGGATGGAAGCTGCTGAAAAATAATTTAAAGTGCAAAAATGGTACCCCTTGAAACTGACAATATTCTGCTACTCGGAAACTGGATCTGATGTGTTACCAAGGTTTCTGCCCCCTTTGATCAGGTTGTGATTGAAATAACTTTCTGAAAGTCTCCTAAACCACAATTTCAAATTCCTCAAAATTAATTCTCAATTTATGCAGACAAGAAGGTTCTTGTCAATTGTGAGAGTCCTAAAATTTCCATTACCTATTGCATTATATAATATTGAATTGCAAATAAAATAATTAAAAAATTCCACTTTACCATTCTATGGCCCTGACCAGGTTTAGCTGGGAACCAGAGTCACCAACCTACCTCAGTAACAGCTGTGAAAAATGCCCAATTAAACACCACACCTTCCAGATAAAAGTGGGTGCACGGATTCCTTGCCCCCTAAAGACACTTTTCTCAGAAGTCCATGAAAATGAGACACAACCCTTCATTAGCAACGGGATGGAACATTTGAAAAGAGGAATATTAGAGGACACTTTGTATTTTCTTTATAAATGCTGTTCTCTCGCTTTGGCCCTCAACATCAAATTCTTCACAATCCGATTCGGATAAATCCCCGTCTTTCCAGGCGTCAGAAATTCCTTTGTAAGATATAATCCCTTTCCCGTTTTGTAGAGTGTAGATTTTCACTTTGCTGAACTGGAATCCGGACCTGACCTGAAGAACTATAAATATTATAAAAAATACCATTATAATGAAGGCACAGATGGTTAACGCAAACCATATAGGTACGTGTGATTCAGTGAGCGGTTCAACAACTTCCTCTTTCTCCAGGGGAGACTCTCTGCTGACTTGCGTCTGGGCTGAGCAGCTCAACTCAATTTCATTGTAGCGTGAATGAGGGAGGCAAGAAAGGCAGCGATTGGCTGTAAACCCATTGCATGTGCGGCAGGAAGCATGACAAGGAAGACAGGCCAAAACTTGTTGAGATTCTATGTTGTTTTCCAATGGACCGTCGATGAGTCCTTTATAAAAGCCAGGTGGACATTTTTCCACGCAGCTTTGCTGATGCAGGAAGAACACACCTTCACATTCTGAGGAGACAGAATAGGAGAGAAAACAATACTTCAGGAACAGTTTCAGTAGTGACTACCTTTCAGCTTTAGCAAAGCTCCAAACAGACCAGGCAAAGGACTTCAGGCAAAATAAAATCATTCAAGACCAGATTGAATTTAATTATAAAACAGGATCCAACAGCTCTCACAGTCAGTATGGTTAATTTGGGTTTCATGGGCTGAAGACTGGAAAGGTCTGTGCAATATTTTTAATTACCTTTCATACCACTTTCACTGTGTTCACTTGAAAACTAAAGTAAGGTGAGATTTTGACCATTCAACATTGAGTCAGAACCAAATAAAATTGGAGTACCGGTGACAGAGGAGAAAGCAATTTGAGGTGAATTAGGATCAACTAAGCATTTAGTCGAAGGTTCACTGTGATACTATCTTTCGGTCACATTATACAGGATTAAAAGTCAGGTTCAGACACAATTGATATTAATATTACATCTCGGGAGTGGAGGAAGGGGCCAGGCCACTTCACTCGATACAAGTTTGATTGTTTTATCTGCCTATAAATGCATTTCAAAAGTCTTGCACTTCTCCAGTTTTTGAAGAGTATTATTTGTACACCTTTTTCAAAATGTTGTAATCAACCTGAAATAGTCAGCAAAGCCAGATTGTGGCACATAGTCAACAACTGGCCACTTTAACGTTAATATCTAGTGAACTCATGCCCAATCCAATTTAACTCAAGGTAACAGAAGATGGCAATTCTCAACTCGGGGGCAGACAGGAATATGGAGTTGTGGCTACAATTATATCAGCCACCATTGTTTTGAATGATGGAGCAGGCTCCACCAGCAGAGTGGCCTACTCCTCCTAATTCACATTTCATATCTTCATTCAGCCATTTAAGTATGTTTTGCCATTTAATTATACCACGGGTCATTGGTTGTTCAAATTCATCTACATGCTTTAGTTTCCTACACTTAGACACCTTTACATAATAAAAACCTCAGTATAAAAAAAACCAACTGCCCTTGCATCCAGGCCTTTGGGAGTGAGCTCCAGATTTTCACTATTCTTCAAATTGTTTCTTGATTTCCCTAAATGATCTAATCTCATTATGTATTCCTATTCTAGATTTCCCTACAAGAGGAAAGACAGATTCAATGGGGTCGATACAGAGAACTGGTTTTAAACACCTCTATGAGGTCACACTTTAATTTCAAAGGAATCCCATACAGATATATGCATCCTCTCCTTGTAAATTAACCCTTGAAGCACATACCATCATATTTCCTGATGTTTGGGTCTCAAAAGTGAACAGAGTGCTCCAAATAGGATCTACAACGCCATACAACTCCTTGAATTCCATCTCCCTTGAGACTCAATTCAACATTAACAATTTGCTTATTTCCCAACTTCCAAGGAGTTAGTCATAACTGTAAACCACCTCAGTCACCCTGAGAAACAGAGACCGAAAGGCATTTTGTGCAGAACTGCACCACTAAGGCCCGGAAAGGAGGGGACGAGGGCAGTGCGACACAGGAAAAAAAAGAGGAAAAGGGGAAAAAAAACAGCAGGCGAAGGAAAGACTCAGACGGGCCCCAGGAGGGGGGACCACTGCACTAGCAGAAAAGCTAGCGTCAGTGGATACGAGCGGAGTGGGGCAGGCCACGGCACATCTCCCGGAGAGGAAAGAACGTCTGGCAACAGTAGATGGTGGGTGGGGGGGGGGCTCTAGGCTGGCTACAACAGGGAAGATGGCACCGCAAGGAGCTACTTTGGAGAGTCCCCAAACAAAAGGGAAACCGCACAGTGCAAGGGCGCATCCACATGGTTGGCGGTCATGTTGAGCCACCCCTGACCAAAGGGAAATCCCGGTGCGCAGTGACCCGGCCTCATGGGGAGTACAGGGGGGGGGGGGGGCGCGCGAGGGGGGGCGCGGCGGGCCGGGGGAGGGCGCGGGCGCGGGCCGGGCCGGGGGGGGGGGGGGGGGGGGGGGGGCGGGCCGGGCCGGGGGGGAGCGGGCGCGACAGAGAGGGCGCGACAGACTGCGAGAGAGAGACAGCGAGAGAGAGACAGCGAGAGAGAGACAGCGAGAGAGAGACAGCGAGAGAGAGACAGCGAGAGAGAGACAGCGAGAGAGAGACAGCGAGAGAGAGACAGCGAGAGAGAGACAGCGAGAGAGAGACAGCGAGAGAGAGACAGCGAGAGAGAGACAGCGAGAGAGAGACAGCGAGAGAGAGACAGCGAGAGAGAGACAGCGAGAGAGAGACAGCGAGAGAGAGACAGCGAGAGAGAGACAGCGAGAGAGAGACAGCGAGAGAGAGACAGCGAGAGAGAGACAGCGAGAGAGAGACAGCGAGAGAGAGACAGCGAGAGAGAGACAGCGAGAGAGAGACAGCGAGAGAGAGACAGCGAGAGAGAGACAGCGAGAGAGAGACAGCGAGAGAGAGACAGCGAGAGAGAGACAGCGAGAGAGAGACAGCGAGAGAGAGACAGCGAGAGAGAGACAGCGAGAGAGAGACAGCGAGAGAGAGACAGCGAGAGAGAGACAGCGAGAGAGAGACAGCGAGAGAGACAGCGAGAGAGAGACAGCGAGAGAGAGACAGCGAGAGAGAGACAGCGAGAGAGAGACAGCGAGAGAGAGACAGCGAGAGAGAGACAGCGAGAGAGAGACAGCGAGAGAGAGACAGCGAGAGAGAGACAGCGAGAGAGAGACAGCGAGAGAGAGACAGCGAGAGAGAGACAGCGAGAGAGAGACAGCGAGAGAGAGACAGCGAGAGAGAGACAGCGAGAGAGAGACAGCGAGAGAGAGACAGCGAGAGAGAGACAGCGAGAGAGAGACAGCGAGAGAGAGACAGCGAGAGAGAGACAGCGAGAGAGAGACAGCGAGAGAGAGACAGCGAGAGAGAGACAGCGAGAGAGAGACAGCGAGAGAGAGACAGCGAGAGAGAGACAGCGAGAGAGAGACAGCGAGAGAGAGACAGCGAGAGAGAGACAGCGAGAGAGAGACAGCGAGAGAGAGACAGCGAGAGAGAGACAGCGAGAGAGAGACAGCGAGAGAGAGACAGCGAGAGAGAGACAGCGAGAGAGAGACAGCGAGAGAGAGACAGCGAGAGAGAGACAGCGAGAGAGAGACAGCGAGCGAGAGACAGCGAGCGAGAGACAGCGAGCGAGAGACAGCGAGCGAGAGACAGCGAGCGAGAGACAGCGAGCGAGAGACAGCGAGCGAGAGACAGCGAGCGAGAGACAGCGAGCGAGAGACAGCGAGCGACAGACAGAGCGACAGACAGAGCGACAGACAGAGCGACAGACAGAGCGACAGACAGAGCGACAGACAGAGCGACAGACAGAGCGACAGACAGAGCGACAGACAGAGCGACAGACAGAGCGACAGACAGAGCGACAGACAGAGCGACAGACAGAGCGACAGACAGAGAGACAGACAGAGTTTGTAAACACAGGCAGCCGAATAGGGAAAATGATGAAATATGTGTCACGTCGCCATATGACCCTATTATGTGTAATAATAAAAAAACAATAATGAAAACTATATAATCAAAATGGGTGGGGGAGCAAGCAGAGTTAAGCGTTGGAGGCCAACTCCCTTTTTTCCCCCCAGTAAATTTTGAATACCCAATTTGTTTCCCAATTAAGAGACAATTTAGCGTTGTCGATCCACCTACCCTGCACATCTTTGGGTTGTGGGAGTGAGACCCACGCAGACACGGGGAGAATGTGCAAACTCGTCACGGATAGTGACCCGGGACTGGGATTGAATCAAGGACTTTGGCACCCTGACTTGGACACATATCGCCATTCCTTCACTGTCGCTGGGTCAAAACCCTGGAACTTCTTCCCTAACAGCAACTGTGGGTGTATCTACACCTTAAGGACCATAGAGCTTCAAGACAGCTCACCACCACCTTCTGGAGGGCAACGAGGGATGGGGCAATAAATGCTGGTCAAACTCACAACGGCCACACTCTGTAAATTAATTTTAAAAAAGACACTTCAAGGTATAAAAGTATTTTACACTTTGTGCCCTTGAAAAGCTAGACAAACTAAAATGCAGCTACATCTTAGCAGCGGAAAATTTACACGGTGCACAATAATCCTGGTATATAACAGATCGTGGGAACTTGGTGTGAAGTATGAGTGATAGGAAATTCAATGGTGTATGTAGTGAGCTTGATAATTGTTCCAAATTTGAAAATGCGCTGCTGCAGGACCAGCTACAAACCAGAGCAAATACACATTTTACTCCAAATAAAAGTAGAATCAACAATAATTAAAATAAATTAAGATGCACGCAACTAATTCTCAATACAAAATTTGAAAAATATAATAATCTTACTAATCTTGATGTATGAAATTACACAAAAGCACTATAAATATTTACGGCATCCATTATAAGGGGAGAGAAAAAGGATAAGATTTCAGGTAGACACCCCTCATCAGAACTTCTGATGCCGGATCTGCACCCAAGTCTGACGGCGTCTTCGCTAGACCAACAGTAGTTGTATCGTGTTTTCATTGTTTTTGATTTGATATATTATTGTCACATGTATTAGTATCCAGTGAAAAGTATTGTTTCTTGCATGCTGTACAAACAATGCAATTCGTACATAGGGAAGGAAGGAGAGACTGTAGAATATAATGTTAGTTATAGCAAGGTGCAGAGAAAAGGTGATTTCCCAGAGCTTCCCCCTTTTATAAGTCACAGAATACGGAGAGGATTTTCAATAATTGCAAATACTAAACAAAAAAGGTCGACATGAAACAGAAGGCTACAAAAATAAATCCTATCGGACAAGGTAAAAATGAGAAAATAACCTGTGAACTTCAAAAGGAGCCCACTAACTATTTTTAAAATGACCTATTAAAATATTCCCTGTTGACTTCCGGGTGCGGCGATCACCAGCTAAGTCGCACGTTTCGGCAGCTCCCGGTGGAACGGACTTTTGGGCTCTTAATAGGAGCCCCATCGGCAATTTTAACGGCAAATAACATGGTGCGGTAATCCAGAAGGGAATCCCCCCCGGACACGGATGGAAAAAAGAGAGGAAAGTAGCCGGATTGCGGTGGATCCTCAAGAGCAGCGGCCAGGAAGGCAGGCACAAAGCAAGATGGCGTCGGAAGAAGGCAGTTTAATATGGGGCCCTGACCAACAAGAGTTCCTGCGGCGTTGCGTAGATGAACTCAAAAAGGAGATGAAGAAGGAGCTGTTGGCCCCGATATTACAAGCGATTGAGGGGCTAAAGGAGGAGCAAAAGACCCAGGAACAGGAGCTTCAGGTCGTGAAGGCAAAGGCTGCTGAGAATGAGGACGACATACAGGGCCTGGTGGTGAAAACGGAGATCCACGAGGCACAACACAAAAGATGTGTGGAAAGGCTGGAGGTGCTGGAGAACAATGCGAGGAGGAAGAACTTAAGGATTCTTGGTCTTCCCGAAGGTGCAGAGGGGGCGGACGTCGGGGCATATGTGAGCACGATGCTGCATTCGTTAATGGGATCGGAGGCCCCGACAGGTCCGCTGGAGGTGGAGGGAGCCTACCGAGTTATGGCGCGAAGACCGAGGGCTGGAGAAATTCCTCGAGCAATAGTTGTGAGATTTCCCCGATACAAGGACAAAGAGATGGTCCTCAGATGGGCCAAGAAAACCCGGAACAGTAGGTGGGAGAATGCGGTGATCCGCGTGTATCAAGATTGGAGTGCGGAGGTGGCGAGGAGGAGGGCAAGCTTTAATCAGGCCAAGGCGGTGTTGCATAAAAGGTCAAATTCGGAATGTTGCAGCCGGCGAGACTGTGGGTCACACATCTAGGGAAACACCACTATTTCGAAACGGCAGACGAAGAGTGGACATTTATTGTCGAGGAGAAGCTGGAGTGAGCGGGCCAGAAGAAAAAGAACGTTTGGGACAAACGTTGGTAATGGGAAAGTTGGTAATGGGTGGAGACTTTAATACGGTGCTGGACCCAGGGCTGGACAGATCGAGGTCCAGGACCGGAAGGAGGCCGGCTGCAGCTAAGGTGCTTAAGGATTTTATGGTGCAGGTGGGAGGAGTAGATCCCTGGAGATTTAGTAGACCTAGGAGTAAGGAGTTTTCGTTTTTCTCCTATGTACATAAAGTATTTTCACGAATAGATTTTTTTGTTTTGGGAAGGGCACTGATCCCAAAGGTGACAGGGACGGAGTACACGGCTATAGCCATCTTGGATCATGCTCCACACTGGGTGAACCTGGAGATAGGGGAAGAAAAACAACAGCTTCCACCCTGGAGAATGGACATGGGATTATTGGCAGATGAGAGGGGGTGTTTAAGGGTGAGGGGGTGTATTGAAAGGTACTTGGAAATTAATGATAATGGGGAGGTACAGGTGGGAGTGGTCTGGGAGGCACTGAAGGCAGTGGTTAGAGGGGAGCTGATATCTATTAGGGCACATAAAGGAAAGCAGGAGGGTAGGGAAAGGGAGCGGTTGTTGAAAGAACTGCTGAGGGTGGACAGACAATACGCGGAGGCACCGGAGGGAGGACTATACAGGGAAAGGCAAAGGCTACATATAGAGTTTGACTTGTTGACTACGGGTAAGGCAGAGGCACAACGGAGGAAGGCACAGGGTGTACAGTACGAATATGGGGAGAAGGCGAGTAGGTTGTTGGCCCACCAACTGAGGAAAAGGGGAGCAGCGAGGGAGATATGGGGGGGGGGGGGGGGGGGGGGTGAGAGATGTGGAGCGGGGAGAGTGAATGGAGTGTTCAAGGCATTTTATGAAAGATTATATGAAGCACAGCCCCCGGACGGGAAGGAGAGAATGATGTGCTTTCTGGATCAGCTGGAATTTCCTACGGCGGAGGAACAGGAGAGTGGGGCTGGGAGCACAGATTGAGACGGAGGAAGTAGTGAAAGGGATTGGAAGCATGCAGGCGGGGAAGGCCCCGGGACCAGACGGATTCCCAGTTGAATTCTATAAGAAATATTTGGACTTGCTGGCCCCGCTACTGATGAGAACCTTTAATGAGGCGAGGGAAAGGGGGCAGCTGCCCCCGACTATGTCAGAGGTAACGATATCGCTCCTCCTAAAGAAGGAAAAAGACCCGCTGCAATGCGGGTCATACAGGCCCATTTCCCTCCTGAATGTGGATGCTAAGATCCTGGCCAAGGTAATGGCAACGAGGATAGAGGATTGTGTCCCGGGGGTGGTCCATGAGGACCAAACTGGGTTTGTGAAGGGGAGACAGCTAAATACAAATATACGGAGGCTGCTAGGGGTAATGATGATGCCCCCACCAGAGGGGGAAGCGGAGATAGTGGTGGCAATGGATGCCGAGAAAGCATTTGATAGAGTGGAGTGGGATTATTTGTGGGAGGTGTTGAGGAGATTTGGCTTTGGGGACGGGTATATCAGGTGGGTACAGTTGCTGTATAGGGCCCCGATGGCGAGCGTGGTCACGAATGGACGGGGGACTGACTATTTTTGGCTCCATAGAGGGACGAGGCAGGGATGTCCTCTGTCCCTGTTATTGTTTGCACTGGCGATTGAACCCCTGCCCATGGCACTGAGGGGTTCCAGGAAGTGGAGGGGAGTACTTGGGGGGGGGGGGGGGGGGGGGGGGGGGGGGGGGGGAGAGAGAGAGAAGAACACCAGATATCTCTATATGCGGACGATTTGTTGCTATATGTGGCAGACCCGGCGGAGGGGATGCCAGAGATAATGCTGATACTTGGGGTTTGGGGATTTTTCAGGGTATAAACTGAACATGGGGACAAGTGAGGTGATTGTGGTGCATCCAGGGGAGCAGAGCAGAGAGATAGAGGATTTACCGTTGAGGAAGGTAACAAGGGACTTCCGGTACCTGGGGATCCAGATAGCCAAGAATTGGGGTACATTACATAGGCTTAATTTAACACGGTTGGTGGAACAGATGGAGGAGGATTTCAAGAGATGGGACATGGTGTCCTTGTCATTGGCAGGTAGGGTGCAGGCGGTTAAAATGGTGGTCCTCCCGAGATTCCTTTTTGTGTTCCAGTGCCTCCCGGTGGTGATCACGAAGGCTTTTTTCAAAAGAATTGAGAAGAGCATTATGAGCTGTGTGTGGGCTGGGAAGACCCCGAGAGTGAGGCGGGGATTCTTGCAGCATAGTAGGGACAGGGGGGGGCTGGCACTACCGAGCCTAAGTGAGTACTACTGGGCCGCCAATGTTTCAATGGTGTGTAAGTGGATGTGAGAAGGGGAGGGAGCGGCGTGGAAGAGAATGGAGAGGGCGTCCTGCAAGGGGACTAGCCTGCAAGCAATGGTGACGGCACCGTTGCCGTTCTCACCAAAGAAATACACCACAAGCCCGGTGGTGGTGGCTACATTGAAAATTTGGGGGCAGTGGAGACGGCATAGGGGAAGGACGGGAGCTTCGGTGCGGTCCCCGATAAGAAACAATCATAGGTTCGTCCCGGAGAGAATGGATGGGGGATTTGGAGCATGGCAAAGAGCTGGGGTAGTACAATTAAGAGATCTATTTGTAGATGGGACGTTTGCGAGTTTGGGAGCGCTAACGGAGAAATATGGGCTGCCCCAAGGGAATGCATTTCAGTATATGCAATTGAGGGCTTTTGCAAGGCAACAGGTGAGGGAATTCCCGCAGCTCCCGACACAGGAAGTGCAGGATAGAGTGATCTCAGAAACATGGGTGGGGGACGGTAAGGTAGCGGACATATACAGGGAGATGAGGGACGAGGGGGAGATCATGGTAGATGAGCTGAAAGGGAAATGGGAAGAAGAACTGGGGGAGGAGATTGAGGAGGGGCTGTGGGCGGATGCCCTACGTAGGGTAAACTCATCGTCCTCGTGTGCCAGGCTAAGCCTGATACAATTTAAGGTGCTACACAGGGCACATATGACTGGAGCACGGCTTAGTAAATTTTTTGGGGTAGAGGACATTTGTGCGAGATGCTCGAGAGGCCCAGCAAATCACACCCACATGTTCTGGTCATGCCCGGTACTACAGGGGTTCTGGGTGGGGGTGACAAAGGTGCTTTCGAAGGTGGTAGGGGTCCGGGTCGAACCAAGCTGGGGGTTGGCTATATTTGGGGTTGCAGAAGAGCCGGGAGTGCAGGAGGCGAGAGAGGCCGACGTGTTGGCCTTTGCGTCCCTTGTAGCCCGGCGCAGGATATTGTTAATGTGGAAGGAAGCTAAACCCCCTGGGGTGGAGACCTGGATAAACGATATGGCAGGGTTCATAAAGTTAGAACGGATTAAGTTTGTGTTAAGGGGTTCGGCTCAGGGGTTCACCAGGCGGTGGCAACCGTTCGTTGACTACCTCACAGAAAGATAGAGGGAATGGAAAAGAAGTAGATAACAGCAGCAACCCAGGGGGGGGGGGGGGAGGAATCAGACGGACTCTCAGGGATGTTATTTTATATGTATAGGTATTAGGTATATGTAATTGCATATTGGATTGTTGGACTCTAATTTGAGAGTATTTATTTTGGACAAGGTAGTTGCCATTTAGTTTTGTTTTTCTTTTGTTTATATATATTATTTATTTATTTGTTTAAAACTGGCCACGGCTATTTATATTGATTTATTGTTGTGTAAAAGAAACACTACGTATTGTTATGTTTGGCCAAAAAACTCAAATAAAATATATTTTTTTAAAAAATATTCCCTGTTGAAGCATGGCTTAAAAGATCAAAACATCAGATTCATTTTTTGGTGAAAATTATATAAAATGGCTCAACGGTAAAAAGATAATTGTGTGCTTTAAAACGCAATTCAAAAACAAAGCTGAGGCATTCGTTCCAAACATGTTGCGCACAGATTGTAAAGAGCAATAAGTTTACAAAACAGGACTGGCTGCATCTGCAACCTTATTCGGCAGACAGAAGCCATTTAAAATGCTTAGCAGGGTGCATAAATTAAATGACAAACTTTGAAGTTTTTCAAAGCATTTTCTCCAATTATTTTCTTCTGATAAAATCCAGGTGCTTACCTAGATTGTTAAAATTTAGCAAATCACTTCTGGTGTCTTGCCCAAGGAACCATTCATTATGTGCACACTCAGACAATGAATGTTCACAGATTATTCAAAAATGCAGTGGAACCTCAACTGATCTCAACCATGTTTGCACCCAATGTACACAGACTGAGAGACTGAAGATTAACCAGGGATAGGAGTCATGTTCGATCTTCCCTTCTCTAGACCAGAAATGTCAGCCTCTATTGTAGCATCCCTATTGCTGTGCAGCTAAGAGCAACTATAAACATGGGATACGATTCTCCCAAAAATGACTAAGGGTAATTTTGGGCCAGTTTGGCAGAGTGTTTCCCACCAGCTATTTGGGTGAGACCGAGACCTGGAACCACCCACAGTCATTGGTTTGGGCCTTGGCCAGTTTCTCCCTGGTCTAGCCCACACTTGGAATTTTTTTTTCAGCAGTGGGGAGTGGAACCCCGCCAACAAGACCGGCTCCTCAGAGCTCAAGGCGCCATTTTGCAAGGGTGCTAAGGTTCAAGTTCTCAACAGATTCCCAACCATCAGCCTGTGAGATATTTGTGTTTGGTTCAGTTGCCTTGACTTTATTCTATACCGTAAGCCTCCAATCACCCTTCAACCTCCAGGTGAAAAGTTCCTTGTCCCCGTCTCTCACATCAACTTTGTTTATGATCATGACTCATTCTGGACTAGTCTTCCTAAAGTGCAAATATTGTATCCTACAATACATTTTACTCTCAGCTGTCCGATCCATGGGAAACATGTCAAAATTAACACTCGTCTACCTCTTTTCAAATTTGGGAGTCATCTAATTAATGCTTCCTAAATTACCATATTTTGTCTCTTTCCGGAGTATTTGTCGTCACTGCAGGGCCCGAGTGCCGTTAAAAGAAAAATTCCAGAATCTACAACCCTTATGAATTAACGCACCATTTTATTTGACTATACAATTGTTTACTCACCATAATCACGGCCATGATGCTCGTTTCTAATTTAAGAATGACAGTATTCTTTAAGGAATGAAAGATCTAAACTCTCAAGTAGTAGTTCCAGTTAGTGGAAATGAAGTTCTAGAAGTAGAAATGTGAGGTGATGCATTTTTGTAGGAAGAACAGGAGAGACAATAAAATGAGGGGTAAAATTGTTAAAGGGGTGTAGGAGCATAGGACCTGGGTGTATAGGCGCACAAGCCATTAAAAGGTGGAGAGAGCAGTTAATAAAGCATACAGTATTCTGGGCTTTAACAGGAGGATATAGAGCACAAGAGCAAGGGAGGTTATGCCAAATGTACGCAAGACATTGGCTAGGCCATAGGTGGAATATTGTGTACAGTTCTAAGCGCCACACTATGGAAAGGATGTGAATGCATTGGAGAGAGTACAGAAGAGGATTAAAAGAAAGGTTCCAGGAATGAGAAACTCCAGTTGAGGATAGATTGGAGGGTCTGGGACAGCTCTCCTTCGAGAGAGCCAAGAGGAGATTTGATAGAGATATTCAAAATGATGAGAGATAGGGAGAAACCTGCTCGTAAAAGGATCAAGAACGACAGGGCAGAGATTGAAAGTGATTTACAAATCTGATGTGAGAAAACACTTTTTACACAACAAGTGGTTGGGGTCTGGAATGTACTGCCTGAAAGTGTGGTGGAGGCAGGTTCAATGGAGGCATTCAAGAGGGCGTTACATGGTTATTTGAATAGAAACAACGTGCAGGGAGATAGGAAAAAGGAAGGGAATGGCACTGTCATGGTGCTCATTTGGTGAGCTGGTGCAGACACCAATGGGCCAAATGGCTTTCTTCTGTGCAAAAACAATCCTGCAAGTCTGTGAAATGCCAATTCTTTTTTAAAAAAAGGTAAAACACGATTATAAGTCTACCCCCCTCTCCACCCCCATTATCCTAGACCCCATTGTCAATCAAAGATTCTGGCGAACTCAGCCTTAAATAGATCCAATGATCCAGCCTCCGAGGAAGAGAATTCCAAACATTAAGGACCCAAATGAAAATAAATTCCTCCTTAAACGGGTGACTGCTTATTTTGAAACCATCCCCCTACTAGTTCTAGATTCCCCCATGAGAGGAAATATCCTCTTCACATCTACTGTGAAGCTGCCCCAAGCCACCTCAGATCACTCAAAGATCACCTCTCATTCTCCCAAACTCCAATGAATGTAAGCCCACTGCAGTCAACCTTTCCTCATAAGATAACCACTTCAAGAATTTGCCAAGTGATACTTCTCTGAGCTGTTTCCAATGCAAGAATATCCCCCTTAAGTAAAACAACTAAAACTACACACACAACTCTCGGTGTGGTCTCAATGCACTGTACATTTGTAACAAGATTTTCCCTACTTAATAATAATACTTTAGTGTCACAAGTAGGCTTACATTAGCTCTGCAATGAATTTACTGTAAAAAGCCCCTAGTCGCCAGACTCCGGTGCCTGTCCGGGTACACAGAGGGAGAATTCAGAATGTCCAATTCACCTAACAAAGCACGTCTTTCGGGACCAGTGGGAGAAAACCGGAGCGCCCGGAGGAAACCTACGCAGACACAGGGAGAACATGCAGACTCCACACAGACAGTGACCCAAACTGGGAGTCGAACACGGGTCCCCGGTGCTGTGAAGCAGCAGTGCTAACCAGTGCCGCCCAATTTTTAAACTTTTATACTCCAACCATCTTGCAATAATAGCCAACATTCCATTTGCCTTCTTAATTACATGCTGTAAATGCAAGCTTGAGATTCATGAACAGGGACACCTAGATCCCTTTAAGAGAATTCTGCAGTCTATCTCCATTTAGTTATTCAGTTTTTAAAAAATACTTCCTGTCAAAATGGACCCAATTACTCCATGTCAATTTTTTGTCCACTCTCAATCCATCTATATCTGTTTGACTTTGCATTCTCCTCACCACCCATTTTGCATAGCCAGCAAATTTGGCTACACAGTCCCTTTGTTCAAGTTATTAAAACAATGGTAAACAGTTAAAGCTCACAGCATTGATCCTTGCAGCACTCACTTGTTGATGCTTGATAATGACTCATTTGCCATGACACTGTTTCCTGTTAGCCAATCCTCTCCTCGTGCTAAAACATCATCCCAAGGCCATGAGCTCTTATTTTGTCCATGTGGAGCCTCAAGTGAATGCTTTTTAGAAAACCACGTTGACAGCCCGATTGTATTATGAATTTCTAAATATCCAGCTATGACACACTCAATAATACATTTCCTCCAAATGGCAGATATTAGACTAACTGACCAAAAGGTCACTGTTTCCTGCTCTGTCTCACTGCTTTCTTCAGCAGGTGTTTCATTTGCGATTTCCCAATCTGCTGGAACCTTTCCAGAATCTAGGGAAACTTGATTACAAACAATGTGCCACTATCTGCGGCCAGCAGTTTCAGCAGGCTTGCCAGCTTCTAGTCCAATTAGTTTTTCCAGCAGCTTTTTTTCAATGATCATAATTATTTCAAGTTCCTCCCTTCCTTTTGCCTCTTGATTTTCTATAATTCTTAGGATGCTTTTGTCTCCTATTGTGAAGACAGATATTAAAACACTTGCTCTAAGTAGTCACTGCCACTTCCTGATTTACCATTATTAATTACAGAGTCTCAACCCCTAGAAGACCAACATTCACTTTAGCCACTCTCTTCCTTTTTCTAAACTGAGGTCTTTACTATCTGAATGCTTTTATATATCTAGGTAGTTTTCTCTCATACTCTAATTTCTCACTATTTTCTGTCGCCCTTTGCTGATTTCTAAAAAATTTCCAATCATCTGGCCCACCATTGATTTTTGTAGTATCGTACAACTTCTTTCAATCTGATACCATCCTTAACTTGCTTAGTTAACCACGGATGGTACAAATCATATTTAATTGAGAAAGAAAGACTACATCTTTGTTGAGTTATGAAATATCTTCTTCAATGTCTGCCACTGCTGCTCCATAGCCTTATTATTATTCAACCCCTTCCCAGTCCACTTTTGCCAGCTCTCTTCCAACTTAAATATATGATCATCATGGTTTTGAAATTCACCATTTCGAGAACATACCCACACAATGAACTTTGTCCAGATATAAAATCCTGTAACCAGTTGCAGAAAATCTCTGCGAGCTTGACGTGATTTGAACATGCAACCTTCTAGTCTGGAGCCAGATGCACTGTTGTGCCATAAACCCGACTCCAAACTTAAATATAGGCTTTGGTTCAGAATTTAATTTCTCATGTTCCAACGGAATGTGAAATTCTATCATGTTGTGATCACTCTTACCAAGAGGATTTTACTACGAGGTCATTAATTAATCCCATCTCATCAGACATCACCAGGTCACAAACAATCTTAATTTCCAGAATGTAATCTTCTGAGAAACCGTTCTGAATACAAATCTATGAACTCCCCTCAGGCTAACTTGAAATTTTATTGGTTCAATCTACAACATTAAAAATCACCCATGATTATTGCAATGCGTGTTCACAGTCAGATTAGTTTTCGATTTATACTTCATCTTACAGTGCAGTTACTTTTAAGATGCTTATAAGCTATACATTCTTAATCTTTCAGAACTATACAGGGCATAGCTTCAAATTAATGTTTACAATAAATGCTTAGTCTTTTTCCCTTAAGTCCAACCGTCACTCCACAAAATTCCACCCATTACTTTTTTTTAAAAAAAAAAATCAAAAATGCAAGGACCTTTTCATGGAGAGTGCTAGCACCAAATGGTACCAGATAGACCAATAATGCTGCAAAGGTGGCTTCTGAATTACTGGGGGCTCAGCATATTTATTCTATTCAAGCAGAAACAAATCAACAAAGTATTAAATACTGTAAGCATCTTTTAACGTTACCATCAATCATTCAGGCTGGTAAACTTAGAGATCCGTTGTTAAACGTGGCCAAATATATGCCAATTTCACGGAATTTTAAAGAATTTTAATTTTTAGTCATTTAATTACTGACAATTTGCAAAAATGAATAAGCCAAAACCAAATAAAACTAAATTTGGAACTGATCAACCCTAGAGTCAGAATTATTGAACCTCTTAAAACAAACTTCTACATAACATTCATGAATTACTCTATTTGTATTACCATTTTCAGGGGGTTTGTGGGAGGAAGGAGTTTGAAGATTTCTCAATACAATAATTATTTTCCTTTTCTGTTTGTAGAGGGCGCCGAAGGGAAAGAAATTACTGTTCCTCGCATTAAATTAAAATCCTTTTTTTTGGTTTACTCACCCACACACACTTGCTGAAAGTTCAGAGTCTTACAATTGGCAGGTAGTGAGATGTTGGTAGATTTCTGCTGGTTGTAGTTAGTTGGTGCCGTCCCATACAGAACCAGTGTAAATTGTCTCAGTGTACCTGAATAGACAGTTTCTGTGTTACAAAAAAAATCTGCTACACGTTGTCAGAAGCAGGCATGTTAACAGCAGCAGCCAGGCGTGAGATGCAGAAGGACAAAGATACTTTCAATCCGTTTTGGGGTTGTTTTTTTTTTTAAACAAAAGATTAATCAGTTATCTGAGAGGCAGAAAGTGGGGGATGGAGACACCATTTGGTGTGGCCCTTAAATATAATTGCCATAAAGGTGCTCACTAACTAAGCTGCCTTTTCTTGTCCAGATCAAACTACTTTTGAAAATGGAGAACATTGAGCATAAACATTGAAAAGATTTTGATATTAAAACAGAAAGTACTGCAAATACTCAGCAGGTCTGGCAGCAATGGAAACATTAACTCTCCACAGATGCTCCTAGACCTAGAGTATTTCCTACGTTCTCCCAGACTTGGAAAGCGATTGAATACAAGAATAAAGAGGTCTGCAGAAAAAAAAGAATAAAGAGGTCTCTTGATAGAGTAGCACAGCGTTTTGGGGAGACCACAGCTGTAGTGTGTGGAGTTTTGGTCTCCATATTTAAAACATATATTTGCATTGAACGCAGTACACAGAAGGGAGTGAAGGGGGTTTGCCCTATGTTGAGAGGCTGAGCTAATTGGGTTTATTTTCTAGAGTTTGGTAGGATGAGGGGCAATCTCACTGAGACCAACAAGATTCTGAAGGAGCTTGATTGCGGAGTCCTCGTTCAGGATTCTCTTACGGTTAACATGCAGATTCAGTTGGCAGTTAGGAAGGCAAATGCAATGTTAGCATTCATGTTCAGAGGGCTAGAATATAAGGATGTACTGTTGAGGCTGTATAAAGCTTTGGTTAGACCCCATTTGGAATATTGTGAGCAGTTTTGGTCCCTGTATCTAAGGAAGGATGTGCTGGCCTTGGAGAGGTTCCAGAGGAGGTTCACAAGAATGATCCCTGGAATGAAGGACTTGCCATGTGAGGAACGGTTGAGGACTCTGGGTCTGTACTCAATGGAGTTTAGAAGGATTGGGGGGGGGGGGGAAAGAGAGAAAGAAAGAGAATCTGATTGTAACTTACAGAATATGGAGAAACGTGGATAGCGTGAACATGGAGAGGATGTTTCCACTAGTAGGAGAAACTAGAACCCGAGGGCAGAGCTTCAGACTGAAGGGACGATCCTTTACGACAGAGGTGAGGAGGAATTTCTTCAGCCGGAGGGTGGTAGAACATAGAGCAGAAGGAGGCCATTTGGCCCATCGCGTCTGCATCGACCCACTTAAGCCCTCACCCACCCTATCCCCATAACTTAATAACCCCTCCAAACCTTTTTGGTCACTAAGCGCAATTTATCATGGCCAATCCACCTAACCTGCACGTCTTTAGACTGTGGGAGGAAACCGGAGCACCTGGCGGAAACCCACACAGACACAGGGAGAATGTGCAGACTCCCCACAGACAGTGACCCAGGGGGGAATCGAACCTGGGACCCTGGCGCTGTGAAGCCACAGTGCTATCCACTTGTGCTACCGTGCTGCCCTGGTGGTGAATCTGTTTAACTCATTGTCGCAGAAGGCTGTGGAGGCCAAAGCACTGAGTGTCTTTAAGTCAGAGATAGATAGGTTTATGACTAATATGGCGATCAGCGGTTATTTTTTTTGGGGGGGGGGGGGGGGGGGGGGGGGGGGGAGAAGTGAGAGAGAAGAAGGTAGGAGAATGGGGATGAGAAACTTAACAGCCATGATTGAATGGCAGAGCAAACTGGGTGGGCCGAATGGCCAATTCTGCTCCTATATCATATGTCTTGGGGATCGAAAACACGGGCAAAATCTCAGGTTAGGGGGCTGATCGTTTATGGCTGAGATGAGGGAAATTTATAGGACTGTGGATGCTGCATCCTTGAATACATTTGAAGCTGGTACAGATAGATTTTTGGGGTCACAGGTGATCAAGGGTTGTGGGCAAGGAAATGGTGGGGGGTGAATGGTCTACTCTCCTATTTCTGGTGTTGTGTATTTTCAGCATTTGCAGTATTTTGCTTGTTAAGTCTTGGAAAAAGGTTGTTTCAGCTGGTTAGTGTACGCGTATCGTGGGGTCACAGACAGACGCAGTGAATAACGGAAGTAATCGAAGAAATAGTTTCACATGATGCATCATTAGGTCATGAAATACACGAGGCAGAAACAACAATATCTAAAAGCAAATACATATCAGAAAATATTAAAACTTTGGGGAAAGAGCAGAGAAAAGACACAAGAGTAAATAGTTCCAGTAATGTAATTTCTACAATTCACACATGGCCATTGGGGAAAAGGGGTTTTAGGCCAACTACGCAATGCCAATTTTGCAAACACAAACCATAATTATTTGCACCGGATGTATTCTCCAATTCCAGAACCCATTCTCCAGAGGGGTTTTCATCCCATGAATGTGTAGTCATGAATGCCCAGTCAGTAAATCCCTCAGATGAGTAGTCATTCTGTCTGCAGCAGTTAAAAACACAATTGATAGTACAAAGCCCAATGGTTCTTCCATCAAAATTCTAAGAAAAATTGGCACCATTTTCTTTTATCTCAAAATAAGAGGGTTTATGTAACTGTATACTTAACACTACATTTAAGTGTACAAAGCAGTGTTTAATATCCTCTCCCAATTAATCCCCACCATTAATCATGCAAAATCAATATTCTACATGTAAATGGGTAAAGTTAATGCTCTATTTGTTGAGTGATGGAGGGGGTTTTAATTGCAACCTCCTGAAATCCCACTTCCAATATCACAGGGTAATGCTTTTGGAAATCTTTGGAACACTAGGGAGCAGGACTAAAGCACTGTAATTCATAGTCCCTCGTTTCAGAGGTTGAATGCCACGGTATTTAAAGCAGGAGCTCCAAATCAACAAGATTAAAGCTCATACCCTGTGCAAATCATTGCTCGGGATACAGACTCTCCGATGCCCCAGCCATGGCAGATCCAATAACATGTTCTATTTACTCTGACAAAATGGGATCACAAGGATCTGGCATTTCAGATTTGCCTTCCTCAACCGTCTCCCCTAAAGGTCAACCTCCTCTAAACAAGATGACTCAGCCCAATTTCACTTTTTTTGCAGCACCTAATAAAGGCATTCCTTTGATTTTTGTTGCAATTAAGTAATGCTTGTATACTTCGTCTAGTGACAATACTCAAAAAAAAAATCAGTAAAACAGTGAGTGAGCTTTAAAGTGGTTTAAAATGGTAAAGGGGCTGGTTTAGCATAGGGCTAAATCGCTGGCTTTGAAAGCAGACCAAGGCAGGCCAGCAGCACTGTTCAATTCCCGTTACCAGCCTCCCCGAACAGGCACCCGAATGTGGCGACTAGGGGCTTTTCACAGTAACTTCATTTGAAGCCTACTTGTGACAATAAGCGATTTTCATTTTTCATTTCAAGTGGCTGCAGAAATTGATTCAAGGCAGTGGGAGTGCTACTAACAAGAGTTCTGTTTGAGTTCTCAAGGCTCTGATGATTAGCCTGGAGGCTGCTGCAGGTGACTGGCTTGCAACTATAGATTTAAACAAATATATTCATTCATGGATGTGGGAATCGCTGGCTGGGCCAGCATTTATTACTGCGGATCTAAAGTTACAGGTAGCTGATTTCTCTCCCTAAAGGACATTGGCGAACCAGCTGGGCTTTTACGACAATCAACAATGGTTTCAAGTAGTCATCAGGAGGCTTTTAATTGAATTCAAATTTCACCATCTGCCCTGATCCCTGGATTGTCTAGCGACAACACCACGACACCACCACCTCCCTGGCCACCAGCAGTGAGCCAGTGATTGGAGGCTGAATTTCAAATGGTTCAAACTCAGCAAATACATCCTTTCTTGCTGCATTATCTTCAAAGAGCTTTAATTGATGATATTTGGGAATGGGAAAGGAGAAAGGTGGGTAATCCAGCCGCCCCTCAGAGGGGTGCTACATACAACAGTTGAACTTTAAACCCCTCTCTGCCAATTACAAATGAACAAAATGGTGCCAAAACAGAGTGACACAAACAAAATCTACATAATACAGAATTGAAAGCCGATTTCCATAATCTTTTTAAATTTCAAATTAAATTTAAAGTGTCCAATTCTATTTTTCCCTCAATTAAGGGGAAATTATCCTACACATCTTTGGGTTGTGGGGGTGAGACCCATGCAGTCACAGGGGGAATGTGCAAACTCCACACGGACAGTGACCTGGGGCCGGGATCAAATCCGGGACCTCGGCGCCGTGAGGCAGCAGTGCTAACCACTGCACCAATGTGCCACCTCCCACTACTGATTTACATAATCAGCAGGACATTCATTATTCATAGATTTTACATGCACTCATCTTGAGTTACAGATTGACTGAGTGAATAGCAAAATCATACCTCTGTGCTAATAGAGTTGACCTAGTTCCCATGGGACTGTTGAGGTATATAGCCAAGTCTCCACGCCGGTTATATGATAATGTGATTCTTGCCTGCACATGCTCCAAAAAGTGTATAAAATTTGAACCTCCACGGCATGCATCAATCCTTTTCCGAATCTCCAATCGGTTTCCAATATCCCTAAAAAGACAAGTTGAACATCAGAACTGTAGAAATTCATGAGTTCTGAATTACGTAAAGGCAGCATCAGAATATTCATTTTAGTCATCTATTAGTATGCAGAACATTACCAAAATCAGTCATTTGGGCCCAGGGCCTCCATGGGTTAGTGATTTGTTGCAGTGTAAACTCCAGCTTGAATCTTGCACCCGTCAGCTTGGCCTAGTTGGTAGAACCCTTGCCTTAAGCTCAAATCATTCTGGTTTCAAGGCCCACTCCTAGGATTGGACACAATCTAGACTGACAAACTAGTGCTGTATTGGAAGAATGCGGAGTTAGCAGAGATGCTAAACAATGAGCTTATATAGAGAGATTCCACCTATTTCTCCAGTGGTTCAGATGACCATTAAAACTACCCCCAACACTGTTTGGGAGAGCAACATCCCCCTACCCTCGTTAAATGAATGTTTCTTGCGGTGTTTCACATGCATTCCTTTGCCATGTTTAAATTGGCTTAAAGGAAACTCATATGTAATACTGCAGAACACTGAAATGTGCTTGGATAGTACAATCCTTTCTTCACTCGTACTTTCCTTTAACGTGGGCTTGAATGGTGCATTTTTATATGTCAAGCCTTGGAGGAAAGGGTCAGTCACCAATTAGCATACAAAAATTATTCATTGGGCAGATGGGTGGAAGGATAGAACAGCAAATGTAGAAACATTAAAAAAAGATAGGGTAGATGAATGCTGAGACTTGAAAATGAGTGCCCAAGCACAAGGTTTCGTAGTTAAGAATTCTGCACACCAGAAGCATTTGGCGATATAGTCTTCACCATGAGGATGAAATAGTACAGCAAGTCAGAATCTCCAGTGATCAGAATCTTCAATGATCAGACGTTCGAAGAAAATTGTTCGATAAAACATACAACATATACCTATGCACGTAACAAAATTATCTAAATTCCCCAAATTCCCTGCTAAAAGAATGCTATATATCATCATTTCCGCTCAAACCCCAGCTGGATTGCAGAAACCAGGAGGACAATATGCTATTTCACAACAAGCTCTATTTTACACACAATGTTGACAAGAAAGTTTAAAAAATATATATATTTAGAATACCCAATTAATTTTTTCCAATTAAGGGGCAATTTAGCGTCGCCAATCCACCTACCCTGCACATCTTTGGGTTGTGGGGGTGAAACCCACACAAGCACGGGGAGAATGTGCAAACCCCACACGGATAGTGACCCAGAGCCAAAATCTAACATGGGACCTCGGCGCCGTGAGGCAGCAGTGCTAACCACTGCGCCACCCAATGTTGACAAAAAAGTTGAAGCTGTACCAGATGTGAAGCTGAAGACAACATCCGGCCCCATCATTCCAGCATCTCAAAATATGGTTCAAACTTCACTCGAGTTATGCTGCGTGGCTTGAATCAATACAAAATCAAACCACGTTGTACACGACAGGTGAGTTAAGTCTATTAAAAAAATTTCCTATCCTAGTTCTAGAGCCATGCTACAAACTCAAGTCATCAAATTCCCATTACATTGAAGTCTCATGAGGACATTCCAACATTATTGATGTGTCATTTCTGCCATAGTTAATGTAATTTACTGTTTCACCTGCCAAGATACTAACAGGATTTCATCTTCATACACTGCAAATTGAATGTGTGCATTTTTAATGAAAACGATTGGGATTAGATTATCCATTATCACAGATGCCAAAACATTTGTGGCAGAATCCAATGGGAGCAAAAGTATGCAACACTTTCAAAATGTCACAGAACGGCTGCATCTAACATTCCACACACTGCATATACACACGCGCGCACACACACACATCTCTATCTAGGGATTGCACAGATATCACTAAAAAAAAAAATCTTATGAGTTACTTTCCTATTTTAACAAAATAAAAATGTTAATTAGCAGGCACGGAATTTTCAACAATAAGATTGGGTTTATGCTATTGCACAAGAATTAGGTTTAGAGTTAACCTCTCATGGTGCTGCACATGTGAAGTCAAGACAAAGATGCAGGCTTCAGTGAAATGGGGTGAAAGTCCAGAGAAATAATGGTACTGGGTTGCACAAGAGATAATTTTGGCCCCATTGTACATTCTGCCCTACTTCCATTATAAATTTCTATCTTTACAAGGGAAACTGCCCGTGTAAACTTGCCAACATTATAACTGAATCCACTTGGTAGGGGTAACACTAAATAACCAACAGCACAAATCCTAGCCAATTATCCAGCCAGAGTTGTGATGTTTTTCACACCTTACTGCTGCCTGCCCCAAGATCAGACTGAGTATCAAATCTGGAATCTTGGGTTTTGTGGTTCACTTACCATGGCTGAGAGTTTTTTTAAAGTTGATATTTTCCCCTCTTTCATACTAATGCAATAGAATGCAAGGATTATATTCAAATACTCTAGCCAGAGTATTTTAAAATGAGTAGTGTAAAGTAGCAAAATAGTAACACTATGAAGTGTTTCTTTAATGGAAAAATAATAAACTGGCTATTAAAGTTAGTGCTTCAATTTTTCCTTTTTATAATATCTTGAGTAAAGGTAATTTGACAAAAGCACAAACAATAATTACAACTGATCAATTACAAACATATTATTTGCACAGGTAATAAACTGTCCCTTCATTAGAAACAGGTGCATCAGCCAGTCACATATAGGTGGACACAATGTTCACACACACGCTCACCTTTAAATCCTGCTACTACACCAACAACCACAGTTCTGTAGTAATTAATCTGTCAGACACCCTGTTGTCACAAGACTATTCATGCATGGCAGCACAATGGTTAGCACAGTTGCTTCACAGCTCCAGGGTCCCAGGTTCGATTCCCGGCTTGGGTCACTGTCTGTGTGGAGTCTGCATGTTCTCCCCGTGTCTGCGTGGGTTTCCTCCGGGTGCTCCGGTTTCGTCCCACAGTCCAAAGATGCGCAGGTTAGGTGGATTGGCTATGCTAAATTGCCCTTAGTGTCCAAATGGGTTAGGTGGGGTTACTGGGTTACAGGGAGAGGGTGGAGGTGTGGACGTATGTAGGGTGCTCTTTCCAAGGGCCAGTGCAGACTTGATGGGCTGAATGGCCTCCTTCTGCACTGTAAATTCTATGATTCTATGCTTCAAACTTATGCACAATAAGCACAGCTGGCCAGACGCATGAAACCTAAACGAGATGCCCAGCACCAAACATGCATCAGGTACCGATGCTCAACTTCTTTATGCTTCCATGAATAAACTATACAGTCAAATAGCTTTTTAAAATCTCGAATGGCACTTGGCACATTCACATTTACTGTGCGTCAAAGCCTCAGCCATTTCTGTGAGGATGCAAAGAAAAAAAGGCAGCACAACTCAAATCAGCTCGCAATCTAACCTCAGAGCAGCGGTGAGGGGATTCTGACCATGCCTCAGCTTAATGCATGGCGTATGACTCCAGTGCGAAGTCTAGTGCGGTGTCAAGCCAAGCTTATAATGGTGTTGGTATGTTGGAGCCATGGCCGCCTCAAGAACTTGTTGTGTGTGCCAACAACTCTTGCACTTATCAGCCAAGAATTGACCATGCACCTACACAGGTCTGTTGGGTCAGATTCACTGAGACACTAAAAGCTGTGGACAACTATAACTTGTGAACAGCTATAAACTGATGACCTTTAATTAAAGGGGTCAGGACAGAGGTGGGGGTGAGGGAAATAAGAGTTTTAATTTTTTTTTAAAATAAGTACCCAATTATTTTTTTTCCCCCCAATTAAGGGGCAATTTAGTGTGGCCAATCCACCTAATCTGCGCATCTTTGGGTTGTCGGGGTGAAACCCACGCAGACATGGGGAGAATGTGGAAACTCCACACAGACAGTGACCCAGGGCCAGGATTTGAACCCGGGCCCTCAGCGGTGCAGTCCCAGTGCTAACCACTGTGCCACATGCTTGTGCCCCTTGAGTATTAACGGCAAAATTCTTTGGTGAAGACTAAAGGAGCAGCGATACAGGAACGGAATCTGATAAAGCTAGGAACTAACTCACTGACCAGCTTTTCAGTTTACTGACCAAATATCCATGCTTACATGACAAGAGGCTAATAAGCGACGAGCGAGTGGCTTAACATGGTGGGGATGGGGAATCATTACAGCAGTGTCATGTCATCACTTGGTAGAAAACAGGACTGGAATGGGAAATGTTCTACCGTTTCGTGCCCACAGCCACCAGGGTAAAATAAGTCACTCCAGATAACATTGGCGAATGCTGATTAGGGATCAAAACTGGCTCATTTGCAAGCAAACCAGCATCTTTACCAACAATACTTCTTGGAGATTGTGAAGTTACTGCCTACTCATCATTAAATCACAGGAATAAAGCAGCTTTACAAAGCTTTTTCCTCATGGCTCTTTCGATTGGTTGGTTAAGATAGTGAGTAGCTGATTCTTGCACACCAAACTGATCCTAATCTGAACTTGTAATTTAATTCAACTAGGCCTGTCTTTCAGGCACAAGATTGATCGTACCCCCACAAATTTTGTTTGGGGAAGGGGAATCCAGAATCAGAGATCTTGTGCCTGATTACTATCCTGTGATCTAGTTGAAAACAGGATGCTTGCAGACACCAAACAGGATTGGTCACAGACCAGGAATCCTCAAAGAAGTGTTAATACTTACTGCAGGTTTCACAGATCAGTGACCACTCAATGGAAGTACTGGGAGAACAATCAGTAAGAGGAACCGTACCGCGAGCAGAAATTCATACCCTCAGGATGAGAGGAGTTCAAAAATTGATGTAAAAAATGGGGGGGGGGGGTGGCAAGAGTTCACCTTGAACATAACCGTAGTGGAAATTTACTCAAACACCCCTCTTCAGGCACATTGCAATTCGCACACAAAAAAGCAATTCATGTCAAATTATAGTAGAACCTCCACTTACTTTGGTTCAGAGGTGATAACAATAACACATTTCCGTTGGTTTCCAACACTTGTCCAATTCTTAGCTAATGCAACCATAGCTCCAGCATCCAGTAGGCCATAACCATAGGAGTGACTGACTGTATGAGAACAGGAAAGCCCTTTTAACAGAGGTTGCAGCAATATTTCGGTCTACTTTTTCTTACACTCGAGTTGACAATAAAATTATTTCAGGCATTTTCTAACCATTAGGAACATTGGTTTGTTCAACGAGACCTGCAGGTTCACTCATTTGACATCACCAAAATTTTGATGCTGAAATCCCACCACCTCAAATGGAAGAATGCCAACCATTGAAACTATATTGGTGGTTGGGGAAGGGTAGGGACAAAGGGAAAAAGGGGAGGAGAGAGAAAAAAAAAAGAGATGCAGAGTTGAGAAAGAAAACACAGGCGATGGGAGGGGGGTGAAATCAGAAATCTAAGGATGGTCATTGTCAATTGTTGTTTAAAAACTCATCCAGTTCGTTAATGTGCTTTTGGGGAGGAAATCTGGAAGCCTGGCCTTGTCTGGCCTACATGTGACACCAGATCCACAGCACGTGATTGACTCTTAATTGGCCTCAGTTTCAAGGGCAGTTAGAAATGGGCAGCCCACATGCCATGAATGAATTAAAATAACACCATGCTTAATTACATAACAAAATAGTATATAAAACCACAAAGGACATGTGACCGAAAGCCTGGTCAACAGGATAATAGGTTTTAATAGAATCGTAGAATTTACAGTGCAGAAGGAGGCCATTCAGCCCATCGAGTCTGCACCGACCCTTGGAAAGAGCACCCCACTGAAGCCCACACCTCCACCCTAGCCCCGTAACCTTTCTGGACACCAAGGGCAATTTATCATGGCCAATCCACCTAACCTGCAATCTTTGGACTATGGGAGGAAACTGGAGTACCCGGAGGAAACCCACGCAGACACGGGGAGAACGTGCAGACTCCGTGCAGTGACCCCAAGCCGGGTATCGAACCTGGGACCCTGGAGCTGTGAAGCAGCTGTGCTAACCACTGTGCTACCGTGATGTTCTAATGACCATCTTAAAATGACTAGGGTGGAAAGGAGGTCCAAAGCCTGCAATAAATATGATACAAGAAACACAACACTCATCAGATGGGAGGCAAGATCACTCCGCATGCAATGAACTTGCACAAAGTATGCAGTGAACCAATAAGGCTTTCATCAACATGCGGACAAAAAGAGGTGCATTTCTCAGCAAGGGCTTTGGCCTCGAGAAAGGATTACACAAGAAAAGGCAACTAATCAATGCAGGAAAATGGAACCAGCGAACAAACTAAATTAATAATTTCATACAGCCATTAGAAAGAACTGCTTTGCTCATGAAATATATAGAATAACCTGCCAAGTCGAATAAAAGTCACAGAAATTCTGGGATCTGTACAAGATGCAGTTGGTGTGGCGGTAAGAAAATTAGGGGACTGCATGGTTAAGCTTCGATGACGGGTTTTTTTTTTGTCCCTCATTTTTCTTTCATTTCTAGGCGAGTCTCAACAGGAGATGCGAGCAGACAAATAAAGTAGCTGCTATCCCTACCTTTGCGGCCAACGCCATTTGTAATCCAATCATTAGTTGAAAGATGGGAAGGTTTGGATGTTTGTACCACAAGGTGCTGCATGTCCCGCCACGTAAGATTTTTACTAAAGGGAAACAAGGGGAAAAAAGGAACAGATTTTCAGCATCATCAGTAATGCGGCATGCAATTTTCAGCAGAACATTAAGCTTACCATGCTTCTGTATCACCATTAAAAAATGATTTAAATTGCAACAGACATCAAAATTAACACATTTGTTTTTATTTAATTGGGTCCAACATAATAAGCCCTTCAAGTTAGCACTGCTGCCTCATGGCACCGAGGACCCAGGTTCGATCCCGGGCACTGTCCGTGTGGAGTTTGCACATTCGCCCCGTGTCTGTGTGGGTTTCACCTGCACAACCCAAAGATGTGTTAGGTGGATTGGCCATGCTAAATTGTCCCTTAATTGGGAAAATAATAATCGGGTACTCTAAATTTAAAAAAAAAAATTAAAAAGTTACTGCGTTTTTGCTCAACTCCCTAATCTTGTATCAATCATCTGAAGTGTAAACTTAATGAAGTTTTCTTCATGGTTCAGTAGTCAAATGCACTGAATGATTCAGATCGATTTCAGGTTCGATCTTCAGCTTGCAGAGGTAGCAGACAAGTTAATCATGGAAATAACCAGGTTGCTACCATTGGCCTGATTTGGAAGAGCTTTAGTGTGTGGGGAGGGGGAAATTAACAGAGGGTATGAGATTATTATCCGATTCACGAAAGGCATCCAGTGATCTCTCTGACAAGTTAGATAAAAACAATTGACCGAAACTGATGCTTTCTTGGTCCTGGTGTCAGAAAAGACCGTTACACCAGACTTAAGTGGAGAATGACCAATTGAATGATACCCAAAGAACTACATCCCAGCAAAATCCAAAGACCTCTCAGAAGGGAGAAGAGAGGGACAGGGTGTGCAGTAGGCGAACAAAATTCCCAATACAGTTCCTAGTTTGGCAATCAAAATAATATCTGATGCAATTTTGATAGCAAATAGCCACAATTAAAATATCTAATTTATTAGAACTTTAATTAGGAAGTTGGCACAAAACAATTATGCTACCAACAGCACGAGGTACAATGATGCATACTTTGCCTCCAGTGCAAGAGCAATGATTCCAGCAGCAAGAGGAGCAGAGGCAGAAGTTCCAGTATGTGATTCTGTGCATTTCTGTCTGAGATCAGTTGTAACCTAAAGAGGAATAAGGGAACAGCTGTTATGAGATATGAGCAATCAAAACATGCAAACATCTTAATGAGGTACTAGAAACTAGCACTAAGAGCTGAAAGTAGGATAAAACACATGTCTGTTAGCTCCAATAAAAGGGTCTCATTTTCGACTTCAGACCAGGTGTTTGTGATCAGAACAAAAATGAATGATGCAGCATTAGTACCTGTGTTATACAGTCTTCCCTCCACCAACATTTACTTCCATCTAGACAATTAATAACAAAGGCAGTTTATGCAGAGGCTGGTCACACATCAGAGGCAACACATGCGGAGTTTACACAGGTTGGGGTGGAGAGAGATCAAAGTTCTCATTGCACAGCCAGCACAGATTTTAATGGAAAGGCACCACTGTGATTCGGTCTGATTTGGCAGGAACAAGCTTTATTAAGTGTACAAGAAAGGACAAAAGAATTATGGAACAGATTTCCAGCAGGGTTGGTGGTGGTAGAGTCACGGCAGGGTTTTAAAGAAAAAAAACAACGGAATCAATTTGTCTGTGAGAAAAGGGGACATAGATTTTAGTTTCCTTAATAGTATTCTGCAACTAACAGAAGCTTGAATGGGTAGATAAAGCCTAAATAATCTTCGCTCAAAATATTACTACGTCCAACCTTGTCCATTACTGACACTTCAAATGAAGCTGAATCCATTTGTATTTGCGACTCTTTCTATCCCCAGCCGCAATAAGCTAACTTAGTGATTACTCAAACATCGAGACGTGCCACAGTACATTGCATAGAACAAATCAACTTAAAGCACAGAAAAAGAACGGTCAGGATGAGTGCGCCTGTTCGACTACCAGCTTCAGCTGTCCATTCTAATCTTGTTTCCCAGTTGTTACTGCATGCCCTTTAATGCTTTGAAGAGGAAAATAATCTCTTAAATTTTGTGACTGAAACAGGTTAATGGTCACTTACGTAATATAATGTAAACCCTGCATGTGAAAAATAATTCAGATTCCACTGTTATTAGGCACTTTCCAATTAAAAAGAGAGAAGGTTTTAATGCAACATTTCGAAAACGAGCACTGATTATTCCAACATTATTGCATCAAGAACAAAGCAGGCATAAAAAAAGGTTTGGATTTTGGATAGCACCAAACTGTAACTTACGATCTGTTTTTCAAATTGACCTCCACTACTGTACGTAGTAGCAAGTGTTGAGGAACATGCCTCGCTGTACCAAGGCACATTCCCATTCTGAGTGGTGCTGCTGATGGAAAGGGTGTAGATGCTGTTTGTGTACCCGTCACAGTTACAGCTGTCATGCTCTCGGCCACCATTCCCAGAAGCCCACACGAATATTGAGCCCAGATTTCCCCGTCCCTGTCAACGTTCCAATAAAACAAGTCAACATTGTTCACCTCATGGAGCACTCAACAAAATTTAGCTGTATAATTTTGTTACAAAATGTTTTCCGCTCGCATTTATTAGATCACCATTTGAGCTTAGCCCTTTTCATCGATTTTACAACATATTAGACAGGTCAATAGACCAAACAAGTTCATGCAAAAATGCATATTCCTGCACAATATCCAGAAGTAATATTGACCTGAGAAATGCCTTTAAAAAATGCTGCCTGTGCTAATTTAGCAGGTCCATCCACGGTCTTTCCATCGTCCTCCGGACCCCAGCTGGCACTGTAGATGTCAATGTGCTGAGGATACATGCCGAGAGATTTAGCTTCGACAGCATCAGTCACCTCTCCATCAAGCATCCGCACACCTACAAAAATTGAGAAAACAAACATTTAAATAGTGGGGTTGGGGATCAGCTTGGGGATCAGCTACAAGGCAGCTCCAGGTCCAAAGCATAGCTGACAAGCTACCCGAGGGGAAGGGCAGAGTGGGAACAGAATACATGCAAGAAAGAGAGGGAAGAGAAAGTAGAATTTCAGCTATTCTTTCCAGGATTCTTACTGGAAACATGAGAGATGAGATGGGGAATAATAGCCTCCACTGTTGCGGTGTGCTAACACTCAGTGCAAAATGTGAGAAATGTTTATTGATGTGATTGATTAATTATTTGAAAAGCAATAGTGGTGAAAACAGAAGAACTTTAATCAAGTACACCCACTCAAATTTAAACAGTTTGGTGCTTTCTATTTTTTTTTTTTTAGAAAAGTGAAATATAATTTTAAGAACGCTGTAAAACTGAAGGCCTGAGATTTCATACCTGGTTGTGTGAACAACAAGCTGTTGGCCATGAGTTGAGTCATCACGTTGCTGGGGTGAAAGCGTGGAGCTAGTTATTGTCGGCTCATTTAGGTTGGTTTGGGAGTGGTCAACAATAACAGATTGTATTTATATAGCATCACATATGGGGCGGCACAGTGGTTAGCACTGCTGCCTCATAGCTCCAGGGTCCCAGGTTTAATTTTAGCCTTGGGTGACAGTGCAAACTGCACACAGACTTTCTCCCTGTGTCTGCGTGGGTTTCCTCCAGGTGCTCTGGTTTCCTCCCACTGTTAAAAGATGTGCAGGTTAGGTGGGTTGGCCATGCTAAATTGCTCCTTAGTGTCCAAAATATTAGGTGGTGTTACTGGGTTATTAGGACAGGGTGGAGGCATGGCTTAAGTAGGGTGCTCTTTCCAAGGACCAGTGCAGGCTCGATGGGCCGAATGGCATTCCTCCACACTGTAAACTCCATGATCTATAATATGGTCAAGGGTGGCATAGTTATGCAGTGGCTAGCACTGCTGCATCAAGGCGTCGAAGACCCGGGTTTGATCCCGGCCCCGGGTCACTGTCCGTGTGGAGTTTGCACATTCTCGTGGGTATCACCCCCACAACCCATGGTAAATTGCCCCCCAATTGGAAAAAAAAAATAGGGTACTCTAAATTTATTTTTAAAACTCAAATGTAGTCAAATGCCTTAAGTGCTTAATAGAAATTAAATCTGACCTTTGAGCCACATATTAAGATTTTGATCAATACATGTTTTAAGAAGAGTTTTGAAGGAAGAGAGATGGAGATAGTGAGGGAGGGAATTCCAGTGTTAAAAAAAAAAGGCCATTCAATCCATCAGGTCACTGCATTCCAGAGTTCAGGTTTCTCAACATGCCTTCCTCCACCAACCCAATGGTCCCCATCTTTAAAACACTTTCGAATGCTAAAGATTCTGGAACATATGACACTTTCTTTTGCCCACAAGGTTAGTGGAGGAATTGGCTCTTTAAATTTCAATGTTCCCTCAAAGCTGCTAAATTGTGCATCAACCTGAAAATCTCTGTGCAGGCTGTGCACAAGTTTTCCCCTTCAAATTGACATGAGGCGGCACTGGCACAGTAGCGGAATAGTGTTGTCGCTAGGCTAGTAATCTCAGAGACCCGGGGTAATACTCTGGGGATCTGGATTCCAATCTCACCATGGCATGTGGTGAAATTCAGTTCGAAGTGTAATGATGACCATGAAACTATTGTCAATTGTCATAAAAGTCCATTTACATTAGAACTAGGAGTGGGCCATTCAGCTCCTCGGGCCTGCTCTGCCATTCAATATGTTCGCGTCCTCTTACAATCTTTCTTCCTCTCTGGGATATATTTCCGTTGGAATTGAATCTCTCCTTAAAGAACTGCCACTGCTTATCAACTGTCCTACCTTTCAGTCTTCCTGCCAAGTCCACTAGGGCCAAATCTGACATCATGCCAACACCTGACCGGTGTTTAACTCCAGAACACTAGTTTACAAATGTTCTTCAGCTAAGAAAATCGGTCTCGTCTGTCCTACATGTAACTCCAAATCCACAGCAATGTGGCAATGCCCTCAGGTATGGGCAAGAAATGCAGGCCCTGCCAGCGATGGCCACATCCCATGAAGAAAAAAAAACATGCATGCAAGGCTAGGCACGAAAATACAAGGGGATAGTGCACTTAAGAAATCAGTGCACAAAAACATTTTCAGGGAGCGTTGTTTAGCATCTATATTAAAACAGTGGACAAAAGAACATTACACAAACACTTCCAAGCGTTTGACTGCTAATATTGCCAATGGTATTGTTGAGGAATGGGTTAAGAGACATTCCAATTAGATGGCTCATTGATGTTAAGTATCCAATAATTGACACTAATATGTAAAGAGGCCGCAGGTGGCTCTTGTGGATGTGATGCGGTGATAGAGCTTTGTACAGAGTGTGTTCAAGGAAAATAAAGGTGTTTGTGAAAAGGAGCAGAACTCCTGAATCTTTACTCAACAGCAGCTGGGAGCTAACAGGTATGTGGGGAGGAGGGAGGGGGGGAAAAAGAAGATTTTTTAAAAAATGATCATTTTGCACTCACGAATTACATCCACATTGCTGTTGCAAGTGCAATTTAACCGTATTGCCCTTCATGGTTAGGCACAATGACACCCGCTGACAAAGTTCACACCTAAACAGCGTTTTGGTAACAACCCAGAGACAGACTGGTGCCGAAGGTACTGATCTCATCTCAGCAAGGACGGGGAGGCAGGCCAAAGTGTTTTCTTGTGTTTTCTATTAAACTAATTACAGTTGAACAATATAAAACAGATTTGTGGCAGGAAAATAGAGCACCGCGTTTTATTCCTCAGATGCCTCAAATTTGCCATAATTACCATTGGCACCAGATAGTATAAAGGTTCTAAAATCTTCACAGATTTTCTAGCAACTGAAAAATAATCTTCCTGCCTGTCGGCAAATAATTTCAAATAACTCATGCTGCTATATTGTGAAGAAATTATTTTAATATTTCTGGAGTGTAACGTGGTATTTTATAAAGCAGGATTGAGAGACTAAGCTGAGGACTGCCTACAAAGTTGAAGAAGGCAGGCATTTAAATGAACAAGTTAGATGTTCCACAGTGAATACATCATGGGTAGAAATTTGCATCAGAAGATAAGTGAAGATTTGGTTTTCAGCTGTGGAATTTCACATGGGAGGCAAGGAGCAGTTTACAACTTGGAAAAGGTAATGAATAAATAAGTAAAGCAAAATTATTAATGTTTATTTTACCCAAACATGGTGGCATAAGGAGAACATAATCCTAGAAAGCTATGTTTCAGAGGAGGGCAAGGACAATTGGAAAAGAGGAAAAAACATATTTAAACTGTGTTGGAGTGTGGCTATGCAAGACCTCCAGATGAATGTGTTCTGCGCTGGGGCAGAACTGCAAAGTGAGCAGCCTTCAGATACCGCAGAGAAGTGTCTGGTTTAAATTTGTGAATTTCTACAGTGTGCGTGTGCTTGTAAAGCCCTACATACCTCCCCTACAGAAACAACAGGTTGGGTCTTGTGGTAATATTACTGGAATTAAATATCTTCAAGAAGGTATTTGGATAATTGGAGCGCATTCTGGGGAAGGTGGGACCTGTACAAGCAGGACGGGTTGCATCTGAACCAGAGGGGCACCAATATCCTGGGAGGGAGGTTTGCTAGTACTCTTCGGGAGGGTTTAAACTAATTTGGCAGAGGAATGGGAACCGGATTTGTAGTACAGCAACTAAGGTAGCCGATATTCAGGACGCCAAAGCATGTAATGAGGCAGTGGGGAAGGGAACACTGACAAAGGAGAGTACTTGCAGGCAGGGAGATGGGTTGAAGTGTGTATACTTCAACGCAAGAAGCATCAGGAATAAGGTGGGTGAACTTAAGGCATGGATCGGTACTTGGGACTACGATGTGGTGGCCATCACGGAAACGTGGATAGAAGAGGGGCAGAAATGGTTGTTGGAGGTCCCTGGTTATAGATGTTTCAATAAGATTAGGGAGGGTGGTAAAAGAGGTGGGGGGGGTAGCATTATTAATTAGAGATAGTATAACAGCTGCAGAAAGACAGTTCGAGGAGTATCACCCTATTGAGGTAGTATGGGTTGAAGTCAGAAATAGGAAAGGAGCAGTCACCTTGTTAGGAGTTTTCTATAGGCCCCCCAATAGTAGCAGAGATGTGGAGGAACAGATTGGGAAACAGATTTTGGAAAGGTGCAGAAGTCATAGGCTAGTAGTCATGGGCGACTTTAACTTCCCAAATATTGAGTGGAAACTGTTTAGATCAAATAGTTTGGATGGGGTGGTGTTTGTGCAGTGTGTCCAGGAAGCTTTTCTAACACAGTATGTAGATTGTCCGACCAGAGGAGGGGCAATATTGGATTTCGTACTGGGTAATGAACCAGGGCAAGTGGTAGATTTGTTAGTGGGGGAGCATTTTGGAGATAGTGACCACAATTCTGTGACTTTCACTTTAGTAAAGGAGAGGGATAGGTATGTGCAACAGGGCAAGGTTTACAATTGGGGGAAGGGTAAATACGATGTTGTCAGACAAGAATTGAAGTGCATAAGTTGGGAACATAGGCTGGCAGGGAAGGACACAAGTGAAATGTGGAACTTGTTCAAGGAACAGGTGCTACGTGTCCTTGATATGCATGTCCCTGTCAGGCAGGGAAGAGATGGCCGAGTGAGGGAACCATGGTTGACAAGAGAGGTTGAATGTCTTGTTCAGAGGAAAAAGGTGACTTATGTAAGGCTGAGGAAACAAGGTTCAGACAGGGCATTGGAGGGATACAAGATAGCCAGGAGGGAACTGAAGAAAGGGATTAGGAGAGCTAAGAGAGGGCATGAACAATCTTTGGCAGGTAGGATCAAGGAAAACCCCAAGGCCTTTTACACATATGTGAGAAATATGAGAATGACTAGAGCGAGGGTAGGTCCGATCAAGGACAGTAGCGGGAGATTGTGTATTGAGTCTGAAGAGATAGGAGAGGTCTTGAATGAGTACTTTTCTTCTGTATTTACAAATGAGAGGGGCGATATTGTTGGAGAGGACAGTGTGAAACAGATTGGTAAGCTCGAGGAAATACTTGTTAGGAAGGAAGATGTGTTGGGCATTTTGAAAAACTTGAGGATAGACAAGTCCCCCGGGCCTGACGGGATATATCCAAGGATTCTATGGGAAGCAAGAGATGAAATTGCAGAGCCGTTGGCAATTATCTTTTCGTCCTCACTGTCAACAGGGGTGGTACCAGGGGATTGGAGAGTGGCAAATGTCGTGCCCCTGTTCAAAAAAGGAACTAGGGATAACCCTGGGAATTACAGGCCAGTTAGTCTTACTTCGGTGGTAGGCAAAGTAATGGAAAGGGTACTGAAGGATAGGATTTCTGAGCATCTGGAAAGACACTGCTTGATTAGGGATAGTCAGCACGGATTTGTGAGGGGTAGGTCTTGCCTTACAAATCTTATTGAATTCTTTGAGGAGGTGACCAAGCATGTGGATGAAGGTAAAGCAGTGGATGTAGTGTACATGGATTTTAGTAAGGCATTTGATAAAGTTCCCCATGGTAGGCTTATGCAGAAAGTAAGGAGGCATGGGATAGTGGGAAATTTGGCCAGTTGGATAACGAACTGGCTAACCGATAGAAGTCAGAGAGTGGTGGTGGATGGCAAATATTCAGCCTGGATCCCAGTTACCAGTGGTGTACCGCAGGGATCAGTTCTGGGTCCTCTGCTGTTTGTGATTTTCATTAATGACTTGGATGAGGGAGTTGAAGGGTGGGTCAGTAAATTTGCAGACGATACGAAGATTGGTGGAGTTGTGGATAGTAAGGAGGGCTGTTGTCGGCTGCAAAGAGACATAGATAGGATGCAGAGCTGGGCTGAGAAGTGGCAGATGGAGTTTAACCCTGAAAAGTGTGAGGTTGTCCATTTTGGAAGCACAAATATGAATGCGGAATACAGGGTTAACGGTAGAGTTCTTGGCATTGTGGAGGAGCAGAGAGACCTTGGGGTCTATGTTCATACATCTTTGAAAGTTGCCACTCAAGTGGATAGAACTGTGAAGAATGGTGTGCTCGCGTTCATTAACAGAGGGATTGAATTTAAGAGCCGTGAGGTGATGATGCAGCTGTACAAAACTTTGGTAAGGCCACATTTGGAGTACTGTGTACAGTTCTGGTCGCCTCATTTTAGGAAGGATGTGGAAGCTCTGGAAAAGGTGCAAAGAAGATTTACCAGGATGTTGCCTGGAATGGAGAGTAGGTCTTACGAGGAAAGGTTGAGGGTGCTAGGCCTTTTCTCATTAGAGCGGAGAAGGATGAGGGGCGACTTGATAGAGGTTTATAAGATGATCAGGGGAATAGATAGAGTAGACAGTCAGAGACTTTTTCCCCAGGTGGAACACACCATTACAAGGGGACATAAATTTAAGGTGAAAGGTGGAAGATATAGGAGGGATATCAGAGGTAGGTTCTTTACCCAGAGAGTGGTGGGGGCATGGAATGCACTGCCTGTGGAAGTAGCTGAGTCGGAAACATTAGGGACCTTCAAGCAGCTGTTGGATAGGTACATGGATTACGGGAAAATGATATAGTGTAGATTTATTTGTTCTTAAGGGCAGCACGGTAGCATTGTGGATAGCACAATTGCTTCACAGATCCATGGTCCCAGGTTCGATTCCGGCTTGGGTCATTGTCTGTGCGGAGTCTGCACGTCCTCCCCGTGTCTGCGTGGGTTTCCTCCGGGTGCTCCGGTTTCCTCCCACAGTCCAAAGATGTGCGGGTTGGGTGAATTGGCCAATGATAAATTGCCCTTAATGTCCAAATTGCCCTTGGTGTTGGGTGGAGGTGTTGAGTTTGGGTAGGGTGCTCTTTCCAAGAGCTGGTGCAGACTCAAAGGGCCGAATGGCCTCCTTCTGCACTGTAAATTCAATGATAATCTATGATTAATCTAAGACAAAGGTTCGGCACAACATCGTGGGCCGAAGGGCCTGTTCTGTGCTGTATTTTCTATGTTCTATGTTCTATGTTAAGTGTATTCGGGAATGATAAGTGAGGGGGGGGGATTATTGGAGGGTGGAATAAAAATAGTTGATACATACCTCCAATTCTGGCATTATATGCCACCCCCACACCACAAATCCCATTGTTGGCAACAGCTGCCACCTCACCAGCACACCGCGTTCCATGTCTATGGAGAAATGGCAAAGATGAAAACTCTACAAATCACTTGTTTAAACTGTTGTACATGTAAATGTTTTTTAAAATCTGAATGCATTCCTTCCTCTATCCCTTTCGTTCCCATCTAAGTGCAGTGTGCTTACATGTGCCATCGCCCGAAATGTAAAACAACCCCATGGATTCCTTCGGCATAATCAATGTCAACAAAATTTCACTACACCGGGTATGTTGTGGGGAGGTCAGGACTGGTCATCAGCATTCCCAACTGTACATGAATTTGCTTTTCTACCTAGCCTATTGTAACAGGAGGTTAGTATACATTGTTGAGTTTGAAGCCACTGGCAGCAAGTTTGCAACCACTGGTACTTAATCCCAACGTTACCATAAAGCACCTTCAAGACAAAACCCATGTTGGAAAGGCAGAAAGAATAATGTGCCGCTTTGGTGCTTTACACTGCTTACTAAATTTTCAGTGACAACGCTAATTAATCGCTGCCCAATTATTGGTATTTGTCCAGAAATGCAAGGCAAAAAGGAAACAAATCCCATAAGCTCTTTTCATAAGTCAGTTTTTTTCCTACAAGAAGTTGTCCTTCTTTCCTAATACTGCTTATTTGGTGTTAAGCAGCACCAGGAGATTAGTCCTCAAGTAGAGGCTCTCCTTACATTAACCCTCAGGGTCCTTGGAAATTCAGGACTATGGTGCCAGAGATGACATGGCGTTCATGGTATTTACATTTGGGGTCTAAACCCCACAGAAGTAAAAGTACTCACTAGAATTCTGTATGCGTCTATATGTGTTGACTCATCTGCATAGAGGGGTCCGCACAGTCCCAAGAGTCTGTGCACACTGACAAAGAATAATCCAGTTAAATCCCACTCGCCTGTTTTCTCATATCCCTACAATCCTTTCCTCCATAGAGTATGATCCAATTTCTTTTTGAAGGTTATTATTGAATCTGCACCCATCACCCTATCCAGGCAAGTTCTAACCACTCCCCACCTAAAATCTGGTAACTGATTCTTCAGCTATTGGAAAGTTTTTTTTTTAATAAATAAAATGTTATGGAGGTATTTTTTGGCATTGTAACAGCAGCAATATAAAAAACGTACATAAAAATATAAACAGTGCAAATACCACCTCCCTCCCCCACAGGTCCCACCATTAATTAACCCTCAAATCTACGCTAACCTAACCCCTCCCCTTTCTGCTGACGATTAATTCTCTGCGAAAAAGTCAATGAATGGTTGCCACCTCCGGGCAAACCCTAACAGTGACCCTCTCATGGCCAACTTAATTTTCTCCAGGCAGAGAAAGCCAGCCATGTCCGATAGCCAGGTCTCCGACTTCGGGGGCCTCGAGTCCCTCCGTGCTAGTAATATCCACCTCCGGGCTACCAGGGAAGCAAAGGCCAGAACGTCTGCCTTTATCTCCTCCTGAATTCCTGGATCCTACGACACCCCAAAAACCGCCACCTCTGGACTCAATGCCACCTTGTATTTAATACCCTGGACATGACGTCCGCAAACCCCTGCCAAAATCCCGTTTTGGACACCCAGAACATGTGGACATGGTTCGCTGGTCCTCCCGCACATTTTTCGCACCTATCCTCCACCCCAAAGAATCTGCTCATCTGGGCCACTGTCATGTGAGCCTGGTGAACGACCTGGAATTGAATCAGGCTGAGCTTGGCACATGTTGCAGACGCGTTGACTCTACACAACGCATCCGCCCCAAAGGCCCTCCTCCATCTCTCCCTCCAGCTTCTCCTCCCACTTCCGCTCCTCAGTCTGTGTCTCATCTGATCCCATAAGCTCCTTATAAATGTCAGAAACACTCCCCTCTCCTATCCATCCTCTGGAAACTACCCTGTCCTGAATCCCCCTTAGCGGCAGGAGTGGGAAGGTTGGTACCTGTCTACGCAGGAAGTCCCGCACCTGCAGATATCGAAATTAGTTTCCCCGCACCAATACAAATTTCTCCTCCAGCACCCTCATACTCGGAAAGCTCCTCTCTATAAACAAGTCCCCCATCCTCTCAATTCCCGCCATATTCGGAACCCCCCGTCCATCCTCCCCGGAGTAAACCGATGATTATCGCAAACTGGTGACCAGACCAATGCTCCCCCTGCTCCCACATGTCTACTCCATTGCCCCCAGACTCTCAAGGCCGCCACCACCACAGGAAAGTTTCTCTTTATTTGGGTCATCTAAACCATTTGTGATTTTCTACAAAGTCTCCTCTTAAGTCTTCTCTGATGCAAGGAGAGCAACCCTAGTATCGCCAGTGTGTTACTATAATCCTTCATTCCTGGAACCATTCTAGTGAATCTCTTCTCCATCCTCGGCAATGTCCTTCCACCCTTCTTAAAATAACAGTACCGTTTCCTGTGGGTAGCTAACATAGCTTAGAAGCTGGAACAGAGGCTCTCTGGTGCATGTCAATAGACAGAGGGGTGCCCAGATAAAATCATTTGGAAACCACTGAAGTAAAATCATGTACAAACCTACAGACGTTCTCTGAAGTGACCTACCGATTATCATTGAGCTGTGTGTATCGAGGCTGAGGATCTGGATCATTATTGTTCACATCATAACTGGCACCTGGATCCTAGAACAGGAGAAAAAAGCAGCTTTAATTCCCCCTTCCCAATGTTACACCCAAAAACAAAGAATTGAAGCTCAGTTGACTCCTGCTAGTGTACTGGTCAGAATTACTCAGCATTTAGTGTGATCAGTCGAGTTGAGAACAGTGAAAGGTATTCAAGCAGGCTTAAACATCTGATACCTGCATTCAAACTCTTCCCCCAGGTCCAGAAAGCATCATTAGGGCCTTTCATGTTAAAGGGGAGAAGAAAATTTAAAGTAGGGGAAGGAGTGTATTTGTTTTTAGTTTAACGTAGACTATTTTTGCTTCAACATTAAATTGCACAATAACTCTAGCAGCAAAATATTTGACTCCAGCTAGATTGAGCAGACTGGATCCCCTCCAATTTGTTGAGCTGTTTGGATGTTACTGATGTGCCCAGCTCTGGAGAAGCTCTGTCAAATATTAAGATGATTCTGATGTCAAAATGTCTGGAGAGCCAACTTTGAACTTATGGTTTTCTTTTAAATGAGAAAAGGAGTTGGGTTATCCATTGAAGAATTATTGATTGGTTTATTGTCAAGTTATACTCAAGTATCATCATATAGGATTTTAATGACACTTTTCCCAATGTTTTGGAAGACAGAACATATTTCCTTCCCCCCTCCCTCGAGGTGTGTTGGGAATTAGCATTCCTTTCTAATTGGAGTTGGGCAGCAACTGTTTGGATACCCGATATCAACGTAAAATATATCACACAGATCTACTTACATAATTAGCTGATAGGTCTGGATGATTCTTCTCAATTCCATCATCGAGAATAGAGACGACAACACCCTTCCCAGTATAACCCTGCTTCCAGGCTTCTTGTACATTCAGGTCATGACGATTCATGTTACGCTATACAATAAACAATCACAGAAAGTGAGCTCCCCTTCCTTGCTTTAAAACAATGTGACGTTTTAACGCTGGCTTCGAATTGACTACATGTGACATTAACACTTCCTTTTTGCATTTGCCTTGCCACATCCCTAACTTTGCTCCCATTCCTGCCTTAGGACAGTTCCTCACATATAGGTGCTATATAAACAGAACTGATCATTTATCTGGAAAGTAAACACTTTAGCACAGTGCGCTGCTTTAATGTTTACTCAAGTGGTATAACACATCATATTAACCTGGACATATTGAATATGTACAAGCTAGCATTTAATTAATGTACAATATTTATTTTCCTTCAGAGTTTGGTGAAATTATTCCTGCCTACAGTGCATTCAGTTCAATTAAGTTAATGGGCAGAGTCTGCATTTATTTAGAAATAATTTAAAAGCCCCATGCAAAATATGATATAGATCAATGCAAGCCAGGGGAAACAAGACACGTTTTTGGTGCCCCCAGATGCTTCAATGATTTGTCTAAAAGTACTCTTGGGCCACATCAAGATGCATCTCTGAATTTCTATGGAGTCAATCAGGAATATTATGCACAAAACAGACCAACAGGAGCTGAAGATCACACCAGCCCCGACTAGTGCTCCTCTGGCTGGCACTGATTGAACAGGAGAACAGGAGAGCTTTCTCTGCCCCAAGTTCGCGAGAGGGAGGGAGGGGGGCGAGAGGGAGGGAAGGGGGGGGGCGAGAGGGAGGGAGGGAGGGGGGGGCGAGAGGGAGGGAGGGGCGAGAGGGAGGGAGGGAGGGGGGGCGAGAGGGCGAGAGGGAGGGAGGGGGGGCGAGAGGGAGGGAGGGGGGGCGAGAGGGAGGGAGGGGGGGCGAGAGGGAGGGAGGGGGGCGAGAGGGGGGGAGGGGGGCGAGAGGGAGGGAGGGGGGGCGAGAGGGAGGGGGTGGGCGAGAGGGAGGGAGGGGGGGCGAGAGGGAGGGAGGGGGGGGCGAGAGGGAGGGAGGGGGGGCGAGAGGGAGGGAGGGGGGGCGAGAGGGAGGGAGGGGGGGCGAGAGGGAGGGAGGGGGGGCGAGAGGGAGGGAGGGGGGGCGAGAGGGAGGGAGGGGGGGGCGAGAGGGAGGGAGGGGGGGCGAGAGGGAGGGAGGGGGGGCGAGAGGGAGGGAGGGGGGGCGAGAGGGAGGGAGGGGGGGCGAGAGGGAGGGAGGGGGGCGAGAGGGAGGGAGGGGGCGAGAGGGAGGGAGGGGGGCGAGAGGGAGGGAGGGGGGCGAGAGGGAGGGAGGGGGGCGAGAGGGAGGGAGGGGGGCGAGAGGGAGGGAGGGGGGCGAGAGGGAGGGAGGGGGGCGAGAGGGAGGGAGGGGGGCGAGAGGGAGGGAGGGGGGCGAGAGGGAGGGAGGGGGGCGAGAGGGAGGGAGGGGGGCGAGAGGGAGGGAGGGGGGCGAGAGGGAGGGAGGGGGGGCGAGAGGGAGGGAGGGGGGGCGAGAGGGAGGGGGGGGCGAGAGGGAGGGAGGGGGGGGCGAGAGGGGAGGGGGGGGGCGAGAGGGGAGGGAGGGGGGGCGAGAGGGGAGGGAGGGGGGGGCGAGAGGGAGGGAGGGAGGGGGGGGCGAGAGGGAGGGAGGGAGGGGGGGGGCGAGAGGGAGGGAGGGAGGGGGGGGCGAGGGGGAGGGAGGGAGGGGGGGCGAGAGGGAGGGAGGGAGGGGGGGGCGAGAGGGGAGGGAGGGAGGGGGGGCGAAGGGAGGGAGGGGGGCGGAGGGAGGGAGGGAGACGGAGGGAGGGAGGGAGCTTTAAAAAAATTTTATATAGAGTATCCAATTAATTTTTTCCAATTAAGGGGCAATTTAGTGTGGCCAATCCATGTACTCTGTACATCTTTGGGTTGTGGGACTGAAACCTACGCAAACACGGAGAATGTGCAAATTCCACACAGTGACCCAGAGCCGGGATTGAACCTGGGGCCTCAGCGCCGTGAGGCAGCAGTGCTAACCCACTGAGCCACCATGCTGCCCTAGCATGAAATTATTAAGGAGGCCGAGGAACAGTTGCTGATGGTCGTTTCTCAGGGCTTCAAAGCTCCCCAAGATTGATCAAAATATAATGCAAACCACACACAATTAGCACAACATTTACAGCAATCATTGGAACACAGAAACAGGAGGAAGCCATTCAGCACCTCGAGCCTGTGCCATATTCAATTAGATCATGGTTGATCTGTGCTCAATCTGGATGCCATGGTTTTAATATTGTCAAACAAAAATTTACTAGTCTTAATTTAAAAATTTTCAAATGACGGCATTAATCAACCTTGTCGATTATCCTCCCCTTATAATTTGATCCAGTCCATGCAGATATTTTTTTTAAAATAAAATCGTATTTCTTTACTTCCCCTTACAGTTCATGGATAAGTCTTCACCAATGAGTGAGGATTCTGTGAATGTGGAGAATCACAGGGAACGATCTGCACCGTTTCATTCTAATAAACTGATGCCAACAAAAATTACTACTCACCAGGTACCACTGCAGTGTGAATTTGGGGTCATTTGGTTCCATGTAAATATCCCGCTTTGTCCTTTTCTTAATTACTTGCTGTTCCAGCCATTTGACCTAGTTACAAAAATAAAACTGAATCTTAGGAAAGAACAAATTAACCTTCTCTGTAGATATCACAAAGCAATTTTGTTAAACCTGATTAATGAAAAAGTTCACAAATTCAAGTGGAAGGAAATGGTGGCAGATTTGACATTCTGTTCAAGGTACCCCACCCCCATACCTGACAAATTTACAAATAATGAAATTTTTTTGAAACTAAAGATTCAAGATATGTTGCCAATGGAAATGGAGTATTTCATATCTCCTTTCTAGATTATACATATTGACCGGCTGATGTCCATTTTTAACTAGAAACACAATTTTAGCCAAATCAATTAAGCAACAATTACCAGACCTCAAAAGCTACCAGCTTGGACGTACTTATCCCCCAGGCTGAGACAGACATTGAGAAAGACATGAGAAACACTTGTTATTTCACACAAGCCACCCTTAAAACCTTAGTCAGCAGGACAAAGATCCAACATCATAACTTTCCACCTGATCAAAAACAATTTAATTAGACAAATGCTGGACAGAACAAGAACTTCTGTTCTAAAGAATTCTATTCTGGTTGGCTTTCTTCGCCCATTCATTTCTCTGAAATTCTGCACAAGACACTCGTTTCAAATTGGAATGTCAAATTTTAGAGTCAATTATTCTAATGAGCAACGTACAATATAAATCATATTGTGTGTTCTGCATTCCAGTACTCCAGGTAGAAATATTAGCAGTATTCAAACCAGCCAATCACATATGGCATTCAGATGACATGTCATAGCACTTGCAGTTGAAACCGCATTACTCAACACCAACCCCATCAAGCCAGACGACGTTTTCGCCTCCACTCAACCTTATACCTCCCAAGGTGTTACAATTACAAGGCGTGATGGGTGGCTCAGTGGGCAGCACTGCTGCCTCAGCTCCAGGGACCAGGGTTTCCTCAGGGTGCTCACGTTTCCTACCACAGTCCAAAGATGTGCAGGTTAGGTGGATTGTCAGTGCTAAATTGCCCCTTCGTGCCCAAAAGATTAGGTGGGGTTACGGGAATAGGGTGGAGGCGTGGGCCTAAGTAGGGTGATCTTTACAAGGGCCAGGGTAGACTTGATGGGCCGAATGGCCTCCTACTGCACTGTAGGGATTCCATGAATTATGAAGAGTTATACAATTATTTTTGGGACTGTTTGCAAATTTAGGGCAAAACTGAAGTAATGTGACCCATTTGAACCATTAGCTTGAGCAGTTTGATCAAAGGAAGGTTTTGATTTTTTTTAAACTAGGAAGCCGACACTTATGCTTGTATACAATGACAGCAGCCGGTGTTTCAATAATGGATTGGCAACTCAGTCTCCCAAAGGCCTAGAAAGGTGCTAAAAGTTATATAAACTGTTATCCCAAAGGCCTAACATACGATGAACGTCTGAGGATCCTGGGATTATATTCATTGGAGTTTAGGAGGTTGAGGGGAGATCTAATAGAAACTTACAAGATAATGAATGGCTTAGATAGGGTGGATGTAGGGAAGTTGTTTCCATTAGCAGGGGAGACTAGGACCCGGGGGCACAGCCTTAGAATAAAAGGGAGTCACTTTAGAACAGAGATGAGGAGAAATTTCTTCAGCCAGAGTGGTGGGTCTGTGGAATTCATTGCCACAGAGGGCGGTGGAGGCCGGGACGTTGAGTGTCTTTAAGACAGAAGTTGATAAATTCTTGATTTCTCGAGAAATTAAGGGCTATGGAGAGAGAGTGGGTAAATGGAGTTGAAATCAGCCATGATTGAATGGTGGAGTGGACTCAATGGGCCGAATGGCCTTACGTCCACTCCTATGTCTTATGGTCTTATGGTTATGCTATAAATTGTCCATTTACTTCTTTGCTGGGGCAAAATGCTGGAACTTCCTCCCTAGCAGCATTGTGGGTCGACCTACACCTCAAGGACTGTTCAAGGCAGCAATTCACCACCACCTTCTAAAGGGCAACTAGGGATGGGCAATAAATGCTGGCCTAACTTGACTGAGACTTCTTGCATATCCCGTAGATGAATTAAAAAGATAATACTTGTGCTCCGTCAGGGTGCCTAGTAATTTGAGGAATGAAAAGCGAAGTACAGTTTTTGGCTGCTCTAGTTAAAGGCTGTACATAATTGGGCTGGTTTCACATGGGGGCACAGCCACCCCCTTTTTAAAAAAATGCCCACAGCTGCCTTCAAAACAAAGTCTTAACTATGGATTATGAAATTCTTCAAGTTTCTTGGGACTTGTTACGATCTTTGGCCAGACAGATTGCAGGGCATGTGGAGTGATCCCGTTAGGGACCAATAATGCTTTGGTTGAAGAAGATAAAGGTTGATATTCAAGGCACCCGCTTTTATAATAAAGGCCCAAGATTCCACGGGTTTGAACAAACGTTTTTACACAAGGTGAACGGTAAAACAATTTACAATAGGCATCTTATTCTCTTCAGGGTAAGTATGAGATACATGTGAATTAACAAAAAAAGAACTGGTCAGACACATCACGCTATTGAGTAAATCACAGGTGCAACCAAAACAGATTACATAAATTTTGCAATCACCCAGATGTTGGCCCCACTGAGAGTCAACCACGCTCACAAACTTAATCTTTCTTAGGTGTTTCTAATTTCCACCCTTTGAAGATCCTGCCTTGGAATTCTTTCTAAACGTCATCCTTACTCGGGCGGCTTTAACAATTGCCCACCCACAGGTTTCAATTCACTTTAGAGATTCAACCTTCTTGGATTCCCAAGTACCCTCACAGTAGCTTACAAGCACACTTTCAGATCAATGGTTGTGCCGAGCAGAACACCACAGTTCCAAACACATACCTTAGCCCCAGCAGCCTTTTTACTTGAACCTTTCCTTTAACTTGACGGAGACTTGTTGCATATCCCTTTTTTCTTTGGGATACTCAGCTAGCAGATTCCCTTGAACATACTGCCTCAAGGTGACCCTAGTAATGATCAGGTAACCTATCAAAACACTCCCAGAGGGTCCCACCCTGGTTATTACAATGTAACGAGCATCAAAACATCCTGCACCGTACAATGTTACAAACCCCACAAACTTTTAATTTAGCACCCAGATCAATGGATTGTGACATTTCAAGATTTCCACCCACAATTTCAGCTCCATCAACAGAAGTAGAAGGGATAAACAAATTATATTTGAAGATATAGGCTGAAATACAGCAGATAGCAAGTGACTAGATAAGATGGGAGCACTGGAGTGAAATGATCCAGTTAATGAAAGACCAATATCATGTCATTATTTTTCTTTTACTGTCGACCGATTTAAACTATGATCCCACAGAAAGAAGCTCAATTTAAACTATGATCCCACACAAAGAAGCTCATTCTTGCAGTAGAAGTGAGTTTAAGATCAGAGTGAATCAATTTTAATGCCTTCATGACCATCCACAGTAAATCTATTTTAAACTGCAGAGAATTTCAAAATTCCAGCATCTATTCCAAGAATGGCAAAGTATTGGTGATACAACTCAGATCTCTCGGCCTTTGATAATGGTCCTGTGTAACAAACAGTTGCCGGGGGAAGTGTGAATTGAACCGTGAAGTTCCTTCCATGTATAAAAGGAATTGCGCCGTCTACCCATTTCTCTTTCAGTTCAATTTAAAACGTTTACACCACAGGAGCCAGTCTTTGGTTCACCACGCAAGCATCAGCTCTTTGCAAGAACAAAAATACATTACAAGCCAGATAGTAATCTGGGCCAATGTAAAATTGAGCTAGAGGTGAAGTCCAGAAGGCCGAAAAGCGCCCAGTCAAAAGATGGAGTGCAGTCCCTTGAGCTTCACTGGAACACGACAAGGACAGAACAGTCAGAGCAGGTGGGAGCAAGATGGAGAATTAAAGGAAAGGCAATCAGAGGCTCGCCATCAAGATTGTGGATGAAATGGCTTTGTTCCACAAAGAGACCACCTAGTCTACATTTGATCGCCACGATGAGGGCTGGTTTAGCTCAGTGGGCTAGACAGCTGGTTAGTGATACAGAACAAGGCCAGCAGCGCGGGTTCAATTCCCGAACCAGCTTACCCGAACAGGCGCCGGAATGTGGCGACTAGGGGCTTTTCACAGTAACTTCATACTTGTGACAATAAAGGGCTATTATTATGTAGAGCAGGCCGCATTGTGGGTAACAGTAACAGTGTATGTAAATCACTTTCAATTGGAACGAGTGTTTGGGGTCTGGGGAGAAAGGACAGGAGCTGAATCTCCTGCAGTCGCACAGAAAGGTGCGGTAGGAAAGGGACACTGATGGAAGAGTGGGTTGAAGGAACAGTCCCTTTGGAATGCTGAAAGGGGAGGGTGTGTTTGGTGGGAGCAGCATAAATTGTGGAAGGCCATCATGATCATGGGCTTCAGCCCAATGACCCGATTCGTCCTGACCATCTTTTCACTGTACCTCAGTACACGTGACAATAAACCAATCCAATCTCATTCCAAGCTTCATGGCCAAACTACCCACACAACTGCGCAAGAGTCGAGCCAGAAGTGTGTACATCCCTGTTACTTCAAGTTTGCGGTTTTCCTTTCATTTCACCAAGTCACAAGGGTCTCCAACTTAGTAACCCATTTTAGCTTTTACTGTTGGGTTTCAAGGGAGGGAGAAACGCAAATCACTATTGTGGTCCCAATTACTCCTGCAGAGTATCAGCTGGTGGTCAAGTCTACAAAAGGAATTATCAGTATGATGAAATAATGAAGGACAAGTTGGTTGAGAACTTGCATTGCAATGTATGACTTCAGTTTCCACCCAAACTGTACTTCATAGTCTGCAGTCAAAATATTTGCACGGAAGATAGCAGAGTCTCCTTCAGATGTCCTTCCCTAAAGAGCTGGAAAGCAAACTTGCAAAGAAATCAATCTGATTTTTCCCACTGTATTTTTGCCATTATACAGCAAAAAGTTAAATCTCAGCAAAGAGCAAAAACGTTTGTTGAATCATAGAAATACAGTGCAGGAGGCCATTCAGCCCATTGGTTCTGCACCGGCCCTTGTAGAAAGAGCACCCTACTTAAGCCCATACCTCCACCCTATCCCCGTAACCCCCCCTAACTTTTTTTGGACACTTATTGGCAATTTATCTTGGCCAATCCACCAAACCGGCACATCTTTGGACAGAGAGGAAACCGCTTCAGTTAGCATCTGCAATTGGAAAGATTATGCAAGATGCCCACTCAGTGAATGCGTCTGTAATCCTGCTGACTACTTCTGTCGTCTCTTGCACACAAGACAAAGTGGTTGAATTCTGAAATTGCGTTCAGGCACAAAACTCTTACGAGTCTAGAGCTGAAACCAGTTGATCCATGTTTAATTCCAGTTCCCATTGTGGAAAAGAAACAGAAGCTCTTGCTAGGAACAGATGGCAAGCAGCTCATTAAAGGGTTGATTACCCTAAAATGCCCACTACTGCTCATTTAAAGGCGGCTGCATGGCATTTTGGTGGTTAGCACTTATCCCAACGCACTTTCCCAATAGTAACCAGTTGTCTGGAAGCACAAGATGTTGATGGATTTTAAGTGTTATTTAAAATAATACACATCCTTTCATGTTCGTGATGCTAGACCAGTAAAGGCAGCCTCTGAAATTCATTGGGGGATTTGTTGGATAACTATCAAGATATCAACATCAGCAATCCTTACGACAGAGATGGAGGACTTCATCCCTAAAGAGCAAATCCTAAGCTATTCCACGTTATTGGAGACAGCAAGACAAATGGAACACTTGGTTATGGGCATTTGCCGAAATGATCCCCCTTGGCTTGGAGGAAACTAGGCAGAGCAGTACTAGGAGGGAGGGACAGAAAGGAGAGGTGAAGTTCTTTGCATCAGCAGGTACAGGACAGTCGTTTTCCTCTGGATTTCCTCCACGAGGACCTATTACGCCCCATCCCCGGTCCACGTGCATCCTTCAACTTGCCATCACGTGCCAGCCAGAACACTCACTTCACAGTTCCCTAAGTTGGCAGAAAGTTTACCAAAGGTGAAGAAATTTGTTGTCTTGAGAGAATAGATTTTCAAAAACGATTTCTTTCGAATATGGTGTTATTCTGTAAAGAAGGTGGGTGCACGCACGTGTGCGCATAAATGAATGAATTAATCTGGGAAAAGATTAATGGAGACCTTTTGCCAGGACTAAAGGTGCTCAATGCATGCATTTGCAAGCAGACTTTCCAGATCAAATGATCTGGGTGTCTTCGTTCATGAATCGCAGAAAGTCAGTACGCAGGTACAGCATGCAATTAAAAAGAAAAATGGAATGTTAGCGTTTATTGCAAAAGGACTGGAGTATAAACGTAGAGAAGTGCTGTTGCAATTTTATGTGTTGTGAGACCACATCTGGAGTAGTGTCCAGTTTTGGTCTGCTTATTTGAGGAAGGATGTGGTGGCATTGGAGGCAGTTAAGAGGTTCATCAGATTGATTCCGGGGATGAAAGGGTTGACGTAGAGAGGAGAGATCAAACAGTTTGGGTTCTTTAAACTCGCTGGAGTTTAGAAGAATGAAAGGGGATCTGATCGAGGTATATAAAATACTAAAATGGATTGATATTGATAAAGTAAACTTAGACCAAATGTTCTCCCTTGTAGGGCAATCGAGAATGAGGAGGTCACAGATTTGGATTGAGAGGTGGTAGATTTAGAACTGAGATGAGGAGGAACTACTTCTCGCATAGGGTGGTGAATTTGTGGAACTCACTGCCCCAGAGTGCGGTGGAATCGGAATTATTAAATGGTTTCAAGGAGGAGATAGCATATTTCTGATAATATTGGGGGGGGGGGGGGGTCCTCACGGCGCCGAGGTCCCAGGTTCGATCCCGGCTCTGGGTCACTGTCCGTGTGGAGTTTGCGCATTCTCCCTGTGTTTGCGTGGGTTTCACCCCCACGACCCAAAGATGTGCAGGCTAGGTGGATTGGCCACGCTAAATTGTCCCTTAATTGGAAAAAATGAATTGGGTAATCTAAATTTATATCAAAAAAAGATACGTGGAACAGGTGGATTTGATACCAGGATCAGCCATGATCTGATTGAATGGCAGAGCAGGCTCAATGGGCTAAATTGCCTCTTCTGCTCCTAATTCCTATTTTCCCACGTGATTTCGAAGTAAACAGAAATTTGCTTTAAGAGGTACCTGGATATCTGTTGTTTTCAGCCATTTCAAAGGGAACTTGCAACAGTTTTATAAGTAAACAAGGATATTTTATTTGACCCAAAAGTAATGCATTAAAGATTCTTATATTTTGGAAATATGGCGTTCAAAAACGTGCCGAGAACAATGGAATGGAGACGACATGAAGGAAAAAGGTATTTTAGTTACTGCGGAGTACTTGTAGATTGGCTGTGCGAGGAAGGCCTGTTGGCAACTGTGCTCCGATTTCCTCCCACAGTCCAAAGACGTGCAGGTTAGGTGGATTGGCCATGATAAATTGCCCTGAGTGACCAAAAAAGGTTAGGAGGGGTTAATGGGTTACGGGGATAGGGCTTAAGTGGGTCGGTGCAGACTCAATGGGCCGAATGGCCTCCCTTCTGCACTGTATGTTCTATGTTCTAGGCAGGGAGAGGAGGTGCAGTTTGAATCAGCCATCCAGTCAAGCCAGAAATGTTGAGGCTGCAAAACACAGCCCTGTTCTAAAGGTTTGGATTTCCACGCAGAGTGGAATAAGTGTTTGGGAGGTTGCGTCATATGCCTCAAAGTGACAGCAACTGCAACTTTGCCTTGGGAGAATACTACTGGATTTCATAGTTAAACATCTATAAAAGGGAGCATTGCCTAGGTTGTTTACACTTGTGGGTCTGACTAAGTAGGGTCTTTTTGGGGGAATGTTTTGTAAAACTAATTTTAATTATGTAATCTTGTGTGCTTAAGTTTTGTTGTTAAGAAACAATCTATTTTTAATTTCCAAAAGCATTACTGGATTTCATGTTGCCGAGATTAGTTTTTTTTAAATTTAGAGTACCCATTTTTTTTTCCCAACGAAGGGCAATTTAGCGTGGCCAATCCACCTACCTTGCACATCTTTGGGTTGTGGGGTGAGACCCTCGCAGACACGGAGAGAATGTGCAAACTCCACACGGTCAGTGACCCAGGGCCGGGATCGAACTTGGGACCGCAGTGCTGTGAGGCAGCAGTGCTAACAACTGTGCCACCGTGCTGCCCCTTATTGCCGAGATTAGTAGGTTTTCTCATTTTCAGAATACAGAAAAAGGATATGGACCTGTAAGCCAAGTTTCCCTCTGGGATTTGGTTTGCTCAGAAATTATCTTCTGTCATCACAACAGTATACATCTCTCTTCGCTCAGCAGACGCTCCCAAGATACGGAAAATACTTTTGGCGTGTCCTGGAGGGGTCAAATATCCATGTCAACTCATGGGACAGTTTGATGTGCAATCAACCGAAATGGATAATGTTCATCCAGAAAGGCACCAAACATGCTAGTCATGAATGTACAAAAGGTGCTCCAAACAGCTGATCCACTCCACCCTTCAAGCACCAACTGCTCAGCAAATAGTAGAGTCTTCAGATTGCACATTGGACTCATCAGCCATCTCAGAACCAGAGAGGAACCAAGCCATCCTTGCTCACGAGGGACTGCCAAAGGAGAAGACAGCCCCACATTCAAAGTGGGTGCAAGGACTCCATATACATTGCTTCACTCGAGTAGCAAATCTGCAGGTGTCTGGTTTAACACCCCGGTACAAATTGAAATTATGGTAATCAACAATTAGGAATGTTGTGCGCTAAATCCAGACTTTAAACAGGCATGTCTTCATTTAGCACTTGCTTGCATTCTTTGGCCAAATTAACACCGAGTCTCCTTGGAGATTGGATTGTTGCATCAATTTCACCCAGGCTTTCTCCAATATGTATTTAAAAGCTTATATAGGTAGGATTATTATCCCTTCAGATTAATCTCTTGGTTACTCCTGTGAATAACTAAATAACCCAGGAGAAAAATCGGGACATTAAATGTTATTTTGACTCTCTTTCAACGTTATTTTTACAACTAATACACTGGAGGTAGTTTTTAAAAGTCTGTTTGACTGGGTGAGGCTACGGGAGACGAGGTCTGTGATTGAAACTTCCAGGAATACATCAAGAGTTGGCAACCCTCCATGTAGGGGAAACTAGAATTAAACAATACTTCAGCCCAAAATATCTCAAGAGGAGAAAAGTTATGTGCATGTTGTAAGCAGCTGTTTGCAATACTTGCAATGATAGTCACCAATGCAGCCCTTACACCGCATATGCTGCAAAAATAGACAGTACTTCATCAGTTGAGAAGGGAGTTGCAGTTCAACTGTGCCCCAATAGAGAGAGCTGCAAAAGGGGTCAGTTTGCACATGCCCCCAACCAGTGGTCTCTATCAATTGCACACGAGAAGGAAGTCAGCTTACCTGCTCCTGGTTTTTTTAAATATAAAGGAGTGTACACAATGCTGAACAGACTGACAGACTGTAAAGACTGGACACACAACCCTCTTTCATATTTATCAAAGGAGACAAACTGTGAAGCAGAAACAATGCGACTGGTATGCCTTGCCCTCTTTGCGTGGGAATATGACACAAATCGCAGGTCGACTGTTTTGTGTGCATTGTTTGCCTCTGCCAGCTGCATCCTGTTGGTTTACTCCAAAGGAAATAAACTGCCTCTGTTACTGAATCAAAGTTCAACCCAAGTCTGTATTGCGTGTTTCCTTCATTGCTTCATTAATGGGGATACTAAGTAACACCGTCAATTACTGCTAAATACAACAATATATTTTTGAAAAGACGAAATAGCAAATATTCAGGGAACCTTTTCAAAGCACTCTCTTCCGGAAAAACAACTCCAAACTTCACCCTGCAGTATCTCACCCAAGTGGCAATTCTTCATAATGAAGCGTTGACAGGTTGCCCCTCCCTGGAATGAGTCACACAGCCAAGTGATCCCCTGTTCTCTCACCACTTTGTAGCAAGGCAAGGAGCAGCAGTGGGACACCTAGCTAATTCTGACTCGCCTCCAAACTTGGGTCAAAAATTTGAAGCACAACAGCTGGGGATGGAGAACCGAACCTGGGAACTGCCAAATCACGTGTTGTGTTACACCAGACACCATAGCTAGATACTGGAATATTGAGCGGCTTCAAAAAGAATCATTGCATTCCCTGTACATCCTGTGCAGCATGCACTTTCAAAAAGAAAAAGTACAAGACATCGGCTTGTTTATTACTACCAAAAGGGACAAAGGTTAAGCAGCACTCAATATTGCATGCAATTGGAATATTTCATAAAAGTCAGTTACACCTCTTCTTAGATGACCCATGATTATATTCTCAATGCCACTAAGATATAGATGATTAAATGACTGCTTCCAACATCCAAGCAGACAGCACTGAAATTTGCAGTCCTGTTCAGTCATCAAATCTTCACAAAAGGTTGTGAACATGGCACTAGTTGACCATGCTGCCTCCACTTCAAATTAAATTATAAATGAAGTGGATTGAAGCCAGAATATTGGGGGTTAAGCCCACCTATATTGAAAACAAGTCCACAAAAACATGACCAGAAGCTGAAATACACAAGCAGAATTCAGACCATATGCCCTTAATTAGAATCAGTGTTGTGAATGCAGAACATTGCAGGCGACAGTGGTAAGCACTGCTGCCTCACAGCACCATGAACCCAGGTTCAATTCTGGCCTTGGATGACCGTCTGTGTGGGTTTCCTCCCATAGTCCAAAGATGTGCAGGTTAGGTGAATTGGCCATGTTAAATTGCCCCTTAAGTGTCCAAAGATGTGTAGGTTAGGTGGGGTTACAGGGAGGAGGGGGGGGGGGGGGGCTGGTTAGGGTGCTCTTTCAGAGGGTTGGTGCAGACCAGATGGGCCGAACGGCCTCGTTCTATACTGTAGGGATTCCATGGATAAATTGAAGGGAATAAGTTTTGTAGACGACAATAGCACCTCAAGGCCTCCAGAGCATAACTGGAGCATTTAAAATAGCAGTTTCAAGTTTTCCTCAATTGCCAATGGGATCTAAAGAATTGGTATGGGAGTTAAAGCAGAGCGTCAGCTGAACACTGAATACTGCTTCCACCCGAGGGAAACAAGCAGGACTAGTAAATTCAGTTCATATGTATCCCGAGGCTGGATTTTGTTTTTGTGAACTATGAACACAGGCCCCAGGCTGTGAATTACAGTTAGCAGATTATAGGCACCCAAAACTAGTCTAGAAGCATTACAGTAAGCAAACACAGTCCAAAACATCAAAGGATTAGGCTGCAGAACTGATCCCGGACTAGCTGCTAATCCAGAGGTGTTACATACACAAGATTAAATGCAATGCAAGGCAGAGAAACAGGCCATTCAGCCCAAACTGGCTATGCCAACATTTGGTCCACTCAAGCATCCCCTGATCTTTCCTCATCCAAATCTGCCATTGTAACCCTTTATTCCCAGCTCTTGTAAATTCATCTGGTTCCCCCTTAAATACTGTGCCCTTCAACCACCCAGTGGGAGCAAGCTCTACATTCTCACCACTCTTTAGGTAAATAAGTTGTCTCCGAATTTCCTATTGGAATTCTCAGTGACTATGCTATACTGATGGCCTCCAATTAATTATGTTCTGCCCCTCAAGAGGAAGCATTCTCTGCAAACACAGGGAGAATATGCAAACTCCACACGGACAGTGACCCAGAGCCGGGATCGAACCTGGGAAGTCGGCGCCATGAGGCTGCAGTACTAACCCACTGTGCCACCGTGCTGCCCTGATAAAAACTAATTTTAAGTACCTCTATTATGCCACCCCTCAGCCTTTTCATTTTTTCCCAATTAAGGGACAATTTAGTGCAGCCAATAAGTGTTGGTCGTATCGACCTACTTCACTCTTAAAATGTGGATGTGAAGTTACTTGACCAACTTCTGGTGTGGTGGCTGGAGCCCCATCTCCCAGAGGTGATCTCGGAGGATTATGCGGGCTCGGTTAAGGGTCGGAACTCCCTCAGCTGGAGGTTCCGATCTATAGAGGCCCCAATTGAATGATTCAATAAACGGATTGTCATGAGGAGGGGCATAAACCAGGCTGCTGCTCGTATTGCGTACCTGTACAACCTCCCGGGAAGTCGCCTGTCGCTTCAGCTGGTGTGCTAAGAGGCGACTGGCCTTCTCCCCCATATTCATAAAACTAACCCCTTGAGCATGGGGTGTTTGTTGACAATAGTCCGAATGGTGTCTCAGTTTTCCCGACTTGCCAAAAAAATTCAGGGTTGGGACAAGCGAGTACTGGTGGTTCACCTCAAGAATGAAGGTCCACAGGGCGGCAAGTGGCGCAGTGGTTAGCATGGCTGCCTTACAGCCCACTGTCCATGTGGAGTCTGCACATTCTCCCCATGATGCATGGGTCTCACTTCCACAACCTAAAGATGTGTAGGGTGGATGGATTGGCCACATTTAAAAAAAAAAGTCCACCAACCTCTGCTGCTCCACCCTCGCTGTCTTCACCATGTGCACTTAGGAGATAATTCTTGACTCCTCAAAAATTCAAAGGTTAGTCAAGAAAGATGTTCCCTAAGGCTGAAATGTGGGATATTCAGTCCACTGAAGTGTTACATTTCAAATTATAAATACAAACATACAAATTAGCAGGAAGCCACGGTCGACCCCTAGTGCCTGCTCTGCCATTCAATAGGATCATGGCTGATCGGGTTGTAACCCATCTCCACATTCTCACCCACCCCCTTCCTCAACCTCTGCCTTAAACATATTCAGTGACCATTCTCCCCATCTCCCCATGTCTGCGTGGGTTTGAAATGAAATGAAATGAAAATCGCTTGTCACAACTAGGCTTCAATGAAGTTACTATGAAAAGCCCCTAGTCGCCACATTCCGGCACCTGTTCGGAGAGGTTGGTACGGGAATTGAACCGTGCTGCTGGCCTGCCTTGGTCTGCTTTAAAAGCCAGCTATTTAGCCCAGTGTGCTAACCCTGGTTTACCCCCACAACCCAAAGATGTGCAGGTTAGGTGGATTGGCCATGCTAAATTGCCCCTTAATTGGAAAAAAAATAATTGGGTACTCTAAAATTAAAAAAATATTCAAAGACACTGCTTCCACTTCGTTTTTGAAGAGTTACAAAAATTCAACCCTCAAAAGAATTTCTCATCGCTCTTAAGAGGGACTAATTTTTATACAGTGACTTATACTTGTTCTCAATTCTCCAACAAGAGGAAACATCCTCACCACATCCATCCTGTCAAGACCCCCAAGGATCTTAAATAGTTTCAATCAAGTTGCTTCTTACTCTTCTACACTCCAGAGGATATGAGCCTATCCTGTCCAGCCTTCATCAAAGACAACCTGCCCATCCTGGCATTAGTCCACTAAACCTTTTCTGAACCGCGTTCAACATGTTTATATCCTTCTTTAAATGAAGAGATCAATATTATACACAGTATTTCATATGTTGTCTCACCAACACCCTGTACAACGGAAGCACAATCTCCCTTGTGTATTTAATTCCTCTTGCAATAAATGATTCTATTAGCTTCCCTAATTACTTGTTGTACCTTCATACTAGCCTTTTGTGATTCATGCACTAGGACATCGAGCCCTTTGCATCTCAGAGCTCTGCAATCTCTCACCAGTTTGATTTGCTTTATTTTATTCTTCCTGTCAAAATGGAAAATTGCATATTTACCCACATTATACTTAATTTGCCTGATTTCTGCCAACTCACTTAACCAATGTCCCTTTGCAGGTTCCTTATGCCCTCTTCACAACTTCCTACCGCCCTTCATTTTATCAGCAAATTTAGCAATGTTTGGTCCCTCCATCCAAGTCATTTATATAAATTGTAACAAGTTGATGCCCGGCACTGGTCCCTGTGACACGCCTACCAACCATTAATGCCTACTCCATTTCCTATTAACTAGCCAATGTTACACACTACACCAGGAGCTCTTATTTACACAATAACCTTTGATGAAGCACCAGGTCATACACTTCCTTGCATGATTTTCATAATTCGCAAGCAACCACCAGCATTTTATTCCTGCGTTATTCAGCTTGAAAGTACTCTCTCTAGGTACAGAAATAGAGAGCTTACAGATTGCATTGCTGATGTGCTTACTAAGATTCTATTTACTACACTGCTTATGCTCTCACAAACCTGCACACAATTTATAGTTCTTGCATTTAACTTGGGAGCACGATCTTTAAACAAAAGCCATATCACAGGTTATTAAAAATTTCAAATTTTAGTTTGGTTGCCAAAGTTCCCAAGAGCCAATTTACGAATGGAAAAGATGAATTCAAGCTTAGCCCTGTGTGTACCTGATGGTCCTGTCGCAGTTTATTCTGATGATATGTGTGTTCATTCAATGATCGTTTCACCAACCCTCTGTGCCGGAAATGATAATAATCATCAAAGATCTGCAAAACAGAAACACCATAAAGACTTATTAATACTTCAGCAAAATATTAACTATAAAAATAACAAGCTGTTTTACATGTAGTCAAACAAACTTAACACTTGAAGTGGAAGAGTGTTGTGTTGCTGTGTAATATATAGCAAGATTAATTTTAGAGTCTCATAACACTCAAGACCTCTGCATTCCTTGGATTGTGGCCTTTTGAGCATCTCCAATTTTAAAATCGCTCCAGCACTGGCAGCTGTGACTTCAGCTGCAAAGGCGCTAATCTCTGGAATTCCCTTCCTAAACCTCTCGATCCTGCTCTCCTCAGACACTTAAAACCTTTCCCTTTTACCAAACTGTGTGCCATCTGCCCCAATATTATCTAATTTGACTCAGCATCACATTTTATTTATAAGGCTCCCAAGAACCTTGGGATGTTTATTACATGAACAGCAATATATAAATGCAAGTTGTTACTGAAGACAGCTCGGTTTCTGCTGAGTTAGTTGATGTTAATGAGGACAGCAATATGGATATTTCAAATATCTTTTAGTGCAATGAAGACAAATCTTCAAAACAAACTTGCAATGTTTTAATTCAACCATTTTCCAAATATCCTCAACATTCTCAACCACAATACACTTAATGTAGGATGATTTCAGAACACACATGGCAACTTTTTCCTTTTCTTCTGGAGCCAGAGACAATTACAGTACAGGATACATTGTTCCAGCAGCCATTCCTATATTACAGCAAGGGTGGCAGGTTATTTGCCTCCAAAAGGGAATCACAACTGACCCGCATTCAACTCTCACGTACAGCCCAGGCTGCTGCCCTCCATTAAGTTGAAAAGCACTTGGGACAAAGCCACCATCAGCAATGTGGTTTAGTCCCCGGCAGAAGGAGCAGCAAGTCATTGTGGAATCGGATGCTGAAGGCCTTCGATAGGGATGGGGATATTTGTTCAGTGTTGGAACGGTTTGGGATAGGGCCTACGTTTGTGCCGTGGGTTTGGTGATTATACGAAGCACACAAGGCTAGTTAGTGCTCGTACAATGTGAGCTCGGCATATTTTCAATTGCACAGGGGACCAAGGCAGGGGTGCCCGGTGTGTTCTTTCTTTCTCTCTCTCTCCCCACCCACCCCACTGTCCCTTCCCCTTGTTCGCATTGACAATTCAGTTATTGGACATTGCCCTGAGGGCTTTGGATAGGTGGAGGGGGATAGGTGAACACTGCATCCTTGTGGACTGATTTTCTTTTATTTTTATTTTTTATTAAATATTTTATTGAAAATTTTTGGTCAACCAACACAGTACATTGTGCATCCTTTACACAATATTATAACACAAATAACAATGACCTATTTTATAAACAAAAAATGAATAAATAATAAAAAACAAAAATGAAAACTAGCCCTAATTGGCAACTGCCTTGTCACAAGTAACACTCTCCAAAAATATAATTTAACAGTCCAATATATAATTATCTGTAGCAACGACCTATACATACTATACAGTATATATGAACAACCCTGAGAGTCCTTCTGGTTCCTCCTCCCCCCCCCCCCCCCCCCCGATCCTGGGCTGCTGCTGCTGCCTTCTTTTTCCCATTCCGTCTATCTTTCTGCGAGGTATTCGACGAACGGTTGCCACCGCCTGGTGAACCCTTGAGCCGACCCCCTTAGGACGAACTTAATCCGCTCTAGCTTTATAAACCCCGCCATGTCATTTATCCAGGTCTCCACCCCCGGGGGCTTGGCTTCTTTCCACATTAGCAATATCCTGCGCCGGGCTACTAGGGACGCAAAGGCCAAAACATCGGCCTCTTTCGCCTCCTGCACTCCCGGCTCTTGTGCAACCCCAAATATAGCCAACCCCCAGCTTGGTTCAACCCGGACTCCTACTACTTTTGAAAGCACCTTTGTCACCCCCATCCAAAACCCCTGTAGTGCCGGGCATGACCAAAACATATGGGTATGATTTGCTGGGCTTCTCGAGCACCTCGCACACCTATCCTCCACCCCAAAAAATTTACTGAGCCGTGCTCCAGTCATATGTGCCCTGTGTAATACCTTAAACTGAATCAGGCTTAGCCTGGCACACGAGGACGACGAGTTTACCCTGCTTAGGGCATCTGCCCACAGCCCCTCCTCGATCTCCTCCCCCAGCTCTTCTTCCCATTTCCCTTTTAGTTCATCTACCATAGTCTCCCCTTCGTCCCTCATTTCCCTATATATATCTGACACCTTACCATCCCCCACCCATGTCTTTGAGATCACTCTGTCATGCACCTCTTGTGTCGGGAGCTGCGGGAATTCCCTCACCTGTTGCCTCGCAAAAGCCCTCAGTTGCATATACCTGAATGCATTCCCTTGGGGCAACCCATATTTCTCGGTCAGCGCTCCAAGACTCGCGAACTTCCCATCCACAAACAGATCTTTCAGTTGCGTTATTCCTGCTCTTTGCCACATTCCATATCCCCCATCCATTCCCCCCGGGGCAAACCTATGATTGTTTCTTGTCGGAGACCCCCCAAAGGCTCCAGTCTTTCCCCTATGCCGTCTCCACTGTCCCCAAATCTTCAGTGTAGCCACCACCACCGGGCTTGTGGTGTAGTTCCTCGGTGAGAACGGCAATGGGGCTGTCACCATAGCCTGTAGGCTAGTCCCCCTACAGGACGCCCTCTCTAATCTCTTCCACGCCGCTCCCTCCTCCTCTCCCATCCACTTACTCACCATTGAAATATTAGCGGCCCAATAATACTCACTTAGGCTCGGTAGTGCCAGCCCCCCCCTATCCCTGCTACACTGTAAGAATCCCTTCCTCACTCTCGGGGTCTTCCCGGCCCACACAAAACCCATGATGCTCTTTTCAATCCTTTTAAAAAAAGCCTTCGTGATCACCACCGGGAGGCACTGAAACACAAAGAGGAATCTCGGGAGGACCACCACCTTAACCGCCTGCACCCTCCCTGCCAGTGACAGGGATACCATATCCCATCTCTTGAAATCCTCCTCCATCTGTTCCACCAACCGCGTTAAATCTAACCTATGCAATGTGCCCCAATTCTTGGCTATCTGGATCCCCAAGTAACGAAAGTCCCTTGTTACCTTCCTCAACGGTAGGTCCTCTATTTCTCTACTCTGCTCCCCTGGATGCACCACAAACAACTCACTTTTCCCCATGTTCAATTTATACCCTGAAAAATCCCCAAACTCCCCAAGTATCCGCATTATTTCTGGCATCCCCTCCGCCGGGTCCGCCACGTATAGTAGCAAATCGTCCGCATACAAAGATACCCGGTGTTCTTCTCCTCCCCTAAGTACTCCCCTCCACTTCTTGGAACCCCTCAACGCTATCGCCAGGGGCTCAATCGTCAGTGCAAACAATAATGGGGACAGAGGGCATCCCTGCCTTGTCCCTCTATGGAGCCGGAAATATGCAGATCCCCGTCCATTCGTGACCACGCTCGCCACTGGGGCCCTATACAACAGCTGCACCCATCTAACATACCCCTCTCCAAAACCAAATTTCCTCAACACCTCCCACAAATAATCCCACTCCACTCTATCAAATGCTTTCTCGGCATCCATCGCCACTACTATCTCCGTTTCTCCCTCTGGTGGGGCCATCATCATTACCCCTAACAACCTCCGTATATTCGTGTTCAGCTGTCTCCCCTTCACAAACCCAGTTTGGTCCTCGTGGACCACCCCCGGGACACATTCCTCTATTCTCATTGCCATTACCTTGGCCAGGACCTTGGCATCTACATTTAGGAGGGAAATAGGTCTATAGGACCCGCATTGTAGCGGGTCCTTTTCCTTCTTTAAGAGAAGCGATATCGTTGCTTCAGACATAGTCGGGGGCAGTTGTCCCCTTTCCTTTGCCTCATTAAAGGTCCTCGTCAGTACCGGGGCGAGCAAGTCCACATATTTTCTATAGAATTCGACTGGGAATCCATCCGGTCCCGGGGCCTTTCCCGCCTGCATGCTCCTAATTCCTTTCACCACTTCTTCTACCTCGATCTGTGCTCCCAGTCCCACCCTTTCCTGCTCTTCCACCTTGGGAAATTCCAGCCGATCCAAGAAGCCCATCATTCTCTCCCTCCCATCCGGGGGTTGAGCTTCATATAATTTTTTATAAAATGTCTTGAACACTCCATTCACTCTCTCCGCTCCCCGCTCCATCTCTCCTTCCTCATCCCTCACTCCCCCTATTTCCCTCGCTGCTCCCCTTTTCCTCAATTGGTGTGCCAGCAACCTGCTCGCCTTCTCCCCATATTCGTACTGTACACCCTGTGCCTTCCTCCATTGTGCCTCTGCAGTGCCTGTAGTCAGCAAGTCAAATTCTACATGTAGCCTTTGCCTTTCCCTGTACAGTCCCTCCTCCGGTGCTTCCGCATATTGTCTGTCCACCCTCAAAAGTTCTTGCAGCAACCACTCCCGTTCCTTGCTCTCCTGCTTCCCTTTATGTGCCCTTATTGATATCAGCTCCCCTCTAACCACTGCCTTCAGCGCCTCCCAGACCACTCCCACCTGGACCTCCCCATTATCATTGAGTTCCAAGTACTTTTCAATGCACCCCCTCACCCTTAGACACACCCCCTCATCTGCCATTAGTCCCATGTCCATTCTCCAGGGTGGGCGCCCTCCTGTTTCCTCCCCTATCTCCAAGACCACCCAGTGTGGAGCGTGATCCGAAATGGCTATAGCCGTATACTCCGTTCCCCTCACCTTCGGGATCAATGCCCTACCCAGCACAAAAAAGTCTATTCGCGAGTAGACTTTATGGACATAGGAGAAAAACGAGAACCCCTTACTCCTAGGTCTGCTAAATCTCCACGGGTCTACACCTCCCATCTGCTCCATAAAATCTTTAAGTACCTTGGCTGCTGTCGCCCTCCTTCCAGTCCTGGACTTCGACCTATCCAGCCCTGGTTCCAACACTGTATTAAAATCTCCCCCCATTATCAACTTTCCCATCTCTAGGTCCGGAATGCGTCCTAGCATCCGCCTCATAAAATTGGCATCATCCCAGTTCAGGGCATATACGTTAACCAAAACCACCGTCTCCCCCTGTAGTTTGCCACTCACCATCACGTATCTGCCCCCGTTATCCGCCACTATAGTCTTTGCCTCGAACATTACCCGCTTCCCCACTAATATAGCCACCCCCCTGTTTTTCGCATCTAGCCCCGAATGGAACACCTGCCCCACCCATCCTTTGCATAGCCTAACCTGGTCTATCAGTTTCAGGTGCGTTTCCTGTAACATAACCACATCTGCCTTAAGTTTCTTAAGGTGTGCGAGTACCCGCCCTCTTTATCGGCCCGTTCAGCCCTCTCACGTTCCACGTGATCAGCCGAGTCGGGGGGGGCTTCCTTCCCCCCCCCCCCCCCCCCCTTGTCGATTAGCCATCACCTTTTTCCAGCTCCTCACCCGGTTCCCACGCAGCTGTATCTCCCCCAGGCGGTGCCCCCCCGCCCATCCTCTCCCATACCAGCTCCCCCCTCTCCCCAGCAGCAGCAACCCAGTAATTCCCCCCTCCCATCCCCCCACTAGATCCCCCGCTAGCGTAATTACTCCCCCCATGTTGCTCCCAGAAGTCAGCAAACTCTGGCTGACCTCGGCTTCCCCCGTGACCTCGGCTCGCACCGTGCGACGCCCCCTCCTTCCTGCTTCTCTATTCCCGCCATGATTATCATAGCGCGGGAACCAAGCCCGCGCTTCTCCCTTGGCCCCGCCCCCAATGGCCAACGCCCCATCTCCTCCACCTCCCCTCCTCCCCCCATCACCACCTGTGGGAGAGAGAAAAGTTACCACATCGCAGGATTAGTACATAAAACCCCTCTTTGCCCCCCACATTCGCCCCACCACTTTGTTCGAACGTTCTTTTTAATAACCCGCTCATTCCAGTTTTTCTTCCACAATAAAAGTCCACGCTTCATCCACCGTCTCAAAGTAGTGGTGCCTCCCTCGATATGTGACCCACAGTCTTGCCGGTTGCAGCATTCCAAATTTTATCTTCTTTTTATGAAGCACCGCCTTGGCCCGATTAAAGCTCGCCCTCCTTCTCGCCACCGCCGCACTCCAGTCTTGATAAACGCGGATCACCGCGTTCTCCCATTTACTGCTCCGAGTTTTCTTCGCCCATCTAAGGACCATTTCTCTATCCTTAAAACGGAGGAATCTCACCACTATGGCTCTGGGAATTTCTCCTGCCCTCGGTCCTCGCGCCATCACTCGGTATGCTCCCTCCACCTCCAACGGACCCGCCGGGGCCTCCGCTCCCATTAACGAGTGCAACATCGTGCTCACATATGCCCCGACGTCCGCTCCCTCCACACCTTCAGGAAGACCAAGAATCCTCAGGTTGTTCCTCCTTGCGTTGTTTTCCAGTGCCTCCAACCTTTCCACACATCGTTTCTGATGTGCCTCCTGCGTCTCCGCCTTCACCACCAGGCCCTGTATGTCGTCCTCATTCTCGGCTGCCTTTGCCTTCACGACCCGAAGCTCCCGCTCCTGGGTCTTTTGTTCCTCCTTTAGCCCTTCGATCGCCTGTAGTATCGGGGCCAACAGCTCTTTCTTCATTTCCTTTTTGATCTCTTCCACACAGCATTTCAAGAACTCTTGTTGTTCAGGGCCCCATGTTAAACTGCCACCTTCCGACGCCATCTTGGTTTTTGCTTGCCTTCCTTGCCGCTGTTCTAAAGGATCCACTGCAATCTGGCCACTTTCTCCTCCTTTTTCCATCCGTATCCAGGGGGGATTCCCTTCTGGTTTACCGCACAGTGTTTTTAGCCGTCAAAATTGCCGTTGGGGCTCCTATCAAGAGCCCAAAAGTCCGTTTCACAGGGAGCTGCCGAAACGTGCGACTCAGCTGGTCATCGCCGCACCCGGAAGTCCCTGATTGTCTTTTATATGTAACGGATCCGATCCCCACAATGGGTGATATCATGGCACCCCTGAAGCGATTTGGGGCTTTTTCGGGGTATAAATTGAATTGGGAGAAAAGTGTGTTTCCTGGAGGAAGAGGAGAGGGGTGGCCATTTCGTCTTAGTAGTTCCCATTTTAGATATTATGGGGTGCAGGTGGCCCGGGATAAGGCCCAGCTTTGGAAATTGAATTTTACAAGCTTGACGAACAGGAGGACAGCGGACAGAGACAGGACAGTCTCCCTCTGTCCATGGCTGGCAGAATTCAAATCAGTGAAAATGTCCTGCCAGATTCAGTTTTTATTTGTGTTTGCTGTTTTTTTTTTTTAAATAAAAAAACAAATTTATTTATTTTTTTTGGGGGTGGGGAGGGGCCTTGTTGCTGCCAAGTCCGATATATTGATATATTATTGGGGAATCAGGAGGCTTTATGGGTGCGGCTGGAGTCAGGCTTGTGCAGTGGGTCGGGGCAAAGAACGCTGGTGACGGCTTTTTTACCTTTTTCTCCCGGAAATACTCGGGGAATGCAGTGGTAGCCTCCGCACTGAAGATAGAGACAATTTGGCAGCATTTCAAATTGGGGGCGGTATCCATGTTGGTGACGATTTGTGCGAACCACATGCTCGAGCTGGCACGGTTGGACGCAGGGTTTAGGGGGTGGGAGGAGAAGGATATGTTTTTGGAGGGCCGACTTGTGAGCTCTGAGTTGGCGGAGAAATTTGGACTTTCACAGGTGATATATTTAGATGTTTACATGTGAGTGACTTCATGAAGATGATCATTCCGACGTTCACGGTGGTGCCCCCGTCCTCGGTGTTGGAGTGTTTTGTCACTGGAAGTTATTGGGGGCGGAGGCGGGGGGTACCTCAGGGGTTTATGGGAGGCTTATGCCGGAGGAGGCAATACCCTTGGAGAGGGCTATGGCCAATTGGGGGAGGAGTTGGGGGTCAGGATAGAAGAGGGGATGTGGTGTGAGATGCTGTGTAGGATGAATGCAACATCATTTGCAAGGCTAGGGCTGACGCAGTCGAAGGTAGTGCATAGGGCCCATTTGACCTAATCCAGGATGAGCAGGCTATTTATTTGTGGGAATGGAGGATGAGTGCGAGTGCAGTGGGAGGGGCCTGGCAAACCAAATACAAATGTTCTGGTCGTACCCCAAGCTGGTGGGGTTCTGGGTCTCCTTTTCTGGCACCATGTTGGCACTCCTACAAATTGGACTGAAGCCTTGCCCCCTTAGGGCCATATTCTGGGTATCAGACCTGCTGGAGCTGCAAACAGGGTGGGGATTGATGTTCTGTCCTTCACCTCACTGATTGCTCGAAGGCGGGTGCTGATGGATTTGAGGTCAGCTTCTCTACCCAGCGCCCTCAGTATGACTGGGGATCTTATGAAATTTCTGTATCTCGAGAAAGTGAGGGGTGCAATTAAAGGGTTCTACCAAAGATGGTAGCCATTTATTTTGTACTTTGAAGAGCTGGTCACCAGGGGAGGGGAGGATTATTGTTTTTGTTAAAATTGAAAAAGTTGAATAAAATATTTTTTTAAATAGGAAAGAATTCACCAACTTGGCTGATGGTTCAGCATATCAAAGCATTTTCCCTTGTAAAGAATTGCCCTCGAGTGAGAAACCAACATGCACAAAATTATACCCCAGGGGGAGCAGGCACTGTGCAGAATCTTTCACTCACGGTTTACAATACGAATAGAGTCAAATATTCAGGTTAACTTGCTCACAGGCTCCCATTTACTACTTGAAGTGGATGATGGGCTAAATCAGCTGACTGCCAACTAGATATTTCGGTTTCATCTTGTTCCAAGTGCTTAAATTGAGGAGAGCAGCATTTGTTTGTGGGTGTAAATGATTCATGACGACACCAAAAACATTGTCACACACACACACACACACACAAACAGTTGCCTACTTATGTGTTGTAAATTATTTTGCCAGTTGTACAGAGTTGCTGCTGTTGACCTGGTGCATAATACCTTACCGGTTATTTTCTTTTTTCTTTTCTTTTTTATTATAACTTTTTTTTTGGGGTATGTTTGTGTGTGCCCTTCTTTATATATTATATTGTTATGGGCCAGGGTTTAGAGAACCGCAAAGTGTATCATGGAGTTCCCCTGACCCACAATTTTTAATAGATTGTGGTATGGGGAGCAGACGGCCCACTCTATAGGTGTGGTACAGCAGAAACGGAAAAGTTATTTTTAAAGCAAAACAATGTTTATTCTATGAACTCAAGTTAACCTTTTAAAATATACAGTGAACATCTTAGCAACCATCAATTCAAATACAACCCCAAAGACTACAACACTAAGTAAACCTTTAAGCTTTCCTTTTTAACATCCATAAGACGTAAAACACCTTTTACCAGAAGCACATCAAGTTATTCACTACTGTTATTAAGTTTTAAATCACCAGGATCGATTTAGTCTTTAGATTAGAGAGAGAGATTCATACACCTGGCTGTGACTGCAGCTATCCAGCTCGGAAAACGAAACGAAAACACACCCTGCAGCAAACAGCCTAAAACTAAAGTAAAAAGCTGACAGACAGCCCAGCTTCACCCACTCTCTGCATCATTGCAGTAATTAACACCCATTTCTTAAAAGGTACTCACTACAGATACTTATATACACACCCATTTCTTAAAGGTACTCTCACATGACAATATATCTCTCTTATTCTGTGTACATAACGGTAAATATACTTTGTTCAAAAACCCAATAAAAAAACATTAATTAAAAAAATATATGGACCACCCGCATTAAAAAAAAACAGCAGGCCTTAAGGGGGTCTGCGCAGGGGTTCTACAGGCGGTGGCAACCGTTGCTAGACTATCTCGCGGAGCGTTAGAGGAAGGTCGGTCAGCAGCAGCAGCAACCCTGGGGGGAGGGGGGAAACGAGAGATTGTTTGAGGGGACGGACGAGCGGGGGATAACATGGAGGGTGGGGGAAACTGGCACGAACGGGCACGAGCCAGTGTATAAAGCTCTGTAAATCATCTTACCATGTATATATCTTGCTCAGGGCGATTTTGTGTTATTGTTTGTAAGGGGAAAAAATTGTTTTGTTTTGTTAAAAAACTTTAATAAATATATTTTTTTAAAAACAAAACAGCAGAAATCATGTTACAATTTTCTATTGATAAAAATAAAAGCCATTTTTCCCACCCATTGTTCATCCGGAGGAATCCCAAGTCTCTAGCTTCCAGAATGTGCTTATTTTGTAAAACAGTCCAGGCTCTCCCCCTCCACCACCATATTCTCTTCCTGAACTCCTTTCCCTACAAACATGCTTTTCTGACAACAGTCCTAAACCTTAATTGTGAACATCTGACCCCTGATCCACACAATTAGATTAATAATATTCCAAACCAACTTCGCCATTCCCTTCAGCTATTTTATATCCCTGAAAGGTTACTTATTTTCAAGGATGAAAATCTCCAGGTTACCTAGTCTTTTCTTGTATCTCACACCCGACACGGAGGAATTAGCCTCTTGGATTGTTTCTGCACTGCCATCATTCTGTCAGAGATAAGACCATAAGTTATAGGAGCAGAATTAGGCCATTCACCCCATTCTACTCCACCATTCGATCATGGCCAATATATTTCTCATCCCCATTCTCCTGATCACCGTATTAATCAAGAATGTCTTAAAGACACTCAGTAACTTGTCCTCCACAGCCTTGTGCAGCAATGAGTTCCAGCGATTCACCACCCTCTGGCTGAAGAAATTCCTCCATATCTCAGTTTTAAAGGATTCAGTCCGAGGGTTATAGTCTCTCCTACTGGGGAAAACGTCTTCGCCATGTCCACTTTATCTAGGCCTCAGTATTCTGTTGGTTTGAATGAGATCCCCCCTCACTCTTCTAAACTCCAGAGAGTCCGGCCCAGAGTCCTCAACCGCTCCTCATAGGACAGCCCTTCTTCCCAGGATCATTCTTGTGAACCTCCTCTGGACCCTCTCCAAGGCCAGCACATCATTCCTTAGATACGGGGCCTAAAACTGCTCACATTATTCCAAATGGCATTTGACAAGAGTCTTATACAGCCTCAGCGGTACATATCCCTGCTCTTGTATTCTAGCCCTCTCGACATGAATGCTAACATTGCATTTGTCTTCCTAACTGCCGACTGAATCTGCACGTTAACCTTAAGAGAATCATGAACAAGGATTCCCAAGTCCCTTTGTACTTCTGATTTCCTACACATTTCCCCATTTAGAAAGTAGTGTGCCTTTATCCTTTCTACGAAAGTGCATAATTTTTCCAAATACAGCCACTTCTTTGCCCACTCTCCCAGTTTGTCCAGGTCCTTCTGCAGCCTCCCTGCTTCCTCAGCCCTGCCTGTTATTCTGCATATCTTTGTATCATCTGTAATCATATCAACAATGCCCTCAGTTCCTTCTTCCAGATTGGTGATCCTATCACAGACCTCTGCAAAACACCACTAGTTACCGGCTGCCATCCTGAAAAAGACTTCTTTATTCCCACTCTGCCTTCTGTCAGTCAGCCAATTCTCTATCCATGCCAGTACTTTGCCCCTAACACCATGGGCTCTCATCTTATTTAGCAGCTTTCTGTACAGCACTTTGTCAAAGGTCTTCTGGGAAATCTAAATATATCACATCCACTGGCTCTCGTTTGTCTAACTTCCTTGTTAACGCATCAAAGAATTCTAACAAATTTGTCAGGCATGGCCTCCCCTAGACGTTGTGCTGACTCAGCCTGATTTTATCGTGCACTTCCAAGTACTCTGCAATCTCATCCTTAATAAAGGACTCCAAAATCTTACCAAAGACCAAAGTCAGGCACCGCCCTATAATTTCCCACCTTTTGCCTCCCTCCTTAAACTGGGGTGCTACATTAGCATTTTCCAGTCCTCTGGGACCCTCCCAGCTCCAGTTATTCTTGAAAGACCACCATCAATGGTCCCACAATCTCCTCAGCTGTCTCCCTCAGAACCCAGGGTGTAGCCCATCCGGTCATGTGATTTATCCACCTCCAAACCTTTCAGCTTCCCCAGTAGCTTAGGGGCTGGTTTAGCACATGGCTAAAATCGCTGGCTTTTAAGCAGACCAAGGCAGGCCAGCAGCATGGTTCAATTCCTGTACCAGCCTCCCCGAACAGGCACCGGAATGTGGCGACTAGGGGCTTTTCACAGTAACTTCATTTAAAGCCTATTTGTGACAATAAGCGATTTTAATTTCATTTTTACATTTTCAGCTTCTCCTTAAGTGATGGTCACTACATTCACCTCTGCCTCGACTCTCGAATTCCGGTATGCCATTGGTGTCTTCCACCATGAAGACTAATGCAAAGTATTCTTTGTTCCCCATTACTACTTCAATGTCCATTCTTGTCTGTCTCTTACCTTTTATATATCCAAAAAAACCTCCCTTATTGCTTTTTTAATTGTCCTCCGCTTGCTCTTAAAGGCTTCCCAATAACCCTCACCATTTTGTATGCTTTCTCTTTTATGCTGCCCTGACTTCCCTCGTCAGCCATAGTTGCCTCATGTCCCCTCCCTTAGCAGGTTTCCTCCTCTCGGGGATGAATTTCTGTTGTGCTTCCCGAATAGCCCTCCAATTTCCTGCCATTCTGTTCCACCATCTTCCCTGCTAGGCTCCCTTTCCAATCAACTCTGGTGATCTCCTCCCTCATGTCTTTGTATTTACTTTTGCTCAATTATAATACCCTTACACCTGCTTCCAGCTTCTCCTCCTCAAACTTCAAGGTGAATTCTTTTTGTGTTCACTGCCCCCTAAGGGTTCCTTCACTTAAAGTTCTCTATCAAGTCTGCCTCATTACACATCAAATCTAGAATTGTTCCCGAAGGGGCTCCACCACAAGCTGCTCCAAAAAAAAAAAACCCACACATTTCACAAATTCATTTTCTTGGGATCCGCTAGCAACCGGATTTGCCCAGTCACCAGCACATTAGAAGTCCCCCATGATTATTGTAACATGGTCTTTCTTGCATGCCTTTTCTATCTCCCAATTTAGTTTCTGCCCCACATCCTGATGACTGCTAGGGAACCTGTACAAAACTCCCATCAGGGTCTTTTTCCTTTGTGGTTCCTCAACTCTGCCCAGACAGATTCTACGTCTTCCAGCCTCGCATCACTTCTTGCTGTTGATTAAATTTCATTTCCCACTAACAAGTCAACCCCGCCCCTTTTCCCCATCTGCCTGCCCTTGCAATAGGACACACATCTTGCATATTTAGATTCCAGCCCTGATCACCTTGCGGCTACATCACTAATGCCCACATCGTGCCCGCCAATTTCAATGTGTGCTACAAGCTAATTTTCCTCGTTTCGAGTACTCTGTGCATTTAGGTACAGCATCCTCAGTCCAGCGTTGACTGCCCCCTTCTCATGGTTATCGCCTTATCTGCTGCGCCTGAAGTTAGATTCCTGCTGCTTTCCATACTTGGTTGTTTACTTGTTCAGGAAATGTTACGAACTTTGGAACCCCCACCCCCTTTGACTAGTTTAAAGTCCTCATCGTTAACCTGCATTACCATCTTCTCCTTTAACTTTGATTTTCTACACAACAAAGTCCTTTCTACAGCCAGAGTTATGACATTCGCCAGGACTCTGGTCCCAGCATGATTCAGGTGAAGACCGTCCCATTAGAACACCTCCCCATCACTGGTGCCAATGTGCCATGAATGCAAACCCAATTCTCCCACACCAACCTTTGAGCCACACATTTACTTTATTTATCTTATTGCCCCTATGCCAATTAACTCGCGGCTCAGGTAGTAAACTAGAGATTACCTTTAGTTCTGCTTCTTAATTTAGCCCCTAGCTGCTCATATTCCTTCAGCAGAACTTCGATCATTGTTCTAGCTAAGTCATTGGTACCTACGTGGATCACGGCAACGGGGTCATTACCCTCCCACTCCAAGTTCCTCTGCAGCCCAGATGAGATATCCCAATACTGAGCACCAGGAAGGCAACACAGCCTTTGAAACACTTGATCCTGGTCAAAGAGAAAATAGTGTCAATGTCCCTAACTCTCCTATCCCCGATTATTACATTTCTTTTTTCTTCCCCCACTTGAATGGCTCCCTGTACCAGTGCTGTGGTCAGTTTGCTCATTCTTCCCACACCCCCTCTCATCCACACAGGCAAGAAGAATCTCGAACCTGTTGGCTAAGGATAAAAGATGAAAATGTTTTCCTGAGGAATTCTATTCTCCAGAGAGTAATGGAGGTGGGGTTATTGAATATTTCTGAGGCGAGGCAAGAGTTGGATAGATTCTTGACCAACAAGGGAGTCAAAGGGTATGGGGTAGACAGAGGGTAGTCAGGAAAGTAGTGACTACAATCAGATTGTCCATCTGATATTGGACCGTATCAAACAGTGTAGCAGGTTAAACGGTCTGAATGGCCTACTCCTGCTCCCAATTCGCATGCTCATGTGTTCATATGTTCGTCTCTTGTGTTACGACCAAAACTTGATGGTATTCAAGGTGTGGTCAGGTCAGGGCATGACAGTTGTCAATCTAAAAGGGTGATTTACAAACTAAATTAACAAGCTTGGGCAGGCCTGTTATGCTAATTTCAACTCTACCTAAAGCACAGGCAGGTAGAAGCCTGTGTGCACATTGAACTGGTATGCAAACAGGATCAATGAGATCTGTGACCAGTAGTTTAGTCATGTCTTTTTTTAAACTGTCATTTTGAATCACAAATTCAGAGAAACAAAAAGAGAATTTTACAAATTGAATTTGAACAACTTGCATTTATACTGCACCTTTAATATAGTAAAATGAACAAAGACACGTCACAGGAGCAGGATCAAAACAAGTGTCTGACGAGCGGACCAGAGGAGATATTGAGAGGTGACCAAAAACTTGGACAAAAAGTGTACATTTTCAAGAGTAGCTTAAAAACGACTGTTTCGAGAGGCAATTGCCGAGCACGGGGCTTAAGCATCTGAAGTTACAGCAGCCAATGGTGAAGAGATCAAAAACCAAGGACATGCAAGCGACCCGAACTGAAGCAGCACTGGAGTCTGAGTCACCAGGCTGGAGGAGATTGGAGACATCAGGAGGGGCAAGGCCACAGAGATTTAAAACAAAAAATGGTTAGAAATTTTAAAACTGAGGTAATGCCAGGCCAGAAGCCAATTGTCTGAATAAGGAGTTTACGAACAAACCCCAGGAGCAAACGTCATTACCTGAAACTCTCATTTGGATGATGACCTCATTCTTCTTCCACTCACCGCTCTCTAATCTATTCAGCCCTTTCCACAACAATTACTGCTTTTACTCAGTTCCCCAATTCAAGTCTGATTTCATCTAAACTCAATTTTTTGCAGTGAAGTTCATTCTGCTCTAATTTTAGCATCCGATTTTAAAAAAAATAAGTGCACAAATAAGCTTATGAGCTACAGATTGCAAAGTGCATAATTTGAAGTTACAAATAAAACCCAATATTTAGCAACAGTTAATATGCTTTTAGACAATAGTTTGAAGGCTGAAGTGCTGTGTGGGCTGACTTTACACAAGTGGACTTTTGGAACAGATTTAACATCATTTTAACATGGGCTGGTTTAGCTCACTGGACTAAATCGCTGGCTTTTAAAGCAGACCAAGTCAGGCCAGCAGCACGGTTCAATTTCCGTACCAGCCTCCCCGAACAGGTGCCGGAATATGGCGACTAGGGGCTGTTCACAGTAACTTCATGAAGCCTACTTGTGACAATAAACGATTTTCATTTTGCTGGGGCTGTTTAGCACAGGGCTACATCGCTGGCTTTGAAAGCAGACCAACAGCACGGTTCAATTCCCATAACAGCCTCCCCGAACAGGTGCCGGAATGTGGCGACTAGGGGCTTTTCACAGTAACTTCATTTGAAGCCTACTTGTGACAATAAGCGATTTTCATTTCATCAGTAATTCTAAATGGGCTGCACGGTAGCAGTGGTTGGCACTGTTGCTTCACAGCTCCAGGGTCCTGGTTTCGATTCCTGGCTTGAGTCACTGTCTGCGTGGAGTCTGCACGTTCTCCCCGTGTCTGCGTGGGTTTCCTCCGGGTGCTCTGGTTTCCTCCCACAAGTCCTGAAAGACGTGCAGTTAAGTGAATTGGACATTCTGAATTCTCCCTCTGTGTACCCATACAGGCGCCGGAATGTGCAGACTAGGGGCTTTCCACAGTAACTTCATTGCAGTGTTAATGTAAGCCTACTTGTGACAATAACGATTATTTAAAATGCTGTCACCAAGAGAGGCTGAATTTTAAAATAGATTTTAAAACAAGATTTTTTGGCAACACAATTTACAGCAAATGTGCGGTTGAATTAAATGCCTGAAGCTACAAAACTTGGGGTGGGTAGAAAATTTGTAGTCCGATAGAAATTATTTCCCGATTATGAACTGCATATAAATCAGGAAGCTGTGTGAAATGTTTAATACATTAAGAGAAGCAAATTATGAACTGGCTGAGGGAACCAAGATTCTGTTGAATGCTCTGGAGTAGCACGTGATCCACCACCATCCATTTATTGTGAATTATTTACGCATTGTCACTACCTATCTGCAATTATTTAATGTAAAAATGCCCAACACCTCAATTTTTAAGACTTTCATCCCAAGTCCAAAATTCAATTTTAGAACTTTTCCCTCAAGTTTAGACCTCACAACAGCCTCTATCCGCTATCAAGAATGATGTCTTAAAGTGTTTAGTAGCTGACCTGATTAACCATTTGGAAAATTTTAATTCTATGAATAAGGAACAGACTTTGCTACATCTCAGTAGTAGAGCTTTTGCCTCCAAATGGAAACTTCAGTGCAATACAAAGGGAATGTTGCATCAACAGCAAATAGAGGTCTGTTAATCTGGCCAGGAGACAGAACGATGTATTGGAGACATATTAAAAAAGTGAGCTTGGAAATTAGAACCATAGAGCTAACCACTGTGCTGTCCCAAAATTCTCTGTTCTTCAAAAATTACAACAACAAAAAAATAGATTAAAGAACCATTTAGCCTATTTGTTACTTGTGGAACTTTGTGTCCACAAATTGGTTGGTGCGTTTGCCTATCAAAAGGACAGTGGCTATACTTTAAAAAGGTAATTATTTGACTGAAATGCTTTGATATTTCTAGAGTATAACAGTCAAAATGCAATTTCTTTATAAATTTATTTTATTTTTTTTCTTTAATCTATTCTGATGGCAGGGTGAGGGAGAGCAGTCCCACTTGATTTGTACTCAAATGAAAGCATTTGACAGGAAATGAAAGCAAAGGTCAGAATTCCCTCTGCATAACAAACACAAATCAGGTTCAGACAATATTTGTACAACTCAAATTTTGTGGCGTTCCCGTAATACCAAAATTGCGTTCTTAAACAAAAGCAAACAGAAAATGCCACATCTGTCATCATATTGCAATAGTGGGTACCCACGCAGACACGGAGAATGTGCAAACTAATTCACACATACTTTATTCTGCCACCATTAGAAAATCTCTTCCAGCTATGGATCTATTTTAAATGAGCCATTAATTCAAACTCTTTTCAGCAATTACAAATGGTTTCAAATTCAGTATTTGTTGGAAAATTAAACAATGGTCTAAAACAGAACCAGGATTATCAATAGTAAGGAGACCTGGTTAATGACAATCAGAGGATTGGATAGGGTGGACAGTGAGAGCCTTCTTCCTCGGATGGTGATGTCTAGCACGAGGGGACATAGCTTTAAATTAAGGGAAGATAGATATAGGACAGGTGTCAGAGGTAGGTTCTTTACTCAGAGAGTAGTAAGGGCGTGGAATGCCCTGCCTGCAACAGTAGTGGACTCGCCAACACTAAGGGCATTCAAATGGTCATTGGATAGACATATGGACGATAAGGGAATAGTGTAGATGGGCTTTAGAGTGGTTTCACAGGTCGGCGCAACATTGAGGGCCGAAGGGCCTGTACTGCACTGTAATGTTCTATCTTCTATTTTATGAATAAAGTCTTTCAATTAATTTAAGTTAGTAAATTTGAAATCCCACTTAAATGTTTATAGTAAGCTATTTAAGAATTCGGGTTTCAATGGATTAACGGTTTTATCGTAAATGGAAAGCAGTTGTGAATTAAATTAAGGGAAGATAAGCTAGTGTTGAGAAATAGACACCATCTGCTTTAGGTGTTAGTGTCTGCACTTTAAAAAAACCCAGATCAGGTAGGATGGCTAGATACATGTCAAAATTCTCTCCAAATATCCCTCACCCTCAACTGGAGCATGGCACCCCCATGGGATCAGTATTTTCACATCAGCTATTTCAGGTCTCTGCCAAATTAGTTATACTTCTGCTTCGTTTTTCCCAACACTCAAACTGGGTTAAAGATTAGGATTTCTAGATGATCACATCATTTTCTCCATTCAAAATAAAAAAGTTATTACTGCCGGGCAGCATAATGGCGCAGTGGTTAGCATTCTTGCCCTACTGTGCCGAGGTCCCAGAATCGATCCCGGCTCTGGGTCACTGTCCGTGCGGAGTTTGCACATTCTCCCCGTGTTTGCGTGGGTTTCGCCCCCACAACCCAAAGATGCGCAGGAGGTGGATTGGCCACGCTAAATTGCTTCTTAATTTAAAAAAAAAATGAATTGGGTACTTGAAACTTATTTTTTTAAAGTTACTTAATTTTCTGTTTTCCTATCAGATTAAAGCGTTGATGTACAGCAGCGTGCAACTAGAGCCAAACTAATGGGTTCAATATCAGTCAAATGTTTTTGATCCATTATAAACACATTTTGCAAGTCTTCTTCACCATCCCCAATTGCATAAGATAGTTATTGTCGCCTTTGCTTATCACTATGAAGCTGCTTCAGCTACACTGTTTATTCAGAGAATATTTTATACAGCACTCGCTGAGAAATATTCACTCACCCAGAATATTTAAGTGGTTATAACTAGACTTTCAATATAGAGTTATATAGGAACTCACCACTCGCTATTCATCGGAGCAGAATACAACTTTATTGATTCTCAAATTGCCCCAATACTATTTAGTGCTCTCCACCAGCATACACTAATTCATTCTTTTGCAAGGCCTCATATCTCTCCTTACCAACCTTTCATTGCTTCGCATGTTTTTAACACTCAAGATTATCATCGACATCGAGCTAGCTTCCCTGCCTCCTTCCTCCTCGGCTACTCTTTGAATATGCATTGTTGTGCTGTGGGTTTCAGCCCTTCATTTAGGTTTATTTTTTAAAAAACACTTCCCTGAAGAACTATTTTTAAGAAAGCACCAGATGCCCCAGTGGCCGCCGACCATAATTTTGCTGTTTCACCTAAGAAATCAGACGACAAGACAAAGAAGGGATCATCCCATCCCATTTAATTTGCTGCACCACACTGCCCATCCAGCCCACCAACCCTCCCAGTTTTTGGTCCACTGTTCTGGCCCTGACAACTTTAGTCTTTCTTCCTCAACAAACAGTCCATCTCATATGGAACTTGCATTTGATCATGGTAGTTCAGTGATTTTTGACTCATCTCAATTTGAAACGTTTCTTACACCAATTGGAGGATGGTGAAAACCATCTAAATATTTTGCACTTATTCCTGAGCACCTCTTCAGTAGCACCCCACCCACTCGAAACGTGCTACACACATGCAAGTCTTCCTTAATATCCCAAACGTAGAGTGCAAAACGCTGGTGTCATTCGAATGGAGTTCATTCTTAAAGCAGAAGCAAATTAATTGGAATCTGTTAAGCTTGTCTCACTATGAAGGTCCCAAGTTAAAATTCTGGTCTTCTGATCTCAAGTTTGCTGGTGCATGGTGCAGCAATTGGCGTTTGGGAGGAAGTTAACTGGGTTTCTACATTGATCACTACCCAGTTAGCACAGAAGGCAGTATATGTCTGTGTTGACATCACACAACAATGGGGAGGCAGTGGCATAATGACAGTTGGGCTGGAGCTCCAAAGACCTGCGCCCCTTTCTACATGGATACTTCAAAAATACAATTTCCTACATTCCATGACTGACAGTTTCCATGGAGTTCAGAGAGTGGTGGTGGTTGGGGGGCTGGGCAGGGGAAGAGAAAGGAGAGAGAGAGAGGAGAGAGAGGGAGAAGACACTGCATTTTAAAAAATGTATTGGGCAGAAAGGATGCATGTCCCGCTATCTTAAGTGATCAGCTTTCCATATACCCTAGACATTGTATAAAAGAGTACTTATGAAACTAGTGTTGATTCATATTGCACATGACAAATTTCCTCCAGTTTTCTTTGTAGATGTGAAAATGCAACTAACTAAAGTTCCAACATACGTCTGCACTTAAGAACCATGTGGCACAAAAGGAGTCTTGCTAATACTTGGGACAATTTGAAATTAAACAGCTGCATATTTCAACATAAACTGGTCTTTAAAAAGACCCGCAATACAACGCATTACATCAATAGTCACTGAACTGCTCACACTTCCCTGAACTCCTTCAAAAGCACAAAGGTTTGTGGTTGTGTCAAATCTAATTCAGCATTGTGAATTTAAATATTTAAGACCTTGGATCAGTCTACTTTTGCGTAATCTGAATGAGAATTATCTCCAGGCACCACATATTTGCACAGGAGAGCATTACAAATTGTTTATTCCGTCCACTGATTTTAATTAGCTTCATGTTAATAGCAATAAAGAAAAAACGCTGAAAATGGCTAAATTCTTGCCCTTTCAGACCAACATTTACACCAACTCTAGCTACTTTCTCCCTCACTCCCAAACACAAGAATTCATAAAACCTCACTCTACTCCTCGAGGGCATAATCTACAGACCAATAAAATCCAACTGTGGTCTCAATTAGCCAATTTTACCCAGGATTATGCTGCTTTACCTGGCCCTTGTTGACATGAGGGCCTTTCATCAATGCAAAACAAAAATTATTTTCTCCACAAAGCACAATACCCATGACTATCGAGTGTATTGTTCACCTGTGATACATACAAAGTCCTACAAATGACACTTAGTGTATTACCATGGATTTCTAGATTACAGATGAAAGGGAGCAATCATGCACCGCTAAACTGTACCACAAGGAAAATAAAGGGGACTGCCACTTTAAATTAAAAATTAAGCCTTTAACTTAGGATTGATTCTGGATAAACATGTACTTTGCATTTTTTTTAATGAATTGCACTGATTTGAACAAGTCGCTGGCCATGCTAATTGTTTAAAAAAACTTCAGAAAAATCACTAATTTTTTTGTGCGTGTATTTTTTGGAAGAAAGATTGTTTAAACGATGGTTGGAAATGAAGTGAACCATTTGTTCAGTCACTAGCCTCAACCATGAGAATTGAGTTTCTGTAGAGAAATCTAGTTGAGCATCAAAAAGACAGATCATTTCCTCAATCGGCTGCTTGTTTCGAGTGACCTGTCCTATTTTTCAGATTCCAATTGCCCCAAGCCTGACACCCAACTTCAGAAGTCTGCGAAGCTACTCACAACCACTTACCTATACTCAACTGACATGCCTAGGGAGAAGGCCAGTCTTTTGGTTTCAATGTTACAGTGCGGTTGTAAAAGTGCAAATCTTCTTAGCTGCCCTCCAGACAGTGGGAGAAGGTGAGTTGACAGGGAGGTGAGTTGACAGGGAGTTGAGAGAGCAACTATAATTAATGGCGGCAACAAATTTCACCCACCTGCTTGCTCATTTAGAAAATAAAATAACCCGTGTAGTCAAATTCAGGAAGTGCTGCGATGTACAGCAACATCTACAAGAACATACCCTTCAGGCATGGATGTTTATTGGTCTGAATGCACTCACCTAAAATATTAACCAGCGTTTTTTCTTTTTACAGCTCTTCTAAATCTAATGTAGTTAAAGGATATTTTATTTTCACTTCAGTAGCCAAATTCATAGGGTTTTTATTTATTGGGCCAACAACTCCTATTTATGTTTTCTTTAAAATAGAAAAGCATATTCCTACATAAGTTTTCGCTTTGAGCACACTGTAACCGCTGGTACTGCTTCGGTCTATGTGCAAGTGAATTCAATTACCTTACAGTCAGCCAACTTCTCCTAATAACTATGCTGACATTGGAAAAAGAAAATGAATCAGAAGCAATTTAAGTATGCCTTATAAATATAACATGTTTAATACAGCAAATCCAAAATTTCCCAACTCCAGGGTTGTTTGTACATTCTGGAAGTTATGAAACATCCAACATGCCCAATATTTGTAAGAAACTATCAGCATGGCTGTACAAAAATTAAATAAATTCATATCAAGTTTTGACCCCTAGCAACATGATTTTAAATTTTTTTTACAGTACCCAATTCATTTCCTCCAATTAAGCGGCAATTTAGCATGGCCAATCCACCTCGCCTACACATCTTTGGGTTGTGGGGGCGAAACCCATGCAAACACGGGGAGAATGTGCAAACTCCACACGGACAGTGACCCAGAGCCGGAATCGAACCCGGGACCTCGGGACCATTGCGCCACCGTGCTGCCCTGCAAAATGATATTTTAAACTAAGTACATGACCCCAGCACAACAAATTCTGGGTAAGTGATCATTTGAACAGCCATATGTTGAGCGTTAATCAGAAGTATTATTGTTTTGTCGAGAACAGAGGAACAAACTGTCAGACCAAATCAAGATTATGGAAATGTGAGAAACAAGGTAACTCAGCATTATAGAAGCATTAAAAAAAACAGGCTTGTGTTTCATGTGGCTAGCTTTGGATATTAACCTGCATGTATTTTCCCTTTCAAGGACTCTGATCTGGTGTGGACTCGCTGTAAAATTCTGATTTCTAGTTTGCTCAACCCCATCATCTTTAAAATGAGATAGTGCTTGTCAGTCTTTTCAAAAGCATCGGATTGAGCTCGCTGAGCCAAAGTTTTTTTTTTAAAACTATCCACTTTCCATGAGTACATCCAAGGTTCAGGTCAAAGCCACATTAAAAAGAAAACAAATGGCACAAGCGTACATTCTGCAGAGCACTACAGTTAGTGTTTACTGTCTCAAGCACCCGGGTAGGCTGGTGTTGACACATCTTTAAATTAACATGCAGGCATGTGGCCATACTGGTTGCACAACAACACTCTTCAAAAACTAACAGCAAAAACATTGTACAGTTCAAATAGAGATTAGCTTTGGCTCTGAAGTTCCATTTCAATACAACCTCTCTTTCATCCAGAACAACGTGGTGCTCTATGTTTTCATGTTTAGAGGCTATAAATCGCCTCCAGTTTACTAGCTTTAGGTAATAAAATTCTAAATTGTACCGCAAACATTTCAACTCTTATGCTCCCATTTTTATTATATTTGCATATTTAGGCTAGTGATAACTATTGGCATTAACCACCATTAATGCTCCTTTTCTTAATGCTACCAAAGAGGAGGGAGGGGTGAAGTCAGTCCCCAGCCAGTAATAGATTTGGGCAGCAGTCACACAGTGGTTAGCGCTGCTGCCTCACAGCACAGGGGGCCAGGTTGAATTCCAGTCTCGGGTGATTGTGGAGTCTTCATGTTCTCCCCATGTGTAGGTTTCCTCTGGGTGCTTCGGTTTCCTCGCATAGTCCAAATAAATTCAGGTTGGGTAGATTGTGGGGTGATATCATGGTTATGTTGTAATTCACCTACTGATCACTGGGAGTCTCATTAGTATATAAGTGAATATTAGAGTCAGGTGACCTCAGACGGACTGGAGAGCTGGAAGAGAGAGGTTACTTGTGCATGATCATACTGTTATTCATCTGTTGTTTTGTATATAGTTTACCCACAGTTAATGTTAGTAAATAGTTTATAGCATATAGAATATAAATCAGGCATCCCGACAAGAACATTACATTGTACCAGGAGCATTCCGATAAGAACATTACACGGTACCAGGGTTGGATGGTATTAAACACTGCCTGCCACAAGTGTCCACAGAGATTTGGAGATTTTGCAGACTGCCAGAATTAACATAGTCGTTGAAACCACCAATGAGTCTCAGATTTCATAGTAATGTAGAACAGCAACTGGTGTGTGTTTAAACACCAATTTAATTGGTTTCTTTCTGCAGCAAATTTAGGAGATCAATCAGATTTGTGTATGGTAGCAATGCACCCAACAGCAGCAGGGAACAAAGCACTTTCTATAGACCACGCCCCTAAAGAGACCCCACCCTCAAAACCACACCCACTCCTCCCAAGACCGCGCCAAGCCCCCACCACTCAATAGACCACGCCCCTATAGAGACCCGCCCCCCTCCCAAGAAATCACACCCCTCACCCCTTCCCCAAGCTCCACCCCTTCTCTGGAGACCACGCCCCCTCTACTTGGCCACGCCCCTATAGAGACCCTGCCCCTTTCAAGTGACCACACCCCTACCCCATAACTCCGCCCACTCTCAAGAGACCAAGACCCTATGGAGACCCCACCCACCCTTTACAGTCCCCGCCCCCTCTGCCCTGGTCCCATCCCATCTGTCGAAACCCCGCCCAGAATCCTAAACCCTGCACCCTGGTGAGACCTCGCCCCCTTTGAAGAGACCATGCTCCCTCCTCCAAAACCCCGCCCACTCCTAGATCACACCCCAATTCTAGAGCCCACCCCATGCTGAGACCCCGCCTCCTATGCCGAAAACATGCCCCCCTTGACCACACCCCTACAGACCCCGCCCCTCAGACCACGCCCACACTCTTCTCTCGTGCTCTCGCACCCGCCCACACACTCGTCTCTCGCGCTCTCACACCCGCCCACACACACTCGTCTCTCACGTTCTCGCACCTGCCCACACACACTTGTCTCTCGCGCTCTCTCGCACCCACCCCCACACACTCTCGCGCTTTGGATATTGTCGGAGGGGATAGCCTATCAGGGGAAAACAGCAGCAGCCAGAGCATTGGCACCACGGCTGGCTCTGATGTTCAGAAGGGAGGGTCAAAGCGCAGAAGAGCAATAGTCATAGGGGACTCTAGTCAGGGGCACAGATAGGCGCTTCTGTGGACGTGAAAGAGACTCCAGGATGGTATGTTGCCTCCCTGGTGCCAGGGCCCAGGATGTCTCCGAACGGGTAGAGGGCATCCTGAAGGGGGAGGGCAAACAGGCAGAGGTTGTTGTACATATTGGTACTAACGACATAGGCAGGAAGGGGCATGAGGTCCTGCAGCAGGAGTTCAGGGAGCTAGGCAGAAAGTTAAAAGACAGGACCTCTAGGGTTGTAATCTCGGGATTACTCCCTGTGCCACGTGCCAGTGAGGCTAGAAATAGGAAGATAGAGCAGCTAAACACGTGGCTAAACAGCTGGTGTAGGAGGGAGGGTTTCGTTATCTGGACCACGGGGAGCCCTTCCGGGGCAGGCGTGACCTATATAAGGACAGATTGCATCTAAACTGGAGGGGCATAAATATCCTGGCCGTGAGGTTGGCGAGTGTCACACAGGAGGGTTTAAACTAGTATGGCAGGGGGGTGGGCACGGGAGCAATAGGTCAGAAGGTGAGAGCATTGAGGGAGAACTAGGGAATAGGGACAGTATGGCTCTGAGGCAGAGCAGACGGGGTGAAGTTGCTGAACACAGCGGGTCTGGTGGCCTGAAGTGCATATGTTATAATGCAAGGAGCATTACGGGTAAGGCAGATGAACCTAGAGCTTGGAGTAGTACTTGGAACTGTTGTTGTTGCCAGTACAGAGACCTGGTTGAGGGAAGGGCAGGATCGGCAGCTAAACGTTCCAGGATTTAGATGTTTCAGGCGGGATAGAAGGGGATGTAAAAGGGGTGGCGGAGTTGCGCAACTGGTTAGGGAGGATATCACAGCTGTACTACGGGAGGACACCTCAGAGGGCAGTGAGGCTATATGGGTAGAGATCAGGAATAAGAAGGGTGCAGTCACAATGTTGGGGGTTTACTACAAGCCTCCCAACAGCCAGCGGGAGATAGAGAAGCAGATAGGTAGACAGATTTTGGAAAAGAGTAAAAACAACAGGGTTGTGGTGATGGGAGACTTCAATTTCCCCAATAATTGACTGGGACTCACTTAGTGCCAGGGGCTTAGACGGGGCAGAGTTTGTAAGGAGCATCCAGGAGGGCTTCTGAAAACAATATGTAGACAGTCCAACTAGGGAAGGAGCTGTACTGGATCTGGTATTGGGGAATGAGCCCGGCCAGGTGGTAGAAGTTTCAGTAGGGGAGCATTTCGGAAACAGTGACCACAATTCAGTAAGTTTTAAAGTACTGGTGGACAAGGATAAGAGTGGTCTCGGGTGAATGTGCTAAATTGGGGGAAGGCTAATTATAACAATATTAGGCAAGAACCGAAGAACCTAGATTGGGGGCGGATGTTTGAGGGTAAATCAACATCTGACATGAGGCTTTCAAGTGTCAGTTGAAAGGAATTCAGGACCGGCAGGTTCCCGTGAGGAAGAAGGATAAATACGGCAAGTTTCGGGAACCTTGGATAACGAGAGATATTGTAGGCCTCGTCAAAAAGAAAAAGGAGGCATTTGTCAGGGCGAAAAGGCTGGGAACAGACGACACCGGTGTGGAATGTAAGGAAAGTAGGAAGGAACTTAAGCAAGGAGTCAGGAGGGCTAGAAGGGGTCACGAAAAGTCATAGGCAAATAGGGTTAAAGAAAATCCCAAGGCTTTTTACACGTACATAAAAAGCAAGAGGGTAGCCAGGGAAAGGGCTGGCCCACTGAAGGATAGGCAAGGGAATCGGTGTGTGGAGCCAGAGGAAATAGGCGAGGTACTAAATGAATACTTTGCATCAGTATTCACCAAAGAGAAGGAATTGGTAGATGTTGAGTCTGGAAAAGGGCGTGTAGGTAGCCTGGGTCACATTGAGATACAAAAAGACGAGGTGTTGGGCGTCTTGAAAAATATACGGGTAGATAAGTCCCCAGGGCCTGATGGGATCTACCCCAGAATACTGAAGGAGGCTAGAGAGGAAATTGCTGAGGCCTTGACAGAAATCTTTGGATCCTCACTGTCTTCAGGTGATGTCTCGGAGGACTGGAGAATAGTCAATGTAGTTCCTCTGTTTAAGGGTAGCAAGGATAATCCAGGGAACTACAGGCCGGTGAGCCTTAAGTCAGTGGTAGGGAAATTACTGGAGAGCATTCTTCAAGACAGGATCTCCTCCCATTTGGAAGCAAAGGGACGTATTAGTGAGAGGTAGCATGGTTTTGTGAAGGGGAGGTCGTGTCTCACTAACTTGATAAGAGTTTTTCGAAGAGGTCACAAAGATGATTGATGCAGGTAGGGCAGTGGATGTTGTCTGTATGGGCTTCAGTAAGGCCTTTGACAAGGTCCCTCATGGTAGACTAGTACAAAAGGTGAAGTCACACAGGATCAGGGGTGAGCTGGCAAGGTGGATACAGAACTGGCTAGGTCATAGAAGGCAGAGAGTAGCAATGGAAGGATGCTTTTCTAATTGGAGGGCTGTGACTAGTGGTGTTCCGCAGGGATCAGTGCTGGGACCTTTGCTGTTTGTAGTATATATAAATGATTTGGAGGAAAATGTAACTGGTCTGATTAGTAAGTTTGCAGACGACACAAAGGTTGGCGGAATTGCGGATAGCGATGAGGACTGTCAGAGGATACAGCAGGATTTAGATTGTTTGGAGACTTGGGCGGAGAGATGGCAGATGGAGTTTAATCCGGACAAATGTGAGGTAATGCATTTTGGAAGGTCTAATGCAGGTAGGGAATATACAGTGAATGGTCGAACCCTCAAGAGTATTGAAAGTCAGAGAGATCTAGGTGTACAGGTCCACAGGTCACTGAAAGGGGCAACACAGGTGGAGAAGGTAGTCAAGAAGGCATACGGCATGCTTGCCTTCATTGGCCGGGGCACTGAGTATAAGAATTGGCAAGTCATGTTGCAGCTGTATAGAACCTTAGTTAGGCCACACTTGGGAGTATAGTGTTCAATTCTGGTTGCCACACCACCAGAAGGATGTGGAGGCTTTAGAGAGGGTGCAGAAGAGATTTACCAGAATGTTGCCTGGTATGGAGGGCATTAGCTATGAGGAGTGGTTGAATAAACTCGGTTTGTTCTCACTGGAACGACGGAGGTTGAGCGGCGACCTGATAGAGGTCTACAAAATTATAAGGGGCATAGACAGAGTGGATAGTCAGAGGCTTTTCCCCAGGGTAGAGGGGTCAATTACTAGGGGCATAGGTTTAAGGTGCGAGGGGCAAGGTTTAGTGTAGATGTACGAGGCAAGTTTTTTAAAAAATAAAACACAGAGGGTAGTGGGTGCCTGGAACTCGCTGCCGGAGGTGGTGGTGGAAGCAGGGACGATAGTGACATTTAAGGGGCATCTTGACAAATACACGAATAGGATGGGAATAGAGGGATACTGACCCAGGAAGTGTGGAAGATTGTAGTTTAGTCGGGCAGCATGGTCGGCACGTGCTTCGAGGGCCTGTTCCTGTGCTGTACTTTTCTTTAAAACTACGGCAAAAAAACGCACCGACCTCCTCAGAAGACAAAATGGGACACAACCGAGAGAATACCCTTCGTCGTCCAGTACTTTCCCGGCGCAGAGAAACTACGACATCTTCTTCACAGCCTTCAACAAGTCATCGATGAAGATGAACACCTTGCCAAGGTCATCCCCACCCCCCCACTACTTGCCTTCAAACAACCGCGCAACCTCAAACAAACCATTGTTTGCAGCAAACTACCCAGCCTTCAGAACAGTGACCACGACACCACACAACCCTGCCATGGCATTCTGCAAGACGTGCCAGATCATCGACATGGATACCACCATTACACGTGAGAACACCACCCACCAGGTACGCGGCACATACTCGTGCGACTCGGGCAACGTTGTCTACCTCATACGCTGTAGGAAAGGATGTCCCGAAGCATGGTCCATTGGCGAGACCATGCAGACGCTGCGACAACGAATGAACGGACATCGCGCGACAATCACCAGGCAGGAATGTGTTCCAGTCAGGGAACAGCAGTCAAAGGCATTCAGACTCTGATCTCCGGGTAAGCGTTCTCCAAGGCGACCTTCAGGACGCGCGACAACACAGAATCGCCGAGCAGAAGCTTATAGCCAAGTTCCGCACACATGAGTGCGGCCTCAACCGGGACCTGGGATTCATGTCGCATTACATTCATTCCCCACCATCTGGCCTGCGAAATCCTACCAACAGTCCTGGCTTGAGACAATTCACACCTCTTTAACCTGGGGTTACCACATCTCTGTATCTGTAAAGATTTAATCACCTGCTAATGCTCGCATTCCAAGCATTGTCTGGCATCTTTGAATCTGTCTATATACATGTTTCTGGAACATACCTCTTCATTCACCTGAGGAAGGAGCAGTGCTCCGAAAGCTAGTGACATCGAAACAAACCTGTTGGACTTTAACCTGGTGTTGTAAGACTTCTTACTGTGCTCACCCCAGTCCAACGCCGGCATCTCCACATCATGTACTTTTCTTTGTTCTTTGTTCATAGAAGAGCACAATACGAGGTTGCTTACAGTTCCAACGAGTGTCAGGAGAAATAGGCTGAAGCTCAACAAGTAAAAGTGCCAATTTGGAACAACGGAGGTCACATTCCCAAGTGACAAGCTCTCATCGCACGGCACTTATCCTGACAAGGACAAAATCCAAGCAATTCTCAACATGCTAAAACCACACGACAAGAAAGCAAAGATTGATGGTTTTGATCAATTTTGTAGGGAAATTCATTCCAAAACGGTCAGCAAAAGCAACACATCTACGTGATCTCCTGCACAAAACAACGGATTTCACTTGGACTGAGCAACATAAGCAAGAGTGGAAAAAACGCAAGACTTCACTAACCAGTTCTCACATGCTTTGACCCATTTAAGCAGTTTAAAGTATCAATAGACATGACCAAAGATGGTCTAGGAGCAGTTTTTCTGTAACTCGAGCGTGACGATTGGAAACCAGTCACGTATGCAGCATAATCCATGACACCAACAGAGCTGAGGTATGCTCAAATCAAAAAAATAATGCCTTGGTTTAGTTATAGGTTTGGAGAAGTTCCACGGCTAAGTTTATGGCCTTCCAATTATCAAGGACCTGCTGTGCAAGGCTAATTTATTTTAACTGTGTAAATGTAATCTTGCGTGTTTAAGCATTCTTTTGTTCATGCTTTAATTCAATGTTTAACAATCTCAAAAAATGTGTTATTGGAATTTGGGGCATTTGACATTTTATTTTTAATGGCATTTTCAGCTTAGGATGTCATAGAATCATAGAAGCCCTGCAGTACAGTACAGAAAGAGGCCAGTCGGCCCACCGATCCTTTGAAAGATCACCCTACCTAGGGCCCAATCCCCCGCCCCGTAACCTCACCCTAAGGGGCAATGTAGCACGCCCAATACACCTGCACATCTTTGAACTGTGGGAGGAAACCAGAGAACCCAGAAAAAACCCACGCAGCCACGAGGAGAAAGTGTAAACGCCAGTCACCCAAAATGGGAATTGAACCCGGGTCCCTGGCTCAGTGAGGCAGCAGTGCTAACCACTGCACCACCCTGCTGCCCCTGATCAACCACACCTGTAGTCAAAGGGGCTGCCAAATGATGGCCAGAAAGATGTAGACTATGTTTGAGTCAATGCCGGAAGGCAGTTAAGGGGGGGGGGGGGGGGGGGGAGAAGAGAGAGAGAGAGAGAGAAAAAGAGAGAGAAAGAGAGAAAAAGAGAGAGAGAGAAAAAGAGAGAGAGAGAGAGAGAGAGAAAAAGAGAGAGAGAGAGAGAGAAAAAGAGAGAGAGAGAGAGAGAGAAAAAGAGAGAGAGAGAGAGAAAAAGAGAGAGAGAGAGAGAGAGAGAAAAAGAGAGAGAGAGAGAGAGAGAAAAAGAGAGAGAGAGAGAGAGAGAAAAAGAGAGAGAGAGAAAAAGAGAGAGAGAGAGAGAGAGGGAGGAGTGGAAAATTAGCACGTCAACATTGATTTTTAAAAAACAAAAAGAAAAAAATCATATTCATAGTAGGAAGTAACAGAGTTCATTCTATGGGGACTATTGAAACAGCAAAGAGATTACAATATGTAAATTTAAAACAGATGTGGTATAACATTGGCCAAGGCTACTGGGAAAGGACCGCCAAAAATGGAATCTTGAAACCAAAATTTTGAATCATAAGTATAGCTGAAACAGCTGGATGGCTACTGTAAGTGAACGGTTTAACTTGCAAGGAACAAAAGCAAAATACTGCAGATGCTGTAAATCGGAAATAAAAGGAATGCTCGAAATACTCTGCAAATCTGGCAACATCTGTGGAGAGAGAAGCAGAATTAATATTTCAGGTCAACCCAGTTCTGAACAAAGATGCTTGAACAGAAACATTAACCAAGCTTCTGAAAGAAACAACCAATGCTCTGCAAAGAATCTTACTCGAACTTTTAGCTCATCAATCCACATGAGAAAGCATTTTTGTAAAATTAGAATCTGGGCAACAGGCTATGGTCCATACATAGTTCAGAGGTTGAACAGGGTAAGCAAGGAAATGAGGTAACTAAAGAATTTTAGGCGATCCTATACTTGAGCATTGAAACCCTAAAAGTTTTAGGATAAAATGCATCCCAAAAAAAAGCAACAATAAAATACATGGACATGATTCTAGCAAATCTAAAAATAATGCAGGCAAGAAATAAATCTTTGTAGGAAATGTGCTACTCAGTTGGGCAGCAAGTGCCTTGGTATGAAGATGACTTCAAAGGAGCAAACCAATGAAAATGCATGCAACTTTAAACACCACAGGCCTGGCAGCCAATGTGGGCAATAATTAGCAGCCACCTTCCATTGATAGGGCACATTTCACATGGTACAACCACACTGGACCAATGCTTACTCCCATTCCCACTCTCTGCTGTTTGTTCCACTTTGTAATTTAATCTCCCGTTCTTTAACTGGTCCCTGATCCTCCACCTTTTTCAACAGCATAAAATGACGGTCATGGACCTACTATTTCTAGGGCCAGTTCCTCAAGTACTCTGGGATGGCGATGCAGGCCCTGGAGATTAATCTGCCTTCAATCCCACTAATTTCCCAAAAACTATTTGACTTCTAATATCCTTCAGCTCCTCATTAAAACTTGTGTTTCTCAGAACTTCCGGTACATTATTCATGTCTTTCCTTGTGAAAAGAGAAAAATGTATGAATTTACTTTCGCAGCCATTTCTTTGTTCCCCGTTATTAATTCCCCCGGTTCTGACTGCAATGTGCCGACTTGTTTTTGATCAATTTTTTTCTCTTTACATACCTATATGCTCCCCGCTAGCTTACTTTCATATTATATTTTCCCCTTGTTAATCAATCCCTTCGTTTGAGTTTGCTGAATTTTAAACTGTTCCCAAGCCTCAGGTCTATTGCTTTTTCTTGCTAACTTGTATGCCTCTTTGAATCGGATTCACTCCAATTTCCCTTGTAAGCCATGGTTTGGCCACGGTTCCCTTTCTACTCTTGCACCAGATAGGTATAAATAACTTTGGAGTTCATCTATTCACTCCTTGAATGCCTGTCCGCTACTTCCTTTCAGTAATGTTTCCCAGTCCATCAGAGCCAACTCATGCCTCGTACCATCAATTATCTTTATTGAGATTCAGGATCCTGGTCTTAGCATCAACTACCTCCCTATCCACCATGATAAAGAACTCTTATCATATTATGGTGGACAACAGTTCCAGGATGGTCTGTTCCCTTGTTGGTTCAACGTATTGGTCCAGAAAATCATCCTGTGTACACTCCATAAATTCCTGCTCTATTGTACTGTGACTAATTTGACTCACCTAATCTATATGCAGATTAAAGTCACCCATAATCACAGATGCTCCTTTATCACATACATCTCATTTCCTGTCTAATGCTATTCCCAACATTACCACTGCAGTTTGGTGATCTGTATACCATCCCTACAAAATGTTTTTGTGCCCCAGGTGTTTCTTAACTCAACCCATACAGATTCCACATTATCTGTGCTAATATCTTTCCTCAATATTGTATCAATATCTTCTTTCATCAACAATGCAACTCCACCACCTTTTCCTTTGTCGGTCCTTCCTAAAAACTGAATAGCCCTCAATTCTTGCCTTGGAACCACATCTCAGTCATCCCAACTATATCATACCCCTGTATCGGTGCCACTAATAGGGCAGCACGGTGGCTCAGTGGTTAGCACTGCAGTCTTACGGCACCAAGGTCCCAGGTTCGATCCCGGCTCTGGGTCACTGTCTGTGTGGAGTTTGCACATTCTCCCAGTGTATGCGCGAGTTTCGCCCCATCAACACAAAGATATGCAGGGTAGGTGGATTGGCCAGACTAAATTGCCCCTTAATTGGAAAAAATGAATTGGGTACTCTTAATTTTATATATTTTTTAAAATTTGTGTAACTAGTTAATCCATTTTATGTTGAATGCTCCAAGCATTCAGGTATAAAACCTTAAGGTTAGTCCTTTTAATATTTCTTGACTGGCCCCGGACAACCCAGAGTACAATCAAACCAACAGCAGCTCTGCACCAAGATGTGCTTTGTTCGATAAATTCATGCCGCAATTCTAACTTGACGTTTTTCACAAAATGCTGTCAAATGCTCGTAAATTAAGTGCACGAATACAATGGCAAATAAACTAAAGCACATTTACCTCTATTGAGCATAGGGTTTAACCAAAATTAGTGCACTTGGCTAAAATAATGTCACAGCCATACCCATGGCTGGTCAGCGATTTCTTAATGACAACACTGCCCTGAAATATAAACCATGTGCAGCCACCCTGTTAAGCGCAACAGCAGCATGGTTAATCTGACATTTTCATGGACAATTTCAGGCCTGAATCACAGTGCAAGGACCTCCAGCGTCCCTTGAACTCCAATTGCCATGGTAACCAACAATCGTGAGCACAGGGTTATTTCTCTTTGTACAAACTGTAGATAAACATTCCAAGCCCTGAACTCTAGGAACTGAATGTTCCTGCAAGGGTAGGAAATATCCTATCACAAGCACACATACGCAGAGTTGTATTTATTTTCCCCAGTTACTGCATACACCAATTCACCTAAAGGTTGATGGTTTTATTTTGTTCAATGCCTCTTGGCATTTTCCCATGAAAAATAAAACATAGCATCTCAACTAACCCCTTCAGGAACAACTAAATGCGAAAAATGAACCAAAAGAAATGGCAAGGTGCTTGGCTAACAACTAACAGACCTGTCCTTGAAACCAAGTGATAGTTTATGTAACAGCGCTTGTCAGGCAAGCTGCAAGGTTCATCATTTTGCATTTCAGAGAAGTGGTATCAAAGGTATCCGGGGATGATTATTTCATCATGGATCTCACAAACTCAGTTTTTGTTTAATCCCATGTTTGTATAAATGCATACAGATTAACAAAGGAAAGAATAAAGCCAGAGAGATTTGGACATCAATGGGTCATCTCCAATAAAACTAATAGCATACATAAGCAATGTCAAGATAGTGTTCTGTGCCTTTAAAGATTGGCCAACAGGAATCAACATTTTAATTTAATGAGAGATCAAAGATATTATGGCAGTCCACTTCCAATTTCAAGTAGGGTCAAACGTAATGAACCCACTTTTTCTTCATGCAAATCAGTGGTACTAAGATTATTTGCTTCGTTAGTTTTCCACTAAAGCTTCACAAACTACACAGTCTTGCAGTAGTTAAATATTCTGCTGGTTTCATAAATCTCCAAAGGATGGTTCACCTATGGGTAACTAGAAAGTGGCTTTTTGAAGCCTTCCGGAAAGGATCAAACCATTCAACTTAATCAAGTAAAGGTAGAGTCTGAGTTTCACAGCATGAAAACAGGCCCTTTGGCCAAACTTGTCCATGCCACCCAGTTTTTAAACCACCAAGCTAATCCCAATTGCCCGCTTTTGGCCCATATCCCTCTATACCCATCTTTCCCATGTAACTGTCTAATGCTCTTTAAAAATAGAGTATGGTAAGATTGGCTTTTTAAAAAATGAGGTATATTTAACACCATTATAAATGCAATTAGATTATTGTATCAAGTCCGACTGGGAAAAGAACAAACTGGCACTTATGCAGCATTTTATCGAATGCTCAGGCTTCCATACAGCACTTCACACGCACTCTACATCTTTTTCACATTTTTAATAAAACATTAGATAATGTAATAAAACACCAAGGACTTAAAACGCATGTAGAAACATAATCTCAGCCCTTCCCCAATTTTTAAGAACTATTGCAATAATGAGCAAAAGAACAGAGGCAAGAAACTTATGCAGTTCCTGAAAAGATATTGGAAGCAGACTCATAGTAACTTTAAGGAAATTGGGCATCTACTTCAAATTGAAAAAAATGCATTGCTGATGAGAAATAATCACAGAATTTACAGTGCAGAAGGAGGCCACTCGGCATACAGTCTGCACCGTCCCTTTGAAAGAGCACCCTATCTAAGCCCACACTCCACCCTATCCCCATAACCCCACCTAACCTTTTGCACACTAAGGGGCAATTTAGCATGGCCAATCCACCTAACCTGCACATCTTTGGACTGTGGGAGGAATAGGAGTGGAACCAAACTGAAAGCTCCAGCAAAGGAGCTAGTACATAGACTAAACAGCACATGGGCCGAATTGCCGCCTTCTTGCTATCTAATTCTATAACGGTGCAGTAAGGGTGGCATGGTGGCGCAGTGGTTAGCACTGCTGCTTCACGGCACCGAGGACCGGGTTCGACCCTGGCCCCGGGTCACTGTCAGTGTAGAGTTTGCACTTTCTCCCCACGTCTGCGTGGGTCTCACCCCAACAACCCAAAGATGTACAGGGTTGGTAGATTACCCACGCTAAATTGCCCCTTAATTGGGAAAAGACATTTTAAACCGTGCAGCAAAACCATTAGTTGGCCTTAATTCAAAGGGGAAGCTCGCAGAACATGATCAGCCAGGATTTAGAGGACACATGGTATCACAACATCTTCCACTGTTTTTCGATCACAGCAGGTTATTCAACCCCAATCACATATTCCAACCCCATGCCCTCCCAACCATAAAGAACATTTGCTTCCATTTCTGCTTCACCACCCACCGCCACTCCTGCTTTATCCATGCCTTTCGTCACCTCCAGACTTCATTCCTGGTCTGCCTGTGCCATAAATCTCAATTCAAAAACCCCTCTGCTCATACCACCCCATGCCAATACTCATTTCTCCATTACCCCCACCCTCACAGACCTTAATGGTCTCCCAACTCCCCACTGTTTCACAATTTGACATTTGTGTTTAAATCCCTACATTCCAAGAACTGTTTATGGCGACTCTGGCCTGTTCTACACCCAATTCTTCACCCCAACGCTGATGGCCATGCCTTTTCTACAATTGCCTCGGAATCTCTCTGCCTCGTTAGTCTTCTCTCGAAAAGCTCCTAAATTGACCATCTTGACCAAGCTTTTAGTCATTCATTCTCTCCTAGTTTGGCTCAGCAGGGTCTGGGTTCTACGAAACACGTTGGATGTTTTTCTACAAATATGCTATAAATCCAAGTTGTTAATTGGGTGAAAACAGAAACAGTGTAGGTACTTTCTTCATCTTCCCCTCTCCCCTGCCAACCATTGACATTTGCAAGAGAACAGCGTTACTTAAACTTTGAGGGTAGCACGGTAGCATTGTGGATAGCACAATTACTTCACAGCTCCAGAGTCCGAGGTTCGACTCCCGGCTTGGGTCACTGTTTGTGCGGAGTCTGCACATTCTCCCCGTGTGCGTGGGTTTCCTCCGGGTGCACCGGTTTCCTCCCACAGTCCAACGGTGTGCAGGTTAGGTGGATTGGCCATGCTAAATTGCCCTTAGCGTCCAAAATTGCCCTTAGTGTTGGGTGGGGTTATGGGGATAGGGTGGAGGTGTGGACCTTGGGTAGGGTGCTCTTTCCAAGAGCCAGTGCAGGCTCGATGGGCCGAGTGGCCTCCTTCTGCACTGTAAATTCTATGATTAAACCTGAAGTGTGGTGAATTCCAACATGGTCTTAGCATTCCTAGGACTGTTCTCCAAAAGAATGATAGCCTTCAGGAGAAATAAAACAAGGGGGGGAAAAACAGGTAAAGAGGGAAGATACAGCGTGTTTGGTAGAGATGCATCTACTTCTGTTCTAAATTCTGGGCATGTTGTCTCAAATTAGGTCATGTAAAATCTAATATGATCAAATTCTTCAACATTTGAACCAAATTATACTTCAGATATTGTATTTTCTGCCTTCTTTACTCTGCAGGCTCACTTTGCTTTTAGCTAAATGAGTGATTTACATAGTTTCACATGAAAAGCAACTCTTCAGAATAAGGTCACAATCTAAGGCACGATCATTTACGGATTTGAGGGGATGATGGGCAGAAAAAGACCATGTCTGGAAAACTCTTGGGGTAGAAAATGATCCCTTAATTTATCCTCCCTAATAGTTAGGTTCATGTTTATAGTCGTTGCAGTGTTTTGGGGAAAATTACTCCCACATTTCTGCTTTAACATGGACTGAAGCAAACTAGATTTGCCAAATTTGAAATCACCTTTCCGCTCTGCAAAAAAAAAAAAAGGGGAAACATACAAGTGAAAGCCAAGATTTGAAAACAGAACATCTGTTTTCACATCCAGGACTGAAATGCCATGGAGAAGCTCTAATTGAAGAACAAGCCGCTTCATGGTGTGATTTTGCCAAATTATAAAAATTACATACAGTGAATACTCAGTAACATTCGTTAAACATTACCTCCTTACTCCCATGGCTCAAATAAACTTAGACCCCGCAACTAAACAAATTGCTTCAATCCTTAAACAAACAGCTACAGTATTGCATAGCCTCATCAAGAAGTCTAATTATATTTTCCCCTGCAGGCAAAATGTAAAGCAGGCTCAAATATACATAATTGACGACTCAAAAATTCAATTCAAGAAACACATTCACAAAAGGCAAGAACATAGAACATAGAAAAAAACAGCACAGAACAGGCCCTTCGGCCCACGATGTTGTGCCGAACCTTTGTCCTAGATTAATCATAGATCATAGAATTTACAGTGCAGAAGGAGGCCATTTGGCCCAGAGTCTGCACCGGCTCTTGGAAAGAGCACCCTACCCAAGGTCAACACCTCCACCCAACACGAAGGGCCATTTTGGACACTAAGGGCAATTTATCATGGCCAATCCACCTAACCTGCACATCTTTGGACTGTGGGAGGAAACCGGAGCACCCGGAGGAAACCCACGCGCACACGGGGAGGATGTGCGGACTCCGCACAGACAGTGACCCAAGCCGGAATCGAACCTGGGACCCTGGAGCTGTGAAGCAATTGTGCTATCCACAATGCTACCGTGCTGCCCTTAAGAACAAATTAATCTACACTATATCATTTTACCGTAATCCATGTACCTATCCAATAGCTGCTTGAAGGTCCCTAATGTTTCCGACTCAACTACTTCCACAGGCAGTACTCTCTGGGTAAAGAACCTACCTCTGACATTCCCCCCTATATCTTCCATCATTCACCTTAAATTTATGTCCCCTTGTAATGGTTTGTTCCACCTGGGGAAAAAGTCTCTGACTGTCTACTCTATCTATTCCCCTGATCATCTTATAAACCTCTATCAAGTCGCCCCTCATCCTTCTCCGTTCTAATGAGAAAAGGCCTAGCACCCTCAACCTTTCCTCGTAAGACCTACTCTTCATTCCAGGCAACATTCTGGTAAATCTCCTTTGCACCTTTTCCAAAGCTTCCACATCCTTCCTAAAGTGAGGCGACCAGAACTGTACACAGTACTCCAAATGTGGCCTTACTAAAGTTTTGTACAACTGCATCATCACCTCACGGCTCTTAAATTCAATCCCTCTGTTAATGAACGCTAGCACACCATAGGCCTTCTTCACAGCTCCATCCACTTGAGTGGCAACTTTCAAAGATGTATGAACATAGACCCCAAGACCTCTCTGCTCCTCCACATTGCCAAGAACTCTACCGTTAACCCTGAATTCCGCATTCATATTTGTCCTTCCAAAATGGACAACCTCACACTTTTCAGGGTTAAACTCCATCTGCCACTTCTCAGCCCAGCTCTGCATCCTATCTATGTCTCTTTGCAGCCGACAACAGCCCTCCTTACTATCCAGAACTCCACCAATCTTCATATTGTCTGCAAATTTACTGACCCACCCTTCAACTCCCTCATCCAAGTCATTAATGAAAATCACAAACAGCAGAGGACCCAGAACTGATCCCTGCGGTACGCCACTGGTAACTGGGATCCAGGCTGAATATTTGCCATCCACCACCACTCTCTGACTTCTATCGGTTAGCCAGTTCGTTATCCAACTGGCCAAATTTCCCACTATCCCATGCCTCCTTACTTTCTGCATAAGCCTATCATGAGGAACCTTATCAAATGCCTTACTAAAATCCATGTACACTACATCTACTGCTTTACCTTCATCCACATGCTTGGTCACCTCCTCAAAGAATTCAATAAGACTTGTAAGGCAAGACCCACCCCTCACAAATCCGTGCTGACTATCCCTAATCAAGCAGTGTCTTTCCAGATGCTCAGAAATCCTATCCTTCAGTACCCTTTCCATTACTTTGCCTACCACCAAAGAAAGACTAACTGGCTTGTAATTCCCAGGGTTATCCCTAGTCCCTTTTTTGAACAGGGGCACGACATTCGCCACTCTCCAATCCCCTGGTACGACCCCTGTTGACAGTGAGGACAAAAAGATCATTGCCAACGGCTCTGCAATTTCATCTCTTGCTTCCCATAGAATCCTTGGATATATCCCGTCAGGCCCGGGGGACTTGTCTATCCTCAGGTTTTTCAAAATGCCCAACACATCTTCCTTCCTAACAAGTATTTCCTCGAGCTTACCAGTCTGTTTCACACGGTCCTCTCCAACAACATGGCCCCTCTCATTTGTAAATACAGAAGAAAAGTACTCGTTCAAGACCTCTCCCATCTCTTCAGACTCAATACACAATCTCCCGCTACTGTCCTTGATCGGACCTACCCTCGCTCTATGTTCTATTCTATGTTCTATTTCTCACATGTATAAAAGGCCTTGGGGGTTTCCTTGATCCTACCCGCCAAAGATTGTTCATGCCCTCTTAGCTCTCCTAATCCCTTTCTTCAGTTCCCTCCTGGCTATCTTGTATCCCTCCAGCACCCTGTCTGAACCTTGTTTCCTTAGCCTTACATAAGTCTCCTTTTCCTCTTAACAAGACATTCAACTGAAATTCTTCAAGAGATGAAGATCTTTGTAATTCTACAGTAATGATTACTCATGTAGGCCCATACAGAAAAATTTACCAGAGAGAGATCGATCGCTAAGACTTGCCAGTCACAACCAATCTTCAGTGACTGCAAGTGGAAACTTTGTTTGAACAAGGACAAATGAACAAACTTGCAAAGGAAAGCCATCAACTTTTTACATTTAGCACTTCAACCTTTATTGGATTAATCAAAATTTGGAACTGCAAAATGAAGCATCTCTTACAAATATCCTGTAACTGCGAGCTTCCACATGTCTAACCTGTGACAACAAAATATATATGCTCTAGTCACACACAAGCTCCTCTATCTTAGTCCTTAATATAGGGTGTGCACTGTTATAATTCAGAAACCCTGGACAGGTTGCTCCAATATATCCTCGTACTGCATTTTACATACTGGCCATTTTAAACTAGCGAATGCATTAGAAAAGAACTACTGTTCTTAAATTTAAAAAATACCAAACCAAAACCAACACCTAAATCTTACAACTTTTAGATTATAAACAGTTCAAATTTAGTAAGAAATATGGCAGCTTTAATCCTCTTCTGTTTATAGGAACTGAAAACCATAAATAATTCATGGTTGAAGGGCAGCACGATGGCGCAGTGGTTGTCACTGTTGCCTCACGGCACCAAGGACCCGGTTTGATCCCTGCCCCGGATCAGTGTCCGTGTGGAGTTTGCACATTCTCCCCATGGCTGAGTAGGTCTCACCCCCACAACCCAAAAAGATGTGCAGGGTAAGTGAATTGGCCACGCTAAATTTGGAAAAAAGAGAATTGGATACTCTAAATCTTTGATATTTAAACCTAGGCAGAGGAGAGTTTGACTTAGCAGTGAATTACCTTTTTTTTTTAAGAAAGTGCTTTAAATGCTCCTTGTTGAGCCAAACAAGCTGAAGAGGCATCAAGTTGCTGCAGATTTCTGAAATAAAGGTAAAGTCGCCATAGTCCCAGATAGCCATAGGCTGCTTTCCTCTTTGATGGGGGGAGCTGACTGGTGATGGTTTAACCTCAAGATCACCACACCTCAGGCAACGGGCAAGGATAAGAAGGCAGGACTTCATTAATAACCTCAGCCGGTATGGGAATTTAACCTGAGCTGCCAGCCTTGTTCCGCATCACAAACCAGCTGTCTAGCCCTCTGAGCTCAACCGGCCCCCAATCCTGCATTTAAATAATACCAATCTTAACACTGCATTTAATTAGCACCAATTTTATCAAGTTGTTATGTCTTCTAGGTTTAGGATCCATTTGGAACCTGCACAAGTTAGTGTTTTATTGAAGCCCAGTAGTTATATATCACAGTTCAATTATGATGCAGTTTTGGTTTTGTATCAACACGAACCACATAGGATGTCAAAAAAGGAAAAATCAGGATGTCCTAAAAAGGCAAGGTCAGTTTCAAATGTTTAAGGTGTAATTTTGACTTCTATTTTTAGGCTAGTTGGCTATTCACCGCATGAAAACCCAGTACCATACTCAAGAGCCTCCAAGCATGTGAGCCAAGAACAGTGGGATTTTCCATTAAAATTAAATATTCAGGTGCTGGCAAGAAATGTACAAAATGTAGCTTTTCTTTCTTGAGTATTGCTGAAAAAAAAGAGACATGCTGCCTAAGTTTTCACCTTGCACTCATTAGGACCGATCGCGAGATTACCAATAGTAAAGGGAACAATATATACTCAGCCATTCCCTGGTTCATTCCCCATGGCATTGCCTTGCTCACCTGCCTCGTTTTAATTTGAAATAAAGTTTGGCAGTTAACTGTTCCCTGCGGCAGTCTCCATGGAAACCCCTCTACCAGAGTCCATTTGCCAACCAATCCGCATTCTCTTCTAATGCAGTATAAATTGTTGTCCCTTTACTGTTCGTAATCTTGCGATCTGCACTGATGAGTGCAAAACAAAACATTTTTTCAGCCATACGTACTTCATTCTATGTTCTTCATTGGTTAGGAAGGGTGTTCAGCAGACAGCAAAGTTAGCTCCACCAATTCTCACCACGATAACAGATCAAAGACCAATATTTGAAATACACCCACCAAAAATAAAGTGGAATAAACCAATAAAAATATTTCCCTAATTCTCATGGGGCAACACAGGCCACAAAAGTTTGAAAATTATACAGTGCATGGGTGCTGGACCGTGAAAGGATTTCAAAGCTTCACAAATATGCACACATTTGTTCCTGCAAACCTTTCCTTGTTCAAAGACAAAGACAAAATTTTACTAGTCGCCCTGTTTTTGGAATCTTGCTGTGCACGAAGAACAATTACATTTACCTCTATAGCAGCCACTATTTCCAAATCAATCATATGAAGAAATGCACTTTTCATTCTAACTAAGGCTGCACCAACACCGGATTTTTAAAAAAGTACAAACATTAATGAATCATACTGCAGCGAGTATAATAATGGACAGCCAAGGCACCGAAATATCTCCGCTATGGAATTTTGCTTGCGCAAATAGATGCTTTTGAAGGATATATTTTCAGTAACCACAAATGCAAACTGGATTTACTCGTAAGACTGCAGTACTAATTTGAACTGTGTTTCTAGTCTTCCTTCTCCCTTCAAATTGCAGCTTCTAAAAATGCAGCAATGCTATCACACTTCACTTGACTTTTAAAATATTTTTTTCAAGGCTTTTCAAAATATAAATATACAAAATATCAGAAGAACAACCAAAGAGTATAAGAACATCACATCAACCAACATACAACGCCACCCCTCAAGCCGGCTTGACACCGACCCTCAACAACATCCCGCCCTCCCCCTTGGTAACTCCCCTCCTCGCCAACCCCATAATCCTCCTTGAAGAAATCGATGAACTGTTTCCACCTCCGAGTGAACCCTGCTACCAACCCCCACAGAGCAAACTTAGATCTTCTCTAATCGCAGGAATTCTGCCAGGTCACTCACTCACACCTGCCTTCGGCGGCTCTGAACATAACAAAATCTGTCTACAGGCCATCAAGGAGTCAAAGGCCAGTAAATCGGCCTCTCTACCACCCCCCCCCTCCCCCCCATGTGAACATTATTCATGGCCCTCCACCCACGCACCACCCAAACACATTCTCCACCCCCCGTCATGTTGGCCCTATGCACCACTTTAAGCTGGATGAGACTTAACCTCTGACACTACGAGGATACATTCACCCTCCACAAAGCTTCAGCCCATGTCCCAGCCTCCACCTCCTCCTCCTTCCATTTGCGCTTAACATTCTCCATTAGGATGCCCTTCCACTATCGGTTCCTTGTAAATATCCGACACTGTCCCCCTCCCCTATTTCATCCTCCGACAGAAGCTGATCTTGCAGCACCAGAGGCAGCAACCCCGACAACGACTGAACCTCTCTCCTAAAAATCCCGAACCTGCAGGTCCTGAAACCCATTCCATCAGGCAACTCAAACAATGCCTTCAACTCATCCAGCCCCTCAAATTTGCCCCCAATAAACAAGTCCCTGTAGTACTTAACCCCCACCTGCCAAGTGACAGTTAAACCCGAAACACTTCTTCAGTGTTTCCCTCCCTACCTCCTCCTCTAACCAAAACAAAACAGCCGCTGTAAAGATCAAGAGGAAGGCTCGAGGGCAGGTAGAAATAGAAAGAAGTTGAACTGTGACATCACAGCCTGCAGGTAAGTAGTTTTTCTTTTATTTTCCCTCGGGTGTTATCGTGCAGGGCGCAGAGGTTGCTGAGTGAGTGCTTGTGGAGAAGGGAAGTGAATAACAGGTAAGCTCTTTCTTTCTCTTTTTTTATCCCGAGGGGATGGCAGGGAAGGTAGTGCAATGTTCCTCCTGCAGAATGTTTGAGGTGAGGGATGCCGTCAGTGTCCCTGCTGGTTTCATCTGTGGGAAGTGCACCCATCTCCAGCTCCTCAGAAACCACATTAGGGAACTGGAGCTGAACTTCGGATCATTCGGGAGGCAGAGGTGGTCATAGATAGAAGCTTCAGGGATCTAGTTACTCCGAAGAATAAAGATAGATGGGTGACGGTGAGGGGGGCTGGGAGGAAGCAGTCAGTACAGGGATCCTCTGTGGTTGTTTCCCTTAGTAACAAGTATACCGCTTTGGATACTGTTTGGTGGGGGGGGTGACTTACCAGGGGTAAATCATGGGGTACAGGTCTCTAGCACAGTCTGTCCCTGTTGCTCAGAAGGGAAGGGGGGAGAGGAGTAGAGCATTAGTCATTGGAGACTCAGCAGTCAGGGGGATAGATAGGAGGTTCTGTGGGAACGAGAGAGACTCGCGGTTGGTGTGTTGCCTCCCAGGTGCCAGGTTGCGTGATGTCTCGGATTGTGTTTTCGGGATCCTTAAAGGGGGGGGGAGCAGCCCCAAGTCGTGGTCCACATAGGCACCAACGACATAGGTAGGGATAGGGATGTAAGGCAGGAATTCAGAGAGCTAGGGTGGAAACTTAGATCTAGGACAAAGTTATTATCTCTGGGTTGTTACCCATGCCAGCGAGATGAGGAATAGGGAGAAAGAGAGAAGAGTTGAACATGTGGCTACAGGGATGGTGCAGGAGGGAGGGTTCCAGATTTCTGGATAATTGGGGCACATTCTGGGGTCGGTGGGACCTCTACAAACGGGATGGTCTACACCTGGACCAGAGGGGTACCAATATCCTGGGGGGGAAATTTACTAATGCTCTTTGGGAGGGTTTAAACTAGTTCAGCAGGGGCTTGGGAACCTGAATTGTAGCTCCAGTATACAGGAGGTTGAGAGTAGTGAGGTCATGAGTAAGGTTTCAAAGATGGAGTGTACGGACAGGCAGGAAGGTGGTTTAAAGTGTGTCTACTTCAATGCCACGAGCACCTGGAATCAGGTGGGTGAACTTGCGGCATGGGTTGGTATCTGGGACTTCGATGTTGTGGCCATTTTGGAGACATGGATAGAGCAGGGACAGGAATGGTTGTTGCAGGTGCCGGGGTTTAGATATTTCAGTAAGCTCAGGGAAGGTGGGGTATTGTTAGTCAAGGACAGTATTACGGTGGCAGAATGGACGTTTGATGAGGACTCGTCGACTGAAGTAGTATGGGCCGAGGTTAGAAACAGGAAAGGAGAGGTCACCCTGTTAGGGGTTTTCTATAGGCCTCCGAAAAGTTCCAGAGGTGTAGAGGAAAGGATTGCAAAGATGATTCTGGATAGGAGTGAAAGCAACAGGGAAGTTGTTATGGGGGACTTTAACTTTGCAAATATTGACTGGAAGCGCTATAATTCGAGTACTTTAGATGGGTCCGTTTTTGTCCAGTGTTTGCAGGAGGGTTTCCTGACACCGTATGTAGATAGGCCAATGAGAGGCGAGGCCATTTTGGATTTGGTATTGGGTAATGAACCAGGACAGGTGTTAGATTTGGAGGATGGTGATAGTGACCACAATTCGATTACATTTACTTTAGTGATGGAAAGGGATAGGTATATACCTCAGGGCAAGAGTTATATCTGGGGGAAAGGCAATTATGATGCGATGAGGCAAGACTTAGGATGCATCGGATGGAGAGGAAAACTGCAGGGGATGGGCACAATGGAAATGTGGAGCTTGTTCAAGGAACAGCTACTGCATGTCCTTGATAAGTATGTACCTGTCAGGCAGGGAGGAAATGGTTGAGCAAGGGAACCGTGGTTTACTAAAGCAGTCGAAACACTTGTCAAGAGGAAGAAGGAGGCTTATTTAAAGATGAGACGTGAAGGTTCAGTTAGGGCACTCGAGAGTTACAAGTTAGCTAGGAAGGACCTAAAGAGAGAGCTAAGAAGAGCCAGGAGGGGACATGAGAAGTCTTTGGCAGGTAGGATCAAGGATAACCCTAAGGCTTTCTATAGATATGTCAGGAATAAAAGAATGACTAGGGTAAGGGTAGGGCCAGTCAAGGACAGTAGTGGGAAGTTGTGCGTGGAGTCCGAAGAGATAGGAGAGGTGCTAAATGAATATTTTTTGTCAGTATTCACACAGGAAAAAGACAAAGTTGTCGAGGAGAATACGGAGATTCAGGCTACTAGACCAGAAGGGCTTGAGGTTCATAAGGAGGTGTTAGCAATTCTGGAAAGTCAAATTAAGTCCCCTGGGCCGGATGGGATTTATCCTAGGATTCTCTGGGAAGCTAGGGAGGAGATTGTTGAGCCTTTGATCTTTAAGTCATCTTTGTCTACAGGAATAGTGTCAAAAGACTGGAGGATAACAAATGTTGTCCCGTTGTTCAAAAAGGAGAGTAGAGACAACCCCGGTAAGTGTAGACCAGTGAGCCTTACTTCTGTTGTGGGCAAAATATTGGAAAGGTTTGTAAGAGATAGGATGTATAAATCATCTGGAAAGGAATAATTTGATTAGAGATAGTCAACACTGTTTTGTGAAGGGTAGGTCGAGCCTCACAAACCTTATTGAGCTCTTTGAGAAGGTGACAAAATAGGTGGATGAGGGTAAAGCAGTTGATGTGGTGTATATGGATTTCAGTGTCCATGTACATAGATCCCTGAAAGTTGCCACCCAGGTTGAGAGGGTTGTTAAGAAGGCGTACGGTGTGTTAGCTTTTATTGGTAGAGGGATTGAGTTTCGGAGCCATGGGGTCATGTTGCAGCTGTACAAAATTCTGGTGCGGCCGCATTTGGAGTATTGCGTGCAATTCTGGTCGCCGCATTATAGGAAGGATGTGGAAGCTTTAGAAAGGGTGCAGAGGAGATTTATTAGAATGTTGCGTGGTATGGAGAGAAGATCTTATGAGGAAAGGCTGAGGGACTTGAGGTTGTTTTTGTTAGAGAGAAGGTTGAGAGGTGACTTAATTGAGGCATACAAGATGATCAGAGGATTGGATAGGGTGGACAGTGAGAGCCTTTTTCCTCAGATGGTGATGCCTAGCACAGGGGGGGACATAGCTTTAAATTGAGGGGAGATAGATACAGGACAGATGTCAGAGGTAGGTTCTTTACTCAGATTAGTAAGGGCATGGAATGCCCTGCCTGCAACAGTAGTGGACTCGCCAACACGAAGGGCATTCAAATGGTCATTGGATAGACATATGGACAATAAGGGAATAGTGTTGATGGGCTTTAGAGTGGTTTCACAGGTCGGCGCAACATCGAGGGCCGAAGGGCCTGTACTGCGCTGTAATGTTCTATGTTCTATGTCACGACCCCCAGAACCTCGCATCCAGTCTGGCTGGCACAAACCTATGGTTATCACAATCAAGCATCCACAACGACATCCCCTCTCACCCAAAGTGCTCCCTACACTGCCCTCACACCCCCAAAACCAACACCACCACTGGACTAACGAAATATCTGGCCGGCAAGCACGGCAGTGGCGCCAACAAAATGCTCAAGCACGTTCACCTACACGATGCCACCTCCACCTGCTCCCAAATGGACCTCTCCTCAACGGCCCATTTCCTCACCATCACAATGTTTGCAGCCCAAAAATAATTGATCAAATTCGCCAATGCCCCCCTCTCCAGAAAAGCCACCACACCCACGGGTCCTTCCTTGCCTACACAAACCCCAAAATCTGCCCATTAACTTTCCTGGAAAATGACAGGGGACGGACAAAGAGAGGTGGTTCTTTAACACAAATAAAAACCCGAGCAGCACCGTCATTTTCACTGTCTGCACACGCTCTGCCAGCGACATCGGCAAAACATCCCACCTCCTAAAATTCACCTTCAACCCCTCAACCAATCAGGCCCAAGTTCAACCTATGTAGCTGGGCCCAGCTCCGTGGCACCTGGATACAGAGGTATCTAAAAACCCGTCCCCACCACCCTAAACCACAACACCCTAACGTCCTTTCCTGCCCCCTGGCATTGATCGAGAACACCTCTCTTTCCCATATTCAATCTATATCCCGAAAACCGAAACGTCCCCAAAGTCCCCCCAATGCAGCACAACCGGTCCAAAATATAGCCCAACCGGTCCAAAATATATAGTAACAGATCTGTGTTTCGTGAAACCCCATGCTCGACACCACCACCACTTTCACCACTACCCCTGCAGTCACTAGACTTGCTATGGCCTCTGTTCTAACCTTATTGGTACCCTGTATTATTATAGGGCTTGGCCCTTCGAGGTTTCTCAATAAAAACAGAATTTACAGGTGTTGAGATAACGTACAGCTGCTAATCCTTTTATAGTTCAAAGGAACCTTGCACAGTACTTTGTCTAACAATTTGTCCGTTTGATAAAAGGCTTTCATGCAAACACATGGCCTTTTGGCAAAGATAATTCACCCAGCATGTGGAAAGGTTAATCTGATATCTCCATGGGTCATTTGAAAACAGATTGCATTTTTCCTTCCATGCTTCAAAAGCTGTTTTTAAATGTGCTTAATTTTTTAAAGATATATTAAGAAACGCAATAATAACCTTCAAAAATATATTAGTTTAACTAAAAATTAATCGATGACTTCTGAAGAGTTTTATAGCTAGAATAAGCTAATGTGGCAAAAAACTTTAAAACGGTTACAAAAACTACTGAACGGACCCTTGTATAAAAGGCAACTGGCAACTCAAAGATCCAGAATGAAATTACAGAGATTTAAGAATCATCCAATGTCCAAAATGCAAACCCGAGAGCTTGGCAAGGAAGTTCTGAATTTTGTGGCATCACAATTAATTGAAGACTTCATACAGATGGGCGACTCTCGGAAGACCACCATTATCATAAGCTGAACCGACTTAATATAGACATTGCAGCACTTCAAGAGACGCACCTCCCTGCAAGTAGATCTGAAAGAGCCAAGACCATCAGAAACTCCTTGCTCAATACAATAGAACCATCCACAAATAGTTCGGAATGCATAATCTATCCGACTGCCTGCTGTGCAGACTAGTATACCTGCTCAGCATCTATGCCCAAACACTGTTCTTCACCTAAAGATAAAGGCCACGAGGAACTCCACAACATCGGCAGCACCCCTAACAGTACATCTGTTCTTGTTGGGGGAATTGAATGCCAGGGTTGAGGTCAAGCATGACTCGTGGCCCTCCTACCTTGGGCGACATGGCATTAGAAAGAGGAGGACTGAGACTGCTGGAGTTGTGTGTTTGCCACAGCCTCTGCATTACCAACTTGTTCTTTCAAACCAAAACCTGTCGTCAGGATTCATGGAGACATCCAAGATCATGCCAGTGGCACCAGCTAAACATCACCAGAAGAGCCTTTTGTTCTAATCACACACAGCTTCCACAGCATAGGCTGTGACACCAACCATGCCCTGGTGTGCAAAGTAAGACTACAACCAAAGAAGATATATCATTCCAAGTAAAATGGTTGCCCCCATCAACACTACCAAGGATTTCTCACGCACTGCTTTTACAGGATGCCACCATTAATTTTTTTATTAATTTAGGATACCCAATTCACTTTTTTCCAATTAAGGGGAAATTTAGCGTGGCCAATCCACCTACCCTGCACATCTTTGGACAGTGGGGGGGCACCCAACAGAAACCCACACAGACTCGGGGAGGAAGTGCAAACTCCACAGACAGTCACCAGAGGCCGGAATTGAACCAGTGACCCTGGAGCTGTGAGGCAGCAGTGCTAACCACTGTGCCGTCTCGGAAGTAAAATCGTATAATTTTCATTTACTGCCCTAGCAAAATATGCCATTTAAAATGAAGTATTATCACTCGTTTCTTTAAAGCAAAACAAGCATGTGGAAATTTTAGACTTCAACTGGAACAACCACCAGCAGTGCAGCTCGTTTACATATTCACCAACTAGAGGGTTGGCACTGAAGGGTATTTTGTTGAATCGAAGAGTGAGGAAAATGTTGATATTTACAATAACAGCATGACAAGTAGTGTATTGGCATAACATTAAAGCATATAAACTCAAGTGACACAGTTTTCCTAAACTGTTTCAGTATCATGTAAACTAATGTTTTTAGACACGTGAATTAATGTAGAATTTATTTGGTACATTAATGTATGATTGTCATTCCATTCAGTGGAGTAAAATTAAAATTAGTTATTTGTGGTTACTGAGGTTCTCTCTCTCATCTCTTCTGTAACAGCCTCCCCGAACAGGCGCCGGAATGTGGCGACTAGAGGCTTTTCACAGTAACTTCATTTGAAGCCTACTTGTGACAATAAGCGATTTTCATTTCATTTCATATTAGTTCAATCAACATTTTGTATAAATGTGATCCAATACGAATGGCAATAATAAAGTATTCTGCTCATCTGCTGCACCTTAAAGACAGCATCCATTACTCTTCTCAGCCTACCCAACGTGTGAATTTTAGACCAAGCTTCAGAAGTGAATGTTACGCATGCTTTTATGCCACAAAACTTAGTTCTAAGACAGGAAAGGCAATTTTGAAGTCTCTGTTTAAATGCATACTTTACAAAGGGGAAAGAAAAATAATCAAACTGAACTGTTTCGGTTAAATGTTTATTTATTCACAAAACTCTTCTTAGACCTGCAAGTTATTGGAAATAAACTAACAAAGCTCAGCTAATGGTCATCCTCCCCCACTGTTCAGAGAAGTACTTTTTTTTTTTAAAAAAAGCTTTTTCTCCAAGAAAGGTGACATCCCCAACAGCATATCAGATCAAACTACTTCACTCTGACAACTGGCAGCCACTCATTTATACAACAGGCATCTTTTTTCATGTTTTTCTCAATGAGGTTTTTTTGAAATGAAAAAAATTGCCCATCCCTTCTGATCCAGGTTCAGGAGATTAGCAAGAATCCTGAATTTGTGCACATAGCCTAGCATGATACCGCATCATGATACCGCATCGCCTTGATGAATCAGAGGTTCCATCTCGCAGATGGAATGTTAAATCTGCATGCCGAGGTAGATGCAAAACACCTCAGCAATATTTGAAGTGAGAGTTCTCCAGGTTTTCTGGTTAATACTTACTCCTGAACGCAAGCATATTAACTGGCTATTCATGATTTCCAAGACCGGTCGGAGGATCTTGCTTCAAGCAAATCGACTCGAGGGCAATAATTGCTAGCTACATTCATATCTGCATAAAATTCCATATTGCATAGATATTTCATAGAATTTACAGTGCAGAAGGGGCCATTCGGCCCATCGAGTCTGCACCGGCTCTTGGAAAGAGCAACCTACCCAAGGTCCACACCTCCACCCTATCCCCATAACCCAGCAACCCCACCAAACACTATTTGGCATAGGAATTTCACCAAATAAAATAATGATATTTCTTCCTCAATACAATTGTATTTTAAAAGTAGTATAGGAGTCGGGCAGCACGGTGGTACATTGGTTCGCACTGCTGCCTCACAGTGCCAAGCGCCGGGTTCAATCCCAGCACCGGGTCACTGCCCATGTGGCGTTTTTACATTCTTCCAGTGACTGGGTGGGTCTCACCCCCCACAATCCAAAGAGATGTGCAGGGTAGGTGAATTGGCCACGCTAAATTGCCCCTTAATTGGAAAATAAATCATTAGGTACTCTAAATTTATAATAAAAAAGGTTTTTAAAAAAGGAAGAACAGCCAATATGCAAGGCAATCAGAATCCTGCTCCCCCTCAGAGGATGTCAATACAAGTATAAAATAAATTCAATTGTAACAGGCCTCAGGAGCCCACAGTACAATGCAATTAAACAAAGGACAGGGATAGAGCTATTTTAAACAAAATTTAAGGTCACTAAATAATAATGGTTCAAAAAGGGTGCCTGCAAAGCAAGAATGCATCGCATGGAAAATTTATTCACATCTACTCATCCCAATGAAGCTTCAAGGAAATTTGATTCCTCTAAAACACAAACTTCAATGGAATCTGGGTCAACATTATAATTTTGAGCTCTCAAGTAAACCATCAGTTTGTGACCAGAGTATAATGGCATAAGACAAATTTGAAGTGAAGCAATTTCAAATTCAACATTTCTAAATTCAAGGTTTCTTTGCTACAATGTCACTAAAGAGCCAGATTCAATAATTTCAAAAGTTAACTCATCTTTGCAAGGTACCCACAGAAATGGTACGGGAAAAGAAACCGCAGATGCTCTGAAGGGTCATCATCAACCTGAAACTTTAACTGTGAATGTCCACAGATACTAACTCGTCTTGATCACCTTTCGCATTTTCTATTCTTATTTTAGATTCCCTGCAGTACTCTGCTATTGTACAGAAAACCCCATGTTCAATGATACTTTGATTAACAGTGTAGGCTGGATTTTGCATTTGTTAAAACACATTCCAGAGCTAAATGAAGTCTTAAAAAGGACTTGTTGCCTGGTTCAAAAATCAATTTCAAAAAGATCTTTTGTGGACTGCAGGTTCAAATGTTAAAGTCCAATTTGAATCAAGTGTAGATTGTCGAAGTGACAAATCACTGGAAATCCAAAAGTGGAATCGCAAAGTACATTCAAGTTTTTTTTAATATAAATTTAGTGTACCCAATTCTTTATTTTCTAATTATGGGGCAATTTAGCACGAGTAATCAACCTACCTTGCACATCTTTGGGTTGTGGGGCGAGACCCACGCAGACATGGGGAGAATGTGCAAACTCCACACAGACAGTGATCCAGAGCCGGGATCGAACCCGGGTTCTCGCTGCAGTGCTAACCACTGTGCCGCCCCAAAAAGTACATTCAAGTTAACCCATTCATACACAGAATACAAAACTGCAACCTAATTGGAAAACCAGATTTTAACTTGCAGATTAGGTTTGAAGAACTTTTACAACTGGGAAGTTAGGACTATAATGCTACTGTGGAATGGAAAGATTGCCATGGGCTGACCTCTGGATTGGGCTTTTAGCCTGAAGATTGCGGGGGATTGACTCCACTACATGGGCAGTGGTGGTATTGGAGGGATTTTTGATTTGATTTATTGTCACAAGTACCAACGTACAGTGAAAAGTATTTTTCTGCGGCCGAGGAATGTACACAGTACGCACATAGTAGACACAAGAAAAATCAACAGAGAACATGATCAGTGATTTGTTACAGTGAGGAACAAGGGGCCAAACAAAGAGGCAGTAGGTAGTTGAAGAAGAGGGTGAGAGAGATATCGGTTAGGGACCAATAATCTTTTGTTTAAAATAGGGAAAGATACAAGACACCTATTTTTAAAATAAAGCCACAAGATTCCACAGGTTTTGAACAAAGAACAAACTTTACTACACAAGAATAAAACAATTTACAATATGTATCATATACTCCTTAACATTCAGCTAAGTCTGAAGTAAATTAACAGACGCAAGTCACACTAGAATAAATGACTGCATTGGAACTATCTCCAAGGATTGCCAACTTCAGATTGCCTGCCTTGGACTTCTCTCCAAATGTCGCTCCCACTTGGATAGCTTTAGCAAAAGCCCATCTCACAGGGTTTCAATCCCACCTTCCAAGATTCCTTCTCCCTAGATTCAAGAGTACACTGAAACACAGCTTACAAGCACACTTTTATGCCAAGCAGAACACCACTGTTCCAAATGTGTATTTTCTCCCAATGGCACGGTTTACTCCTTGCACCCCTATCTTTACTTAATTTTACTGGGATCTGTTCGGTCACTTTCCGGTCCAGTTCCCAAAACAGACTCTTGAAGTGATCTGGGGAGTAATAAAGCACTGGAACATCATCTTGTATCTAAATGTTACAATCTCCACAGACATTTAACGTAACACCCAGGGACACAGATCAATAAATGTTATGGCAATATAAAAGAACTAAAAGAACAAAAAGAAAATGTTGCACTACTCAACCACCATCTAAGCTTATGTGAAGCATAGCAAATCCCATGCATTTTTGGCATTCAAGATCATTTGGTCCCTGGAAAATTCAGTATTTAGGAAAGGCTAAAGTTTAACTAAATAGCATTCATTGCAACTTTAGAAGTTTGATGAACAACAATAAATGTTGAAGGTTCTAAAATAAATGGCTGATTTAACATATTTATAGGTTCAGCGAATTGACTTCAATTTAACCAAAGGTTTTCTGGCACAGGAATTAACAGTTAGCATAATACACATCACCTCAGTTCTCTAGCGTTTCTGAATTTCAAATTAATAGGACCTCCAAACTGCTGCTGCAGACTTGGTATTCTTGCTCTCTGCCATTGCTAACTAAGAAGTTGAAAATTCAGGCTTCACATTCTCCCCATTTTGATGTGGGTTTCGCCCCCACAACCCAAAATTGTGCAGGCTAGGTGGATTGGCCACATTAAATTGCCCCTTAATTGGAAAAAAAATGAATTGGGTACTCTACATTTATTTTTTTTTTTTAAAGACAATTCAGGCTTAATTACACTGGCATGAGAGACAAATGTAGAAATTGTTATACATTGTATTTTATAACTGTTGCAGTAATGTTTTTAATAGACTCGGCTATAGTATATGTCTCCCACCCGCCCTCCTCCTCTAACCTAATAATAACAAGAACAAACAAACAAAGAAATGTACAGCACAGGAACAGGCCCTTCGGCCCTCCAAGCCCGTGCCGACCATACTGCCCGACTAAACTACAATCTTCTACACTTCCTGGGTCCGTATCCTTCTATTCCCATCCTATTCATATATTTGTCAAGATGCCCCTTAAATGTCCCTATCGTCCCTGCCTCCACTACCTCCTCCGGTAGTGAGTTCCAGGCACCCACTACCCTCTGCGTAAAAAACTTGCCTCGTACATCTACTCTAAACTTTGCCCCTCTCACCTTAAACCTATGCCCCCTAGTAATTGACCCCTCTACCCTGGGGAAAAGCCTCTGACTATCCACTCTGTCTATGCCCCTCATAATTTTGTATACCTCTATCAGGTCGCCCCTCAACCTCCTTCGTTCCAGTGAGAACAAACCGAGTTTATTCAATCGCTCCTCATAGCTTATGCCCTCCATACCAGGCAACATTCTGGTAAATCTCTTCTGCACCCTCTCTAAAGCCTCCACATCCTTCTGGTAGTGTGGCGACCAGAATTGAACACTATACTCCAAGTGTGGCCTAACTAAGGTTCTATACAGCTGCAACATGACTTGCCAATTCTTATACTCAATGCCCCGGCCAATGAAGGCAAGCATGCCGTATGCCTTCTTGACTACCTTCTCCACCTGTGTAGCCCCTTTCAGTGATCTGTGGACCTGTACTCCTAGATCTCTTTGACTTTCAATACTCCTGAGGGTTCTACCATTCACTGTATATTCCCTACCTGCATTAGCCCTTCCAAAATGCATTACCTCACATTTGTCCAGGTTAAACTCCATCTGCCATCTCTCCGCCCAAGTCTCCAGACAATCTAAATCCTGCTGTATCCTCAGACAGTCCTCATCGCTATCCGCAATTCCACCAACCTTTGTGTCGTCTGCAAACTTACTAATCAGACCAGTTACATTTTCCTCCAAATCATTTATATATACTACAAAGAGCAAAGGTCCCAGCACTGATCCCTGTGGAACACCACTGGTCACAGCCCTCCAATTAGAAAAGCATCCCTCCATTGCTACCCTCTGCCTTCTATGGCCTAGCCAGTTCTGTATCCACCTTGCCAGTTCACCCCTGATCCCGTGTGACTTCACCTTTTGTACTAGTCTACAATGAGGGACCTTGTCAAAGGCCTTACTGAAGTCCATATAGACAACATCTACTGCCCTACCTGCATCAATCATCTTAGTGACCTCCTCGAAAAACTCGATCAAGTTAGTGAGACACGACCTCCCCTTCACAAAACCGTGCTGCCTCTCACTAATACGTCCATTTGCTTCCAAATGGGAGTAGATCCTGTCTCGAAGAATTCTCTCCAGTAATTTCCCTACCACTGAAGTAAGGCTCACCGGCCTGTAGTTCCCGGGATTATCCCTGCCACCCTTCTTAAACAGAGGAACAACATTGGCTATTCTCCAGTCCTCCGGGACATCCCCTGAAGACAGCGAGGATCCAAAGATTTCTGTCAAGGCCTCAGCAATTTCCTCTCCAGCCTCCTTCAGTATTCTGGGGTAGATCCCATCCGGCCCTGGGGACTTATCTACCTTAATATTTTTTAAGACACCCAACACCTCGTCTTTTTGGATCACAATGTGACCCAGGCTATCTACACCCCCTTCTCCAGACTCAACATCTACCAATTCCTTCTCTTTGGTGAATACTGATGCAAAGTATTCATTTAGTACCTCGCCCATTTCCTCTGGCTCCACACATAGATTCCCTTGCCTATCCTTCAGTGGGCCAACCCTTTCCCTGGCTACCCTCTTGCTTTTTATGTAAGTGTAAAAAGCCTTGGGATTTTCCTTAACCCTATTTGCCAATAAAACCCATTGGTGTGAGGTAAGTACCATATTGTATTATTATTATTATTATATTTTATTTTTTTAATTTAGTTGTTAGCCAGATCTTGGTAGAAAGTTAGAGGGGTGGCAGGGAAGGGAGTGCAATGTTCCTCCTGCAGGATTTTTGAGGTGAGGGATGCCGTTAGTGTCCCTGCTGATTTTACCTGCAGGAAGTGCTGCCATCTCCAGCTCCTCCAAGACCGAGTTAGGGAACTGGAGCTGGAGTTGGAAGAACTTCGGATCATTCGGGAGGCAGAGGGGGTCATAGATAGCAGCTTTAGGGAACTAGTTACACCAAAGATTGGAGATAGATGGGTAACTGTAAGAGGGACTGGGAAGAAGCAGTCAGTGCAGGGATCCCCTGCGGTTGTTCCCCTGAGAAACAAGTATACCGCTTTGGATACTTGGGGGGGGGGGGGGGGGGGGGGAACGGACGACTTACCAGGGGTAAGCCATGGGGTACGGGCCTCTGGCACGGAGTCTGTCCCTGTTGCTCAGAAGGGAAGGGGGGAGAGGAGCAGAACATTAGTAATTGGGGACTCTATAGTCAGGGGCACAGATAGGAGATTTTGTGGGAGCGTGAGAGACTCACGTTTGGTATGTTGCCTCCCAGGTACAAGGGTATGTGATGTCTCGGATCATGTTTTCCGGGTCCTTAAGGGTCCTTAAGGGGGAGGGGAAGCAGCCCCAAGTCGTGGTCCACATTGGCACTAACGACATAGGCAGGTAAGGGGACAAGGATGTCAGGCAGGCTTTCAGGGAGCTAGGATGGAAGCTCAGAACTAGAACAAACAGAGTTGTCATCTCTGGGTTGTTGCCCGTGCCACGTGATAGTGAGATGAGGAATAGGGAGAGAGAGCAATTAAACACGTGGCTGCAGGGATGGTGCAGGCGGGAGGGATTCAGATTTCTGGATAACTGGGGCTCTTTCTGGGGAAGGTGGGACCGCTACAGACAGGATGGTCTACATCTGAACCTGAGGGGCACAAATATCCTTTTGGGGGGGGGGGGGGGGGGGGGGGGGATTTGTTAGTGCTCTTTGGGGGGGGTTTAAAACTAATGCAGCAGGGGCATGGGAACCTGGATTGTAGTTTTAGGGTACGGGAGAATGAGAGTAGAGGGGTCAGGAGCACAGATTTGACGTCGCAGGTGGGGGCCAGTGTTCAGGTAGGTGGTTTGAAGTGTGTCTACTTCAATGCCAGGAGTATACGAAATAAGGTAGGGGAACTGGCAGCATGGGTTGGTACCTGGGACTTCGATGTTGTGGCCATTTCGGAGACATGGATAGAGCAGGGACAGGAATGGATGTTGCAGGTTCCGGGGTTTAGGTGTTTTAGTAAGCTCAGAGAAGGAGGCAAAAGAGGGGGAGGTGTGGCGCTGCTAGTCAAGAGCAGTATTACGGTGGCGGAGAGGATGCTAGATGGGGACTCATCTTCCGAGGTAGTATGGGCTGAGGTTAGAAACAGGAAAGGAGAGGTCACCATGTTGGGAGTTTTCTATAGGCCTCCAAATAGTTCTAGGGATGTAGAGGAAAGGATGGCGAGGATGATCCTGGATAAGAGCGAAAGTAACAGGGTAGTTATTATGGGAGACTTTAACTTTCCAAATATTGACTGGAAAAGATATAGTTCGAGTACATTAGATGGGCCGTTTTTTGTACAGTGTGTGCAGGAGGGTTTCCTGACACAATATGTTGACAGGCCAACAAGAGGCAAGGCCACGTTGGATTTGGTTTTGGGTATTGAACCAGGCCAGGTGTTGGATTTGGAGGTAGGAGAGCACTTTGGGGACAGTGACCACAATTCGGTGACGTTTACGTTAATGATGGAAAGGGATAAGTATACACCGCAGGGCAAGAATTATAGCTGGGGGAAGGGCAATTATGATGCCATTAGACGTGACTTGGGGGGGGAGGGGGGGGGGGGGGGAATAGGTTGGAGAAGTAGGCTGCAAGTGTTGGGCACACTGGATAAGTGGAGCTTGTTCAAGGATCAGCTACTGCGTGTTCTTGATAAGTATGTACCGGTCAGGCAGGGAGGAAGGCGTCGAGCGAGGGAACCGTGGTTTACCAAAGAAGTGGAATCTCTTGTTAAGAGGAAGAAGGAGGCCTATGTGAAGATGAGGTGTGACATTTCAGTTGGGGCGATGGATAGTTACAAGGTAGCGAGGAAGGATCTAAAGAGAGAGCTAAGACGAGCAAGGAGGGAACATGAGAAGTTTTTGGCAGGTAGGATCAAGGAAAACCCAAAAGCTTTCTATAGGTATGTCAGGAATAAGCGAATGACTAGGGTAAGAGTAGGACCAGTCAAGGACAGGGATGGGAAGTTGTGTGTGGAGTCTGAAGAGATAGGAGAGATACTAAATGAATATTTTGTCAGTATTCACTCAGGAAAAAGATAATGTTGTGGAGATGCTGAGACCCAGGCTATTAGAATAGATGGCATTGAGGTACGTAGGGAAGAGGTGTTGGCAATTTTGGACAGGCTGAAAATAGACAAGTCCCCGGGGCCTGATGGGATTTATCCTAGGATTCTCTGGGAGGCCGGGGAAGAGATTGCTGGACCTTTGGCTTTGATTTTTATGTCATCATTGGCTACAGGAATCGTGCCAGAGGACTGGAGGATAGCAAACGTGGTCCCTTTGTTCAAAAAGGGGAGCAGAGACAACCCCGGCAACTATAGACCGGTGAGCCTCACGTCTGTAGTGGGTAAAGTCTTGGAGGGGATGAGAAGAGACAAGATTTATAATCATCTAGATAGGAATAATATGATCAGGGATAGTCAGCATGGCTTTGTGAAGGGTAGGTCATGCCTCACAAACCTTATCGAGTTCTTTGAGAAGGTGACTGAACAGCAGTTGATGTGGTGTATATGGATTTCAGTAAAGCGTTTGATAAGGTTCCCCACAGTAGGCTATTGCAGAAAATACGGAGGCTGGGGATTGAGGGTGATTTAGAGATGTGGATCAGAAATTGGCTCGCTGAAAGAACAGAGGGTGGTGGTTGATGGGAAATGTTCAGAATGGAGTTCAGTTACAAGTGGCGTACCACAAGGATCTGTTCTGGGGCCGTTGCTGTTTGCCATTTTTATCAATGACCTAGAGGAAGGCGCAGAAGGGTGGGTGAGTAAATTTGCAGACGATACTAAAGTCGGTGGTGTTGTCGATAGTGTGGAAGGATGTAGCAGGTTACAGAGGGATATAGATAAGCTGCAGAGCTGGGCTGAGAGGTGGCAAATGGAGTTTAATGTAGAGAAGTGTGAGGTGATTCACCTTGGAAGGAATAACAGGAATGCGGAATATTTGGCTAATGGTAAAGTTCTTGAAAGTGTGGATGAGCAGAGGGATCTAGGTGTCCATGTACATAGATCCCTGAAAGTTGCCACCCAGGTTGATAGGGTTGTGAAGAAGGCCTATGGAGTGTTGGCCTTTATTGGTAGAGGGATTGAGTTCCGGAGTCAGGAGGTCATGTTGCAGCTGTACAGAACTCTGGTACGGCCGCATTTGGAGTATCGTGTACAGTTCTGGTCACCGCATTATAGGAAGGACGTGGAGGCTTTGGAGCGGGTGCAGAGGAGATTTACCAGGATGTTGCCTGGTATGGAGGGAAAATCTTATGAGGAAAGGCTGATGGACTTGAGGTTGTTTTCGTTGGAGAAAAGAAGGTTAAGAGGAGACTTAATAGAGGCATACAAAATGATCAGGGGGTTAGATAGGGTGGACAGTGAGAGCCTTCTCCCACGGATGGAAATGGCTGGCACGAGGGGACGTAGCTTTAAACTAAGGGGTAATAGATATAGGACAGAGGTCAGAGGTAGGTTCTTTACGCAAAGAGTAGTGAGGCCGTGGAATGCCCTACCGGTTACAGTAGTGAACTCGCCAACATTGAGGGCATTTAAAAGTTTATTGGATAAACATATGGACGATAATGGCATAGTGTAGGTTAGATGGCTTTTGTTTCGGTGCAACATCGTGGGCCGAAGGGCCTGTACTGCGCTATATCGTTCTATGTTCTATGTAACCGAGTTTAAGGTATCCAGACTGTGTCTGCTAAAGTTGTAATTAAAGAGTTGTAAACAGTGAGATCATGATTAATTCTAACTATTTACTTGTTTCCATATAGAGGGCTAATGGGATATTTTTATGATTGCTGGAGATTCCCTGGAGAGTAGATAATTTATGAGGGGTCATATTTAGTCCTAGCTGGGGTCATGTGGCATCTCATTGGGATACAGATATAATTAATGGGAGGGAGCCAGGGCTGTCGATAGGTTCGCAGTTTGCCATAGGATTGGAGTCTGCCAAGGCAGAAGGATTTGAAGTTGAACGACAGTTTTTGCCAAATACAGCGAGGTTGAGCAGAAGTGTACTGGTTCTGCTCCTGAAAGGGTCCCTCTCCAAAGGTCTCTACACAGCTCAGCAAGTAATCTGTTTGTCAACTTTATTTGCAAGTGGCATTTGAATTATATTGGGTTGCATAGAGTTGGTAGCAGCTTTAAATACTAAGTTAAAGTTTTACCTTGTGTTTAAGAACTGTTTAACTGATAATTACAAAAAAAAATTCTTCGATGTTAATGTGGTTAATTTTGTGTTTAAATTAAAGTTTGTTTTAAAATAAAAGATACCTATTGGTCAGAGTCATGTCATCGCTCCTAGTATCCTTTCCTCAGTTTCACAAATGTAAAAAAAATTGTTTGGGGTTCTTGACTGGTATCCAAACAAATATTGGGGTCTGGTCTGGTGTCTCAACTGACCTTTTAGATTATACTTTAATTCCAGTTTGAGAGGATATTGGTGATTTACTATTCATTTAGCAGCGTGAAGCAGTTTTTTTTCATACCAACCTCAAGCCCAGCAGGGTGAATGAGTCAATGTCCAAAGGATTTCCCTTCACTGCATCCCAGTCAGGGCATCCGCTTTAGATTCAAGGTAAATTTGCACCAGCAGACAACTGAACGCCCATTTAAAATATTTTTACTCCTACATCTGAACTTGGGAGGGGGTTTAAGAAAAGAAACAGCCACTAAAATGAATTTTCCTTGAGCAGAATTGCATTAATTAACCTTGCTTGCATATTCAAGCATATCCATCTAACAGCTGCCCCAATTCTGGAAAGTAGTATTGCATACCAGGAGCACATTTTCAGCAGTGGTTGTTTACGGTTTTAAGATACATCATGGAAACAAATATTTTCACATCAAATGACATACAAGTTTGTTACAACCCCAATTAGGTAACATTTTTTGTTTAAAGTAGACAACAGTTTGAAATCCTTTAGTTACCCACTAGCAAAATAAAGTCACCCGATTCCATGGCTTTAAACAAAACAAATTATACAAAGTTAGATTTTAAAAATGTACAATATCTACCTTTTACCAATAGAAGCAGCAAATAGAAATTAAGTAAATTGTGGTTAACAGACCACACTGCTCGGCAAATGCAACCAAGACAGTTTCCACGGATTTCTTGGCAACCCATCCAGACGTCAGCAACCACAGGGCCACAATATCTCATTAAAACTCTTTCACAAGGGATTTCAACTCTTCACTTTCGAAGATCTAGCCTGGTGCCAGAGGTCTGTAGAACTGCAAATGTTACACCCTTTTTCAAACTAGGATGAAGCCTGCAACTACAGACCAGTCAGTTTGACGTCAGTGGTAAGGAAACCTCTAGAAACTTAGTTTGGGACAAAATCAAGAGTCACTTAAACGAGAGCAAGATAAATGAGGGAAGCCAGCATGGATTAATTAAGGGAAAAAACAATGTTCAACTAACTTGGGAGTTAAGAGTTGGTAGCAGAGAATGCCAATAATGTGGTGTATATGGATTTTGAAGAGACATTTGATAGTGTTAACAGACTGGAGACCAAAAGGAGAGTAGGAACTTGGATAAGAAATTGGCTGAGTGACAAGGAAGAACAAAGAGCAAAACAGAACAGGAACAGGCCTTCCGGCCCTCCAAGCCTGCGTCGACCATGGTACCTGCCAACACTAAAACCGTATGCACTTAGAGTCCATATCCTTACTTTCCCATCCTATTCATATATTTGTCTAGATGCCCCTATTGTACCTGCTCCCACCACCTCCCCAGGCTGCTCGTTCCATATATTTACCACCCTCGTGTAAAAAAAGAACTTGCCTCGCACATCTGTTCTAAACTTTTCCCCATGCACTTTAAACCTATGTCCCCTAGTCCTTGACTCTCCTACCCTGGAAAAGAACATCTGACTATCATCCACTTTGTCCATGCCACTCAATCTTGCAGATCTCCATCAGGCCGCCTCTCAACCTCCATTGTTCCAGTGAGAACATGAGTTTATCTAACCTCTTTTCACAGCTAATGCCCTCCATACCAGGCACATCCTCATAGACCGCTTCTGTACACTCTCCAACACACCCACATCCTTCTGATAGTGTGGCGACCAGAATTGTACACAATATTCCAACTGAGGGACTTCCGATGGCAGCAGGAGGGAGGCGGCCGCACAATGGAGGGCTCCCGTTCGGGAACGGGCATTTTCGGGGCTTTAAGCCCGGTCCCAGGGTCCACGGAGGCGGCAAAAGCAGGAAGAAGGCACAGAGGCTGCAGAGTGAAGGCACAGTGAAGAAAAATGTCGAGGGTGAGCAAAAGAACGTCCGCAAGGAAAACAGCTGAAGGTCCGACGGGGAGTGGAAAGGTCACCGCGGGGTCACCAAGGAAAATGGAGGCTGGAGCACCAGGGGAGGCCGCATTGCTTACGGCTGAAGAAATAACTACGGTGATGGCTGCGGAATTAGATAGGCAGTTTACAAAATACATGGAGACAATGAGGAAGGAGATGAGAGAGGTTGTGTGTGCTGGAGGAGGTGATTTCCCCAGTGACGAAGGCGGTGGCGAGCACAGTGGCGGAGGTGCAAGAGCAAGGGGAGGCACTGAAGGAAGTGGAGGAGATGGTATTGCAGCACGGTGATCAACTTGCCTCGATGGGGAAGGAGATGCGGAAGGTGATGGACATTGTAGCCACCTGGGTTGGCCACTTCCCGACTTTGAAATGGAGATCCGCTAAGAATGCAGGGAAATTCAGTCAAACGCAGGAAAAACAAGCAGGTGCAAAGTTTCCTGTATATCGGAACTTGCAGGAACCCAGACAGCACTGATAATAACAACCATCTACATATTGATGAGCGATCCCCGGGAACAATTGGAAACAGTTAAAATAAACAAGGCCAAGCCAGACTCCTCAGCACCAGCAGGAGCCAAGACAGAGGAAGGCCAACGGACACTAGGAACCGCTCAGCGATCAGCTCCAGTATTGGAGAAATCGATCCAAGTGATCAGAACTTAGTCCAGTCACTTGGAACCAGGTACGGGGTCCCAAAAGGGCGTGAAGCTCCTGGGGACTATAAAATAGAGTCCACAAGTTCAATTTGTCCTTCTTGGCAGGGTCTCTCAGCAGCTCGAAACAACCCTTGACCGTGACCCGCCTAGTAGCTGCACCAACTAAGTCTCCAGTCAACGCACGCTACAAGATAGGCGCTCCTAGCTACCAGTCTATACCAACTTTGAAGCCTGCAGACTCAGAATCGAACAAAAGGCCATTTGTTCCCCTGACCTGGCGGGCCAGTTCCAAAGCTAAGTATAGGCCTTTTAGTGTTAGAGATAGTCTAGTAAGTAGAGTTTTATACATTAGCGATTGACTGTGTATAATAACTGTGTTTTGATTTGAAACGTACTAACTGGTGTATTGAGTTATTGATCAGCACTTGAACCTCGTGGTGGTATAATACCTGGCGACTCTAGAGAAAAGGTTATAAAACAGAGCAAATTAAGTAAAGACACAACGAGCAACATTTACTAAGAACCAACCAAAAGTTAGCAACAACATTAACAAGGATCTGCGAGGAAAAATGAAGACCTGGAAAACAGATCCAGGTGACAGAATTTGAGGATTGTGGGGCTGCCCGAAGGAGTTGAAGGACCGAGGCCGACTGAGTATTTTGCCGCGATGCTGGCAAAACTATTGGGGGAGGCCTGTACCAAAGGCGAGTGAGCTGCCATGGGTCGTGACTCTGTGCTTCCGTAGGTACAGTGTGAAGGAGAAGGTCCCGAGCTGGACCAAGCAGAAGCGGGTGGTGCAGTGGGCTGGAGCTGGTATACGTGTATACCAGGACTTTACGGTGGAGCTGGCGAGGAGGCGGGCTGCCTTCAACCGGGTGAAGAGGGTACTGTACATTAGCAAGGTGCAGTGCGGCATTGTATATCCAGCAAAGCTGAGGGTGACTTATAAGCTCAGGGACTTTTATTTTGGAACGGCGGAAGCAGGGGAGGAGTTTGCGAAGGCAGAAGGACGGTGGCAGAACTGAGAAATGGCCATGTGCCGATGTAACCTCATGACTGTATTTTCTTTTTTGTTTCACTGCTTGCGTGTGTATGGGCTAAAGGAGTCAATGTTGTATATATTTGGACAAGGGAAGTGATGGGACTTTCACTCGAAATGAGGGCTCTTTGCGGTGTAGGTGGATATGCGGTTTTGTGCGCTAAAAGGGGATTTCTGGGCTTTCCTAGGGCCGGGCAAGGGGGAAAGGGACCCGGGCGGGGGCCTCCACGCTGGCCGGTTTAAGCCGGCCAGTGAACGGGAGTGAGAGTGAGGTGGGGGGGGGGGGGGGGGGGGGGGGGTGCTGCGGCCATCGGAGCCTGGCAGAACAGGGTCCAAGTGGTCTAGCCGGGGTGGAAAGTTGGGGGGGGAGGAACTGAGGTTGGGAGGAGTTTTACAAGAGGCAGTGGACGGGAGGAGTTGGAGACGGGGGGGGGGGGGGGGGGGGGTACAACTCTTGGGTATCATGTACAGTACTCTTTCAGAGGTTGGAGGACGTTTTTGGGGGAGTGGACTCTATAGGTCAATCGTGACCATGTGTGGTCCTGCATTCCTTTTTCTCCTTTGTTTTTTTGTTGCCACCATGGGAGGGTTTGTTTTATTGGATGCATATATTGACAGGTGGGGTGGTGGGAGGATGGGATTGTTAAGGGGATTGATTTTGTATTTGTTACCGTTTACTGTTTGTGGGTGGGGTGTAAATTTTGAAGGAGTGTGAAAATGGAGAATAAAAACATAGAAAAAAAATATTCCAAATGAGGCCTAACTAAGGTCCAGTGCAGCTGCAGCATGACTTGCCAATTTTTATATTCAATGCCCCGACCAATGAAGGCCAGCATGCCGTATGCCTTCTTGACCATCTTATCCACACGTGTTTCCACTTTGTGATCAGTGAGTGTGGTGACAAATAGTTATTTTTCAGATAACAGGAAGGCTGGTAGTAGAGTCCCAAAGGGGAAAATGTTAAGACTTTTACTCTTCCTGATGTAAATTAACAACCTTGATGTTCAGAGAATAATTTCAACATTTTCACAAACAGTCTTGAACTTTAGGGCATGATTTCAACATTTTCACAAACAGTCTTGAACTTCAAAAAGATCGGACATGTTGCAGGTTGGGCAGACAAAACTGTCCCAAACTACGCACCAATAATTTCACTTAAATGTTGGTAAGGAAAGAATGCCTCACTGTTGCATATCAATTGATGCCAACACTAGGTGGCTGAAATGGCAGAGTATAATTCTCCCGCTTGCCTCATGGTGACAGGAACCCGGGTTCAATTCCGGCCTTTGGTGACTGTGGCATTTGCATGTTTTCCCAGTGCCTGCATGAGTTTCCTCCGGGTTTACTTCCACAGTCCAAAACATGTGCGGGTTGATCATGCTAAGCTTCTGCTTAAGTGCCCAAAAGGAGTTAAGGTGGGGTTATGGGGAGTAGGGCGGGGGTCCAGGTAGGGTGCTCTTTCAGAGGATAGGTGCAAACTTGATGGGCCAAATGGCCTCCTTCTGCACTGTAAGGATTCTATGATTGGTCAACCCTTGCCTTGACAGACACAAGAATTTTAACAAAATTTTAAAGATTGGGAATCATGGAAGGCTAAGCACAGATGGGGGTCATTCAGCCTATCATTTCCATGCAGACTCTTTAGAAGAACATGTGGGGCAGCGAGGGAAAATGCACCTACTACTTCACTAAATCATCTGCCAGACCTAATTCTTTAAAGTAATGTGTGTGACAGAATTAGTGTACCACACAGATCGTTTCCCTCACCTCTCATTCTACCTGAAATGCAAAGGTGAAACTGCCCGTGAGCAATTGTAGCTGTAGTCAATGTATACTCTAATTTAGCAGTGACAATCACAGAACCTATTCAAACAGAAAATGAACCAAGCTTTTCTCATGTAAAAGATCAGTAAAATGTATTCATCATTGACACCTAATGATTTAAGAGTACTAGGCATTCTTTAACAGAAATACTGTACAGTCTTATGGTAGCTAGCTTACCCAAGTGTTTGGAAGGAAATCAGGAAGGGAGGGGGGAAAAAACAGAAATGTAAAAAGTGAATATACTTGTAAAACTCGAATGATGTGACTTTCCATTCTTGTGTAATATGGAAATTACCAGACAGCCAGCTTTAATTATACAACCAGAAAGAGGCAAGTAATCCACATGCATTTAAAAAAAAATGAAACAAGGCTCTTACTTCAGCAACTTTATTTCAATTTGCCCGTGTTTTATGTGTAACATGCAAACTAGACTTTCCTGAGACAAAGACTAGTTCAGCTTCCAAAATGGAGCAAAGCACACTACTTACAGAACCAGCTTTAAGAGACAGCAAAGTCCGATAAGGAAAGCTTGGCTCTGGCAGCATCAATTGAAAAGACACCACAGTTTGGAACATTGAATGCCCTCAAAATTTGAACTAAGCTCAGATCAGTTGCTTGGGTTAGGAGTAAAAACTTTTTAATGCACCGACTCTCCTGAAGGAACCCTGAATCAACAGCAGATTTAGTTGCATGAGATATATAGGGAAACTGGATCAAGTTTTTAAAAATTTGCTTGGAGCTTCAATACCAAAGAACCCTTTGTGAAAGTAGCAAGTCAAGGGATATATGCATAGAGGTCCGCCCCCAGATAGATGTAGAATAAGCTTTTAGACATCCACTCCTTTCACCATCAAATCCACATGCAGTGGAAGATCAAGATTATGGTACCAAAGAACAAGCTGAAGGGATTTTGCATGTTGAAGCTGGTAGGTACTTCTTATGAGATTAAGATTCCATTGGAGTGGGCGGCACGGTGGCGGCAGTTAGCACTGCTACCTCACAGCGCCAAGGACTCAGGTCTGATCCCGGCCCCAGATCACTGTCCATGTGGAGTTTGCACATTCTCCCCGTGTCTGCGTGGGTCTCACCCCCACAACCCAAAGATGTGCAGGTTAGGTGGATTGGCCACACTAAATTGCCCCTGCCCCTTAATTGGAAAACAAAAAATTGGTCACTTCTAATTTTACAAAGATTCCATTGGATTGGCAAGGCAATGGAAAGCAAAGTGAAACCCTCGTTTGCAAAAACATTTTTAGGTTGAAGTATATACACAATACGCTCAACCCCTTGCCAGGAACCAGATCATCTTTTTGACCCCAATATCTTGCGTTTTAAAAGCCTGTGTCATCCAACTATCATTTCCTAAGTTAGGATCATCTCTTCGGCCGTCACCTTGGTTTTTCAGTTTTAATATATTGGCATAAAATAAATGCCAATACTAATTTTAATTTTACCGTCTAGATATTGCTAACCATCAGAAAGTCTATGCATTCCAACTTCCTGCTGAGTAAGAACAGCAATAGAATAGCACGAAAACAGCAGTAGAATTCTTCACAGTGCACATTTCTATTCTATAGCATATTGTGCTCTATGCTGTGCAACATTTATATCTCTGCTTCATCATTAGCATTGTAACTGCTCCTCTTGAAGCTTCAAATGGATCATCCTCCATGCCTTCGCTCTGTTTAAAAGAGACCCACATTATTTCCTCACGCTTGGAAACCATGGAACTCCTTAACCTCCCAGTCTTTCCTATCTACAAACAGAGGTTCAGAAACGTGGCAACATCCAACCAATAAACACGCAACAGCATCTAGCCTCAGCTCAGGAGCTATTTGCTTCTCCCTCCTGTGTCAAGTTCCAACATTAAAGGGCCGGTTTAGCTTAGTTGGCTAGACAGCTGGTTTGTAATGCAGAACAAGGCCAGCAGTGCGGGTTCAATTCCTGTACTGGCTTACCCGAACATGCGCCGGAATGTGGCAACTAGGGGCTTTTCACAGGAACTTCATACTTGTGACAATAAAAGATTATTATTATTAAATATATTCTAACCAGCCAAAATTCATAGATTAGTCTAATAGCTGGTTAACAAACTGCTCCCTCTATTTTCCCCCAATTAAGGGGCAATTGTGCATTGCCAATCCACCTACCCTGCACATCTTTGGACTGTGTGGGCGAGACCCACGCAGACATGGGAAGAATATGCAAACCACATGGACAGTAACCAGGGGCCGGGATCGAACCTGGGTCCACGGCGCCATGAAGCAGCAGTGCTAACCACTGCGGCCACCGTACCACCGACAAAAGACATTTTAAAATACAAAATTACATAGGAATTTTATATCATACCTACCCCATTTTCGGTACCCCAAAGGTAATTGATTAAATATTACGGTGGCTAATGTGGCAGCCAGCTTTGCACAGCACAGTCCCACAAATAGGAGAGATAAATAATCAAATGATTTGTTTTGGGTGGAGGTAAATACATGCCAAGGAAATAGGAAAAAGCCCCTGCTCTGCTTCAAAAATATGCCATACGGTCATTTTACCTGTGCCTCCCCATGAATGCAGGCCTTTGGTTGAATTGAAACAACTTGACAACGAGGGAGGCAAGAAAAATAAATAAATCACAGCTTCTAAGAAAATGAAATCCTTATTCTGCCAACCCATCAGTTATACTTGCTAAAGTGTAAAGCGTTGGAAAACAGAATGCGTAAGGCTATAAATACAAAGATAGTCACTCATAAATCGATTGAGGAATTTGGGGAGAAACTCCTTTACAAAGAGTGGCAATTCACAACCAACCACACGGATTAACTGAGATAAGTGCATGAAGGAGAAGGATTGCAAAGATATGCCGATGGAGTATGAATTAGGGTGGGAAAAGCTTTAGGTGGAACATAAACACCAGCACAGACTTGCTGGGCCAAACGCTGTTTCCATTCTGCCAAATCCTATGTAGTAGGGGCGGCACCATGGCGCAGTGGCTAGCATTGCTGCTTCATTGTGCCGAGGACCCAGGTTTGATCCAGCCCCAGGTCACTGTCCATGTGGAGTTTGCAGATTCTCCCAGTGTCTGTGTGCGTCTCACCCCCACAACCCAAAGATATGCAGGGTAGGTAGATTGACCACGTTACATTGTCACTCCTATGGAGTAGGAAATTGGAGACCAAACTCCACTATAATTTTTTTTTTAATTTTATAAATGCAATTGCCAAATGTATACTGTCTTAACTCTGCAATTATATGGACTACAGATTCCAGTTTAGCCACAGAAGTACTTTAGTATCAAGAAACTTCAGTAATTCACCAGACAAAAGATTTTAAAATTGTACAAAGTAATTTGAAGATTAAAATTTTCATTTGATGTGATTTTCCACCACACTAGCATTGCAAACACCAATAACAAGACATTTAACCTGTTAAATATTACTTAATAATGCCATGAGTTACCCTAAAACACTTCACATATAATGCAACCGGCTAGGTTGGTACATGTTCATCACGTGTAGGTTAAATCCATTAGGCAAGAAAATAATACACCAGCCAATACCATGGGGATCCAGTCTTGATGAGTTTTAATAAACTAAGTACACAATGACACAAATACTCATTTGACATCCCACCTTGAGCCAACTACAATGGTTGCGTATCACTTCAGCGATACAAAACATTCAATACTAAAGACAATATATAGATGCCAAGAAAAATCTTCAACAGATAACCAATCGGGAACATTATTAAAATTTGTTTTAAAAAATATGAACTAGAAACGGTTTTGCAAGATTTGAAAGTTCCATTAATAATACATACTGACTTCCTAAAAACTATTTTAGTAAAGGCCCGACATCAATAGCCTCCACTTGTTTCAAACAGGAACCTGCCATCATCTCAGCTTCATAACAAGGTTTGATTACACAGATATAATATCCACATCGGAACAGCTTCTTCCAATTTAAATGCAGATCTCATAGGGCAAAGCCACAATCTACATTTTGCTGACATCATGCATTGTTGATCAAAGATTAGATTTCTGTCCTGACAGAATATGCAACAACAAAAAACAAAAAAATGCATGTGGATTTTTCCAACAATTATAGTACACAACTTCAAAAATCCCTTCATAAATTGGAGGGAAAAGGCCCTCAATGTGAGTCGCACAGACAGCTGAACAGTCGAACCATTGTCAACATACAGACCAGCTGGAATTTAAACTGCTAGCACAAAATGAATAGGTAATTTAAATTAATTATTACATTACAGTCACAACACTGGGAAATGAAACCTCAAGTGATATCCCATTTCAATTGCCCTAAATTGGGCAAAATGTAGTCTTCTCTTCCTAATCACTTATAAACTGACAGTTGAACATTTTAAAACTCAAGTTTAACCTTGTAAAAATTATTGCTATTATTGCTGTTTTCATTCTGATAATTATTTTATCCCAATAAACTTCCTTTGAGAAACATTTAATGCAGTACTTCCTGATGATGCAGTCAGTAACCCAGTCCGAGCAGACAGAGATTCTAGTGTTGCTGTATGGTTTATTTAGAGTACTGGTACCAAAATGCTCCGGGAAAAATTTATGTTAATGCACTTTAATGTTGTGCCAATAAGCTTCTTGCATGATCCTCATTCATCTCCTTTAATTGCTTCCACTAGTATTTCACTAGAGCGTTATATAGCTCAAAATGCAATATCCATTCCCAATTGCAATTCCTGCTAGAAGTGTGCACAGATGTCTATGTTGGTTTCATTCAAATTACTAACAGAATGAAGTCAAAGTCATTAAATTTTGAAATCTCAAGTCTATAAGCTTATTTATTAGCACCAGAGAAAGTGGCACACAAATCAACTAAAACAAATATGGCACATTGCGAGGTATTCCAACCTCATGCCACCCAATGGTTTTCCAATTCTCTTTGAACATAGCCAGACACTACAAATATTAAATACTGCATTGTTTACTGTGGAATGCAGTTATCCAAATGGCCCAACAGTTCCTCTAGTTATATCATGCCAATTTATGGGTGGTACAGGGTACTCTCCATCCCAACAATAGTTTTACCCAAAATGTCAACAGCCCTATATGCTATATTGTCGCGATATTATCAATTTACAGTACCAATCTGACTTGACTCTTCAATGGCTCAACTGCTAAAAGCAATGAGTAAATCGGCACAATCTAAGGAAGCCCCAGATTCAATCCCTAGTCTGTGTGGAGTTAGTTGTTCAGCTGTTGAAGCAGCAGGGGTGCTAAATTGACTTGAACATCTGATCTTTTTCCCCCATCCCTAATCTAAAGCTCCCTGCTGGAAAAGCTGACGAGGACAGGACTGGGGCCGACTTTAATACCTCCTGCTTCAAAAGCAGGTCAACACTTGGGTGAAATAAAAAGACTGCCACTACTGCAGAACTAAGTCACAACATGAATCAGCAACTTTGGAGTTGGGAGGGGGTCAGGTTTGGGGGATGGGTAAAAAGAGCAGTCAAGTTTGGGGGATGGGGAAAACAAGAATTGAAACTGTTCTCTGATATCAAAGTTAGATACATTCCGCATAACATCCAAAAGGTTGGGACAGTGTACGTAGTCTGAATTAAAGACAAAATGTTTCAACAGAATACAAACATATGCAAAAATTAGAATGCAAAGCAGTATCTTGCAAGGCAAAACAACAGAACACTATGACATTCTAGTCCAATGTGTGATGGGGAATGGCAATCAACAGTCATTTGCACTCTTGGGTGTTTCTGTAGTAACAATTCAATGCAAACACTGCCACAGTTGTTTTAAAACTAGTGTGAAATGTTACTGTAACAGTAGAAATATAACACGTGGTTATTGTAAAAACCAAAATGCCACATTTTTGTAATGTGTAAAAGGAAACCAAAGGTTACTTTCTTTGACTATGTGAAAATACTCATTTTAACTTATCTTTCCCCTTGGGAAAGAAATAACTGCAGTGATTGGAAGAGAGAGAAATAACTGCAGTGATTGGAATTGAGAGAAAATACCATTCAAAATAAACTTCTCAACATTCAAATTACAGTGCACTAACTACATGCAGTGCAGCAATATACTTAACACAAGAATGGCAATGTAATTACAAGAACAACAAAGTAATTTATTTAAAAATTCAATAACATTCAATGAAAGTGAACAAATAATTCTTACACAAGGCCTTTCCTAATGAAAATTCCCAAAGATCTTGTAAAATATTGCAACTCCATTTGCATTCAGAAAATCAGGTAGAATCAGTTTATGCCTTGGCGCAGTGGTTAGCACTGCTGCCTCACGACACCGAGGAACCGGGTTCAATCCCAGCCCTGGGTCACTGTCTGTGTGAAGTTTGCACGTTCTCCCCATTTCCGTGTGGGTTTCACATCTACAACCCAATTTACACTAAATTGCCCCTGAATGGGGAAAAAAAAGAATTGGGCACTTGGAATTTTTTTTTTTTTAAAGAATCAGTTTATCCCATCAAATTGGATTACATCTGGAGAAAGCATCTTTGAAAAATTGGGTGAAGTACTGATGGTTATAGGGGCAGTTTTGTGCTATTGAGACAACAGCACAGTGGTTAGCACTGTTGCTTCACAGCGCCAGGGTCCCAGGTTCGATTCCCGGCTTGGGTCATTGTCTGTGCGGAGTCTGCACATTCTCCCCGTGTCTTCGTGGGTTTCCTCCGGGTGCTCCGGTTTCCTCCCACAAGTCCCGAAAGACGTGCTTGTTAGGTGAATTGGACATTCTGAATTCTCCCTCTGTGTACCCGAACAGGCACCAGAGTGTGGCGACTAGGGGCTATTCACAGTAACTTCATTGCAGTGTTAATGTAAGCCTACTTGTGACAATAAAGATTATATTTTAAAAATATATATATGTAAGCACTTTGCTTTTAAACGTTTTTTCGGTTGCTTGCGGATACCAAATGCAACAATACTTGCGTCACAATGCTATTCAACTGCATCAATGACCTCTTAAAAACAAATAAAATTATAATTTCACCTCAATGCTGCCTTGGTCTGAATCCTCCCCAATATTTATTATAAATGGAGAATCAGGTTTTAGGATTATACATGTTCCCATGTTTCACACAATCACAAGTTTACTTAATTATATCCACCACTTCCAAAAGTAAGAGAACTTAATTATCACAAAACTGAACTGTGACTGCATTGAATTTGAATCAGTTACTGCACAAAAACCACATATTGCTGCAAAATGTTGATAATTCGGTTCAAATAATGACAGTGACGACTACTAAAATTGGAGACGTATTCAAAGTCAACAAATTAAATCTTAGAAATTTGAAGTATCAGGTCCATGGGCCTAAAGACCTTAAAATCATTAAATGTTATAATTATGTAATCTTTGTACATTAGTCCATTTTTTCTTCTTTTTTTAAAGTCAACCAAAAGATGCATCTTCTTCAAACACAGCAAGTATTCAAATGGGTGCTGCTTCAAGCCACACCACTATGTGACACACATTTTTGTAAGCAAACTACTTGAAATTCACCACATCTCTTTCCTGGTAAATGGTAACTGTTTTTACTCAGAACCATGCCTGAAGTTTCAGGAAATGAGCACAGGCTTTGTTTAATCCAGGAATTTGAGCAGCAACCACTCGGTTCTTTTTGCATGATTGGGAAGAGGTCAAATATGATGCGAGCAAAATTTTACTTTGTACAGTGAATATCGCTGCTGGCATAATTGCCTCTACAAGATATGATGGACACAGCAAAAACCCATTTACTGGAAGGGTCTTCATCTGGTGCTTCATTGCAGGTGGCTGTGAAGGTCAATCCTTGAGGGACAGGGTCTGTGACAAGCATCACACACAACTGCCATGCAATGTTGTGGGTTTTTATTTTGGATATTGCCACCCATCGCTAGCTGTAGTCGCTGGTCATTATGGTGGGATCTGCCAGCACAGGTGGTGTCATTATTAGCATACAAATATTTTCCTCTCCATGGTGCAATACACAAAATTTACTGCAATCCAAGGCACCTCAAACATGTTGTTTAAATATTTGTAACTTAGAAGTCAATTTTTAAAAAAAGATGCCCACTATTTTGGGACCAGTACTCAAAATAAAGCACAACTCCTGACCTCTGAAAGCAGCAGTTCTGCTGAGATAAAAAGGATTATTTTGCATAGCTTTCCTGTTCTCAATGGGTATTTTAAACATACAGCTTTTCATAAGTCAGCCCTGGCTTAGGACTTGCACTCACACCAGAGTCAGACTATCATGGGTTCAAGCCTCGCTCCATAGTTTTGAAAACATAATCTAGGCTGACATTTTACAACAGTGCCAGCACTGGTACAGTGTCAGTAGCCATTTTTCAGATGACAGGAACATAGAAATCGCTGGCTAGAAAAGACCAAAATCCATCGAGTTCACTTTCAACCATCCTGCTGGTTGTGTAATACAATGATAAAAGGAGTTGCTGGCTACCCATTGCAATTAATCTCCATCAATTCTTCAATAATATGGTACCTGGAAAATTCCAGTGGTGAACAACAAAGAACATTACAGCGCAGTACAGGCCCTCGATGTTGCGCCGACCTGTGAAACCACTCTAAAGCCCATCTACACTATTCCCTTATCGTCCATATGTTTATCCAATGACCATTTGAATGCCATTAGTGCGGACGTGTCCACTACTGTTGCAGGCAGGGCATTCCACGCCCTCACTACTCTGAGTAAAGAACCACCTCTGACATCTGTCTTATATCTATCTCCCCTCAACTTAAAGCTATGTCCCCTCGTGCCAGACATCATCCGAGGAAAAAGGCTCTCTGTCCACCCTATCCAATCCTCTGATCATCTTGTATGCCTCAATTAAGTCACCTCTTAACCTTCTTCTCTCTAACGAAAACAGCCTCAAGTCCCTCAGCCTTTCCTCATAAGACCTTCTCTCTCTCCTTACCAGGCAACATTCTGGTAAATCGCATCTGCGCCCTTTCCAATGCTGCCACATCCTTCCTATAATGCGGCGACCAGGATTGCACGCAATACTCCAAATGCGGCCGCACCAGAGTTTTGTACAGCTGCAACATGACCTCATGGCTCCGAAACTCAATCCCTCTACCAATAAAAGCTAACACACCATACGCCTTCTTAACAACCCTCTCAACCTGGGTGGCAACTTGCAGGGATCTATGTACATGGACACCGAGATTTCTCTGCTCATCCACACTGCCAAGAATCTTACCATTAGCCCAGTACCCGGTCTTCCTGTTATTCCTTCCAAAATGAATCACCTCTAAGCCCATCTCTGCAGCTTATCTATGTCCCTCTGTAACTTGTAACATCCTTCTGCACTGTCCACAACTCCACCGACTTTAGTGTCATCTGCAAATTTACTCACCCATCCTTCTACGCCCTCCTCCAGGGCATTTATAAAAATGACAAACAGCAGTGGCCCCAAAACAGATCCTTGTGGTACACCACTAGTAACTGGACTCCAGTCTGAACATTTCCCATCAACCACCACCCTTTGTCTTCTTCCAGCTAGCCAATTTCTGATCCAAACTGCTAAATCACCGTGAATCCCATGCTTCTGTATTTTCTGCAGTAGCCTACCGTGGGGAACCTTATCAAACGCTTTACTGAAATCCATATACACCACATCAACTGCTTTACCCTCATCCACCTGTTTGGTCACCTTCTCAAAGAACTCAATAAGGTTTGTGAGGCACGACCTACCCTTCACAAAACAGTGTTGACTATCTTTAATCAAATTATTCCTTTCCAGATGATTATACATCCTATCTCTTATAAACCTTTCCAAGATTTTGCCCACAACAGAAGTAAGGCTCACTGGTCTATAGTTACCGTTTGTCTCTACTTCCTTTCTTGAAGAAGGGGACAACATTTGCTATCCTCCAATCTTCTGGCACTATTCCTGTAGCCAAAGATGACTTAAAGATCAAAGCCAAAGGCTCAGCAATTTCCTCCCTAGCTTCCCAGAGAATCCTAGGATAAATCCCATCCGGCGCAGGGGACTTATCTATTTTCACACTTTCCAGAATTGCTAACACCTCCTCCTTATGAACCTCAAGCCATTCTACTCCAAGCACAACTTCCCACTACTGTCCTTGACAGGCCCTACTCTTACCCTAGTCATTTGTTTATTCCGGACATATCTATACAAAGCTTTAGGGTTATCCTTGATCCTACCTGCCAAAGACTTCTCATGTCCCCTCCTGGCTCTTCTTAGCTCTCTCTTTAGGTCCTTCCTAGCTAACTTGTAACTCTCGAGCGCCCTAACTGAACCTTCATGTCTCATCTTTACATAAGCCTCCTTCTTCCTCTTGACAAGTGTTTCGACTGCTTTAGTAAACCACGGTTCCCTTGCTCGACCACTTCCTCCCTGCCAGACAGGTACATACTTAACAAGGACACGCAGTAGCTGTTCCTTGAACAAGCTCCACATTTCCATTGTGCCCATCCCCTGCAGTTTTCCTCTCCATCTGATGCATCCGAAGTCTTGCCTCATCGCATCATAATTGCCTTTCCCCCAGATATAACTCTTGCCCTGAGGTATATACCTATCCCTTTCCATCACTAAAGTAAACGTAATCAAATTGTGGTCACTATCACCATCACCTACCTCCAAATCTAACACCTGTCCTGGTTCATTACCCAGTACCAAATCCAAAATGGCCTCGCCTCTCGTTGGCCTATCTACATACGGTGTCAGGAAACCCTCCTGCACATATTGGACAAAAACAGACCCATCTAAAGTACTCGAACTATAGCGCTTCCAGTCAATATTTGGAAAGTTAAAGTTCCCCCAGAACAACTACCCTGTTGCTTTCGCTCCTATCCAGAATCATCTTTGCAATCCTTTCCTCTACATCTCTGGAACTTTTCAGAGGCCTGTAGAAAACCCCCAACTGGGTGACCTCTCCTTTCCTGTTTCTAACCTCAGCCCATACTACCTCAGTAGACGAGTCCTCATCAAACGTCCTTTCTGCCACTGTAATACTGTCCTTGACTAACAATGCCACCCTTCCCCTCTTTTACCACCTTCCCTGAGCTTACCGAAATATAGGTCCAATGTCACCTGTTCCTGCCACAGATTTACACTTTGGTTAAATAAATCATTTTATTCTCCTCACTTTTCACATTTTCATCAAATACACAACAAAAGAAAACCAACAACAAATACAGTACCAATCACCCAAACAGCATGCCCTTCAATATACAAACCCAAACATCATCCATTCCAAGTAAAACAAAACCACACATTTACACTTAACCCAAAGTGTTTCAAATGACTCATACATTTTGGGGTACAGTGAAATGTGAAACCGTGCAGGCAAATGCAAATAAATTCCATGGTACAATACGAAGAGCAATAGAGCTCTCCTGACCAAGCCTTCAATCAAAATGAAATTATTTGGCCAAGAACCCAAGAAATAGGAGTAGGCCACCAGGGCCTTCATTCAATACCATCATGGTTGATCTACGCTGGCCTCAACTCCTTTTCTGTGCCATTCCCCCATAGCCCTCCATTCCTCGATTTATCAAATATTCATCCACCTCCACTTTAAATACTTCTAATGATCCAGCTTCCACTACCCTCCAGGACAGAGAATTCCAGAGATTCACCACCCTCTGAGAGGAGATATTTACGCACCTCCTTTTTAAATGACTGGCCCTTTACTAGTGGGAGTCTCGAACAAGGGGGCATAGCTACAAGATAAAAACATCTCAGCACCTATTCTGTCAAGCCCCCTCAGGATCTTGTATGTTTGCATAAGGTCACCCCTCACTCTTCTAAACTCCAAGGAATACAGACCCGAGACTATTTAGTCTCTCTAGAACAACCCTCGCATCCCAGGAATTAGCCTGGTGAATCTCCTTTGGACTGCCTCCAATGTTACTGTACCCTTTTTTACGCGAGAGGACCAAAACTGTACACAGTCGGGGCAGCACAGTGGCGTAGTGGGTTAACCCTGTTGCCACACAGCGCCGAGGTCTCAGGTTTGATTCCGGCTCTGTCCCTGTGGTGTTTGCACATTCCCCCCGTATTTGCGTGCGTTCCGCCCTCACAACCCAAAGATGTGCAGGCTAGGTGGATTGGCCACACTAAATTGCCCCTTAATTGGAAAAAATTAATTGGGTACTCTAAATTTATTTAAAAACTGTACACAGCATTCCAGATGAGGCCTTACCAACACCCTGTACAATTGCAACAAAACCTTGCTATTTTTAAACTCCAACGCCTTTGCCAAAGGCCAAAATGCCATTTGCCGCCTTAACTCCTTGTTGGACCTGCCTGCTAGCTTTGTGATTCATGCACTAAAACACCTAGATCCCTCTGTCCTTCATTCACCTGCAGTCTCTCCATTTAGATAACAATCTACCTTTTGATTCCTCCTACGGAATTGCATGACCTCACTTCCCCACATGGAACTCCATTTGCCAGAACCTATCAATGTCCCGTTGCAGAATCACAATATCCTCATCTTTGTTATTTGTGGGACTTTGCTGTGAGGAAATTGGATGCCACACTTCCCAATATGATAAAAAACACTTTACAAATTGCAATAGAAGATTCAGTTTTAACAGGAACTTATTTTGGTTCACTTTCCCTCCTACAGTTTTGGACAAGGGTAATATTTTGGGTTTGAGTTCAAGACTATTCTTTTTTAAAATAAATTTAGAGTACTCAATCATTTTCTTTTCCCAATTAAGAGGCAATTTAATGTGGCCAATTCACCGAACACATCTTTGGGTTGTGGGGGTGAGACCCACGGAAACACAGGGAGAATGTGCAAACTTCAGACGGACAATGACTGCCCGCCCTATTCCCGTAACCCCACCTAACCTTCATATCTTGGACTGTGGGAGGAAGCCGGAGACCTCGGAGGAAACCCGTGCAGACATGGGGAGAAAGTACAAAGCTGGATATATTGTTCAATGAGAGTTGAATAATATTTATTTGAGATTGTTTAACTTGTTCTAATTATGATGTTTAAGGTACCATTGCTCAACTTAAAAACAGGGTACACGTTGAATCTAGACATGAACCACAGAAACAACTGTAAAAGTGGGTTTTACTTTTGTGGATTCCGTTTCTGCCTTTTCTGCGATTTAAGAGATGTGGAGTCAAGGCGGGTAATGGAGATGGAATGCAGTTGCGATCTCAGCAGATGCAGAACAGGCTCGAGGGGCTCAATGGCCTACTCTTGTTATTGCAAAGAAACAAACCATTGTAAGCGATTGCCATGTTCTATGAAAAGGTCAAATGTTGCCTTGAGCAAAATTAAACTCGTGAATTTTTCATCAAGCTCACTCAGGAAAATTACTCAGTTTGCACTATATAGAAATGACTTAACAGTATAACAAAAATGGTTTTAAAGTGTATCGTGTATTGAAGGTCATGGTACAGAATGACATTAAACACTAACCGCTTCGTCAGCAACCTTCCCTGTTCTAACCCCAATGAAGTACATTTCTGCAGGAAGTATGGGGTTTAATATGGGTTTAATGCACACTGTACAGTCTTAACCAAAATCAAGGAGCTCGGATATCAACCTAAAATGTCACAAGTGTGATGTAATATAAAGAACCCAATGTCACCAGAGACGCACATTCTCAAACCTTTCATGAGCTTCCATCATGCTTTTCCCCACACTAATTCACTCCTCTTTTATTGGAGATTTAAAGCTTCAAACCGGTCTTGAGACCAGCAATACCAGGTAATGGAAAGGGGTGAACAGCACACCAAGATCACAAGACACCATAACACTTTCCCTGATGCCTTATGAGATTAACAAAACAGCAATACTCATTTAAACCTCCGACATTACAATGATTGTACGCCCCGCTTCCCAAATTGCAGTGACAACATTCTGCAACATGTCACTCAATCTGAAGCTCAAAATGACGAGTAATCTGTTTAGTGTTCCAATTTATATTGCACATTCTGCACCCCCATCTCTGAACACAAGAACGAACAAGAATACAACAACCTGAGCCTCCCTAAACAAGATGGCCAAAGTCAGGAAAATACAAGTTGCAGAAAGAGAAACTCCAGTGGCGAATAAATAAACCAGTCCAGTGCATCACAAGCAGACAGCCGTTAACTCGCGTCAAGACTTTGATCGCTTCTAAACATGGGTTAATACTTGTTTAAAAAATGCCATGCGGGACAGTTGACAGCACTGAAACTTAATGACATTAGCAAACTGCTATACTCATCTTCAGTTTCTATATATTAAAAAAATTGCATTCAGAGATATTCCCATAAAGATTATATAAAATTCTATAAAACTGGTACTGGAAACAAGAGCACCTGTAGATAGTGCAAATCATTATTTTTAATTCAGGGTATACCAAAAACTAGTACACATTAGAACATAAGAATATTCACATGGGTAAATTAAGGTGTATTTCATATTAAACTCAGAATGATTAATGCATCAGTTCATGGGACCCACTCATGGGTATCTCTGGGCTAAAGACAAAAGGTGAATCGGTTTGCAACGTAATTCTGAACTTGGGTATACGGAATATTGACAAATATCTAGAAATGAGTTTATAGCAGTGTGAAACACTCCTTGTCCAATGGTCTAGGAAATGAGATTCTGCCGAGTTCCAGGAATGCTAGTTGCCACTTGTAATACAAGATAGGAACAAGTGGCAACATACATCAGCAAAGTACACAACATGGTCTATAGAGATTCGATACTACTGCAAAATAGTGCCAAAAGGAATCAAAATCATACAAAAGGTGTTATTTTATTACAGTACATAATCCCATACTCAAATCAGTATAGCATGTGGAGACCTAACAGAGTAGCAGATCTCATTCCAAATGATTAAACACACGGGTGTTCAGGAGTATAATATTGACCCTCCGCTACTGCATCAGTCCTGCAACATTAAACCAAAACATCATGGCAAAATAAGTCATGGATCATGAAAGTACTGAGGAAGCCATCTATTCTATTCAACTTCTCATGTTTTAAATTTCTAAAAGCAACCAAGAATCAAGAGATGAAAAATTCAGATGAAAGCACATATGCTGTAGAAACAAATCACTTTTGCCCATTCCATGGAACTACATTCACAACCTGAGAAAGGGTTGCGAGAACTTTTGATGCAGAACAGAAATTAGAGCCTCAGGACACAATGATAAAGATCATTGATTGCACAAATCCCCTGCTCACAGCATCTTTATGTGGCAAATGTTTGGCTTGATCTTGTAGACAAGCGAAACAGAAAAATCTAACTTGGGCGCAATTATGTTTGTAACTGAATTACATGTATAGAAACAAAACAAATTGAGACTGAAAATGCTATTGCATACAAAGAGTTAGTGCAATGCAGAATGAATAGCAAGTGGCTACCTGAAGCAAAATCAGGGGCAACTTTACACCAAGGAAGTCAATCAGCCCATCATGTGTGTCACATCTGACCATTACTTTGCCCATTCCCTTTACCAATTTGAAAATATTTTGCAACGGTTTCAATAGATCCCATTTAAAAGAAGTGATGGTGGAGTTGTTTGGAGTATATTTAAGGATTGTGTGTGTGTGTGTGGGGGGGGGGCATGCATCGTTCGGAAAAAGGGGGAAAGCAGAATTGTTTCGATTTTTAAAGTAAATAATAAGTCTTGTCAGAAATTAAACCGATCCAACAATTTTTCTTGGAAGAGGAGCAAACGCATTTTCCTCATGCGGCAAAGGAGTGAATCATTTCAATCGCGATACGATCACGACAATGACGCATAGGGTGAGGGCAGGGCACTGAGGGTGGGGTGGGGGAGAATGAGGGGGGGGGGGTGGGGGAGAATGAGGGGGGGTGGGGGAGAATGAGGGGGGGTGGGGGGGTGAGAATGAGGGGGGGTGGGGGGGAGAATGAGGGGGGGTGGGGGGGGAGAATGAGGGGGGGGGGGAGAATGAGGGGGGGGTGGGGGGGGGGAGAATGAGGGGGGGGTGGGGGGGGGAGAATGAGGGGGGGGTGGGGGGGAGAATGAGGGGGGGTGGGGGGGGAGAATGAGGGGGGTGGGGGGGAAGAATGAGGGGGGTGGGGGGGAGAATGAGGGGGGTGGGGGGGAGAATGAGGGGGGTGGGGGGGAGAATGAGGGGGGTGGGGGGGAGAATGAGGGGGGTGGGGGGGGAAGAATGAGGGGGGGTGGGGGGGGAAGAATGAGGGGGGGGGGGGGTGGGGGGGGGAAGAATGAGGGGGGGTGGGGGGGGAAGAATGAGGGGGGGTGGGGGGGGAAGAATGAGGGGGGGTGGGGGGGGGAAGAATGAGGGGGGGTGGGGGGGGAAGAATGAGGGGGGGTGGGGGGGGAAGAATGAGGGGGGGTGGGGGGGGAAGAACGAGGGGGGGTGGGGGGGGAAGAACGAGGGGGGTGGGGGGGAAGAACGAGGGGGGGTGGGGGGGGGAAGAACGAGGGGGGTGGGGGGGGAAGAATGAGGGGGGGTGGGGGGGGGGAAGAATGAGGGGGGTGGGGGGGGAGAATGAGGGGGGTGGGGGGGGAGAATGAGGGGGGTGGGGGGGGAGAATGAGGGGGGTGGGGGGGGGAAGAATGAGGGGGGGTGGGGGGGGGAAGAATGAGGGTGGGGGGGGACGAATGAGGGGGGGTGGGGGGGGAGAATGAGGGGGGTGGGGGGGGAGAATGAGGGGGGTGGGGGGGGGAGATGAGGGGGGTGGGGGGGGGAGAATGAGGGGGGTGGGGGGGGAGAATGAGGGGGGGTGGGGGGGAGAATGAGGGGGGTGGGGGGGAGAATGAGGGGGGTGGGGGGGGAGAATGAGGGGGGTGGGGGGGAGAGAATGAGGGGGGTGGGGGGGGAGAATGAGGGGGGTGGGGGGGAGAATGAGGGGGGGTGGGGGGGGAGAATGAGGGGGGGTGGGGGGGGAGAATGAGGGGGGTGGGGGGGAGAATGAGGGGGGTGGGGGGGGAGAATGAGGGGGGGTGGGGGGGGAGGAATGAGGGGGGTGGGGGGGAGAATGAGGGGGGGTGGGGGGGGAGAATGAGGGGGGGTGGGGGGGAGATGAGAATGAGGGGGGTGGGGGGGAGAATGAGGGGGTGGGGGGGGAGAATGAGGGGGGGGGTGGGGGGGGAGAATGAGGGGGGGGTGGGGGGGGAGAATGAGGGGGTGGGGGGGGAGAATGAGGGGGGGTGGGGGGGGGAGAATGAGGGGGGGGGGGTGGGGGGGGAGAATGAGGGGGGGTGGGGGGGGAGAATGAGGGGGGTGGGGGGAGAATGAGGGGGGTGGGGGGGAGAATGAGGGGGGTGGGGGGGAGAATGAGGGGGGTGGGGGGGGAGAATGAGGGGGGGTGGGGGGGGAGAATGAGGGGGGTGGGGGGGAGAATGAGGGGGGTGGGGGGGAGAATGAGGGGGGGTGGGGGGGGAGAATGAGGGGGGGTGGGGGGGGAGAATGAGGGGGGGTGGGGGGGAGAATGAGGGGGGGTGGGGGGGAGAATGAGGGGGGTGGGGGGGGAGAATGAGGGGGAGTGGGGGGGGAGAATGAGGGGGGTGGGGGGGAGAATGAGGGGGGTGGGGGGGGGAATGAGGGGGGGGTGGGGGGGGGGAGAATGAGGGGGGGTGGGGGGGGAGAATGAGGGGGGTGGGGGGGAGAATGAGGGGGGGTGGGGGGGGAGAATGAGGGGGGGTGGGGGGGAGAATGAGGGGGGGTGGGGGGGAGAATGAGGGGGGGTGGGGGGGGAGAATGAGGGGGGTGGGGGGGGAGAATGAGGGGGGTGGGGGGGGGAGAATGAGGGGGGTGGGGGGGGAGAATGAGGGGGGTGGGGGGGAGAATGAGGGGGGGTGGGGGGGAGAATGAGGGGGGGTGGGGGGGGAGAATGAGGGGGGGTGGGGGGGGAGAATGAGGGGGGGTGGGGGGGGAGAATGAGGGGGGGGGGGGGGGGGAGAATGAGGGGGGGTGGGGGGGGAGAATGAGGGGGGGGTGGGGGGGGGAGAATGAGGGGGGGTGGGGGGGGGAGAATGAGGGGGGGTGGGGGGGGAGAATGAGGGGGGTGGGGGGGGAGATGAGGGGGGGTGGGGGGGAGAATGAGGGGGGGTGGGGGGGGAGAATGAGGGGGGGTGGGGGGGGAGAATGAGGGGGGGTGGGGGGGGGAGAGAATGAGGGGGGGTGGGGGGGGAGAATGAGGGGGGTGGGGGGGAGAATGAGGGGGGTGGGGGGGAGAATGAGGGGGGTGTGGGGGGGAGAAGTGAGGGGGGTGGGGGGGAGAATGAGGGGGGGGGTGGGGGGGGAGAATGAGGGGGGGTGGGGGGGGAGAATGAGGGGGGTGGGGGGGGGAGAATGTAGGGGGGGTGGGGGGGAGAAGAGGGGGGTGGGGGGGGAGGAATGAGGGGGGGGGGGGGGAGATGAGGGGGGGTGGGGGGGAGAGAATGAGGGGGGTGGGGGGAGAGATGAGGGGGGGGGGGGGAGGTGGGGGGGGAGGTGAGGGGGGGGGGGGGGCGAATGAGGGGGGGTGGGGGGGGAGAATGAGGGGGGGTGGGGTGGGAGAAATG